>NW_024412419.1:22794583-22898527 GCF_014898765.1 Herpailurus yagouaroundi | reverse complement strand
CATATACGTGCGCGGTGGGAGATCAGGAAACAACATATACGTGCGCGGTGGGAGATCAGGAAACAACATACATCTAAACACCATAAAGGCGTGCAGTCATGTTCCAGTGCTGCCAGAAACACCAGACCGCTCTTCCAGGCCTTGGGCAAAAAGACAGGCTTCTGAAGCGGGATTGCATTTCAGAGCCTCATTAATTATAATACACTCAGGAAGTTTTCCACCCGATGTCTCTGACAGATGTTCCCTTTTGTGGGGACTGTCTAATGTGGGGACATTTGGGAACCATGTCCCTAGAAATCTTTAGGGTACAGCAAACTGATCCCTTTTCGCACATATGAAGACAAGACCCAAAGAGGCCTTTCCCTTTTCTAAGACTAGTTAGTGTAAGCACAGTGTCCCTGCCCGTTGCATGCAGGGGCAGAGGGACATCAGCCAGACTGAAAGGCACTATGTCCCAGGCTCAACGTATCTTTCCAGGCCCACAGAGTGGTAAGAATGCAAGTCTCTTCTTGCCAATTTTTACCTAATGTGGACCAGGCCACTGGTCCTGCCCAGATCCGTGTCTGTCACATGCACTGCATGGGGCTTGGGACTTCCTAGAAAGAACCATAGCAGCAGCCAAAAGGAGTAACAAACTCAGCTCAGGGCGAGCGTCTGGCCCCGGTTCTGGGCGGGTCCACACGGGATGCTTTCCTCATGACTCCTGAGAGCACTCTCCAAGTCCGAGGCCATACTTCATGTTTGGACGGCTCAGAGTTGACAGGATGGTACGAACCATGGAAAACTAACGAGAGCTTCACACAGTATCAAAGACCAGTACCAACCTCTCCTCGTTCAGTTCTTAAAATCTATCCTACGATGCTGGCCTTACTGAAATGACACCACTTCTGTTCTATGTGTACTCTCAACTCTGCAAGAGTTAACCAAAGATATTAAAAACTTTAAGTAACTATGGAAGCCCTCAGAAAGTCATACCACAATTTGACCACTTTCCATTTTAACCTTTTTCTAAAAAACTCATTTTTAAAACTTCTACTCAAGGAGGTCAGAACTTTGGCAGTTTTCAATGGTATTACGAAGGCAGTTCTACTAAGTTAATCTGTATCAACTGGAAAAAAATGTAAGAGCTCTCAGTGTAGCATTTTCCATTTTTCTTGTAAGAATTACGTGTCGAGCCTTTAAAATACTGCCAACCAGGCTACTGTTCCCCATGTGCCACCTTTCTGTAAAACCATTAATGAAACGAAAAGACTTGTTCCTGCCCTTGAGTAACTTGCAGTTTAGCAAAAGATGGGAAAACAAATACACATCACTAACTAAATCTGTGTTGAGCAGATTCTAATGGGTATAAATTCAGTATTCTAAGAGTTCAGGGAATGGCCAGAGAAGGCAGCCCAATGGTGCTCAGGAAAAATGGTACAGACGGCATTTGGAGAGGTCTATTTCAACAGAAAAAGGGTGTTAGAGAAGACACTGTACATGGAGGTAATAGCTTTAGCAAAGGCACATGGCCGGGAGTGCACAGTAAGCTAAGAGAAGTTCAAGTGAGGGGCACCTGGGTGGCTCAGTCAGTTGAGCGTCTGACTCTCGATTTCGGCCGATGTCATGATCTCACAGTTCTGTGAGTTCGAGCCCACATCGGGCTGTGCACTGATGGTGCAGAGCCTCCTTGGGATTCTCTCTCTCTCTCTCTCTCTCTCTCTCTCTCTCTCTCTCTCTCTCTCCCTCCCTCTCTCTCTCTCTCTGCCCCTCCCCCACTCACACATGCAGAAAGCTAGATTTTAGAGGAATTAACTTTTAAAATATAACCTTCACTGATAATTCATCACATCATATCTTAGATTTTAGAGGGAGAAATATTTTATTAGCAAGCTTATTTGCAAACGGGTACAGTAACTTAAAAGAAAAGTAATGTAGGTGTTGGGAAAATCATTCTTCTGAGCTGGCAAATTCCTGTCTGCAGCTTAACTGATAGATTCTTATTACCTACATCTTGCGATTGTTTCATTGAGATCTCTCTTTTCTCATCACCAAAATACCTTCTGAATTTAACTTAGCATGTACATACAGAGTGACTACTTTATAGCTGGTATCTGCTCATTTATTACCCATCCTCTCCTTTTCGGCCCCAACTTGTCCTAACCACGCACTCTCACTCACTCATTCTTCTCTTGTGAACTGTATTGATAATCATAATAACATTAATAGCTCCCACTTGCTATAGTGCCAGGCACTGCAATTAATGCCTTAAGAACAGTGTTTAATATAATCCTCAAAATATCACTCTGAAATAGGTATCGCCATCCCTAAATTGAGGCAAGTTCAAAGGTGCGACATATTCTGACAACTGGTAAGGGGGCAGGACCTGGGTTTAAAGCAGGTATGCTTGACTCGAGAGCCCTTGCCTATTGGCAGTTCACTGTACTGCCTCCAACATTCTTTGGCCTCTTACCAACGTGGGTTAGTATTTTCGATTACAAGTTAAAACATTCAGTGAACACCTGCTACTGTAAAATCCTGTCTTAGGTGCTCTCAGTGGTATACAAATAAATGAGAGCATGCCTGATGCTCACAGTCATCCGTATTTGAGTAGAAACACCTGTATCTTGTATCAGTGTGTAAGATAGGATGGCCATGATTCATGAAGTAGAGCAACAAGGGCCAGAGGGGTAAAAATGACTCAGTATAGGAATGCTGGATGGCGACCACATCTCACAGGCAGAAATCTGCCAACCCTGACTGACTTTTAAGAACACATTTCAATCAGAGTCTGTTCAAAACTCTCTCTGCTGATGAGAAATCTATCCTGTCAGAAGTTTCCATCCAAATCTGCTTACAATCTATTTTCAATGAGCCTCAGCTTCCTTTGAAGTAGAATAAGCTTCTGAAGCATGTGAGCCAACAATAAGCACGTTGTGAGGCCAGTCCTTGTAAAATTCATTCCTGACGAGTAAAGTTACTTAGTTAAAACACAAATTGGGGCGCCTGGGTGGCGCAGTCGGTTAAGCGTCCGACTTCAGCCAGGTCACGATCTCGCGGTCCATGAGTTCGAGCCCCGCATCGGGCTCCGGGCTGATGGCTCAGAGCCTGGAGCCTGTTTCCGATTCTGTGTCTCCCTCTCTCTCTGCCCCTCCCCCGTTCATGCTCTGTCTCTCTCTGTCCCAAAAATAAATAAACGTTGAAAAAAAAAATTAAAAAAAAACAGAAATGTGCTATCAAACTACTTGTACCACAGAGCCTGAAAGTTGTGTAAAATGACACAGCGCTATTTAGACACAGAAAAGTAATTCAAACGTGTCATCTTCTTAAGCTATCTGCTTTTAGTATTACCTTTATTAACTTCTGAATATGTTTTTGCTTAATATTTTCAGGAGACGAGTTACATTTTTACCAATAACTATATTAGTTACAAAAACGTAAGAAACTGGATAGGATGCTGTTCAGTAGTCCTCTTTAGGCTATAACCATATGTACCCAGGGAACATTTGGAAGGAGTTGCAATTTCGGATTCAGTCTGCCTACTCATCTCTCTCTACAAAGGTACAGTATTCATATCACAAGTTGCACAACTAAGACTCATCCAAAGATTGCAGTGGCAGATACTGACTACATTTACTCTGCAATCTAACCTCCTGATACGAGTCATGTTTAAGGAAACAGAAGTCAGTAAAGAGAAATCATTTTAAGAGTTCCAAAGGGGCAAAAGAATTAGCGAGACATGTTTGGCTAACAGAGAGAAACACCAGGCTGCAGAAAATTAATGACATTGATACTTACTGTTCAATTCGGGGTGACAAGTACAGCTTGGGATACACCTGAGTGGCTTCAGTGTCCTCAAAACTGACAGAAAGGAGGGCCACATCTTCTCCAGGGTCTTCGTTTACATCCTTGAGTAGGGAGTGAAAAACACGATGTCATCAGTGCCTACTCTTGGAACATCTTCCTGGTGCTGAGCTCACAGTCCACTGGCATTGAGGCCACAGCGTGTGGGTTACCTGGATTCGGATTAAGCAGCTTTGTACATCCTTCACCATGTGCCAGTCACTCCCCTAGAGTGATGGCTCTCAGCCTTTCTGATCAAAGCCCACCATGGTGAGGAAAAGACTCCCACCTTCTCATTTGTTCCCACATTCCAAGAGGGGAAAAGTGAATCTGGTGATAACCAAGAATTAGTCAAAAACATAGCTAAAAAGTCATAGTAAACATTTTGCTAAAAATATGTGTAACAGCTCATAATTTCTACAATACACGTAGATGGCTTGTAATTTTCTTTTTATAGGAAAAACAGGAGTGATGAACATGATTTATATCATAAGACCACAACAAAATCTTAAAATGCCCAGTAATTTTATTGTATATACCTTGGTAGTATGTCGTAAGTTATTTAAATAGCAAAAGTTCCCAAGAAACACATCGCTATGAACTGTGCCGCCATACAAGCAAATGGCAGGGGGTTACATACGCATCTCCTTTGCAAAACGATTATGGATGATTCATACATGAACTACGAGACTTGCATATTTTAAAAGCCTGGTTATAAGAATAATATAAGACAAAAACACTGTTGATCCAAATATGCACCAAGAAACACTGAGAGGTTAACAACCCACAATAAACAAAACTGATAATGATAAAGCTAAACTTCCTGTAATTTATAATCAAAAAGCAAGAATAGTGATAATTGAATGTCATAACCAACTCAATCCAACACTGATGAAGTGTCCTGACTCAAAACTGTGGGTTTTACATATTTGCAATTATTGCCAAGCACCAAGTGTTTGCCAGACTTCTGAATAAACTACTGAATTAGAATAAACTCTAGTAGCATGCTGGTTTTACTTTGTGAATATCAGATTTTAGTAACCCTTGACAATTTTACTTTTGGTTGGTATTGGCTCTAAGTCAAATACAAATTTTTTAAAAACTTAATAGGATTACACATCTTTCACCCATAAGGATTGGTAAGAACTGGCCTGTATTTCTGGATTGGTTCAAGGTCCTCTGAAGGGCTCAGCAGCCATCCTAGGAGGGTCCCAATCTAGACTTCAAGAATTACTGCCCATGAGCATTGAGAACCTCAGATATGATGTCCTTCCTTCGGTCCTAAACTAACCTTACCCCTTCCTTTCCTGCATCGTGGGGAGCTGGTCATCTCACCCAGCCAGCTCAGCTCTGACATCATCCTTGCTCTGCCTTTTATTGTGCCTACAGTATGCACGTGTGGCAGGGATACAAAGGGACAAAAACCAGAAGTCTCTCCCATTTAGAATAAGAATTTTAAATTTTTTTTTTCAACATTTATTTATTTTTGGGACAGAGAGAGACAGAGCACGAACGGGGGAGGGGCAGAGAGAGAGGGAGACAAAGAATCGGAAACAGGCTCCAGGCGCTGAGCCATCAGCCCAGAACCCGACGCGGGGCTCGAACTCACGGACCGCGAGATCGTGACCTGGCTGAAGTCGGACGCTTAACCGACTGCGCCACCCAGGCGCCCCTAGAATAAGAATTTTAAAAAAGAAAGAAAAGAACCGTGCTGGTCTCTACACAACCCCTTGCATTCTCTCCTCTCTCTCCTCTCTCCTCTCCATCACAGACTGCTTGAAGGAATGGTCTGCACTCCTGGTCTCTACTCCCTTCCCTCCCACTCATCCCTTAGCACATGAGATTAACCTTCTGACCTCCCCCCACCCCCCAGCCCATCAAGACTGCCCCCACCAAGGCATCCACCAAACACAGCAAATGCTTCTCTGTCCTTATCTTACTTGATCTCCAAACAGTATTTGACATGGATGATGTCTTTTCCTCTGGAAATACTCAGTTTCTTACTTGTAAGAAACTATGCTCTCCTGATTTTCTATCTCTGTGACACGCCCCCCTCCCTTTTCATTCTTCTTTTTTTTTTTTTCCTCTTTTACTTCCCAGTTGTTTTTTGGTTTTACATTACAAAATTTAGGCTTGTTGTAACAAGTCAAGCCATACAGAAGTTTAGAAAGAAGAAAGCTCTTCTACCCTCCCTTTTAAAGGTGACCGATACTAGCTGTGTATGTGGCCTCAAACAGCTTTTTCTAGGCGCACAAAAACATACGCACATACATACACGTGCAAATAAATAGCTCTTTAACCTTCTGTTTTGTTTCCCTTAATGGAATTGTATTACACCTATCACTCTACCAACTGCTTCCCAAATAGCCACATAATATTCCATGGCATGGATTTCGTTCTTTTTTTTTTTAACCATTCCCCTAGCAACAGACATTCAGGTTGTCTGTACTTCTTAGCCATTTGACAGTGTTACAATAAATATCCTCGGATAAAGATATGTATATTCTTTTCCAGTGGGACATATATTTCTGAATTAAGAACTAAAACCGAGCTTGTTGGATCAAAGGTTATGAACATTTTACACTTTAACAGTGTAGGGTTATTCTTCTAAAAACTGTACAGCAATTTACATTTGGACCAGGAATTTGCATCAGCATGAGAGAGAGAACCTGTTTCTGCTCATCCTGAATAACCTGATAATACTAACTGTTGTCACTCTTCAATTTAATGTTGGCGGTCTGACTGCCAGAAAATGGTAGCTCAGCTGAGATTCAATGACTAAAGATGAGCAACTTTTTACTTGCTTACTGGTCATTTCTTCTGTAACTTTTCTGATCAAATCCTTTGCCCATTTTGCTTAAAGACTCTTGGACTTTTCTTGTTATTGGTGTCTGTTAGGTTCGTTAACTCTTGTCTATCACATGTGTTATAAATATTTTCTCTCAGCCCAGCTTTTGACATTTTACTTTGTCTAGGGACTCACAACAGCACAGAAAATATAGCTTGCTTTTTTAAAAATTTTTTTCTTTAATGTTTATTATTTTTGAGACAGAGAGAGAGAGACAGCATGAGTGGGGCAGGGGCAGAGAGAGAGGGGGAGACACAGAATCTGAAGCAGGTTCCAGGCTCCAAGCTGTCAGCACGAGCCCGACACGGGGCTCAAACTCACGGACTGTGAGATTGTGACCTGAGCTGAAGTCAGATGCTTAACTGACTAAGCCACGCAGGCGCCCCTGAGAAAACTGAGCTTTCTACAGAGTTAAATCTGGTCAGTAACTCTGAGGTTATATAACTATTTCCCTAGCATTTCATCTAACATTGTATTTTTACATGTAGATTTGTAATACCTCTGGAATGTAGTTTTAGGTAGTATGACTTAGGAAGTATGTAAGAGGAGGACCTTAGCACAGTGCCTAGAACACAGAAATCACTCGATGTTTGCTAAATGAGTACAGCAGTAAACAAATTAATGTTAACTTCTAACCTTTATTCTCCACACCTAGCGGTTTTCAAGAACCAGCTTTACAAATGTTTCACCAGTGATATCTGGAAACTCAGTACTGACTCCCTGCTCCTGTCCCCCATAATATACCGAGGTCCCTAGAACTAGTGGTTTCAAAAGGAAAACCAAGATTGGGAATCTGAAATTATCTATCATTACTTACTCTTTTACAGATGATAAAGTATTCAACCTTGAATATTCCTTTCTGTAAAATGAGGATGGAAATTTTAAAAAATACAGTCGCAACAAACAGAAACTATGTAATTATATAATACAACCCTAAAACTCATAAAATATCTAAAACTAAAGTTGAAGCTGAAAAAATTCACATTCAGAGAGACATTCATTTTATGATCTAAGTATACGAGTAGTTCTCTTTAGAGTTAGATTGTTCACCTCAAAGTAAGATGATAAAAGAAGAACTAACATTGATTGTCAGATATCTTCCCTCAGTGACTGCATTTCCCTATTAAAGGTCAAGGCTCTAACTACAAGTCACAAAACCTGGTTAAAAAACAAAACAAAACAAAACAAGACACTGCAAAAAACTAGGGACAACTGAAACCCTTTTTAATTAGCAGCTTCACTCCATACACCTATGGATAATTTATAATTATTTCTCTTTCCTACTCTCTAACTTCTCATTTCACTGCTCTATTTAAGCAAAAAACAAAAATGCTCGGAGACAGTCCTCTAAACAAATGGAATGACCCCGGTTTATATAATCAACATTTATCATCTGGCATCCTGCAAGCAGTACATGAAACTGTAGTCTGAATAGGAAAATAGTTGTTTCCAGGAGTTCCTTTTATGGACTACTTTTAATATAATTTACTTGCCTTGGTGTGCCACATGAGTTTCCCCTGAATTGGTATTTGATTCCTAATGGATATCTAAGTTTGACTTGGAGTGCTTAAATAAGCCCAAAGAGTTCCAAAAATACAAATCCACACAGTACTGTTTCTAGTTTCTGCAACTCTAACAGGCTTGTACATGTGTTCCTTCCCATCTGGGGAATTAGAAAAGAAGCTCTTGTACTGTGGTTCTTAGAAGCTAACATTACAGATGATTATTGTAACCACTAATGGCAACATTTGGAAAGCAGGGGGAGGTTAGAGTGTAGTAGGGGACATTTAAAAATGCACAAGTATACACTTTCAGGGCTTTCTATCTGTACCATCTGAATCTGCAGCAGGCTAAAATGGGGGGAAAGATGTCAAATCTGCTGAAGCAAAAAAGAGAATTGCCTCCTACCTTTTATAAAAGCGTGTCAGGCGCTGACATACATATGGCGAGGCAATAATGGCCATGCTATTCTGCGGAGATTTAGCAATAGATTTGGCTCAACATTTGGCTATAGAACAGAAAGGGGTTCTTATGGCTTATAGTGAATATTCACTAGGTAGTGAGTTCCTCGCAGGCTGGGAGCTCTTCCTATTTGTTTTTATATACCCAATGTCGGAAACTGCACATACATGGCAAACTGGTTAGAAAAAAAACTGAGTTAATGCAGGAAAGACTATAAGGATGAATAAGTAAATGACGGAGTTAAATAGAAAGTACTTTTAGTTAGACTCTCAATATTTATCTCACTTTTCCGTAAATCTATGACTACTTAAGATTTTGGTAAAGAAAACTCAAATCTGAACCATACATAAGCAAAAGATGCACCTACTAATAAGAGTTAACATTTTGTTTAGGTCATGATGATTTATTCACATAACTGTTCTCAACTGGGGCTCTTTGCAAATATCAGAAGGGGGAAGAAAAAAAAAAACAATTCACCTTGGAAATGAAAGTAAACACAAGCACAATTTGTCATTATGCGGTACCCCTTTGATGCACTAATTTCCAAGTGAATCTAGCAGCCATGAAACAAGCCCCTGTATGTTGAAGGTCAGTATAGGTACAAACTACCAATTAACTATTGCTGATAGACATTAGCCGAACAATAAATACTATAAACTATACGTCACATAGGAAGACTGTAAAAAAAGCCACTGCATTTCTCAATTCAAAAAGGCATAAAGCAAAGCTGTAACTATTACTAGCAAAACCAGTTTGCAGTCATAAGGACTATAAATAAGCCATTATACAGCAAGTCAAAACCCAGATAAGAACCATTTTGAGTTCAGTTTATTTCTTTTCAGCCTATTTCTTTTTAAGAGAGAGAGAGACAGAGAGCACAACCAGGGGAGAGGCAGAAAGTGAGGGGAAGAGAGAGAATCCCAAGCAGAGTCTTAGTGTTGCCAGAGTGAGGAAGCCAAGCCAAATAGATGAGGAAGAGGAAGACGTGGGGCCATGTCTGCCCCTTTGGCCTTTCGTGTATCTCCCGAGCCTGAGCCTCCTCCTTTCCAGATGGCAGGGGGTGCAGAACCCAGGTAGAGGTTCTGAGAGCCTCGTTACAGCCTATCTCCACCAAATACTGAGTTCCTGGCTAAAAACTCCCTTGATATTTTGATATCTCTGATGAAGGTAGCACTTAAGAGAGTTATTTCTGATTTGGTTTCTCCAAATGGAAATGGGAGTAAAAAGACTCTCCCTGCATAGTCCAGTCAAACTGGGCCACTTCCCATATATTTTGCCAGATCTTTAATTAAACCTTTTTTTTTTAATGTTTATTTATTCATTTTGAGAGACAGAGAGAGCACGCACACACGCAAGCAGGAGAGGGGCAGAGAGAATCCCAAGCAGGCTCCATGCAGTCAGCATGGAGCCCATCGTGGGGCTTGAACTTAACAAACGGTGAGATGGTGACCTGAGCCAAAATCAAGAGTTGGCTGCTTAACTGACTGAGCCGCCCAGGCACTCCTATTTTACCAGATCTTGACTGACACTTTGACATTAGCCATTCCTTTATGGAAAAGCTCTTTCTCTCCTTTTAATTGACACAGTTTTAATTTAACTCTCATTGTAAATTCACTTGCTCCATTAAGAATCCTTTCAACAGCAATGTAATCTTTGTCTGCCCTTGGCAATTTCACCAGGTTGCTTCATGAACTTCCCATGTGATTTAAGCCATATGTAGTTTATATTGCAAATAGATTGTGAATTTCCTGAGGGCAGGGTAGAGATCTCCCACTTCCTATTATGCATAATATTAAGACCTGATATTTATTCATTGATTACTCATTTTGTTTAGTACTTTATATGCATGACCTCACATAATCATCATACCAACCTTGAAAGGTAGGTACTATTACTATATATTTGCAAATAAAGAAACTGGGACTGAGGAAGATTAAATGGAGAAGATGAGTTTTGAACCCGTGTTTATTGACTTAAAACCTGGACTCTTAATCACAGTGCTACACCCCCTGGCATGTTGCTGGGCACAAAGAATGGACTCGTATCAATGCCCAGAGAAAGGTATGAAAAACTTGAAAATCTATATGCAGAAAAGATATCAGAGATCCACTAAACACTTGTTCTCTATTTAGTGTCTAAATCCTGTATGTTCCAAAAGACCATGAGCATCTCAAGGAACCATTATGCCTTTTTTACCCAAATAGACTACCCCACCTACACCAGGCACATAATGGGTATTCAAAACAAACTAAGAAAGGGGCACCCGGGTGGCTCAGCTGGTTAAGTGTCCCACTCTTGATTTCAGCTCAGGTCATGATCTCACGGTTCACGGGATCGAGCCCCACATCAGGCTCTGCACTGACAGTGAGGATTCTCTCATTCCTTCTCTCTGCCCCTTCCCTGCTCATGCACTCTCTTCCTCTTTCAAAATAAATAAACAAACATTTAAAGAATTTAAGGAGTATATGCTTTATGTGTTTTAATGTTTACTTTTAAAAACTATGGAGCAAGACATTAAAATCCTTAAGAGGATAAAAACTAAAAGCTATAAAGGTCACTATGCCAAATAAAATGTATTCATTTGACATCTTTACACAGACCCGGTTAAGAAGGAAGGATGCCTTCTCTAAGAACACAGATGAGGCCTGTGGATTTCTAGGCCATAATATCAACCTTCCTTCAATTATGTATGGTTAGGCACATTCTATGATTAACTAACTATACTCGGTGAAAATAGGAAGAGCTGATTGTCAGGTCAGGAAAGGAAAACTGCAATGTTCTGGAAATAGCCAGCTTGTAGAGGGTGAGCCCAGGACACCAGGACAGAGCTGCTGTCACCTACCCCTGTTTTCTAAAAGTGACATCTTGAGTTCATTACTACTAGATGTCATGATACAGTATGGGGTTAGGGTGTTTTTTTTTTTTTTTAATTTATATCTTGCTTATTATTTTCATAAACAAAGACCATTTCACTGCTCTCATTTATGCAGGAATCTGCTTGCAAAGCTGTACTTACCCTTAATATGTTGGTTATAGCTTCTGTTTATAAAGCTAAGTTGAAACACATGTTGTACAAATAAACTTTGGGAGAAAAAAGTCCTGACTCTTTTAAAAGAATAATGATCAAGATTTCACTGGTCAAGTACCATCCCATCAGTTACCATACCTAACAAATACAGCCTTGAGATCCACCAACGTTCTCTGAATAGCCACAGTGTCACTCTAAAAGGTGTGTGAAATAAAGCCTTTTCTCCAGAATAGGCCACAGAGGTGAAGGAGAGCCTCTGCAGGACAGCCAGGGTCCTCACTCGAAGCAACCGATGTTTCCTTGCTTCCTTCCGCCTCCTTCTCTCCCCACCAACATTTTCAGAGAAAGAATCTGGAGTATGGGATTTCCTCTGTTGTCCTCACAACTGTATTCTTAATGAGCCTAATAAGAAGCTGAGCTCATTTAAATAAACATCCATTTTTGCAACTATTTTACAAATCATACTGAACCACATATTCAAACATCCCCTGAGTTGTGATTTTGCACACACCTGCTGATATAAACCTTGTGCCAGACTTTTATCCAAGAGCCCAAGAAAACAAGTTAAAAATAATAGTGAGTTTTACTAAAGCACGTGTGGAACAAATATGAACACCACATCCCCTGTATGTCTCCATACCTTAAGGAAAAGGTAGATACAGCTTTTACATAGGTTACATAGCTCTTTCTTTTTTTAAATTTTTTTTAATGTTTCTTTATTTTTGACACAGACAGATCATGAGCAGGGGAGGGGCAGAGAGAGAGGGAGACACAGAATCCGAAGCAGGCTCCGGGCTCTGAGCTGTCAGCACAGAGCCCAACGTGGGGCTCGAACTCACAGACCACAAGATCATGACCTGAGCCGAAGTCGGACGTTCATCCGACTGAGCCACCCAGGTGCCTCTACATAGCTCTTTCTAAGAGAGAAAAGCACAGATTTAAAGTGGTAGCTGATACAGCGGACATCCACGATAATGCTTGCCTGGCACCGTCTCTTCTCCTGGGAAGACCCTCTCTCTTCTAGAACCAACCCTTAGTGCTCCTGACCAAGCAGCCTGTTCCTACCCCCTGGAACAGCTGATGGGTCCAGGGAGGGTCTGGTTCTTGTCTCCAGAGTTGTAAGCCTGGGGGACACCTGCATGGCTCAGTCGGTTAAGCATCTGACTCTTGATTTAGGCTCAGGTCATGATCCCACGGTTCACGGAATCAAGCCCTGCATTGGGATTCTCTCCCTCTCTCTGCCACCCCCGAGTTCACTTTCTTTCTTTCTCTCTCGGTCTCTCTCTCTCTCTCAAAAATAAATAAATAAAATTTTTTAAAAAATTGTGAACTTGGGAGCCAAATGCAGGCCAGTCCCTCTGCAGAGGCAAAAGAAGCTGTCAGCAGTCATGTTCCCCGTACGCGGACGAGGCGAGGCTGCAGTGTGAGAGAAAAAAGCCAACGTGTGGAAAGAAGTAGGGACGAACGACAAGAGAGTCCTGGCATGGTATTCACACCCCTAGGTCCCAGGCTCTTGGTCCAGCTGTGTCCTGCTCTAGTGTGCTTTGGCTACTCAACTTTCTTCCAGCTTTGGAAAGCTAACAAAATTGCCTGATCTCCTTAAGCCGGTTTGAAGTGGCTTTCCTTGACTTATAACTAACATTTTCTCTTGTCAATTATGAAGCTAATATAGATGATAACCACGGGCAAATCAATAGCTACAGAATTAAGTGCTAAAAAGAGACTCTCATCCCTGGCTTATTGGAATGCTTGTTACATACCTTGGAATGCCAGGCCCTAATCAGAACCCCTTTAGGACAAAGCCTCTTAGGACACAGCCTCTTAGGACAAAGCTGAGTGGCATGCCTCCATACATGCCGGAAGAAAGCTCTGCTAGAGCAGTCTGCCAGCCGCACCAGGCTCTGGTTGCAGTGAGGCTACTTCTCTGGATTTAACGCTTCCCATCCTGGTGGACTTGAAACAGGCCCGTTAACCCATCCTGGGTCATGCACTCCCTGCTCTACAGACCCCTGGACCTCACCAGTGAACAGAAGGTACTGGACGTGCCAATTCTAAAGGCAGAAAATCCACAGCGGCCTGCCATTTGAATATATGGAACGCTTTGCAAGTGTGGCAGGCAACTGAACTACATAAAAATGGTGACTGTTTTTAGTGACAGAAATAAAAATTTTTTTGCAATGAGTTTACATGTTTTTGTTTTCTCTGTACGATATGCTAAATGTAGGCATTATGGAAAGCAACAGGTTTGCACAGCTTTGGCAAGTATATGTGGAAGTGCCACGCACAGACGGAGGGGTGAGGAAGGTGCTCAATAAATGTTACTTGCACTTTCCTTACTCCTTCCAGACTCTTGGCCTGATGTCATTTCCATTACCGTTACCATTACCATGCTATTCTTCCTACTATTAAAGCTACACCCTACCCCTTCCTCTCCAAGTTGCTTTGAGTTATAGGGTTTAGAGATTCCTCCCAGGTGGTTCTGCATAGGAGACAGAAGGAAAAGACACCCTAGACGTGCATAACACCTTTGCACCCACCCACCCAGCAAGTCACTTGGCTCAAACTGCCTGGTGCCCATGGCAACTAGGCAAGTGGTTACTTCCAAGTTCTTTCAGCCACCTGGCACCACACCCTCATTAACTGAAGACAATCACAAACCACAGGTGTTAAAACAGAGAATGGAGCCTACTGGCGAAGTAATCAGAGATCTTCTGATGGGCATATTGGTGTTATCCACAGAATCTAAAGGGCAGAGGAGCTCTGTAAAACACTTGGGAAAAGTCTGGAGCCCTACCCCTCTAGAACTGGCCAGAGGAAAGGTTCAGGGAGGAAGCAGAGCTCTGAGAAGCAGAGTAAATAGTGCACCTTCTCCCAGCCTCCAAAGCCGGCTCGTGTCTACAGTGGCCTGGCATTCAAGCCCCTCCAAGCTCTCTTCCCCCATCCCTGCTGATACACCCTAACTGCAGCGGGTGCCCATACTCCATCCTGTCTCTCCATCCTGTCTCTACTCTGCCTCTTGATCCTGGATGCCTTTTTCTAACTCCCAACTTTTCCAACTCTACCTATTCCTTAAAGTCCCATTGGAATGCCATATCCTGCCCTGAGATGTCCTTAATCCCACCCTCCGATGTAATGGATTCTCCTCTGAAATCCTACAGGTCTTTAAGCTACCCCCTTTATATGGTAACATTCTGCTGTTTCTATTGTATTTTAAAGTTATATACATATGTGCTGTTATTTAACTGATTGAGTTCTTTAAGAGCAATGACTGTGCCATTCCTTTTTGTATTCCCAGTGCCTAGTACAGTGCATACCACAAAAACAGGCACCCAATAAATAATCTGATGAACAAATGAATACATATATGAAAGAGTAACTACGTATGCGTGCCACTGATCCAAACATGGGTTCCCAAGTAGATTTCCCTAGTCAAAAAGCCTATGTAGATAATTATTAACTTGACTTTCCAATATTCATCAGTGGAAGTACGTTTGGGCAGAATGAGCCGTTAACTGCTGAGTTCAGGATCACCTCAGGAATAAGAGGAAAATTCAAGTTCAAACACTAAGCAGAGAGATCAAACTCTACAGAACAGAGAAGGCAAGAAAAATACTTTTGGCATTTCTAATAAATTTCCGAACAATATACTGTGTGCTGTCACTAAGCCAATACTCATTTGTGATGTACTTAGCATGTGCAAGACACTTTGGTAACACAATAAGGGGGGGAATTACAAGAATCAGTCCTCCACTCAAAGAGGCAGATGTAAACACACAAAGGTAAGAAAAGTTTTTTTCTTCTCCTTCAATAAGAGATCCTATAAGGTAGTGCGTGACTAATCCTCAAAAGCCCTATAAGGAAAGGCAGAAAAACTCATCAGTTGTTTCTATGTATCAAGAATGACTCCATCCTTCCTGGCATTAGGCTTTTACAAGAGAGGAGATAGGGAAAGCAGGGAAGTAATGGGCACACCAACAGGAAAAAGGCAAAACTTCTAGAAGTGGCTCAGTGGTAACTTTCCCAGCCTGCAGCTTTGGATGTTTTTCAACAAAGACAGTTCTCCCTCTCCCATATTTCCAACTACCTAGTTCAAAATGCATAGGGACAGAGGGCCAGTACCACACCGGACATGCAGATGAGGCATAACATTTGTGAACAGCAGGCAGCTGAAGCCTGAATGAAGGGAGCCTTGGCACTCAGGCCAAGGACATCAGCTTCACCTAGGGGACACTTAAATTCCTAGGTGATTTCTATGCAGTTTGAGTTTAAGAAGCACTGGCTAAGGGAAGTGGCACTTAAGGAAAAGAAAATGCATCAGAAGATGAAGGAAGAACAGAAAAGCAATGCAGAGAGAGCCATCCTGTGATTAAACAGGAGGAGAGCACACCCTGTGATGTTTCCGCTGGACAAGGAGAATGGAAGTTCTCTCAGACGAAGTTGAGGACTTAAAAAAAGTATATAGACATATTCCAAAAACCCAGGGCTAAATGGAACAATGAATGATAGAGGAAGCTGAAAAGTACAAACATTCTTCTAACTGGCCACACATGCAGGAGAGAGCCGGCACTGCTGAGCCTGGTCCCTTTGGGGCAATGATTATGGCGAAATGTGCTTAGGTATGATGATATGGGTGGACAGTAAACAAATCAGAAAACATTAAAGGTAAAAAGCCCCTTAGAGATACGTTCCAGTGGTCGTTACTCTGTGTTCTAGGAAGAACTAGAGATCGTGTGTACCTTAAGACTCTCTGTCTGAAGAGCAGCTACTAATTCTCTGTTTTGTATACTGGGCAGTGGGAGGAAGACTGCATTTGTAACAATGTTTCCAACATATTAAAAATGTAACCTTTGATTTCAACACCCACACCTCACAGATTTACAAATGGAGAAACTGAGATAAGGGAAGTGATTTGTCTAATGTGCAGAGCTAATTAGTCACAGGGCTGAAACCAAAACCCATGACTGCTGATTTGTGCATCATGCCTTTTTTCACTCCGTCATTCTGCTATATCCAAATTTGCTTTGAAAACTCTTTGTCACTTACTAAATGAAGCTTGTGTGAACTAAAAAGGAACTGTAAGATCCCAAAGAGGAGGGAGTTACGAAGAGTGGAAAGATTCCTATGAGGAAGAATATGTTATATTAAAAGTTCCCAAAATGTAAAACTATAAATGTTGGATTTAGCATAACTATTGAGTAGGTGGCTTTGTAAGAACTTTACTAATTATAGAAGTGCTGATGACCAGATTTACAGGAACTCTAAATTGAGTTAGCCTTTATCATTGACTTGAGTTAGTGAGGAATATTCTTTAATTTCTAAACTAATAACAGGTTTACGACAGACCAATTAACGAACATTTACAGTTTGGTGCTTATGAACAGAAATTGTGACATTTCACGATGCATAAATGATGATGAAAGTACTGAAGCGTTCTAGCAAGTTGCAAGTCTCCAGGGAAGCTATTAACAGCTTAACATTTTAGCTCGCATTGGAATGTGGATTCAACTTACTGAAAAAAGTTTATACTAAATAAGCATGAAAGAATGCAATTAAGATAGTGGACTGGGTTGGGGGCCTTTCCCTCCTTGGGTTTCTTGGGTCTATTACTTACTGAATTAAATGTTGGCAATGTATGAGAAAATGTGTGTAACTATCCAAAACAGGTTCCATGAACTATGCTAAAAAAACCAATACAAGAGCAAAAAAACTTCCCAATGCCTCAATAAAACTAGGCTTTCCTCCCAAACAGACAGGCCATGGCTGGACCTGCTGCCTCTGCAGTGTGGACAAAATACGCTACAGATTTTTTAAAAATTTTCTTCTGTCTTCAACTACTTCCATTTCACTACTATACTGAGTGTATTTTTGCAACTAACCTCGGGATTCATTCAATCATTCATTCTACAAACATGCGTTAACACCCCCCTACGTGTTAGGTGCCACCTAGGAGGCACCAGGAAAAACAGCCATCAAAACTTTGACAGTCGAGTGTTAAAAAATAAATGAGCAACCTGACCATTATGTTAATATGGTTACAATAGAGGTATGTTAAAAGAGAGGTGAGCACCTTTGGCAGGATAACAGAGGGGTCCTAAAGAGAAGGCAGAACTGATCATGGTTACAGAAGACGTTTCAAGCAGAAGATGTTTTTCGTTGGAAGGACTCCAAGTGACTGAAAGGATAAAAGAATAAGAGCATGTGGCCCATTCAGGGCACTGTTCCAGGAGGCTGAAATAGTGGCACTTGTGAGGAGAGGTTAAAGATGAAGCTGGACAGGTTTGGAGGCCCAATCGTAAACAACCCTGATGCGTTTAAGGCAAGGAGCTTGTTTTAAGAGGAATGTGAGAAGGGATTGCAAACAGGTTAATGACACAATCAGATCATTTTAGAGTATTCTAATAGCCTGAGAAAGATGGATTGAAAGGGGCAAGGCTGAATGCAGGGGAGGGGCAGGGAGGTCTACAGTGGTCCAGAACAAGAGCGAGGAGGATGTCCTCATAGAAAGGCAATTGGCGCCGGTGTCAGAGCCCGAGCAGAGTGAGGAGGGTGCCCACACATGGGAGTGGTGGCAGCAACAACAGGAGATTGGTCACATGCAGCGGGATGGATATAATACATATGTTGTGCATTATAATACATGTAACATATGTAATATATTAAGGAATATTAAAAATAACGGGAACTGGCTCTATTGCAGTCAGAGAAGGAAGTTATAAGTATGTGTGAAGAGAAAAACAATAAACCCAGGGTACTGAACTGGAATCGCAGGTGTCTATACGAACATGGTTGTTCAATAGATACAGACAGAGAGATAATATTGAACATCAAAATAAATGATAGCAACTGACTATAGTCCATTAAATACAGAAATTACAACTCCATACTGCTACAAATACATAAAGTTTGATGAAAATGGGATACTTATTAATATCAACGGACTGCCCCACAAAGTAGGTACCAATTACAAAGGGGGAAAAAGTAACTTCAGAGTGAACCTTACAGACACCTCCTGAAACAGGCAGTGCACATGAACACATCATCACTGACGAGTCAGACAGGCTGTGCCACCTTCGGGGGCCATGAGACAGAGACAGCATCGCTTCGGTGATGTTCCCGCCACAGACGCACAGGCAAAATCCAATCACGATGGAACATCAGCCAAACACAAATTGAGAGACATTTTATAAGGCAATTTGCCTATAATCTGCAAAAATGTTGTAAACATCAAGGGAAAACCTAGGAAATATTAGAGACTAAAGAGCTATAACTGAATGGAACACATGATTCCAAATGGAATGTGTCTGCTATCAGGAAACCACTGGAAAAATTGGTGAAATTTCACTGGGGTCTCAGAATTGGATCGTAAGTAGTTGCGTAGCAATGTCTTCCTGATTTGTAGGACTACATTATAATTACGGCAAATATTATAATTCTGTCAGAGAATGTCCTTACTTACAAGAAATAGACACTAAAGTATTTGGAGGTGAAGGGCATCACATCAACAGCTCACCCTGAAATGATTAAAAAAAAGAGCTTTGTACTGTTCTTATATTTCTATTATAAATTTGATATTGTTTCAAAATTGAAAAAAAAAAAAAAAGGAAAGGAAAGAATTAGAAGATGATAAAATCCAGACTGGACTATATAAAGACCCTGTTCTCTTACTCAGGAACAAAAGGGAAGAGAGAAGCTGGAATTTTAAATCAGAAACCCATTATATATACTTCAAATTTTTATGGTACATATTTATACTTAATTGCGTAATAAAATGTCCATAATTCTCAAATCATAACATGGGTTTAGTAATTCACCCAAAACCGCTATCTTCCCCCAGTATTACTATTTTCACCAAGTTAAGGAATCTTGCTAGATTTGTCTACAGCTATCTATCTGGAATGGCTGGCCTCCACCTGATCTGGAGTCGAGATCTGATGTCTAAAATAGTTGAACCTAGGTTAGCAGTGCTCCTTACAGAAAATGTCTTAATAAGGCTTGCGTCTGGGTGCTGTGCATCACACCAAAACTGACATCACCAACAACCCTTTAAGATAGACACTGTTATCATCTCCACTTTGCAGATCTAAAGGTTTCTAAAAGAGATTAAGCAGAATGTCCAGAGTCTTCAACTAGAAAATGGAGCATTAGGACACAAATTCTGTCCTAACTCAAAGCCCATGCTTTTCCCACTGGGATCCAGGAGCTCCCTAGACACATAGCACCATGCCATTGGGAATGACAAGGAGAATGAGACCCATTTTCAGAGAACCGACCATTCCTGCCCTTCCCTTTAAAAAAAAAAATTTTTTTTAACGTTTATTTATTTTTGAGACAGAGCATGAACGGGGGAGTGTCAGAGAGAGGGAGACACAGAATATGAAACAGGCTCCAGGCTCTGAGCTGTCAGCACAGAGCCCGACGCAGGGCTCGAACTCATGGACCGCGAGATCATGACCTGAGCCGAAGTCGTTCACTCAACGGACTGAGCCACCAAGGTGCCCCGCTGCCCTCCCCCTTTTATGCTGTAGTCGGAATCTTCTACCTCTCACCTCCTGCCACGACTCTCCTACACTGCGGTTTTCATCAAACTGAATGTAATACGTGATGAACTCAGGGACACTATTTATTCTACCTTTTCCCTCAGTGAAGAGACACTACAGCAATTCTGAAGATGTACAAATGTGCCTTAGAATATGAGGGTAAAAAGATGCTCTCTTAATGTGCTGGGCTAAATGAGCTTACTGAGTATATATTGACCATTTCATTACCTAAAATTGGAAAGAACAAATGACATAGAAGGAGTATACAGAGAATAGTATTATTTCTGAATGATCTGATGTTGGACAAGAAAGCCAAAGACCAACCCAGGAAATGTTAGGAGTGCTGGCCAGTGAACTGCTTACTCTCAAACCTCCAATGTTCCACTTGGTGGAACATGTCTCTGAGAATCTCTCCACAATCAGAGCCAGGCCCCTGACTAGAAGCAGTGGAACTGCTGCCCTCTGAAGCCTCAAAGGTTTTAATCATCTCAGTGCAGATTATGGTTCCATGATGGTTAAAAAGAAGCTGAGCACCAGATAAATGCAGAGGAAGGAGAGTAAGATGGCACTTTACCAGGTCAATAATGAACACTCTCAGCCAAGACCACAACACAAAATATGATATATTTAATATTTCTGTAACTCTGATTTATCCACCTGGAGCACTTGATATAAGACTGGATGGAACACTGGGCATAAGGTCTTGCTAGAATTTTGAGAAGTTTACATGTACTGAGTAAATTTTCCCCATACAACAAATATTCTAAAATTTCTGAAAGACATCATACAAGGACCTTATAATTACTTTCAAAGTTTAGGGAAAAGGAAAAAGGAAACCCTCTCCATAAAACGAACAAAACAAAACTATAGGCTTGTTTACAGATTACTCCAATTAACTCAGAAATGATTTGAACACCGAAAGTTCTAGAAAAACTCAATACCGTTGTGTTTCTTGTCGTCGATACCACGTCAAGGAGGGCAGTGGCTTTAGTTCACCTCCAACGGTCTCTCCTAAAAACTGACAGAGCCTATTCCTGGAATTGCTCTAACTTCCCCTAGAATTCCATCCTTTCACACAGAGTGATGCACGGGGAATAGTGGTAATGTGTGAGACAAGTTCAAAGATCCCAAAGTGGAAGATGTTGTTTTCCTGCATCCTACCTACTGTAACTAAAAACTGGGAATTTACTGGAATTGAAGATTTATTATGAGTCAGATGGTTGATAGCCTTTCCAACCAAAACATCTGCTCTACAAAGGCACAACTGCTACAATCCATTTCCTCTCGGACCTGGAGAATGACCAAGTTGTAGCTTGGCCCTTTCCTTAAAGACACAGGGACTTGAAATGAGAAATGAAATACAAGCAGATCTCTACATCATCTTCCAACTTCCACTACTTTCTCTGATGGTATTAAAATACAATTCGTAAGAGAATTAATATAATTTTTGAACAGTAAACAATTGTAGTCAGCTCAGTGGAATGACCAAAGACGTCATCAGAGCATTCACATTTACAGCAGCACAGCTGAAACTAATTCTTTCTTTGCTACTTGAGGAAAGGAGCGACATGTATTGCCCAAACACAGTGGCAAAAGGGTTTCACCATTCATTCATTCATTCATTCATTCGACAAATATTTCCTGAGCACTTCTGTACGTCAGACACTATTCTAGGAACAAGTGGTGACCAAGCTGGTAGCGGCCCCTCCTCCTGGAGCTTACCTTTCAACAGGACTAATAAACAAATAAGCCAAAGCATTTCCGATTTCCAAAAGTCTATTTGTAACAGTGGGCCCCAAGATTTGTTCCAGCAACTACTAGTTTTGAGGGACCATACCCTAGAAGAGTGGTTCAAGTTCTGACATTTGTTCAAAATCATATTCCTGGACCCTACCCCTGGAGATCAGGCTTCAGTAAGTGTGGGTAGGTCAAGGAATTCTGAGCTTTTTTTAACATACCATGAGACTGAGCTGCCCAGCGAGCTTTGGGGTCTATTGCCCTAGAGTACTGATCTCCAATATTTAAAATCACATCCCCTCTCTCCCTCTTTCTTTGCCCCTCCCCCATTCACACACACTCTCTCTCTCTCTCAAAAATAAACATTAAAAACATAAAATAAAATAAAACCACATCCCATCAGTAAACACTGAGCTCCAAGTCAATATGTCTGTATGGATTTACTTATAAGCCCTACACATGAACCTCTACACTAATAACTGTTGAGTATCATGAAACACGTGCTAACTGCAGAAATTCTAAGAGGGTGGGAGAAAAACAAATATTTGTCCCAATCCGGTGGCTCCCTGCCCAGGCTGTTGCTCACTACATGGAGCACTCCAGGAGGCTTACAGGTTCCTCATATGGATGAGCAAGTAGGACAACCACAGGGGAGGCCCCGTGATTCACAGCCTGGGGAGGCAGACTTTATCCCAGCCCTCACTCTGTTCCATCAGCTTGCAAAAAATATCACTTCTAGCACAGGTGAGAGAATTAGGCAGAGGAGCATGAGATTTATAATCATCTCAGTGACAGGAATTCGGGAGATCCTGCCTCACTTGACCTGCTAACATAGACCTGCCAGTTCTTGTTAACACACACTAAATAAAGTATGGAAAAAACCAGACCTGGGAAATGTATAAGCTCCGTCCTAGGTGCAGCAGTTGTGAGAATCATGTGTGAATGCGTTTCTGCACATTAGATCCCAGGCAATGTGCTACAGTAGAGAGATCACAGGCTTTGGAGTCACACTAGTCAGGATCATGGCTCCACTGCTTACGTGCTATGTTGACTTGCCTGGGTGCATCATTTAAAACCGGGATGAGCTTCTGTTTCCTCAACTGTAAAATGGGAAATGTTATAAAACTATTGTATCAGTAACAACATGTGTAAAGGGTAGCAGTCACTAGGGCTACCATTATTGTCACTGTAATCTCACATCACCTTGGGATATCTAGCCCACCTGTGTCCTGTTCTCCATGCACACTGAGCCTGGCCCACTTCCCTGGAAACGGTAGCGGTCTATTGCCATCTCTGTGTGTGAACTCTTTGTTGGCAAATCCCGACCTGTCTATGCAGAGTCAGTTTCTCGTTTGGTCCCTCCTGACTGTGATGAATGAGTGGCACCACAGCTGTCACCCCCTTAGAACCCACACCCTGCTCGGC
This sequence comes from Herpailurus yagouaroundi, assembly GCF_014898765.1. Lineage (NCBI taxonomy): Eukaryota > Metazoa > Chordata > Mammalia > Carnivora > Felidae > Herpailurus > Herpailurus yagouaroundi. Next base: position 22,875,168 of record NW_024412419.1, on the reverse strand, counting down.
CAGGCCTACACACGGCCTCTGGACTCTGGATTCAGTGTCACACTTCACAGACCAACAGACATCATGTGCCCTTTCCTTTGGCAACTAATTTCCTGGCTGTTTCTCTGCTGGCACAAAATCCTAACAGGTAATAGCTTCTCTCTTCCAGGCACGGTCTCCATGCCAGCATCTTCTCGTGCTTCCTATGATTACTATTCAAATAGTTTCACGGCATGAAATCATCCGAGTTTGAAGATCAAAAGGCAATACTCAAATGATTACTCCTGACTGCTGGAGTAGCCATACACATACCCTCATAAGGAGATGTTTTCAACTAATAGGACCTTTTTTTTTTTTTTTAAAGATATTTTGGCAAGCATCTTTATTTAAATGATAACTAATAGGGCTTTGAAAAGTCAGGCAGCCATCTTAAGGAAATCAGGTCTCTTAAAAGATTTTCCAACTGCCTAGATTACTAAGGAAAGAAAAACAAAACAATCAAGAATCTCTCTGAAAGAATTTTTACAAATAGCAAAGACGCAGTATCAAACTAAAATTAGAAAGGGCAAAAAATAAAACTAGGAGGAGGAAAAACATAACAAACGAGTTTAGCACCTGCAACTAATCCAAAAGAGAGAAAAATCTATATTATTAAATCAGAACTATTAGTTAGAAAATAGGGGTTTTTTTTTTAATTAGGGCATTATAAATTTTAGATGTCTGCTAATAAATTTAGTAATTAAACAGAAATAGATAAAAATTCAAAATTATAAGAGAATAAAAGAGAAGTATCAGGAAATAGCAAAATTAAACTAACAACTTACAACAAAAAGAAATGCTATTTTATTAAGAATTACCGTTTTTTAAAAAATGCCTATAGCCAGTAAGTTTGTTGGAAGAATGTTTCTAAACTTTCCAAAAATAGATAAGAATGTTGTGCTTTTCAAGCTACTTTGCCTACTTCGTTAGGCAAATATAGTTTTATTTTCCATAAACACACAAACATTCACAATGTTTTTTTTAAAGATTTTTTAAGTAATCCCCCAATGTAGGGCTTGAACCCACAATCCCAAAATCAAGAGTTGCACGCTCCACCGACCAAACCAGCCATGGGCCCCCCACAAATGGTTTTTTAGAAGTATGGCTCTAATAAATAAAAAAAAAAATCTTAATAAATAAAATACAAAATCACATTTAAATAATTTTCCAATATGAAGAGGCAGAATTTATACTTGACTGCATGACTAGACATAAAACAATATAATTCATCCTAATACTAATACTTCATCCTAATACTTCAGAGGAGAAGTAGTAAGAATATTATGATTATTATTATTATTATTATTATTGCAGTAAGTGCTAACAGAAAACTAAAATTCCCATTGTTAAGCCCTTTGGCAATGCAAACACTACAATCAGGTTGTCAGGCTCTCTCCAAGAGGCCTCAGGAGTGTAGCTGACTTTCTTGGTGAGCCTTCTGAGCTCAGAAACAATTCTGTGTGCACACCAACTGCACAGCCACTCCCCAAGGGTAGGTGACATACAACCAGAATGCTAACTCATTAGCGTACTATGGGAAATTAATTAGGTACTAAAATATTCTAAGTTCAGATGGTTAGTGCATTCTTTCTCATAATGTCAGTCTATTACATTATAATGACATATCATAGTCACAGGGAAAGGACTAGTCCAAGCCCCTAAGATCTGTGCCTTCTCTTTCTATGAGGACAATCCACCTGGGTTGCTAGGTGAGCAAAGGGGTCAGAGGAAGGGAGTTAGAAGAAGTGCATTTTAATAAAGGCTGATACGCCAATCTCACTCTTGGGATAACTTTGTAACTGGCTAACCCATCCTTTATTCTGGGTAATGCTGGAATAGCTACCGACAAACTTTAACATTCTTTCTTCTATTCTTTCCCTGGTTTGGGTTTGACACTTTCTTTCTTCAGGTACATGAGCACATTCAAACAGACCTAATATTAATCACCTGGGACCCATTTTGTCTCCCAAAGAGAAAACCACACGATAATATCTTTAGCCATTTATGGGGGGGACCTCGGTGGCTCAGTTGATTGAGTGTTTGACTTGAGCTCAGGTCATGATCTCGCAAGTGAGCCCACATGGGGCTCACTGCTGTCAGCACAGAGCCTGCTTCAGATCTTCTGTCTCTCTCTCTCTCTGCCCCTCCCTTGCTCTCTCTCTCTTTCTCTCTCTCTCTCTCTCAAAAATAAATAAATCTTAGGGGTGTCTCGGTGGCTCAGTCAGTTAAGCATCCGACTTCAGCTCAGGTCATGATCTCACGGTTCGTGGGTTCGAGCCCCATGTGGGGCTCTGTGGGGCCCTCGTGTTCGAGCCCTCGTGGGGCTCCCTCTCTCTCTCTCTCTCTCTCTCCGTTCCTCCCCTGCTCACTATCTATCTCTCAAAAATGAATAAACGTTAAAAAAATTTAACGTTTTTAATAATAATTTTAATAATAAATAAATCTTAAAAAAAGAAACTGACAAACTAAGATAGATATATATTTTTATAGATATAGATATAGATATAGATATAGATATAGATATAGATATATAGATATAGATAGATATATATCTTTAGCCATTATGTGCTGGCTTCAACTTTCACAGGGTAATCTGGCTGCCTTTTTACCTAGTTCTTAGGAAAGCAAGAGAAGTTCCTTCACTGAATGGGCCAGCAGGTATTTGAAAGGAAAAGAATTAAAAAGTATGACCACAGAAAGGACAGAAAAAAACATTTTATATATGACATATCTCTATGTCATTAAGTTAAAAAGTTACATACTTATACAACTCCATAAAATCAATTTTCTTTTTTTTAAATTAATTTTTTTTAATGTGTATTCATTTTTTTGAGAGAGAGAGACACAGAGCGTGAGCAGGGGAGGGACAGAGAGAGAGGGAGACACAGAATCCGAAGCAGGCTCCAGGCTCTGAGCTGTCAGGACAGAGCCTGATGTGGGGCTCGAACTCATGAACCGGGAGATCACGACCTGAGCCAAAGTCTGCCACTTAACCGACTGAGCTACCCAGGCACCCCCATAAAATCAATTTTCAATAACTAATATTAAATGACTTCAGCAAAGTCACAGGATAAAAATCCATTTCAAACTACTACCAGCCTATGGCCCTCAGCTAGGAAATATAGTGGAAGAGACCCCATGTACAATGCTGACAAAAAATCCTCTAAGTGGGTATTAATTTAAATCAGAAAATTAGAGGCTTATTCAAAGATGACATAGGGGCGCCTGGGTGGCGCAGTCGGTTGAGCGTCCGACTTCAGCCAGGTCACAATCTCGCGGTCCGTGAGTTCGAGCCCCGCGTCAGGCTCTGGGCTGATGGCTCAGAGCCTGGTGCCTGTTTCCGATTCTGTGTCTCCCTCTCTCTCTGCCCCTCCCCCGTTCATGCTCTGTCTCTCTCTGTCCGAAAAATAAATAAATGTTGAAAAAAAAATTAAAAAAAAAAAACCAAAGATGACATAAAGTCTGATGGCAGAAAGATGGATAAATGGAGAAATATAATTTGCTCCATGCTGGGGAAACTAAATATAGTAAAGATGACAACATTCCCTAAATTATTATGTAGATTAAATAAAGTACTGATTTTACAGAACCTGATATTGGCTTCCTTTGAGAAACACAAATGATACACTTCCATGTTTGAATGCTGAATAGTGAATTCTGTCCAAAAGAAAGTGGAAAGAGCTATTACCACCACCACTATCACCACCACCATCATCATTATCATCAGATTAATTCTTTAACAGTCTCACAAGGTTCCTCAGAGAAGTGTGAAAGCGATGATGAAAAACAATAATTTCTAGTTGCCTTCAATTCTGTGCCATCACGTGATCAGCATGAAATGGAATCAACACTGAGAATTTCAGAGCAACATTTTTAAGCGTGTGTGTGCGCAGCAATTAGGGTGCTCGAGTCAAATGGCAACTCACCCCATCCCTTGTAATTTCCTGCTTTGATGGTGTGATGAGAAACATATATCCTGGCAAAAGGAAATATACAACTACTCAAGGCTTAAAAAAAAAAAAGTGTGTGAAAAGTAGAAAAATACCAAAAACAATGAAGTCATGACACTGGTTTCAAACTATCAAATTTTAAATTGTAACGAAAGAAAAATTACTTTTTAAAAAAGATAACGGTATTGACTGAAATAGAAGAAACTCAAAACAGAATTCATAAATAAATACAAAGTGTTACTACATGATAAGCCAGAAGCAATCTTATTGCTGAAGAAAGAGTGCAAGCGAACAACTGAAGAGTGAACAGCGATGCAAAAAAATAAATTAAGAGTTTAAGCTCATGCCATACGTGCAGGCCAAAGAGTGAGGATATATACATACAAGAAAATAGGACAATATATTTATTCCAACTATGGAAGTCAAAAAAGGTAGAATATCATCAGAGGCAAGATGTTTTCAAATATTAAAAAACATCTATCACCCCAAATATATCAAATATACCAATATAATATATAACTAACAGAGCAGAATAGTTAATGTGATATAATGTTACTATCCATGGCATAGAAGTAAAAAAATCAATAACCACATTTTACTTGAAAAAGTGGTCCAAGAACATGAACCCTGGAAAAATGTACAACTTGAGAAGGCAATGAAAAATCATTCTAAGGCATTATCATGTAACTATTAACTTAGCAAGAATAAGTAAAAATGACAGACATCCAATTAGGCCAGGGTTGGAGTACACAAAGCTTTGCCTCCTATTCCAATAATCCCACCCATCTCCCCAGCTAGTTTCAGATTTTCTGGTTATTTTTGTGAGATTTATCTGGTTACATGATCAACAATTTACTTTCTATGCATTCCAGTAAGTGAATCTGAGGTTTTACTTTCCTGTCCCTAGGTGCTTTGCTGCCAGGCATCACAGATCTTGTACAACTATGGCCCTACCATGCTCTTGCCCATGCTCTCAGGAAATGAAATAAAAGCTCAATTATTGTAACTGGTCTCTCTTTCTGCCACCTTGAATGCCTTGCGGTTACCTGAGACTGCTAAACTCCTGGATTACCATCCCACCCAATGGATCAGTTTAGTTTCCAAGGCCTGACCCATCCCACAGAAAACAGAATCTTAATGAATCATGGAGATAATTTCCACACTGGTAGAAATACAGTTGACCCTCGAACCACACAGGGGTTAGGGTGCCAAGCCCTTCCGTGGTCAAAAATCCGTGTATGTATAACCTTGACTCCCCCAAACAGTAACTACTAATAACCTATTGTTGACCAGAAGACTTACTGACAACATAGTCAGTTAACATGTATTTTGTATGTTATATATCTCTTACAAACTGTATTCTTATAATACAGTAAGCTAGAGAAAAGAAAATGTTACTGAGAAAATCGTAAGGAAAAGAAAATACATCTACAGTACTGTCCTGTATTTATCAGGAAAACATCTGCATGTAAGTGACCTGCACAGTTCAAAGCCATGTTGTTCAAGGGTCATCTATACTATAAATTGGTATAGTCTTTCTTGAATGTATCCTGGAAATATGTAACAAACTGTGCTTATCCTTTAACCCAATAACTCTATTTTTGGGAATTATTCCAAGGAAATAATCCAAAAGAAAATAACAGAAATTAGTACAAAATGTTCAAGGCAGTATTATGAAAAATAAGAGAGAGAAAGCAAAGGAAGGGAAGAAAGAAGAAGTGAGTGAGATAGAGGGAGGAAGAGGAAGTAGGGAAGAAGGAAAGAGAATTTAAATATCTGTTATGAGCAGAATGGCTGATAAAACCATGAAATATTAACATAATGGAATGTGCTAGAACTACTTTAAAATAGCAACTATGTAAACCATATGTACATGGAAACAGTTGGAGGAATGGTTCAGCAATATTAGAAGTGAAAGGCCTTAGAAATTGGTTGCCTGAACCCCCATGCTCACCCCAAAGCTTAGACTATCTAGGAGTCTTTCTGTACCCTCCCTCCACCCCCACCGAGGAGAAAAAGGTTTTCTTTTTCCCACTGCAGTTTATTTTTTTTTCAGATCAACAATACCTTAAAATTGTTGTAAGTCCCCTGCTTCTAAACGAGTATCTAAACTTACATCAATTAGGTTTCCAAGATTTGCACAGTGCAGTTTTTAAAACAGTGGTATTTTTGACAGATGTCAGACATTTAACCTCTGGTTTGCCCAAATACTCTCCTGGTAGGAAAGGTTCAAACCCACTCAGGGCGCCTGAATCAATGGGTGCCTGCCTTGGCATATTCGGAGGTCCTTCCCCAGGCAGTGAACAATGTAGGGAAAGGCAATGAGTGCAGAGAGTAAGAGGACAGATCTGGGTTTGAATCCAGACTCCACCACTTGACATCTAACTCTAACAAATTATTTTGATTTCTTGATGCACAGATTCCTTATCTATAAAAAGGGAACACTAATATCTACTTCTTTGGACTATTGAGAGCATTAAGTGCCTAGCATATAATAAATGCTCAATAAGTGATATTCTTTCTTAATTACTGTTCTTATTATTTGCATCCAGTATTCAATATGGATTCAGCCTTCAATATCCACGTGGGCATCAGACTATACTTATTCTGTGCAACCTTTCACATATGTGGCCAAGAGTATGACTGGTTCTCACGCTAATTAGCTCCTGAAACTAAAACCTAGCTCTGAACCTCCAATCATGGACAGGGGTGCTGAATTCTTCACTCACAGAACCTGACCCTATCTCCAACATCTCTTGCATTTCCTCAGAAACCCTTCCCTGATGTTGCAATCCCTTGGAATGGACTTCAAAGAAATCAACACTATGCTTCTGGTAGTCTCTCCCTGGAAAAGAGGTCTCTGTCTTAAGGGGGGTACAGTCCTCGTGTTAGCTGGGCTGGTCCCCACTCTGAACAAGTCTTGACTTGGTCTTCCTCATGAAGAAAATCCAAAGGCCAAACTTTTGTGACATTTCACAAGGCAGTGCACTCCCTTTTGGACTCAATTATAATTGAGTCAAAATCTGCAAATCTCTAAGTCTTGACTTACTAGCTCCAGTCCTCCCCTCTGAAACTACAGAGAAACATACAAGATAGTATGTACTTTTGCCTTAATTATCATAATAACTGATTTCTTATCTGTTTCCCCACTAACTGTGAGCACTTTGAGAGCTCAGTCCCAGTCTTATTCAGTGCCTATTCAGTCTTATTCATAGTAGATGGTCAATAAACACTTGCTAGAGGAATAAAAGAATGAACAAGTGAACGAAGGAATCACCACAAAACTAAATTAAGGGCAAATTAAAAACTGAAAAGGAACAAAGAAACCAAAAAGAAATTAATGTTCTATATTTATTCCCATTACAAGTATACGAGGTAGCCAGCTCTTTGCCCCAAAGGCAGGGTGTGGCCATTCAGAGAACAGTGGTGGCAGAATGCCCACGCTATGCTGATAACATGCTGTCTCCCAAAGAGAGGCAAACGTCTCAACCAAGAAGGCAGTGAGTGATGTGGTAAAGAAAAATAAGATTGAAATAGAAAGACAGGGGTTCAGGCCCCAGCTTTACTTACTAGCTATAAGACCCTGAGTAAACTGCTTAATATTTCTGACACAATTTCCTCCTCTAAGAAAGGGGGGGGCAGGGAAATATATGTGTGTGTATACGTGTGTGTATATGTATGTGTGTGTATATATATATATATATACACACATATATACATATATTACATATATGTATATTACATATATATATGTAAATATATATACTACATGGAATTGTCGGGGTGACAAATAAAACACTCTTCATGAGAGTTTTGTGACAGTACACAAATTGAAAGGACAAGACTGATTATTCTTCAAATCTGGATCAAAGATTTGTTAATGACTAAAACTCAATGAGACAAAATATAATAAGGAAAAATTATATCTTAACTAAAGTGTCAGTTCCTCCAAAGTTACCTTTTCATACTTTGATGGTAACCATAAGAAATGACCCAAAGATAAAACCCACAAAAAGGCAATGGTCCTATATAGCCTATTCAGTGTCCATGTGCCAGACAGAGACTATGCCAGATGTTGAGAACATGAACACAAAGACGTGATCCTATGATCCTGTCCCTAAGAGGACTCACAGTCTACTGAAGGTGGCAGAAATAAGAACAAGTGATCAGGGTCCTGTGTGTGTGTGTGTGTGTGTGTGTATAAAAGAAAAGAAGGAAAGGAAAAAAGGGAGGGAGGGATATTTGATATAATTATTCAAACGGATTAATTAGGTATGAAATACTACAGGAGAATTACAAACCCATTCTATCCTATTCTTTAACCAGGCCCCTGTTTCAAACCATCCTGGGGGTATTCTGACGATTCCTAGGCTCCACGCCATGGTATATCTATTTACTTATGTCTATAATTTCTCTCAGTAATACATTGTAGATTTCAGTGTAGAGATCTTCCACATCTTTTATTATATGTGTTCCTAAATATTTTATGTTTTTTGATGCTATTTTAAATGGTATTGCTCTTAATTACATTTTCCAGTTTTTCTGTTGGTATATATAAATATAATAAATTATTTCTAATAGTAACCTTGCATCCTGTGCCTATACAAAATTTACCCTTTGTTCTAATAGCCTTTTAGTAGATTTCGTTTGATTTTCTACATATACAATTATAATGTCTGTAAAGACAGTTTTACTTCTTCCTTGCCAATCATTGTCTTTTATTTATTTTTCTTGCCCTGCTGCACTCATTAGCACATCCAGTACAGCCCGGAATACAAATAGAGCAGACAGATCTTTGCCTTTGTCCTGACCTTAGGGAAAAGGTGATCAATATGTCATCATTATGTACGATGATCATTTTGGGTTTACTGCAGATGCCCTTAATCAGGTTGAGAACATTCACTTCTATTTACAGTTTGCTTAGAGTTTCTCTTTTCTTATACTGTGAGTAGGGGTGTTGAATTTCATCAAATGTTTTTCCCATTTCTTCTGAGGTGATCATACGATTTTTCCTTTTTACTAATGTAGTTACATTCATTTTTGAAAATTAAATCAACTTTAACACACAAAAAATAAAGTTTAAAAGAAAATTAAACCAACTTTGCATTCCAGGGCAAAACTCCACTTGCTCATGATGTATTATTTACCTTTTTACATATAACATTCAATTTTATTTGCTAATATTTTATTAAAGCTTTCTACATCTATGTTCATACATGAGGGATAATGGTTTGTAATTTTCTATTCTTTCACTATCCTAGGTATGTTTGGTATTAGAGTTATCCTGACCTCATACTAATCAGTTCTACTGAACTACTCTGATGGGCTGAAATTTACAGCTGATTTTAGCAATGTCTATACTGCAAATGCCCAGCCCAGAGAATGGTTGCTAAATTTTATGTATAAGAAAACTGGAGAAACTATTATATAAGCACATTATATGCAAAGTATTGATTGACAAAATATTACTTAGCATGAGGAGAAAATTAGGCCATATTTCACTTTAACTCCCTATTCCCTGGTGCTAATCATTTACCTTTCAGAGACAAGGAGGTAATTATTTTGGGTGGTGTTAAACATCAAATATTTATATTTATATTTTACATATTTATTATTTCCCTGATTCTGAGAAGGAAAACTACCCCAAGTTCATTATTATTTTCAGTTCACTTCCCTGAACTGAGTCACATACTCAATGAAGTCTAAAGCTGAAAGGAGCTTTGGGGATCATCAATTTTAACATCTTCAAATTTTAAAAGATGGGTCATTAGGCCCCAAAGTGAGAAATGACTTTTCCTACATCATCCAGACCATATACAACACAAGCAGAGATGGAACTGAGATCTCTACTCCTTCCCATCCTAGAATCATCCAAATACTCTGCTCTCCCTGCCCCAGGGATACCCCTACCAGTACAGGCACTCCTACTTTCCCATGCAAGTTCAATGGAAAACACTGTGAAACCCTGAGCCAGTAACATCCAAGCATCACGTATCCATTTGGTTAAAAGATTCTGCATTAAAGGAGCTAGTATTTTTTTTCCACACCACTTTTAATCAAAGCAAGGTCCTGATTGGCATAAGCCTCCATTTTAATTGTTTTAGGGTTGGAAAACAAGAGGTTCTGATGGATGTTAAAGGTAATGTGAAAATAAACTGACTTTCCTATCTTCACATAAAATATGATACTGGAAAATTAAACTTATAAAAGTAGTACAAGGGCAAAATATATTATTAAGGCTCAAGAATGAGGAAAATAACATCATTATGGTAAATGAAAAAACAATGATATCTATTATTTATATAAGCACTTGGCAGTTAAGAATATGTTTTACACATGTCTCATTTGAGTCTTCCTTCCAAACCCAGGAAACTAGAAAGATAAATTGTACTACCCTGATTTTCATGGTGAGAAAACAAGTTCAGAAAGCTAATGGCAAATGGCAAATCTGGACTTTAACGCTGTCCTATAATTCCAGATAACAAAATCACCCTACTCTGCCATGGTCCCTTTGATTGGCTATACATATAATTTACACATGAATAAGTCCAGAGGTAAACCAGAAGATAAATTTATCTTAACAAATGAGACCTTAAAGAAGTAGAACCCCCTTGGAGTGACCCTGAACTGGAAGCAAACCTATCTATTTCAAGCCCAAAATTAAATATCCCGATAGGTGATATCCACAGGAAAGACAAAAAAGACATGAAAATAAGAGCTAGAATAGAATTACAAGAGATAATTTCCTTTTCTCAAGGATCTATGTTCTTAGTACATGACATAGCAATAAGCACTCTGTCATCTGGCCATCTCTTGATTACTACCTTTTACTCATGCATTAGGAGTTGAGAAGCTATAAGTATAATTCCTATTAACAAAGACAGGTAAAAATTATTCTAAGATTATCTGAAAACTGGAGACTGAAAAACCCAGCATAATGTGTAATATGTGAGGCTCTGCCAACTCATCTAAGCCCCAAGTCCCCATATCTTTCTATAAAATAATGCTAACCCATTAAACACACACACACACACACACACACCCCCCACATACACACGCACACCAAAAACAAAATTAAACAAACAAATTTTAAAAACCCAGAGTTTAGAGGGTGCCTGGGTGGCTCAGTCAGTTAAGGAGCTGACTTCAACTCAGGTCATGATCTCACGGTTCGTGGGGTTCAAGCCCCGCATTGGGCTCTGTGCTGACAGCTCAGAGCCTGGAGCCTGCTTTGGATTCTGTGTCCCCCTCGCTCTCTGCCCCTCCCCCACTCGTGCTCTGTCTCTCTGTCTCTCAAAAATAAATACATGTTAAAAAAAATTTTTTTTTAATTTAACAATGGTAACTGGCAGGTAACTTTAAAACAAAATGGCATTAAACTAATTTATTGTGACTAAAGTTTTTAACAGTGCCTCACGGCACTAAGTACAAAATCAACCCAGTCTGCCATTACTTAACAAGTGGAATATTAACCCTTCTTACTCATAAGATTTGAAGTCAGAGGACCCAGAACAAAGTCCCAGCTGAGCGACTACCAGTTATGAGCAAACTGCTCAAAGTGATTAAAAGTGTTTCCTCATCTGTAAAATAAGTGCAATAAAAATAACTCTCCCTGAGAGCCAAAGCATAAGAGACTGTTGAGAACTGAGAGCAAACTGAGGGTTGATGGGGGGTGGGAGGGAGGAGAGGGTGGGTGATGGGTATTGAGGAGGGCACCTTTTGGGATGAGCACTGGGTGTTGTATGGAAACCAATTTGACAATAAATTTCATATATAAAAAAAAAAATAACTCTCCCTTTTTTTCCCCATCAGGTTGTTTACTGTAAACCTCAAATGTAATTATGGATTTTGTCATCTGTTATAATACCTAGAAATCTATCACTTGGGCTCCGGCCAAAAATCTAAATGTGAAAAAAGTGAAAATCAGGCCCTAAAGTTGTTCTTGAAAATGACTTCACAATATCAGGGAATGTGGGAAACTCATCTTGGGGCTTCCTGCACTAAGAACAGTGACCGGCCAAGCCACCTGCATGAAATGGAAAAGTGAATACAGTGGTTTGCACTTTTGTATTGAGACATTTGTGATTTCTCCGTAGGTATGGCTCTCCAGGCTTTACGTCTATCTAGGCGCAGTGCCTGTGCAAACCATGAGGATCCTCTATACACACATTAAAGGAAAGAAGAATGTCAGACACTTGGGGCTGGCGGAGTTCTTAAAAAGCAAGGAATGTGGAATGACGTTTCGACCATTTAATACTCTCTGTCCCTTTTCAGTAAAAAGAGAGCTGAAGTCATTAATTGTACAAATATCTTTTGATAATCTACTAGAACATCAGGGACTGTTCTAGACACTTGGGATACAATGATAAACAAAAGAAAAAGACTGCCTTTCCTCTTAGTACTTAAGATTTGTCCCATTAAGGCAGATGCACACACAAGGGTGCCCTGCTAGTCAAAGACCAGAAAGCGTCTATAGAATCCCACAAGGTATACATTCTGGTTACAGTAAGCACAGAGATTACTTTTTCAGGTTGGTCCTGAACATCCAGATGGCTACTTAGGAATGAAAACGTTTAATCTGCCCTTTAGAGCAGTGACTTGCAAATATTAGCTGTAATCATCTAGAGAGTTTTAAAAACTATAGATGCCTGGGTCCCTTCCCCAGAGATTCTGATTTAATTGGCATGGAGTGCAACCTAAGTGCCGGGAGTTTTTAAAGTTCCCCAAGTACAGCCATGGTTGAGAGCAGCTCAGAATTTCCTGGGAATTCAGTAACCACCTTGTCCTACAAAAGTCTCCTCACCCGGGAGAACAGAATAAGTGCACAAGCCCAAGGACTATCTTCATCCACACCTGCAGCTCCAGAGTGATTCAACTGAAAGCCCTGGGGTGAAGCAGGGGACCCTAACAGTGAGTCCTGCTATAAAGAACTACTGATGTCACCACCTCCTACATCCAAATGGCAAGTTTCACTGGAATGCTAGGTGTTTACTATTCTAGACACTTAGAGGAGAGCAAGCTAGGAGAAAACAAACAAAAGACAGTCTTTAAAGTAGGAGTGAGTAATTACAGTACATATTTCTGTTGGCTGCATTCTCTTAAATATTTATTTGTAGCATTTCAGAAAAAAATTTAAATAGAAATAGAAGAAAAACATCACACGCAGTCTATGACCTATGTATATGGAAGTCATACTTGTTTTAGAAAGGGAGATCCATACTGTGTCTTCTCCTTAATCACGGGCCATTTTCAAGTAATAACATACCATGATGGAGACTTCCAGCTTACATGACAGATTAAACCACAGAAGGGGATATGGATGAGAAGTTCCGATTCACTTTTTCGCACAGAGAAAGCCACCAAGGGCAAGACAGAGGTACTCGGTTCCATGGCAGTTGAGGTGAGGGGCAGGATCTCTGTGTGTATAAACCACAAAAGAGTGAGAGCCCCCTGATGTTCTCAAGAGCCTTGGCCTCCAGCAATTCACCAACACTTCTAGTTGAATCTTCTACAAGCATCCAGCAATTCTATTTCAGGTAAGCAAATGCTTATGTCATGGGTCTCACTAAGGGCCTCTGTCTCTTTCCGGACTTTGGGATGGCCCTTTTGTTCTGTGACTTCAGTTCTTTGATGAGTTCACAAAAATCTGTCTATCCAGCTGTTTTCCTGTGGTAAGGATGGGACTTATGTTGTTCCAGCTCTTCACATCACAGAGCTGATGCCAGAAATTCACTCCTAGGATATAAGCAGCCAGGCCTATATATCTTATTATACTCCACTCTCCACCCTCAGGTAAGAGACCAAAAACTTATTCTCTGGAGACTTTTAGAATTCCCCCCCACAAAAGACCTGATACTGCTAGTTGAGGGTCTCCCAATGAAAAAGACAGCTCACTGCCTAATCTTTCCATAGTTAAACCCTCAGTTAACAAGCATTCTCCACGAACACACAATCTTGCTCCTTCTATCACACACACACGCGCGCGTGCGTGCACACAGCCTCTATTCAGACTTTCAGTATCTCACTCCTAGATATAAAAGAACCATCAGGCTTTTGAGGAAAGCCTCCAACACACACAAAAAGAAGAAACTCGAAAACAGAGAAAAATTAAAATTAAAAAACTGAGTTGATGTATTAAAAATGATAGCAAAATTTAAAAATCCAATGGAAAAATTGAAGATAAAGTCAAAGAAATATTCCAGAGAGCAGCATCAATAAGCAAAGAGAACTAGGGGACATATAAGAAAACAAAGGGGAAAAAAAATCAAATCCAGTAGTCCAATATCATAGACAAAATGGAGTTCTAAAGAAAGAGAGCAATGAAAATGGAACGGAGTAAATTTTCAAAGGAAAAATATATGATAATGTCCTAGAACTGAAAGGCAGGAGTCTCCATATTGAAAGGATCCAAACCATCTATCTACACAGTCACCTTCTGTTGATTCACACTAAAGAAGAAAAAAATTAACAGGTGAATAGACTATAATGAATTATATGAGTAGTTGTGTTTTTTTTTAACAGCAGGGTTGCTTCCCTGATAATTAAGATTTGCTTCAACTGATATTAAGATTAATTTTGTATTCTTAGTGTATATGCTGCCGAAGCAAACACTAATTTTGTATTCTTAAAACTAAAACCTATCAGGAGGCTGCTGAAGTATGGTGACAGAGCAGAGGACAACCAAGTCAAGGTAAACATTTGTTTTTTCCTAATTGAGAAGGGAGGTGATTTAAGAGTTGACCCTTACAGATATTTTGAAGATATATGAAAGCCCTTAGAAACAATTCAGGAAACTATTTTGGAATCAAGGAAGATACATTTATTGGAGACTTAGAGCAACATTTTTGTGCTTATCTTAAGAACCTTTTTGAAATTATTAATTTGAAGAGGGAAAAATACACCTTAAAAAAGTTCTTAATATTGCTATTTCTAAGTGAAGTTTTACAGTAGTTAAATAACAGAATCGTAGGACTAGAAAAATACATAAGGCCCTTGAAAACATATTTCAACATTCTCCTTTTTTTAGGCAAAAGAACACCTTACTTGGCCACAAAAGTAGCGATATGCCATGCTAGATCAAAAAAAAAAAAAATTAACCTGGAAACACATGTCCACATGCATGAAACAAATATTTATAGATAAACTTATCCAACATGAGGCATGTTTACTTTGGGGTCTAAATTAACTCACTATGGTTAAGAAATAATAAAACAATTAAATTAATTAATAAAAAATAAAACCTGTTCTATAGACTCAAAAGGGTTTCAAAATCCTAGTCAAGTTTTTCCCTATACTTGGGGACTGTGTCAATGTATTAGTACACTGGGTCACATACCAACCAGCCTATTCTTAGATATGAGCTTTTACACAGATTCAAAATTCTTTCTTCTATTTGTCTAAGCTCTAAATCTTTTTTTTTCTTCTCTGCACTTGGGCATATCCCATCTACAATTTACAGATGGACACGCTCATTTGAAAATTGACTAATTAAAATATATTGATCATAAAATATGTACTGTTATCTTTTTCCCTTAACACATCCTAAAGCTAATCTTAGTTGAAAATGTATATGTGCTTATCCTTGTACAGCATAAGACAAGAATATAATTCAATGAAACCTTTACAAAATGTCAGATTAATTACATTTTTTCAGTGCAGATGGATTTAAGGAAATCATCTCTGAAAACAGTACTTCATTTAAAGTAAAATAAAGACATAATCTTCCTTGATAAGTCAATGTGTAGGAGATGCCAAAATATTAAAACTGCCATATATTAAAGATGCTATCATATGAATTTTTAAAGCAAATACAAGTAGTTTGTGATGCTGCTGGGGCAATGTCCTCGAAAAATTAAAGTCCTCTTTGGTAGCCCAAAAGGAAGTATTGATAACAAGATACACAAGAAATAAAGTTTCAGTCAATGGAACTAAAAATGTAGAATTTTAGAGGAATCGCTAATACATAACTCGAATCATGTGTTAAATATTCATGTAGCAAACATTTACAGAGTATCTGCAGTGTGTAAATTTTCAACCATATCTATAACTCTGCAAGTCAAGTTGGAATGAAGTTGGTCACATGGGCAAGTTTTACCTCTCCCTCAACACAGGTCAGCATGACATTTCTCTAAAATGACTTCTTTATGAGGTTTTGAAATTCAGTGCCATAAAAGTCAGATGCATAAATCTCTTCTGAAGAATACACTTATAATGTACCATGCATTGTGCAATGATTCATGTTTTGGTGGACTTAAAAGATTTACTGTTACTTGAGCTAAGCAATAACAGAGACAAAATATTTATCTCTTTGCCCAATAAAGCTTAATATGCACCTTAAAACAATTTATATTTCTGTATTTGTTGACACAGCACAAATAATGTTCTGAAATTTGGTATTTAAAACATTCCTTATGTTATGTCTGATTATAAATGACATTTAAAAGCAGTATTCGAGTTAGGAAACACACAAAGGGGAGAGGCTGAAAAGTGTTACTTCTTGTAAAAATGGATTGGTTAATATTTCCTTGTATTGTTTCTACTGTTATCCTTCATTCTCTAAGAGCAATCTTCTTTCTGTGTTTTTTTTTAATAAAAATAAAGAAGAAATTAGTTCCATTTGGTTCTAACGCTGCACTACGTAAAGTGACACTGGGGAGTGCCTGAATGCACATTCTGACCTTTTAAGTAAATTACACGGGACTGGGGAAGTGTCAAAAAATAGGAACACTTAAGGTTACGTTAGGTTTCTCTCTTTATTGTGATGTCCTAACCATCTATAAGAAGGAAGAAGGGCTTCTCAGGCCACGTTTTGATGGACCATGGACCATGGCCCCTAAACTATTGTCCCAGACCTGTCAGAGGCCACAACTTGGCCCCCTGGATTCCTCCAATGAATGAAATCTCTAGGATCATTCTCTCTGGCAACAGACTAAAATGCCTACAGCACATGTACAAGGCATCAGCACTATCTCTTCAGGAAACTACCAAAAAAGGAGACATACACGGCCTCTTGCATGATAAAACTCTTTCCTTCCACATGCCCACTGGCTCCTTCAAGACCCATGACTACAAAAAGGAGGAAAGAAGTCACCTGAGTTATAGATCCCATCCAAGCTCTACTTTCAAATACACTTCAACACAAAAATAAAATGATGGGTAAATTGTATCCATGATCTTCTATGATGGTAGACATTTACATTTCACTCTGGAGAAATGCCCTATTCCCTCATCTCTCGTCAGAGTCAAGGCCAGCTCTCTGGCTGTTGCAGCCAAGATCACCACTTGCATCCCTGAGATGTTCATTGCACACTCCCTCATCAAATGATACCTCTCCCCTCCGAGCCTGGCTCTGCTTTCCCTCTAAACACACCTTATGGAGGCCTTCCCGGGCCTATTACTCTAATCAATTTTATAACTGCTACTACTTTCCTGCCTTTAGACCCTCTGAGTCTTTCTTTAGCACAGGTGTACAAATTCTGAATGATTGTTAGTGCGTCTCTATCATAGCCCTGGAAGCAGAAAAAGATAGCCATGCTGCCCATTAAGTCACATCCTGCTCTACCCTACACCACAAGGCAGAGGACACCTTGAAGGTAACCAAACTTATGGTGAGAGTCAAGTGCATATTAATGAGGTTTTACTTAAATTAGGTAGGTTTGTCTCCTTCATTATCAATTCAGAGACAGAGAGGATGGGCTATGTGTTTTACTCTCTTATTTTCCTTACTATATGGTTACTTAAAAACTTGATCAGACCTCAGGGACACAGTGCTGCTGTGTAACATTTTGTTCATCAAGTTCCCAGGGACAACGCAAGTACATGCACAGAAGCAAAAAACATCACTAATCTCAGTAAAGTAAGAGGGAAGATCACCTCCCAAGAGGGAGGGTGGCCTAGTTAGGCCTGGAAGCATAGGGAGAATAGAAAATATTTATTAGTCATTAAAGAAAATGTGCTAAAGGACTGATAAGATACTACCGTTAAGTCATAATAAGGGCCTAAAATGCAATCAGAATCACAAATTTGTAGTGGACCAAATCAGTATGGTTCCAGGAATTTCTTCTAAAAGGTCCTATCATCAGATTGCCAAAAGAGAAAAAGCACGTTGTGGCTATGGCAGAGGACCAAGCGTGTTAGGAGGGCCACTGAGGTGGTGCTGAAGCAGCGGGTTTCTGGGACAAGCTGCATAGGGAATCTGCAGTGTCCAGGAGTGAATGGCCCACGGCAAAGACCCAGCTCCACAGATCTGGATGCAAAGTGCAGGACTTTGCAAACAAAGGAGAGTACGGCCATCTTAAAAAGAGACTCCTAAAAACTGAGAACTGAGGGTTTATGGGGGGTGGGTGATGGGTATTGAGGAGGGCACCTGTTGGGATGAACATTGGGTGTTGTATGGAAACCAATTTGACAATAAATTTCATTAAAAAAAAAAATAAAAAAGCAGAGCAGTGCTGATGAAGTACAAGGTACCCCCAGGGGGAGGTGGAGAATAGAGATGGAGGTGGAAAGAGCCCAGCAGGCTGAAGAGTAATGAATGGACCCTCGAGTCGCAGGATCAGGCCAGAATCTGTAAGGAGGGCAGGGGATGGAGAGAATGTGTGTCCCAGGTACTAAGGTCACGAGTAAAGTAAGAATGGGTCCTAGGGTGGAGAGAGCAATGATTTACTTGAAGACCATGATGCAAGCAGACAAAGGATTACGTTTTCATATTTTCTCAGTGAATCGGAAGAAGTGGGAAAAGGTGAGGCCTTCACAGAAGAGGGAAGAATCAATTTTCATTAAGGACAGGAGAAGAAACTATGTAAAGGAGTAGAGAAATGACTCAAGACTGAGGAGGTATGTGTCCAAATGAAAAACTAACAAAGAACATAAGCAACTCTGGGCTGTCTCCACGTTGTTATTATCAACATTACTAAAAAGCACAAAACGTATTACGCGTTACTTTAATTCTTATACATAGTACAGAATTGTTTAAAAATTAAACTATATATAAAAACATCTTTAGAAAAGCATTTAAGTACACCTGTAGGGGCGCCTGGGTGGCGCAGTCGGTTAAGCGTCCGACTTCAGCCAGGTCACGATCTCGCGGTCCGGGAGTTCGAGCCCCGCGTCGGGCTCTGGGCTGATGGCTCAGAGCCTGGAGCCTGTTTCCGATTCTGTGTCTCCCTCTCTCTCTGCCCCTCCCCCGTTCATGCTCTGTCTCTCTCTGTCCCAAAAATAAATAAATGTTAAAAAAAAAAATTTTAAGTACGCCTGTAATGTTGGTTGGATTAATTAATCAAGCTTAGAGACTATTAGTAAAATACTCTGGAAGTCTTTGAAAGCTACCACAAAAATGACCACTGTCAAATTCCTTGGCTATTATTTGCTGAGGCCTTTGTATTAAACAGTAGGCACTGCGTGAAATGGTACACGCATTATTTTATTTCATCCTTACACTAGACCATGAGAAAGGTGTTATACTCATTTTTGAGAAGAGGATGCTGAGGCATAAACGAGTCAAACGCCAGTCCAAGGTCAGAGTCGGCAACAAAGCTGGGACTGGAAGCTAGCAGTGATGTGACGACCCTTCCTATTCTTTTTAAAAAAAATTTTTTTTTCAACGTTTATTTATTTTATTTTTGGGACAGAGAGAGACAGAGCATGAACGGGGGAGGGGCAGAGAGAGAGGGAGACACAGAATCGGAAACAGGTTCCAGGCTCCGAGCCATCAGCCCAGAGCCCGACGCGGGGCTTGAACTCCCGGACCGCGAGATCGTGACCTGGCTGAAGTCGGCCGCTTAACCGACTGTGCCACCCAGGCGCCCCAGCCCTTCCTATTCTTAACCACTGATGGACTTCAGATGGTATAAAGGATTCCCTCCTCCTGCATTTCTGCTCTTCATCCTTTCATCTTTAAATCATTTCATCTAAAGCTATGCAATACCAATTCTCCACCACATCAAAGACTTAGCGCCACACATTCATTTGTGTTGTACCCAGAACGCCCTGTGGCGTCTTCCCAGGAATGCAACACTTTTCACCTACAAGCGAAAAACAAAAAACGAAAAACGCATCTGGCTGAAGAACAACTGCCCTTCACTTTCAGATCACCGATATCCAGTGAATGGCTTGGGTTCTCCTTCCCTCGGCAGCAATGGGCCACGGTCACATCGTGAAATCTCATGCAGCTGTTGTTTTGTCTCGATATTCGTTTCCTCGCCTCCGAAGAAAATGCACAACTCTAGGCTGTCTCCACATTGTCACTATTAACCCATTACTAAAAAGCACAAGACATATTATGCATTACTAATTTAATTCTTATACATTGCACAGAACGGTTTAAAAATGAAACTGCATGTAAAAACATCTTTAGAAGAGCATTTGATGAAACATATTGCTGTGCCTTTTCGGTAGCAGTATCATGTCCACACCAGCGAATGAAGCAGGTGTGGGACACAAACTAAAGAAATGGTGGGTCTCTTTTAATCTGGCTTAAAAAGTTTCTGTTCTGTTTCTGTTCCATTTCTGTTCAGCAATCTAGATTGTTTTAGGGATGGCAGAGGGAGTTGCTGGGAAAAGAAATAGGGGTGGGATGGTATTAAAAATGTGAGAGGGCCCAAGGTAAATTAGGCTGGTGGAAAACGTGGGCTCTTAAGATGTGCTGAAGTTTGACAACCACCGTAGGCTGTTCTCAAATCCACAGCGCAGACGCATCAACCTTACGTGGCGGTGATGGTCGACCATGTTCAAGTTACCACTGGGTACGCTAAAGGCCACATTTTCTGTTCGGAGTAATGTGCCTCACCAAAAATATCCCAACACAATGGCTATGTCTCTGGTCTTAGCCACGGATTGGCAATTAGGGAAGTGTGGCTGTAGCTTGTCTTCACCAATTATCTGTACCACAGACTTTGACAAGTTCCTCTTCTAGAAGAGAGGAAGCTATTACTTGCCCTCCCCCTCTCAGCGGGCCGTGAGGAGGAGCACCTGGCGGCACCGCGCCCAGGAGAAAGTGCTGTGCAGAGATGGAGACGCGAACCTGGCCGGAATCCGGCGCTGCATGGCCAGCCCTCCAGTCAGTGTGCACCGTGTTTCCCCGCTTTCCTCTCCCACCACTACAGAAGATTGTTTTTTAGGCTCGTTATTGCTTCACACACTGCTAGGAAGGAAATATTTCTATGCAATAAAAATTCTTTTGGTGTTTTTTACTCCCTTCTCATCCATGCAAAACAGGAAAGCATGACACATTGCCTTTTATGGTTACAAAAGATCCAGACTAAGGTTCTTAATGTTCCTAGACAATTGTAATCACAGTATCACCGCAATACCTCCCTAACTTAACACTGAAGGGGGAAAGATGCCTTACGTGCTCCAGGCTTAATATATCTCCAGGGAAGCCGTATCTTGACAAATGTTTACTAAATCAGGTCACTAGTTAATCAAATAAGGAGTTCAATGAAATTAATAGGCTTATAGAGGGCTACTTAAAATGAGAATGTCAAGGTAATTTTACATGCTTTTAAAAGCAACTTTCTTTCTATTTGCACCATGCTCTGAACAATGTGGTCTATAAAGCCCTAAACACTTAAGGGCATGGGTTGGTCTCTCACAGCATGATTACTTGTTTTGTTCACTGTATTCAACAACCATCACCACAAAAAGTGCTGGGGAAACTGGATATTCACATGCAAAAGAATGAAGCTGGACCCTTACCTAATACCATATACAAAAGTTAACTCAACATGGATCAAGGACATAAATGTAAGACCTAAAACAATAAAACTTAGAAGAAAACACAAGGCAAAAGCTTTACAACGTTAGATTTGGCAGTGATTTCTTGGCTATGATACCAAAGGCACTGGTAACAACAACAACAACAAAAATAGATAAGTTGGACTTAATAAAAATTTTAAAATTTTGTGCATCAAAAGACAGTATCAACTGAGTAAAAAGGCAGCCCACAGAAGGAAAAAAAAATACTTGCAAATCATACATCTACTCAGGGGTTCATGTCTAGACTATATAAAGAACTCCCCAAACTCAGCAACAACAAAATTAACAACCCAATTCAAAAACGTGCAAAGGACTTGAATGAATAGGCGTTTCTCCAAAGATCTATGAAAGGCCAATAAGCACTCATCACTAGTGAAATGCCAATCAAAGCAATGAGATACCACCACCTCTTACCCATTAGAAACCCTTGTACACTGTTAGCAGGAATGCAAAACAGTACAGCCACTGTGCAAAACAGTGTGACAGTTCCTCAAAAAATTCAAAACAGTATTACCATATGATAAAGCAATTCCACTTCTGGGTATATATCGAAAAGAACTGAAAGCAAGGTCTTGAGAAGATACATGTACACCTATGTTTATAGCAGCATTATCCACAATAACTAAAACGTGGAGGCAACCCAAGTGTCCATCGACAGATGAATGGATGAGCAAAATACGATATATGCATATAATGGAATCCTATTCAGCCTTAAAATGAAAGGAAATTCTGCAAATGCTACAATACAGATGAACCTTGATGACATCATGCTACGTGACACAAGCCAATCGCAAAAAGATAAATATTATATGCTTGCATGTATATGACGTATTAGAATAATCAAAATCACATAGAAAGTACAATGGTGGTTTCCAGGTGCTGGAGTGAGGGGAGGATGGGGAGCTGTTGATTAATGGGTACAGAGTTTCAGTTTAACAAGATGTAAAGAGTTATGAAGATGGACGGTGGTGATGGTTGCATAACAACGTCAATGTATTTAAACCACCATTTGAAAGTGGTTTAAGATGGTAAATTTTATGTTATATGCTTTTTAGTACCATTTTTTAATAAACCCATCAGCCGACGGGTAGCTTATCTAAAGTGGTACTATCTTCCCCATTATTTCTGGACATGTTTTTCTCCTCAGGTTGAGGCAAGTGGTCTGTGGGTTCTTCTGCCTTACTCAAGTAGTCTGCCCAACAGACAAATCTATGTGACTGAGATCAATCCCACTTTTTTAAAAAATTTCCCAATAGTCTAATAATACTGCTTTCTTTAGAGGATACACAAACCCTTAATCATTTTTTTTTTTTAAATGCTGTATGGTACAGGTATTTTTAAGATGAGCATCACAGAATTTCAAGGCTGAACCTCAGGGACTAAGCTAACCTAATTCTGGAATTAAAGGTAAGAAGGCTGAAACTCAGAGAGGTCTCTTAACTTCTCTGGAGTCACACCATTACTTAAGGACAAATAAAGGATACCCAAAATTAACTACTTTGAAAAATCTAATCTAAAAATTTCAACTTACAACAAGTTATTTGCTTTATAAAAGGGTTGGCTGGGTCACCTGGGTGGCTGAGTCAGTTAAGTGACCAACTCTTGATTTCAGCTCAGGTCATGATCTCAGGGTTCATGAATTCGAGTCCCACATGGGGCTCTGTGCTGACAGAGATTTTCTTCTCTCCCTCTCTCTCTGCCCCTCTCCTGCTCTCTCTCCTGCACATTCTCTCTCTCTCTCTCTCTCAAAATAAATAAATTTTTAAAGTACATAAATAAAAGGGTTGGTTGAACAGTTTCTTAAATAATGAGCTCCCATAGTTTACCTTATGCAAAATAATGTATACTAAATTTGTAGAAATACATCTTTTTTTTTTTTTTTTTGTATGTAAGTGATGAATCACTAGATTCTGCACCTGAAACTAATGTTACACTGTATGTTAAGGAACTGGAATTTAAATAACAACTTGAAAAAAAAAATCTGTGGAAATATATCTGTAGCATTAAAAGTTCACTAGAAGCCTGAATTCATGACTGATTTTTAGATAACATATTTGTAAAACAGTATAAAGTAACTTTTATTGTTTATGCCACTATCAATAAAACTTTAGGATAATTCTGCCTTCTTCAAAAAAGGTCCATTTGAGAACAAAAATGTAAACAGTTTACGTTCTAATGACTTTGAGACACTGTTTCAATCAATAAAATAAAATCCACCCACCTTTACTTTAAATCAAAGGTAATGCTTACATTTACAAAGAACTATATAATAAGCACTGTAAATCCAAATAATATAATGAGACTCTGAATTTCCCATGAAAAGAATTTTGAAGGAAAAATACCTAACCAAGGGCCTAGAGATCAAAATTTTATTTAAAAACATATACAATGGCCGTACCTATCAACAGTAATATATTAATTCACTACATAGAATAAATTTACATAAATAATACTGCAATTCCATAATTAATCATAAAACCTTTCTGTAGTAAGCTACATTTCCTATTAAAGAAAGCAAAGAGTTTTATTTTACCTCTTTCCAATTCCTGCCTTACTTGTAATCCAACAAAAAGAAAATTAAGAAACACTCTCACTGGAGTCATCAAACTCTGACAACTTTCTCAAGAGATAGGTTTAGTCCAGACAGATATAATTAATACCAACCTATTCACCACGCAGATAAAGAAATACATTAAATACAAAAGAAGTGTCTGTGGGTTCCCTACTGCATTACACCCCCTTCCCAATTATCCACCATCCTGAAATTTCTGTTCTGATACTAATTTGGCACACTTGATGGCTTTTTGAGAAATGCTTTTTATTGTCATATTTTCCCTCTTTGCACATTTCTCTTATTTAGAAAAGCTGAAATCAATATCCCCCAAGTTATTTGAGAGGATCTTAATTTGCATATTCAATTGACATAAAAATGAGAAAAATCGGTCCATGCTACAAAATATTAATTAACTGTAAGATCTAAGCTGAGAACCACTTGTTTAATGAATAACTAATACAGAACAAACAAATGAAGGAACGAATGAAGAAAAACAAGTTTAGCCACCACACTTTTAACACTGTTCTCCTCTCAGCACACAGCAGCCTGAGACACAGCTGACCATGCTCTCTTCTGGAACATCTCTCTTGGCTTCTGCAAAGCTACTCTCTCCTGGTTTTAATACTATTTTAACAAGCATCTTTGTCAGGCTCCTTTACTGACTGCTTCATCTCTACATGACGTCTAAATATTCCTCCATGGGGCGCCTGGGTGGCGCAGTCCGTTAAGCGTCCGGTTAAGCGTCCGACTTCAGCCAGGTCACGATCTCGCGGTCCGGGAGTTCCAGCCCCGCGTCGGGCTCTGGGCTGATGGCTCAGAGCCTGGAGCCCGTTTCCGATTCTGTGTCTCCCTCTCTCTCTGCCCCTCCCCCATTCATGCTCTGTCTCTCTCTGTCCCAAAAATAAATAAACGTTGAAAAAAAAAATTTTTTTTTTAAATAAATAAATATTCCTCCAGGACTTGGGGCTCTTCACTCTCTACCTTCTCCTCGGGCAACTTCAGGCATTCCAATGGATATGAAAAATGCCTTCATGATAAACATTTCCAAGTTTACATTTCTACATCAACCCTTTTCTGAACTGCAGACTTTCATATCTTATCTACTGGACATTTCCACCTAAATGTCTACCAGATAGCTCCAAGTTAACATGTCCAAATTGGAATTCTTGATCAACCCTTCAACCTGCTCCCTCATCCCAAACACGTATCCTTCTCCAGTCCCCATCCTCCCCATCTAAGTAAACAGCCCCACCATCTATCCAGTTACTCAAGTCATCAACCTGTTAGTATTTAATTTTCTTGACATGAAATGGCTTTCTTGAAAACTACATTTAACATTGTTCTATCTTCCCAAGATATTGGCACTCTAGAGAACTACAGAAAGGAAATCTGATAACATAATATGGTGCCTTTGTTGTGTTTCCTAAGCACTAGCTTTGGGGTGGGGTTGAAGGAGTGGGAGGGAGCTTAAGAAAGGAATTGAAGTGATACGATCAAATAAGATACTACTAGACATTCTGTGTGTTCACAATAAACCATGCTGAAGAATTGCTAAAGAATATTTATTCTTCAAAACCAAAGACTGTTGTCCAAAAAAAAAAAACCCAAAAAAACAAAAAACCAAAAGCTTCAATTACCTCAAAAAGAACAGTCTTTATTCTTAGAATGTAAGTTCTAGAATCTTATGTGAATTTTTTTGTGAGATAAACAGCTCTTCCGTACATTACCTTTTCTGAAGTCTGTAATCAAGGATAATTATACTATGGAATAAAAGCCCAAAGTTACTACAATTTTAATAGCATCTTATACACTCTATAAAAATATTTTAAATTCATAACACACATAGGAACAAAGAGCAGCAGTCTTCTCTTAAAGCTTCAGTCCCTAAAGAGGAAAAACTTTACTTACACGTGCTGTAAGAAGATATTCAAATATAGAAGGTCGTGCTTTGTTGTTACAAACATTTATGTCCTTTTATAACTAGCCAGTCTCTCCACCCCCATTAATTATATTTAATTCTATTGCCAGTAAGTCGGCAAAACTCTGGATAATTTTAGAGTTTGTCTCTAAAACCTAAAGGCTTGGTGGTCTGCTTAGCCTCTCAAAATGAAGGCATTTGAGAGAATACTTAGAGATTTGCTAAGTCATTTCTCCCACTACCAATTTCCAATTAATGAAAAAATATGTCAAGGTGATTAACATTATTGATCACCTAAAGTTAAGTATTGATGATACAAAGATGAATAAGACACTGAATCTGTCTTTGAGGAGCTCAATAGTATAGACAAACCTTCGTACAAAGTAAAAAACAAAACAAAAAATTTGAGATGACAAACTCTCTATTAAAAGTGTTTAAGTGGTCAAATAGGATTTAAAGGATCCCCAAACTATACATTAAATTACTGAAACAGGAGTTGTTTGCACAAACATTTTTAAAAGCTTTTTTAATGTTTATTTATTTTTGAGAGAGAGAGTGAGAGAATGCAAATAGGGGAGGGGCAGAGAGAGAGAGGGAGACACAGAATCCGAAGCAGGCTCCAGGCTCTGAGCTGTCAGCACAGAGCCCGACGCGGGGCTCAAACCCACAAACTGCCAGATCACTACCTGAGCCGAAGTCAGACGCTTAACTGACTGAGCCACCCAGGCGCCCCTCCACAAACATTTTTAATCTCAAATTTCATAAAAACAGGGATGAAATTTTCTGCCTCAAATAAATTTAATTATATTTAATAATCTACATTATACAATTTACACAACATAAAATAAATATATAAATATAAAATGTATACAGTAAATGAGGGAAAGTACATGAGGCGATATGGAAATAGTCTTATTCAAATGAAGTAAAAATAATGATTTTATCATATTACAGCAATCAGAAATGCTAAAGAACTTTCTATTTGAGGTAGGTGCCTACTAGAGATCTCTGAAGTACAAATAGCAAACACTGTACCCTACATTCAAATAATTAGTTAAAATGATTGTCCATACCTGCCAGAAACTTCAGAACACAAAGACCTGTACAGTAAAGAAAAGCAGGGGGTAGCCCCTAAATAGATACCCTGTGCACACATGCACGCACACACACGCAGTCTTTGACAGTAGCTATAATTTGAAATGGTAATAGGAAGGTATAACGTTCTTTCAAATTTAACCTTACTTTTATCCTTTTTTAACTAAGTACAAATTTTCCCTGCCTAGAAGGGAAAGCCATTATGAATCCGGAGCCACTGTTTACTACAGGGGTGGGGCCCACCATGGTACAGCTCCATTTCAACTTGTTAGGAGCTTGAAGGCCAAGTTAATCTGCATTAAAAAAAAAAAAAAAAAAAACAAAAAACAAAAAAACCAAAAAAACAGCCCTCTCAGCTTTCAAGCAGAGGTGTGGTCCAATCCAGACAATTGTCCCAGCAATCCTCTGCTAGATCCAAACAGTTTCCGTTGTGATCAAGAAAAAGGCTTACTTGTTAGAACTTGTATTAGCTGTATTGGGTGCACTTTGTATTAAAAGTGGAGGCAGGCAAAGGCAACAGCTGGCTTCTTAATTCAGTGATGTGGAAAATCTTCAGGGTTCAATGCAGGTGTTGTCCCAAGAGTCCACGAATTGAGAAAATCTGTGACTGCCTTAGGTAGATCCCTGGGGGATTTCTTTAAAACTTGCGGTCCTTTCCCCCGGTCTGTATCAAACCTCCTATTCCCCAAAAAAATCTTGACAGAAGCATGGTCTCAAATATCTATTTAGTCAAATGTACACTAAAAGTGTAAAGAAAAGTTTACTATTCAAGGAAAATTTACATCTCAAACAAGAGACTGAAATTCCAAATTAATCCAAATCAATGGAGAGATTCTGGGTAGTGAACAGGTACCTTCCATGGGACTAGGTGTGACCATGGCTGGGGTGACCATTCCCTCCAGTAAGTTCTCCACGCTTTTCATCTTCCCTCACCCCTACTAATAACAAGGAGAAAGTAAAGAAAACAGAGGATTAAAAAGTCCACAGAAAGGGAAATCAGTCTCCTGAAGATTTACCAATAGTATAATGCAATGTTTCTTAGGAAGAGTTAGGAAATCCAAAATCCTGTTTTATTCATGAACATACACATGAAGCTACAAAGGGCTAACTGGATTTGCTCCAGAAGCCCTAACCCTAGCCTTTGCTCTGAGAATTACAGCACTCTATATCCGCTGAACGAAGGAATATAAATGATACCAGTGGCATCTGATATTAGAACAGACTAGAGAAAACTCGGTGTGAACCAAGAGATGCTAACCTAACAACAATAACAAAAAGTTCTAAATTTGAGTTTATGCATAAATCAATAAAGAGAAACACAAACTTCAAAGCACAGCTGACTATCAAGTTTTCTTACAGTGAGTGCAAGGAAGAATCTGAAGGTCAAGGGGGCTTGATCATTTGGGAACACCATAGGACTGAAGGCATAGCCTTTCACCCAGTTCAAGCACCTCCCCGAGTCTGTAAGTGGCTGTTCATTAGAAGATGCATTTGCAATCCTAAATCCCACATAAAGAACAGAGTTAAAGCAGAGGGCAGAGTCCTGGAGAGGAAATCAGCGTCAGAGAAGGGCTCTGTTGTCAGGGCTCCCATCACAAAAGTACAGCCCTGGTAACAAATGATTCTGATTTATTTACATACTACTTCAAACAGGTTTAAAAAGTAAAACTGGCAGAATGCAGTCTGCTCCCTGCAACATTTCAGATCTGGTCTCTATCAAACTCACCAGCTTCATCTCCAATGGAAACACCACAAATGCAATTTTCTAAAAGCTAAAATAAAGTTCCAAGATAATGCACTTTGAATTCATTTATGACTGGGAGGGGAGAGGGGGAGGGTGTTAAACTCTTAAGCGAAATGATGGTCAGATAAAGAAGAAGCAAAGGGCCATCACCGCTGGGGTAAAACAGGTCCTCAGTGCACTAAAAAGGACCAGGGAGGATGGCAAACCCTGTCAGGCAGCTTCACAGAGAGAAGGCATGGGCAGGACACAGCAGGGCAACACTGCCATGGTTAGAGAAAGTGTGAATGACCAAAATGGAACAAAAAATACTGTGATTCACAAGCAAGTCTTCAACATATTCCATTTCCCACAAATTTTCTTTATTGTCAAAGGAATAAGGCAAGAACACCCACAGTTTTACCAAAGGAACTGTACCCAGACTGTTTCCCCCCCCCCCAATCTACTGTAACAAAAAAGAGAAAATACTTCTTAACTATTTTATAGGAATTTAATTATTGGTATGCAGGGATGATGAATTAAATTTAACGAACAGACTTCCATTACAGAAACAAAATTGGGGGGGGGGAACTGCAGTGGTTTTTCCAACTGGGGGCAAGTTTGCCCTCTGGGGGACGTTTGGCAATATCTACAGAAATTTCTGGTTGTGACAACCAGGGGTGGGGGGGGTGGGGGGGACAGGAGGAAAGTTCTACTGGCATTCAGTGGGTGGAGGCCAGGGAGGCTACTAAACATCCCTAAACATCCTACAATACGTAAGACAGCCCCTCACAAAAAAGAACCGTCTGACAAAAATGTCAGTAGTGCTGGGGTTGAAGAACGCTAAATGGCAAGCTGTCCCCATAAGTCCATGTCTACTCTTAGTAATTGTCCCAACTCCTGATGGTCCCAGCAATTTGCTCCCAAGTGTAACCATGCCTTAGAGCACCAATCATAAAAATTAGAGGGAGAGTAAATTGATATAATCTTCTGGAAGAAAAAAAAACACATATAATACAAAGTAAATATAAATATAAATAAATATTAAATATTAAAAATATAGAGAGATTCCCTTTCTCTCTCTCTGTTCCTTGAGCTAGCTTCTAAGACTTTATCCTACATTAGCAATTAGATTACATGCACACGTGTTAGAGATTTTCACAGAAGCACTAAGAGTCCCACCCCTTACCCTGAAAAAGATGAAAACAATCTTATGCTTAGCACTGGGCCATTAGTTAAATCGTGGCTTTTCTGAGAAGATGAAAGATTAGAGAGTTTAAGTCCCACCTGCTAAGTGGCAGAGCCAAGTCAGTAAGAAAGGTGAAGAGAAGGAGAGACAGAGGACACCAGAAAAAAAACAAACATGAATTCAACAGCATTTGTAAGTAAAATTCCATGGGGGGACAGGAAAGGAGAAAAATATAATTAAAATAGATTAGCTTTCTGTTTATGATTATTGAAACTAGGTAATGGGTTACATGATGATGCAATATAGTATCCTCTCTACCTTTGTATACATTTGAAATTTTTATAACCAAACTTTCTTAGGCATGTTGAATATGTATGTCTTAGCTCTGTACCACACACACACAAAAAGGCCTAAAATCTACAATCAACCCCGTAGCAATGAACATCCCAAGAGCCTAACACTAGAGTGAAATATTTCCCGCTAAATGAAATCAGAGTCTCTTAAAAAAAAATGGTTGACTTAAGATGTGGGTCAGGAAATATTCAAGATGAGTTTCAAACATCTTGTTACATCATACTAGGGTCATATCAAAAGGACTCAGGAGCCCACTTGAAAAGGTTACTGCTGACCAAAGATGGGACCATTTTAATTTCAACCCAACAAAAATATTTAAAGTCATGAGTTCAAAATGAATTTGAATATAGACAATTAATTAGTCAACTTCTAAGAGTGACAGACCAATTCATTATCTTAAAGGCTAGGCAAATAATAGGAAAGAATTAAGTATTTATCCTGCCTTTCCTATATGTACCGTACCACTGAATAACCAAATAGAAGATGAGAGAAATCCTCTTCTTATAAAATTATCCCAGCCAATAAATAAAAATAGAATGATAAAATTATAGCATCACCATTTCGTAGCTCCCAATGAATTAAGGGATCTGCACATTAAGCACCAATGCCTGCTGACATCATGGAAAGAGCAACAACCAGACATTTACCTGCCTCGTGATCAAAGAACACACCACTACCTATAATCTTGCCAAAGGCACTGAACCCAGATCTGATTAAGCCTTTCCATTCAGCTGCCAGTTAGCAGGAAATACATAGGAACACGCTGAACTTCACAATAAGTGTGCAATCAGCAAAATCTAGACTAGGGAAAACTCAAGTAAATAACCCAGGTTCTTCAACATATAATTTTAAGGGGAAGAAAGAAGGAAGGAAGGAAGGAAGGAAGGAAGGAAGGAAGGAAGGAAGGAAGGACGGACCTGTAGATGGAAAGATACTTAAAAGACACATCAAATTTTAAAACAATAGGTAAGACTCAGTTATAGTTAAGGGATGCACACTTGGGTGATGAATCTAGAAAAAATCTCAGGGTTTCTTTCTAAAACCTTTCAGGGTAGTGGTGACTTTGGGAGAAAGGTGGCTGTGAGTAGGATGGGGCAGGTGAAGTCAAGAGAGAGCACTGACACGGTGATATTTAGGCAGAGATTACTCTTTTCATTTTATAGTTAAGAAAACTGAGGCTTGGAGGGTTTGAGTAATTTGCCAAAGCTACGCAACAAATGGTGGGTGTGTCCAGACATAAGCAATCTGACTACAAGCTCAAGCTCTTACCCAGATTTTAACTCAGATTTAACACCTTTTTTCCCTTGAGGTATAAGTCACAAAAAGTAATGCACAAATCTTGAGTGTAACTTTACATAGGAGTAAAGTTCCACAAACTTCATATGTGAAACACTGTTTTGCTCTGATGGTTTTAAATGCCCATATAAAGAGAGAAATGCATCATCTCTTTAAGATAACATCTTCATGCCAAGCCCAGTTGTTGGCAACTTAAGACTGATAAGGAAGGTACTTCAAAGGCTGCAGTAGTAAGCGAGGCTTTCCTGGAACTGAGGATAGGACAATCAGGAATGACGCTTCTTATCGTGATCTAGTGCTTTAGTTTTCTTTTTCTACTGACCAAAATAAAAACTTCCATTGGGATTTTTGAAGGCAGCTAAGGTATGGCCACTGGAGGTGGGAGATGACGACGAAGGAGCCCCTCTCCAAAGAAAAAGAGATGCGTGTGAGGGTGAATTAGAATGGGAGCTCCCTGTAGATGAAACCTGTCAGAGAAGCTAACGAAGGGGAAAGCTTGCAGAGCACCCCAGACCAGGCAGAAGAAGACATTAAAAGTTTTGTGGGAACTGAAAGATTTTTTTAAAGCATAAAGAAAGCAATTTGACGATGTTAGGTTTAATGAAGCTGTTTGAAACCATGCCTTAAAGTGCAGTCCTTTTAAGTTTATTCCAGTAACATCTAGACTTGGATTTGTTTTGTAAATTGTAATCATTAGTAGTGGCAATTAGAATATACCTGTCCTGTTATTTTAAGGATTAATTTGGGGGGCACCTGGGCAGCTCCGTCGGTTAAGCGTCCCATTTCGGCTCAGGTCATGATCTCATGGTTTGTGGGTTCAAGCCTCGCATCGGGCTCTGTGCTGACAGCTCAGAGCCTGGAACTTGCTTCAGATTTTGTGTCTCCCTCTCTCTCTGCCCCTCCCCTGCTCACACTCTCTCACTCTCAAAAATAAATAAACATTAAGAAAAAATTTAAAGGTTAATTTTGATAACAATCATGGTAACGGGAACAATAACAGGTATCATTTACAGAGTGCTCTGTGATAGTCACTGGACTAACGGGTTACATGTATTAACTCACTTAATCTTCCCAGGAACACTCAGAAAGAGGTAGGTATAAGGCTCATTTTTTTTTTTTTCCTGATGAAGGAAGCAAGGCACAGAACTAGTAAGCAGTGATATTTTGGTGTGTTTGCATTTATTCGCTGCTTTGCAGTTACTTGGCAGTTAGTCTCCCTGTTTGGCCAATCCTGCTCAAAGTTAGCATCACATTTCCCATGGGGCCATCTTAGGGGAATTTGGGAGAAACTAAGAGCTCTGAAGAAGGAGCATCTATCTGAATCCGTTCCATTTCAGGAAAGGAAATAGTAGAAATAAACTTTACCTGCAAACTTGACCTACAAATTACACTCACCATAATTCTATGACCCATTATATTCCAAAGACATCTGGAAATACATCAGACAGGATTCAGACAGTAAACTCTAAGTTTCTCTAGTATAGTGCCTGGCACATAGCAGGTACCCAATATTTATCAAATGAAAGTAAAAATGAACACATGAGATCACATCACAGAGCATGCAGACATGCTATATAATCTACCTGACACCAAGGAAGTAAACCAGATAATCTCTAGTGGTCCCTTTCTAAGTAGCAGTTGAAAGGTTTCACTAAAGAAAGGGATAAGACGAGGGGTCTCTAGAGAGAATAGGGGAGAAGACATGAACAAATGCAGGGACTATGTAGCTGAGAGAACCAAGAATGAGGATAATAGACAGTGATGGCAATTTTCTCACTAATGCATAAATTTACATGGATATCTGTCTTTATTTTCAGTTTGCTAGGAGGCTTTTATTATCCTGAAAGGTGAAAATATAATTAAGAGGTGCCCCTTCATTAACCCTGTACACAGACACATACACACTCCATTAAAAACATCCTCTAAAATAAAAGTGAAAAAAAAAATCAGAGCAGATTTTTTTTTATTCACGCATTTCTTTTTTTTTTTTTATTTTTTTTGGTTTTTATCAACCTAGTTATTTTGGGTTGCTATTCACTAAAAACTATAAAATATGTCAGTGTCGGGGCCATATGTTGAAAGTCAACGGGATTCTTTTTCTTCTAGCATTCTCTCTTTTATTGGCAGGTTTTCTTCGTAAGATCTGTCATCTGGAAGAGCTCATTCTGAACAGTTGATGATTCTCCATAGGTTATGTTTTCAGGCTGAATCATAATCTTTTGTAGCCATAATCTGCTGAAATTCTCATCACATTCATATAATATTTAAAACATTTTGTTTTTTTTTTTTTCAAAATGTGAGTTTTCCCCCATCTTCACAATTAAAACAATATCAAAATGTCTTGGCAGAATTAATTATGGGGTGGGGGGATAATTAAATTTTAGAACTTAAAACTTAAAACTCCAATTTGCCACAGAGTTATAACTTGGTATTTTATGCACTCTTAACAAAGGTTGTCTGCATCAGCCAAGCAAGTTCACAAATGTTACATTGCGTGACTTGATTCTGATTTACTGTTAAGATTGTTAGAACTTGTATTTTGTGCCCTTGCTACACATGTACATTGTAAATATTGCATAAGAAGATTGGAATGCAATAGCCATAAAAATAATTGCAGGCTATTACATAATCAGAAGTCTGTTTCTATTCTTTATTAGGCTAGTCTCATCACACCAAATAAAATATAGGCTCTGAATAAAAATAGAATGACTTCTAGAATTGTATTTCCTTTTATGTTTTCTTTAGATTTGGGATTTTAATGGCTGTAATTATGGACCATGTTTCTTTTTTAAAAATCAGTTCAAAAAGTAGGGCTCGCTTGAAAAATATAAGAACTCATCCATATTATCATTCAATCATTTTATATGTCCTATATCCACAGATACACACACACACACACACACACACACACACACACACACACACTCCAAGTGAAATCTTATTGGGCATGTATTCTGTTCAGGGCACTGTGCTACAACATAGGGAAATTCAGAGGTGAATTAGACTAATTCTGCCAGAAGGAACTCAAACTCTTACAAACATTAGCCTTTCCATCTGTATCACTTCGCTTCTAGACTACTGCAGTCTCCTTTAACCTAGGCCCCTTGCCTCCCTGTGCCACCCCCAGTGAAATCTTGACTGTATCTTGCCTCTGTTTTCAAACTTCAAGTGGTTTTTCATTATGAACTAAATGAAGTTCAAGTCCTTTAATCTGCCAATCCCTATTCAACAATCTTGTTTTTCCTTGAACAGAATTCAAACTTGACCACCCCAGGCCTTCCCTCAAATATTCACTCCCCCCAGACATGATAGCAGTAGAAAGCCACATATGATGGGTAAGACTTTAACAGAAATTATAATGTAAAGTATTCCAGATGGAGGGAGACACAAAACCAGAAAGAGTAAGAAATGTTTAGACTAATTTTCTAGTAAGGAGAGGGATACAAAGACAATATAATGCTCATGAGCTTTTAGACCCTAGTGTTTATCTATCTCTCTACCCATTTACCTACTTACTACCTGTAATGGTTTTTAAAATATGTCTACA
This sequence comes from Herpailurus yagouaroundi, assembly GCF_014898765.1. NCBI lineage: Eukaryota > Metazoa > Chordata > Mammalia > Carnivora > Felidae > Herpailurus > Herpailurus yagouaroundi. Next base: position 22,839,773 of record NW_024412419.1, on the reverse strand, counting down.
AATTCTTTGATACTCCTGCCTTTAAGAAGTAAAGCCTAATTCTCTTTCCCTTAAGTGTGCACAGGACTTAAGCCACTTCTAATGAAGTAAATAAAAGGAAGTGGCAGTGTAAAGCCTTCAGAATCTAGATCTTAAAAAGCAATACGGCTTCCTTCATACTCATGCTCCCAGACTGCTTGCTCTGGAAAGTCAGGTGCCATGTTTTGAGGATACTCAAGCAGCCTCTAGAAAGGCCCATGTGATAAGGAATTAAGCCCTCCTGCCAACAGCCATAGGGGAAGCCATCTTGGATCCTCCAGCCCAGCTAAACCTTCAGATGACCATAGTCACTGCCAATATCCTGACTACAACCACGTGAAAAACTCTGAGCTGGAACGCCCCCAGCTAAGTCACTCCTAAATTCCTCACCCAGAGAAACTATGACATAAGGAATATTTACTGTTTTAAGCCTCTAAAAGTTTTTGTAGTAATTTATTATGCAGCAGTAGATAACTACCATGCTACCTATCAATAAATGTCTACCAAGAATGTCGATGGCTTCAGATATAAATATAAATCATCATGACAATATTCCCAAACAGTATACTAAAGAATAAATAGCCTTTCAACTTGTGGTATCACTGACATAATTAAAAAGCACAGTAAGGACACAGATCATATTTTTCATGTTTACCAAATATAAATATATACACCATATATATCTTTGGCATCAATTACAGTCCCTGATTCATAGTAACAACTCAATAAATATTTGTTGGCTGGATGAATGGACTTCTAAGGATGGCTCTGAAGGATATTTTCTTACAATATTACAGCTATCACAGCCTTGGGTTTCTTAGCAAAAGACAAGACTAAGGCAAAATAAATAGAAAAATATAATTCCTTAAAACTCTCTATAATCAATATATTGCTTTTATTTTTACTATTTAAAATAATAATTTTAGAAGCCCCTCCAAACTGGTATATGTGGAGATGTAGTTTCCCTTCCTACGCCCTACAACTAAGAAAGGAAAGAACCGACTACGTAGCCCTAGAAAATCGGAGACTAAACGAGAACCAATTTTGAAGGGGACTCTTGTTACGGCAGGACCTCATGAGCAGATTTCCTAGGACACCAAGAACTGGCTGCCAGCTGTGGCAACTGTGGGTGAGAAGCAAGAACAGTACAACAGGATCATGAATGGGAAGACTCTCAATATGAAGGCATCGTTTTTTTTTTCTTTTAATACATGGCATAAAAGAAGCATGGATGGAATGTCTGAGTGAGAAGTGTGAGGGGGATGGCAGGCTCACACCTCAGCCTTGTAGACCAGGCGACACACTTGCTTTGTAGATCTTAATGTGGGGCAGCTTTACGTTATGCTGCCCTATTGAGTTAAACTTCCTTGAATCATTATGTTATTGTCTAATAACGAAACATTTGACAGTGTGCTAATGAGGCGAATAAACTAACTTGAACTTTTAGCTATGTGCTATCAAGTACAAATTTTTTACTGCAATTATGGATTGCCTGGGTGTCCTAGCATAAAAACCTCAAGCCTCAGTCATGTTACTTCTCAGTATATGGGTTTGTGACAATTTGCTAAAATGGATCAGCTATTAACTCAGTCATCAGAGTATTGTAATCATTCGGAAGAATGACTCAAATACAGAAAAGAAGACCCTCTTGTTGATTTCCAGTTTTTTTTCAACATCAGTTATAGCAACTAGAGAAGACTGAATCATTCTAAAATTATTATGAAAACTTGCTTAATTTTATTCAGGGTGGAAAACAGATCTGGCCTTAACAGGGCTCATATGTCCTGCTCTTCATTGACGTAGTTATTTACCGGTGCTAATAAAGTTTCCTGGACAGGCTACAATATATTTCAAAAGAAACAAGATTGTATTACTCCACCAATCTACAAGGCAGCATGGATGTGATCACAGGATATGCAGGGCTGAAGTAGGTTCCACTCACTGCCAAGTGACTTGCTGAAGTCACTTTTTAGAAACGGGTGGAGGTAGAATGTGTTGACAAGACTACTATGCATTCCCACCAAGAAGTTCCTCTCAAAAAAAGAAGTATTTTCATAATTCCATTATACCAGAAGCTAGAAAGAACTATGTTGGGCACTGCATGTGTAAGAATAAAGTTCCATCCCTTTCCCCAAAGCAAAGGACCTGCTCTACACCTAACTTCCACGGCAATCTGTTGTGGTGGAAAGCGCATGTGCTTTTGAGAGAGACAAACCTCTACTGAAGCCTGTGTGCTGCTGTACATAGTCAAGATAATCCTGCAGGACACATTTAACTTCTCTCAACTCATTTAGGAAGGAAGGAAGGAAGGGAGGGAGGGAGGGAGGGAGGGAGGAAGGAAGGAAGGAAGGAAGGAAGGAAGGAAGAAGAAGAAGAAGAAGAAGAAGAAGAAGAAGGGAAGGAAGGAAGGAAGGAAGGAAGGAAGGAAGGAAGGAAGGAAGGAAGGAAGGAAGGAAGGAAGAAGAAAGAAGGAAGGAAGGAAGGAAGGAAGGAAGGAAGGAAGGAAGGAAGGAAGGAAGGAAAAAATGGAGATAACATGCCTTCCTGTAGGAGTCAAGATTTTTCCAATGATAAATGACAAAAACCCAAATCATAGTCACTTAAGCTAAAAAGATTATTTCTTGGGAAACTATGAGAGAAGCTCAGACTCCAAAAGACAGCTTATAGTAGGAGTTAAAGCCAAGACACCTCCTCAAAACTCAAGAACTGAAACCAAAACCTGACCATTGACAACATTCTTTCTAAGTCTTCATCTCTCACCTTTACCTCTTTTTCCGTGTTGGCTTTCCTCACTCCCACTGTGTAGAGCTGTGCTGTCCAACATGGTAGCCATTAACCAAATATGGCTATAGAGCACTTCAAATAGGAAAAGTCTAAACTGAGAGGTGGTACAGAGTAAAATACACACCAGATATCAAAGACTTAGTATAAAAAATATCTCTGGTACAAAAAAATATGCATCTGTATAAGATCTCATTAATTTTTATTACATATTGAAACATTTTGAATACAATAAGTTAGATAAAACATCATTAAAACTAATTTCACCTGTTTCTTCTTAGCTTTTAAAATGTAGCTACTAGAAATTACATGTGGCTCACATTTGTGGCTTGCATTATATTTCTCCTGGGCAGTGCTGATCTAGAGCTTTTCCACATGGGGAGGAACATGGCTGCCTACAGTTCTGGACTCAATTCATCCCAGCCTACAAACATCACAGCACAGAAAAAGTTCTCCTCTTCCTACTTCAATTTTCAAATGTTCTAGGGAAGACTCTGACTGAGCCAGAATGGATGATTTATCTACCCCTTGGACTAATCCCTTCCAGGCAGCAGAGGAACTATAATGTACAGCCCACCAGAATCACAGGGATGGCACGGGGAAAAGAAGAACATGGAATACTATTACAAGAAGGGGAAGAGACATGCTAGGCAGATAACAACAGATCTCCACTATGCCACCTTGTATGGAAGCAGGGAGGATTAAATATAAACATATGTAGCACTGCCCTCTCTACCAATGGCAAGATTCTGACCAAAATCCCTCTCTGAAGGCTGACTGTAACATTAAACCACATACTCTCTGAATAAATAGGTGGCTGTGAGTCATAACACAGAATGGCAGACATAGAAAATTAAGAGGATAAGCACTCTGGATTTCTACACTTGAGTATTCATTAAATGTACCTAAATCGACCATACTTTTTCTAAACCCTAGAAGCTGGCAGCTTATGAGTAGGATTGATTTTAAAGAGCAATTTGCAACAATCTCAGGTTTACTCTACATTGCTATGAGCTTATAATACTTTTTAGTACAAGTATCTTGACTGATAATGCAGAAGTTTTATGAAGAATATTTATATTATGCTGTGAATGCACTCGGAAATCCAACAGGCTATAAAGTATATAGCAGCAGCTCTCAAACATTTTGGTCTCAGGACCCTTTTTTCTCATGTATTGAGAACTCCAAACAGCTCTTGTTTATGTAGGTTATCTATTTTGATACTTCATGTATCAGAAATTAAAACTGAGATTAAAAAAAAAAAGCAGCTTTCTTGTGGTTTTATCATATGTTTTCCTCTAGAAATTTTGAGTTTTAGGTTTTACATTTAAGTTGATCCATTTGGAGCCAAATTTTGTATCATTCAAAGGTATGGACTGAAGTTCCTTTTTGGTATAGATGTTCAATTGTTCTAGCACCATTTGTTGCAAAGACCATTCTTTTTCTTCTGAATTATCTTTCCACATTTGTCAAAAATCAGTTGTCTATGCAGGTGTAAGTCTATTTCTGGATACTCTATTCTGTTACATTGATATATACTGATCTATGTGTCTTTTTAAAACCATTATCACCTGTCTTAATTACTGCAGTTTCATCATAAGTCTTGAAATCAGGCACTGTAAGTCTTCTAATTTTGTTCTTCTCTTTCAAAATTGTTTTGGCTATTCTAGGCCCTTGGTATTTCAAAATAAATTTTAGAATCAGATTTTATTAATCTCTACTGGAAAAAAAAAAAAGCTGGCTGAGTTTTGACCTGCTAGGATTGGGTCAGATACATATATCCATTTGGGAAGAAACTGATGCCTTACAATATTGAGACTTCTAACAAATAAACATGGTATACCTATCAGTTTAGGTCTCCTTTAGTGTCCCTCAGCAAGGTTTTGTAGTTTTTAGCATACAGGTCTTTCATATCTTTTATTAGATTTATCCCTAAGTATTGCCTATTTTTGATGCTATTATAAATGATATTTTTAAAATTTCAATTTCAAATTATTTGTTGTTAGCATATAAAAATACAGCTGTTTTTAATTATTAACCTTGTATCCTGCAACATTAAAAACACTCACTTATAAATTCCAAAAGGTTTTCTGTAGATTCATTGGGCTTTTCTACATAAATCATTATACCATCTGTGAATAAAAACAGTTTTGCTTCTTTCTTTCTGCTCTGAGTGCCTTTTATTCCTTTTTCTTGCCTTACTGCACTGGCCAGAACCTCCAGTATTGAATAGAATTGATGAGAGTAAACATCTATTTTTTTTTTAATGTTTATTTATTTTCGACAGAGAGAGACAGAGCATGAGCAGGGGAGAGGCAGACAGAGAGACACAGAATCTGAAGCAGGCTCCAGGCTCTGAGCTGTCAGCACAGAGCCCAACACAGGGCTCAAACTCACAGAGTGTGAGATCACGACCTGACCCGAAGTCGGACACTCAACCAACTGAGCCACCCAGGCACCCCGAGAGTAAACAGCTATTAACCGTAGAGATAAAGCCTGGTCTTCATCATTAAGTATGATATTAGCCACAGGATTTTCACAGATGCATGTCATCAGGTTGAGGAAGTTCCTTTCCAGTTCTAGTTTGCTGAGAGTTTTTATCAAGTGTCAAATGTTTTCTCTGTGTCTATTAAGATGATCATATGATCTTTCTTTTTAATTTGTTAATTTGGTGAATCATATTGATTTTTAATATTCAGTCACCTTGCATCCCTAAGATAAACCCACTTCATCATGAAGTATCATCCCTTTTATATAATATTGTACTGAATTTGTTAAGACTTCATTTTGAATTTTACATGTATACTCATGAGAGAGACTCATCTGTAGCATTCTTAGAATTGTCTGGGTTTTGTGTAAGGTAATGCTGTCCTCATAGAATCAGTCAGAAAAGTATTCCCTCTTTTTTGATTTTCCAAAGAATGTATGTAGGATTTGTGTATTATTTCTTCCTTAAAGGATTGGTAAAACTTACCAATGAAGTCATCTGTGCCAGGAGTTTTCTTTCTGGGAAAGTATTTAACTATGAGGAATAGAAGACTATTCAAGCTATCTGTTTCTTCTTGAACACACTAAGGTAAAAAGTGAGAAATTTCTAAAATATGAGAACACACAAGCAAACATGTGATTGGCTATCAGTGTGACGATAACATACTAACACACCGTGTAGCCTCTGGAAAATTCCCCCATTCACTTCTAAGGTAAATAAATTCTTAACTTGATTTTGCAAATAGTCTTTACTTTATGGACACTCTGAAAGGGTCTTGGACATACTGGAGTGCCAGGACCAAACTCTGTGAAGCGCTGGTCTATGGAACAGAGATTAAGAATACCATCACTAGCAGTATTCCAGGACCTTATTATGCTAATGTGTATGAAGTACCCACATACTGAACAGACATTCAAGCTATTGTAGACTACTTTTAGAGTTAGCACAAAGCTTGAAAATCCTAAATCATCCTTTCATCCTGTTTCAAGAGAGCTAAAACCTTTTATGAGCAACCCTAGAACAGACAATGACACCAACCTCATTTCTGGGTATCACCCCTTCCAACAATATGGTCTGAATGTAAAAACAAAGCTATAGCAAGTGGATTCAAGAAAGGAAATGGCGGGGGTCGGGGGTCATGGAGCACCAGGGTGGCTCAGTCGGTTAAGTGTCCGACTCTTGATCTCGGCTCAAGTCATGATCTTATGGTTTGTGAGTTTGAGTCCCACATCAGGATCTGTGCTGACAGCACGGAGCCTGCTTAGAATTCTCTCTCTTTCTCTCTCTCTGCCCCTACCCCACTCCTGCTCTCTCACTCTCTCTCTCTCAAAATAAATAAACCTAAAAAAATTTTTTAAAAGAAAGGAAGTGGGTCCAGAAAAAACAGGAGAAAGAGGATGGAAATGATTGTGACATTATTTTATCATGACACTAGATCAAAATATACCTATGTTGCTAAAATATGTTTAAAATATTTTTAAAAGGAAAAATCCCTCTCTTCTGGGTCTATATTAAATGTCATTCTAATCAAGGGCTGCAGGTTATTTCTCCTACTCCAAATCCTAGGAATGCATTTATAGTAAGAAAAAGGGCAAGGGAACACTGGGTAACAGTGAATACAAAACCCAGCTCAGCAAAAGGAACAAAACTGAAAAACCCCAAAGATACTTAAAAGTCTACTGTATTCCAGGATAGGGGAAGCAACAGCACCCAGGGGCCACAGAAAACAGAGAGTAGGCTATAACATGGCTTTTCAAACTATCTACAGTGAAAGAGCAGTTACTGTTTCTTTGGTTTTGTTTTTCCTAATCCTTCATAGATTTATGATTTCATACAAAACATTAAAAATGAGTTATTAGAGGGTCACCTGGGTGGCTTGTTGGTCTAGCATCCAACTCTTGATTTCAGCTCAGGTCATGATTTCATGGTTGTGAGATCAAGCCCCATGTCAGACCCACACTGGGGGGTGAAGCATGCTTAGGATTCTCTCTCTCTCTCTCAAAGTAATAAATAAGCATTTAAAAAACTTTTTTCTATTTCTAATAACTCATTGTTTGAAGATGCTTTTTAGTTTTATTTATTTATTTATTTATGTATTGAGAGAGAGAGAGAGAGAGAGAGAGAGAGAGAGAGAGAGAGAGAGAGCGCATGAGTGGGGAAGGGGCAGAGAGAGGGAGACAGAGAATCCCAAGCAGGCTCTGTGTTGACAGCACAGAGCCCAACATCAAAATGCAAACCAATATTTTCATCAATACAAGACAAGAGGCATAGGATTATTCTGTCAAACTGCTTTAAATGTTTCTGAAGACTCTCAATTCTGAACTTACCATTAACTGAAGAGATACACTTCGGGTAGCACTGACTAAAAGAAGGTTCTGACTGCCCCCTTTCCTCTCCCTCATTTTCCCAGGTTGATCACTGAGCTAGATGAGCAAGCACATTAGCTACACGTGTGAAAACTTCAGCCAGTCTGAAACATGGGTCACCTAGAGCTTTAATATTCGGTTTCACATCCTTTGAACCCAATCAGGCCCTTTTCCCTTCTTCTTCCCTCCAGTCATTTTATATATTGTTTCCTGGCAGATTTCTTTTCCTAAATACAAACGCAATCATAGCGCTACTAAAAACAATAAACTTCTCAGCTGAATATATAAGGCTCTACCTGTATCACTGTATCTTTAAAACGCCTTCACTTACTTATCTCCTACTACTTCGTACACACGGTCTATGATTTAGACAAACTGCACTGTTCTATTGTTCTCCAAATGTGCTACTATTGCTAGCCAAAATCATGCTCATTCTTTGTCTCTGGCTCCTATCGATACTAACACTCTTCCAGGGCCCATCCCAAATGTTACCTCCTTTATAAAGATCTTTCCTAACCAGATGTAATCTCTCACCAACCCGCTAAAGAACCTGGTGCTTCTCTTGTGGTACCGGACTTATTATGAACTGCATTACTGTTGTCTGTGTAGTCATCTTATGCTCCTAACCGGATTTTACTTTTATTCTGAAGTATAAGTTTGCTAATTGATGCAAACGGTTTAACGAGAACAGAGGGCAGTGATAAACTGACCTCTGTCAGGTGCCAAGTGGTGCCTTTATGATGTGGGTGGAGAAAATGTCATCATAGAGAAAAGAAGCTCCACATTAAGAAACGGTCACCTATAATGATCACATCCTATAATCCCTGGGCTACTTGGTTCCAACCTCTACCTCCCCACTTTGTGGTCAAAGGTGGCAATACCTCCCCAGATGCAGGCAAATTCAAAAAGACAACATGATGGAATTAGTCTATAGTTTGCCTTTAAAAACAAACTAAGATTGGTAAAACAAGGAGGTTGGGTTGTTTACAAATTCGGTGTATACTAACTAATGGTGAAGGGTTCTAATGGAAAACTGACCTGATCAATCCTATCTGAAGTTTTGTGCTTATTTCTGGGCACCACAGTTTAAGAGAGATGCTGGCAATCTGGAACATTTCTTGAAGAAAAGCATGAGGATAGAGAAGGATTTAAAACTTATAATAGATATTTAAAGTGTAAAGGATAAAGAATGCATAACCTATAAAGAAGAGAATCTCTAGTTGAAAATACAGGTGTTTCTGTTACAATGTGACATATGCATTCCTTAAAAAAAAAAACTGAATTCTAGTAAATTACATATTAAGAATAAGAGGTTTATGAGAAAAATATGGTAAGGCCTGTATAACTCTGTAACCAGAGCATTAGCAAAATGACCAAAGTAACTCCAGTTAAAAATATTAACGTACTTAAACTGCCATGCCATATTCCTAATAAATAAGGAATTATTACAGTAAATATAAGACTTCTGAAAACACAGAGATAGCTTAATGAAAGGTGCTACAAGGAGGTTGGATGGCTGAGTTATTGGGAAGAGTCGGGTGCAGGGGTGAGGGGACAGCATCACAAGTTACAGGGGAGAAGCAGGCTGGGGACAAAGTAATGACACCAAATAGGGATAGCTCTGGCTCATTGTCTTGAGTTTGTTTCTTTTCACAAAGATCAGGGGAAATCATGCAATAAATATTTAAATACAAGTCGTATGGCAAAACTGAGCCAAATGGAAGGATATGGAGTGAATGAATGGACATTTTGTGCAACACAATGTCCCTCCACAGCTTGCTACGTTCATCGGTATTAGTATACTTTGGATTCAGCTGATGTTATTTAATGGTCAAAAATTAACGTGATAGGAAAACTCAACTATAAACCATGGTAACTTTTGTATGATACTGACATGTGTCCACTACCAATCATGCACGAATTGTTTCATGTTATTGAAGCATGCTGTTTCAAAGAGCAGACTGTACTTGAAGGACTATCACCATATACGGGGACAGCGTAGCAAAGCAGGTCAGCTAACCGTCATTTGAGACACATCTATATTCTAAAATTCTCACTTAGAAAATGAAAACACAAGCATGCCATAAAAAATAAGAGCAAAATAAAATGAAAGAACACCCCAAAAAAAGGAAGTTCACAGAAACTACCTGTGATTGTTCTTCATTTTTAGTAGGAAAATATATTGCTGTCAGAATTACCATACATTATATCTGGAAATCTAGGGCAAGTGTAAATTTGGGCTTTGAATTCTAGACGGGGGAAGTCAGGACAGAAGAAACAAGAAGCAACAAATACAGTTTATCTTACTTTCAACAGAATACTTACTTTCTTCCTGGTCCACAATAAATTCGATACTTTGAAATACAAATTAAATGACTAAATAAAATCAAAACCATTTCTATTCCTTGTCTACTGCAAGCTCAGACATATATTAAGTACCATCATATTCATTATCTCATTAATAATATTGGAGGGAGAGCCTGACCACATTTTAGCAGGGAGACTAAGACTCAGAAGAGAATTTAGTAAAGTACATGTTACTAACAGATTATTTAAAAATAAAAGAGTAGATGGAATAAAGGAAGGATGAGAACAAGGAAGGAAAGGAAACAAGGAGGAAGGAAGAGGAGGGAGTCTTCAACCACACTGAAGATTCTGGTAATATAAACTGAGAGATCATGGTATTAAAAACCACTCAACCTCACTGAACCAAATCCCTTTACTTATCTTTCTGTGATGTCCCCAGGGTTTTGTGAAGAAATATTCCCCTCCATAGTCTAGAAAAGGGATTGGCAAACAACTGCCGACAGGCCAAATCCAGCCCAGTGCCTGTTGTTGAAAATAAAGTTTTATTGGAACCCAGCCACACTCATTCATTCACATATTGTCTGTAGCTGCTTTCATGCTGTGACAGCAGAACTGAGTAGTTGTGAAAGAGACCATATGGCCTGCAAGCCTAAAATTTTACTATCTTGCCCTTTAGAGAAGACGTTTGGGGCCCCTGATTTAGAGTGTATTTTTCTCTAAGCCCCGCTTCTCTCTCTAGAGGAGGGAGGTGGAACAAGGACAATGAACTAAAAGCAGCCATGGGTCCCCTACTTCATGAAGGAAGAAAGGGAAGTTCCCTGAAGAGTAAGTTTTCAGATCTTCTCACTACCTTCTTTGCGATTAAGTCTCAAATGCTAAATTTGGCTCAAATTTAGCAATGATAAATCAGACTCATTACAAGAATAAACAGCACCCTGCTTTTATGGTACTTTCTTCCAGGTACACACTCCCACTTTTATAAAAGTATGCCCTCTCCTATTTGACTAGACAGAAACTGTTTCCTTTGAGATAAGATGAGGGTTCCCTATGAATTCTTTATGGCCTTTCAAGCACCAGACAACTGTTTTGCCTTAAAACCAGATTTCACAAGAATGAGTTAAAGCAATCTTTATTTCTAAAAGCGTGACTTTACTGGATCCAAGAAATTCCCTAAACTAAAAGGTCTCAAATTCTGAGGCATCATTTAATCTGTGGTTTAGAGAAAAATCTTTGTGAGGTCATCCTTTGAATTTATAGTCATTTATCAGGATCAGAAACCTTTTTAATGTTTGCTATCTTATGCTTGCAGAGAAATGACTATAGTCAATATATATCACCCTAACAAGCTTGCTGGATTTCAAATAAAGAGAATATTTTGGGGAAATTATCAGTTTCCTTCCCAGAAAATACGTAAAACTAAATAAACTTTCACACAATTCCAAATAACAAAGGACAGTGCAAGAATTCATCAAAAAAAAAAAAAAAATCCCAGAGAAATTCATTGGTCTAACTCTTCTTATGGGTGCACAGAATGTAAAATCCTCCCCTGTTTCTAAGGGAAGGTGAGAAGAATGAGAAATTTCAAAACTGCAAATTTACTAAAACCCAATCTTTGATAAGTCACAAAATGTGACTGTCACACACACTTTTTTGACATGCATGCCATTACCTATTTTCCCTGACTATATGAAAGAACGAGAGTACCACTTAAAATTGGTTTCCCCAGCCATATTCCCTTGAAACTTTCCAGAGAGAACACCAGTAAGATTATCATATTCAAGTCTGTCATGAATTAAAGCGGTTGCCTGAAAAGCCTTCTCCATGACTGTTTTGGCTAGTATGCTATCATTTCAGTTGTTTCTTCTTGACAATTTCACTTGGTCTTTTCAGTTTTTCAAGTTTCCATCCCATCTCCCAAACTCATTTTGCCAAATACCCACTGGGTATATTTCCTACTCACCTGCACTCTCATGACCACCAACAATCTGGTCTCTCCCTGACCATTATCCTGCAGTGTTCTCTATTCTCACCCTCCCTATGGCTCCAGGCAAAGCAAATGTTTTTTTCTTGGGTCTAATCTTGTTCATTCAATGGCATTTGAGCATTCCCTTCTTCATTTAACATTTTTAAATCTTTGGCTTACACAACTCTGGGCTTCTACCTAGATGACAACTCTCTTCCATTGGGCCCTCCAAGTTCAGGCCTTGGCTTCCCCATAGTTGTATGTTACACTTCCTCATTTTGGTTTCATGATCCTCTTCTCTACTTTGATCACTTAGCTCCTCTCTAGTCCCAGCTGTCAATAATGAAGACTAGATATTCTGTCAACAGCTCCAAATAAACACTTAACAGTCTTGGGCAAGTAAATGAAACTTCTTAGGGCCTCACTTTATTCTTATGTCAATTAAGTAAATTCCCTAGGAAAAGATTAGAGGAGGGGTTTCAGAGCTGTGAGGGGGAATATAAGCAAAGTGACAGTACTGTGAATTCTCACAACACTGGCAGGACAAGGAGGGGAGCCTCCCATCTCAGATTAATAGCACAGTTGGGGAATAGTATAAAATAGCACTGCACGCATGGCTAGGCTCTGGAAGCAGGATCCAAGAAACCATTATTTGTTTCAAGGGAAGATTAAAGGAGACTACCCTAGCAGTAATATTGCAGAGAAATTGGACAAGGGAGGGAATGAAGCCAAAGAAATAAAATAGGAAGCCATTACCATGATAATCCAGGGGTAAAGAGATTAGGACTACCTGCTTAATGACGTCTGAAATCATTCTTCAAGCATTCAAGATCTTTCCAAGGCATCTTTCCAGTTTTCTCTCTCATGCTCTGCAAGAAATTTCTCTTCCAGCCTAGATTATTATTCCCTGCTCCCTAAATCAAGTGTGCCCACTGTCCCACCAAGAATGACTTGATCAACGACATCTTTCTTAGCTGTCTCTCTTCCCTTTCCAGTCTTTAAAAGCTATGCCTCTTTCAGGGTCTAGTTTATGCCTAAACTTGGTCACAAAGGTTTCTCTAACAATTCCAACCTGTAACAATCTGTACATCTTTAAAGGCCTACTGTACATGTAGCATGCAAATTAGTGCTTATTTTTTTATTTTATTTTTTAGTGCTTAATTTTTTTAATTAATGTTTTTAACTATATTTTACCAACTATAGTATAAGATATTTGGGAACCAAAATTATCTTTTTTTTCTTTTTTTTTTTTTTTTTTTTTTTTTTTTTTTTTTGGCTTGTCTAATCCTCTACAGATTCCAGTATCACTTTAAATCAAAATCACTTTAAGTCAAAATCAATACTTCAGGGTTCTGCACAGTAGTATTGCACTGAAGACCAAACAAGCCAAGTCAATATGGTCTGGGTCAGGGTCCGGGTCAGGGTCAGGGTTACAGGATGGAGAGACAGATAGAAGGATGGATAGATAGATAGATAGATAGATAGAGTGAAGCCACACCCATTCTGTACACTCTGCTTCAGTTGTTATAAGCAGCTGAGGACACTAGGGAGGAGGGTAGAGGGGTTCTGGAGCTACCCCAGTTCCAGGTCTTCCTTCTGTCACCTGCTGGGTCCCACTAAGATCCCCCTAACGTCACTCTACGGTATAAGTCAAGGAAAGAGAAAAAGGGCCTGGATCCCATCTCTTCCTCCTCATTAACTTCTCAGACTCTACCTGATCCAACATCATTCCCATTTCCAAGTCGGTCTGACCTCCTGAGTTAAAACAAAATGATTCATGTGTTAACACAATTAAACTCTCCCCAGTGGCAGGGAGTTTCAGCATCCCTGCAGGTCAGATCCCCAACCACCTTAACTCCACATCACAAAGAACAAAAGGCTGTCGTGGGCTCCCCCATGTCTCACCTCTTTTCCACTGTCACTTCCATTTAAGCCCTTTCTGACTACCTTTTCTCTTCTTCATGGTGTCCCCGGAGTCCCTGTGCACTGCATCTCCCACCTTCATCTTATCCAGGGACACCCATGTCACTCTCCTCCTTTGTCCTGCCCATTTTAGGGCTTCACAGAGCACATCAACATCTCACCTCTGAAAACCACTCTGGATAGATTTACCTTGGAACACAGACCACTGCAGCTCTCACTTTAGCGTCCTTCCTCAGTCTCATTTATTCTTTCTACCGCAAGACAGATGTAAGGAGGCCTAGCTTCCCATTCTGACAGCTAAAGTGAAAATAATCTAGCAATACAAAGTGTTTCTTGCTGCAGTGTGGTGTGCTGGAAAGACCACTGGCTTTAGAGCCAAGGAACCTGCATCCAAATCCCAGTTCCACAAATTGCTACCTGGATCACTTATATAATGTTGCCTCCAGAGTCCTTATCTATTTAAAAACATGAAGGGAAAAAGTTACCTTGCAGAGTTGGTGAGAATATTAAATGAGATCATATATATAAAGTACCTAGTCCGGTTCTTACAAACAGTATTTATTCAATACCAATTGGTTCCCTCTCCTCACTCCCACCATTCTAAGCTTATCACTGCCAGCCCATTAATAAATGAGGCTGGAGGCACCAAGGAGGGCCGGAGTCATGCCATCACTGTGCCAATAAATCCATTTACGTCTGAGTCTATTAAGCCAAAATAGAAATCCATAGCTCTTACTTAGAGCAGTAGCTCTTAACCCTGGGTGCACATCGGGATTACCTGGGGAACTTTTAAAATATAATATTTGGGCTTCACCTCCAAAAATTCCAGTTTCATTGGCCTGAGGAGGGCCAGCAATCAGTGCAGCCCAGCAGGAGAACCACAGACTAAAACTAACTGGCATCATCTGGAGATAAATGGAATCCAAGGACCCTTGGAACTTCATGCCCACTTCTATGTTCTCCCAGACAAGACCATGCTGAACAGATGCAATCTCCCCAAATTTACTTTGGTTCCGTAGGCTCCTAAAATAATCTCAGGGTACCAAGCCGCTTCATATGGATCTCTGTCATGTAATATGATATCAATCAAAGTGGAAAAGTATCCAATAAATATGCAATAGAATTTTGGTGTACCACATATCCCAAAGGAAAACACAATACACACCTCAGGAGATAATTTTAAAATGTACTTTCTATGCCCTAGAATACCCAAAAGTCTAGGTCTAAACTGCTTTCTCTATGAAATTATACATTAGTTATATTTTAGTTAGTGGCTCCAGTCACAAATTCACCAGCCTCATGAACAGGGTGCGTGTGTGATGGTTAAATCTATGTGTCAACTTGACAGGGCTAAGTAGTGCCCAGATAGCTCCTGAAACACGATCTCTGGGTGTTTCTTTGAGGGCATTTCGGGAAGAGATTAGCATCTGAACCAGGAGACTCCGTCAAGAAGATCCACGCTCACCAACGAGGGAGGGCATCGTCCACTCCTTGAGGGCCCCAACAGAACACAAAGGTTGAGGATGAATTCTCTCTCTCTCTCTCTCTGTCTCCATCTCTGTCTCTGTCTCCTCCCCTCTCCTCCTGCTCTCCTCCTTTCTGCTTCTTCCTTTCCTCCCTTGAGCCAGAAAGTCCATTTTCTCCTGCCCTTGACATGAGAACTCCTGGCTCGCTCGCCTTCACACTCCATGATTTACACCAGGGCCTCCTCTCCTCCCCTGGTTCTCTAGCTTGCAGACGGCACACTGTGGACTTCTTGGCCTCCGTGACCTTGTAAACCAATTCTTGTAATAAATATCCTCTCATAAGTGTTCTGTTTTTTCTGTTTCTCTGGAGAACACTGACATATACAAAATGGTTCCCTAGTTCAGAATCGGTGTCTGTACATCTGAAGGCGAAACGTGGTGCCAATCCATCTACTGCTCTCATAGTCCGGCAACGGATGACCACCCTATGCCCTGGGGCGTGGTGCCTTATCTGCCTGAGATTTTCTCCAGAACACCCTTCCACAGCCTACCTGGCTATATCAGACTGCCATGGCCAACACACAAAGTATTCTGTTTGGCCAGCAGTGTTTAAAAAAAATATTTATCCGTTGCCGTCACTTAAAAAGCAGCCATTTTTTCCAGATAAAAACCCCTGAGAATCTAGGCTCCTTTTCATAACATCTGTATATCTGGCAGCAGGAGGCCCACACTTTCACAGGCAACAACTCTGTAGCTGAGTAGCAGCTGCTGCTCTACATGAAGCACACACGTGCCGGCTCTCTACGGCTCTCACCATTTCTTACTGTGTTATATACATCCAGCCAGATTCATGCCTCCTCAGTACCTGCCTGGCCCTGAGAGCACCTGCAGTTGCTAACCTACATGTGATAAGAGAAAAGGATGGCTAAGCAGGTGAACCCGCCAGTCAATGTCAGGCTGAGGAGGCAGCTCCTTCCCACACAAGTAGTCTTGGACTCTCCCCCATGTTAATGACCTTCTTACACCATGTAGGATTTCAGTCTGGATATCTGCCTGAGACTCTCTACCTGTCCTGGGCCCTGGAAGCTGTCTGGATATCCTGACCTTAATTCCTGCTGTCTGCCTCTGTTTGGCAGAGTGACCTGTGTTCCACTCCCCTGCGCTGACTGTGCCCTGGCTCATCAGCCATGGTGGCTTCTGAAGGGTAAGAAGGTTGAGCACCTCATCTCCCAACACACACGGCCCAATGCAGCTTTTTCACCTTCAACTCATTTCCATACAGCGTTATGATTCAGACACCACAGTGGGACTAAACTACTGTAGCAAGCAATCCTTCAGACTGTGTCAAGTTAAATGATGCTGAGAAGATTACTGTAGAAACCAGAAGTCCAAGTACTTCAGTCGCAGTAAGTTGGTTATGGTACTACCTCTGGGCTGGGCTGGGGCTCAATGGAACCTAGTGTAGAGACACTCCAGTAACCGCTTACACAACTGCCATAAAATGAATTTTTAGTGTATGTTTTTTCTCAAAGAACAGGTCACGAGGCTGAATCCTAGTCATTAGAAGTTGCTGCTCTTGATTTCCTTTAGGATGTGGTGAAAACTGACTTGTGTATGTTCTTGTCTTTATTCTTGGGTCTGAGAATTATTAAACCTGAGTATATGAGGCTGGAAGGCAGTTTTTCTTTTTCAGGGAAGCCATACTCCATAGTGAGATAACACAACCTTCTCTGGTTTAGTAACTAGAGTGACTCTTACACTTTTGTCATTTCAGTAATCTGCCCTTTATTCTGGGACCACAATTTCTCAACATAAACACACCAGTTGAGAAGTTCAAGGGTGCATACCTGGCCCAAGTGGGACGGACACGGGAAAGCTGATCTATGTCTATCTGTAGATTATCCTGCTATGTGGACTACAGAAACAGGGGATTTGTACTACATCTCCCATTTCATTTCTGGTAGTTTGTGCTGGATTTCCACCACCCACAAATAAAGAATCCTAATTAATACAGAAGTATTTTTTTTTCCTGAGTTTTTATGTAAGTGATTTATCTGACCCATTGACTTACCTCATCCAAGAATAAAATTTAGACATTGAAGTCAGGACTCATTCTCACAATAAATTCACTCTAGTCCACGTAAGAACCATATATGCCGAAAGTATATTAAGTAAAATCATATCATCGAATATTTAATGGATTTTTCATTCTCACATGAAAAAATTCTTTTCATGGGTAAAAGAAGTACGCTTGGAAATATAAACTTATTACGTGGATGATGGCTTCATCATGGTACAAAGAAATTTCACTGTAGCAAATCAGTATGTCGTCAAACTCCATGTTATTTCAATTTTTAAAATTCTACTTCACTTTTCATTTCTTTGGGATGGTGAGGCAAAACTACATTGATGCTGAACAGTATCCTCATCCTAAGAATCTGAAGACTTTATTTTGGGACTAAGACTATCAGATAGCAGCCTGGTAATCAGATTAGGAACATCCAAATGCTAATAATATGTAAATCAGTTCCTAACACAAACTCAGTTTTTAGAGTAGTACAGCCAAATGTCCCAAGGTTATGATACAAAAACTTTAGGAACTTAGATTTTAAAACCTTCAGTGGGCATTCTGGATTACTTCTGCTAGGCAGGTATTTTTTTCCTGGTTGTTTTGTGTTATACAAGAAAGTTTTTTCTTTCTTTCTTTCTTTCTTTTTTTTTTCTTTCTTTCCTTCCTTCCCTCCTTTTCTTCCTTCCTTCCTTCCTTCTTTCCTTCCTTTTTCTGTCCTTGTGGCTTTATTCTTTTTGAATGGATTAAAGATCCAGAAAGACATCGGTGCTGCAATGTAGGCATTTCATCTATGGTAGAAATGTCATTTCATAGTACCTTGGGGGTGTGGGGGGTTGGGGGGAAGCTTTCCGGTTTTGCCAAATAGCTTCCACCTTTTTCCTATCTGACTGGCAAGGAAAGTAAGGACATAATAATACAAAGTTAGGACTCTTGGAGTAGAAAGTATGGAAATTTGATTTTGAAAAGAAAAAAATTAGATTATAATACAAGATATATTTTTTGCCTTGACCCTCAAGAACATGAGCAGGGGCAACATTAGATTCAAATAAACAAGACAACCCATCCAACTGATAAGGCCCCACAAATCAAAACAGATACTGTCACTATAAATAATGGATTGACATGATTCTAGAAATAAAGTTCTCTCATATACTATTGAATTTGGCTTTAAATGAGCTGAAATAGAGTTTTAACTGGAATCCACGCAGGTCGATGAGTCTGTGATCGAAGTTTCCAAGGAGACTGTTTGCTACTCGAATAGAGCATAGTAATTGCTAAAACCAAATTAATTATGCTTGGTAATCACAGATATAATATGCATATTTTCCACAACAGGAGTGTGGAGAAACTGATATAAATTGCTGACTTCCATTCTTACTTGGACTTCATAACCCTTAGACACAGAGTGGAAAACTAGTCAATGAGAAATTAAAAACAAAAGTTTAATGAAGCACAAAACTCCCATGTTTTACTTAGGGTGAAAGAAAATTTCCCCACCTTGAGTGAAAGGTATTTTTTTTAATGTTTCATTTATTTTTGAGAGAGAGAGAGACAGAGTACAAGCAGGGAGGTGGGGGCAGACAGAGAGGGAGACACAGAATCCAAAGCTGGTTCCAGGCTCTGAGCTGTCAGCACAGAGCCCTATGCAGGGCTGAAACTCGTGAATCATGAAATCATGACCCGAGCCCAAGTCAGACCCTCAACTGACTGAGCCATCCAGGCGCCCCAAGTAGAATGTATTTTAAAAAGCGTTCCCTTGGGGCACCTGGGTGGCTCAGTCGGTTAAGCATCTGACTTCAGCTCAGGTCACAATCTCACAGTTCATGAGTTCGAGTCCCGTGTAGGGCTATGTGCTGACAGCTCAGAGCCAGGAACTTGCTTTGGGTTCTGTGTTTCCCTCTCTCCTGCCTGCCCACCCTGCCCCCACCCCCTGCTCATAGTCTGTCTCTCTCTCAAAAATAAAAAATAAAAAGTGTTCTGTAATCTTTTCTATGGTCTATAGCTTATATTCCACCAAACCATACTTCCAATCAAGATTAGTATCTAGTATTATTTATGGCTACAATATACCAGGAAACTTGTACAAGGTTTCTTTCTCTCTAAATGATTGCAAATACCATTAACTCTCTGCACAACATCAAATTAGGAAGGCAGACATTTCTCTTCCATTAGACTAAAGCTATACAACTACACGTTGAAATACAGGGCTGAGGGCAGCTAGCTATATCTTAAATCCCAACCCAGATCCTCATTTGTGATGAACCTAGGCCTTGTGTTACGACTTTCTGTTCAAACCTGCTCCCTGGTCCATTTGGTTTCTTTCATGCTAACCACAGCCTAGTCACTGGGATTCTGCCTCTTATGTGCAAAGCATCTGCAGACCCCAGCCCAAAGTGACTCTCCCCCAGCCACACCTTGCCTGCAACACATTTTAAAGAACGCCATATAGGGGCACCTGGGTGGCTCAGTCAGTTAAGCATCTGACTTAGGCTCCGGTCATGTTCTCACAGTTCACGCATTCTAGCCCCACACTGGGCTCTGTGCTGACAGCTCAGAGCCTGGAGCCTGCTTCGGATTCTGTGTCTCCCTCTCTCTGCCCCTCCCCGACTTGTGCTGTCTCTCTGTCTCTCAAAAATAAATAAAAACATTAAAAAAAAAAAAAAAGAATGCCTTATACACTGGTCTAAATCAATTCTGGACAGCCCAACAATGAAGGTGCCTAAGATGAACTACTGACATAAATAAGGAAAATGAGATGCCCTTTAGCACACAATAATTAATATGCAATCCTACCCAAAGAATGCCTTTTAGACAACTTCCATGAGAGTCTCTCCTCCCAATAAGATTACTAACAGTGATTGTTTTCCCCAAATTTAGTTTACTTATTATGGATTTTATTTTGTAAGGAAAATTCATTTTGAAATTACTTTTAGGGCTACTATTTTAGCTTTTTGATAACAAACTCAGTAATCTTTGTATAGTAAATATTTTTAATAAATTCATCATCTGAACAAAATGCAGGCAAGCCAATCATACAAATATTCAGAGTCAAATAATTACTTTAAAAGCTCATTTACATTCTCACACTGATGTCGTATATTTTTACCTTGAGAAGGTAGGTGGGAATATTGCTGAAATCCACTGGCAATTTCAAGAGGAAACGAGCTGAAAATTCACCAGTCTGTAGGACAAAAGGTATAATAATAAGATTAAAATAAAAATTGATTATAAAGTAACAATTATCACCAAGGCCACAAGTTCAACCTGTTCAAACTGGAGGCATTTGCAGTTTGGGTTTCCTAACATCAAGCAAGAAAAGAAGGTTGGAAAAGTAGGGAAAGATCAAAAAGAATTATTAAATTATTAGGTACTAAAAGCACAATCAGAATTTTTTAAATCTGCATTTTTAATGTGCAATACAATTATAAGGTAGCATTACCTTTTTGGTTTTTTTAAGTGTAAAAAAAAAATACATGAATATATGATTTTTTTTTAATCCAAGCAATAAAGACAGACCTGTCCCTTTGATTCATTTCTTTTTACTAAAGCATTCAGACCAATTCGCTAAGATTTATAACTCACAGATGACTGACATGTATCACCATGCCTTAGAGTATGTCTGGAAATACATACATAGGTCAAACTTCTACCCTTATAATATAAAGCAGTCTATCAGTAGGTACCCCAAATAAGATTCTAATCTCCTGGACAGTCTATTAGCATCCATCATCAACTAATAACTTTTCAGTAATTCTCTCAATTCTCTTTCCATAGGAAAGATGTACAGAGGTTTATAGAATTAAAACATTTAGCCAAGCCTAAAAATAGCTTTTATTTTTCTTTAAAGAAAAAAAAATTCATGTAAAAGAAAAAAGTTTTCCTCTCACTGTGTGATGATGGGAAATCAAAGTTGTTGTTTTTTTCTTTTTTGGGTTTTTTGTTTGTTTGTTTTGTTTTGTTTATGACGGGAAAGTCTAAGGCATCACATTTTTTTAAAAACACTTTGTCACAGTATGGAGAAGGGTCTTTCCAGTTGGGCTGACACCTCGGGGTTCCAAGGAACCTGTGTGCAAAGGTCACAAGGAAGGGTGCTGAGCTGGTGGTATCCTGGGTCTTTCAACCTCTCTCACTACACGCCTGCAGTTCAGCTTGGGATTTTGACATACGGGGTTTCACTATAACAACTTGTTTGAACAAAGAACTCCAGGGATGATCTAGAACTACTCTAAAGAGTGGGTCTCTATCCTTTTTATATTTTGTGAACACTAAACAGCTCCCAATGTCTCCACTGCCTTCCCCCTTAAAAATAAAAAAAGCACCTCAGGTTACTAAAACACATCTTTAGACATAGCAAGCATTTA
Source organism: Herpailurus yagouaroundi (assembly GCF_014898765.1). Lineage (NCBI taxonomy): Eukaryota > Metazoa > Chordata > Mammalia > Carnivora > Felidae > Herpailurus > Herpailurus yagouaroundi. Next base: position 22,818,029 of record NW_024412419.1, on the reverse strand, counting down.
CAAATATTTTTTTATGGATCAGTGAATGAAGGCACACAAGCACACATGCACAGCTCTTACAGAAGACTGCACATCAGTCACCACACCTTTCTATAATGACCCTAGCAACTGGGTGCAATTTTTAAACTCTGACCTAAAACCTTGAAAATGCAAACAGAAATATAAACCTTGAGCTCAAAAGATAAAAGCGATAACTACCATCTACATGGGAGTTGTTGTTTTGCCGCTTATAACATCTTTTAACTTACATCAACCTCCAGCTAAGGACGGAGCACTTCCTCATTGCCACAAGCCTAACCCCATGACACAAAAAGCAGAAATGAGAGAACTGAATGGACAGACTCAAAGCTGAGGCAAGCCAGATAGACTCACAGCAGCCACTGTGCCGCCAGAAATGTCAGTGGTGAGAAACAAGGAAAATCATTGGTGCTGAGCAGCTATCCTCAGTACCCAATGCCAATACACGCAGGCTACTTGAAAGAATAGTTAAGAGTCACCTAAGGATCTACAAACAGCTTGCATCACAGTAGGTGAAAGGAAAAGGTTTGTGAAAGAGCCTATTAAAACTCTTACATTTTATCAGAGTCCAAGATGACCAGAAAGGTATGGTCTTGGTGTTTTGTTAAGCAACTGGAGGACTCTACAATTAATACCACCTGGTCAGTGGCATTCTTTGGACCTAAGCACAGGGGCTCCTACATTGAAAGAGGTGAGTATAGGGATAACATGTAACACTACAGATTTCTACGAGAGCTTATTAGAGGGGTATCTGGCCCAGTGGGAATTTGGGGGTATGGGAAGAATGAAAAGTCTTCCTTTGGTGCTGGTAGAGTGCCACAGGGTAAGGGACATTCATCAAAGAAGACAAATTCCCAACCACTATCCCCATTCTTTCTCCTATATAAGCAATTCTCCCCTCTTTACCCACTCACTCCCACCAGCATGCAAACATCATTTAAAAAGTTTTTCCGGGGGTGCCTGGGTGGCTCAGTCAGTTCAGCATCCAACTTCAGCTAACATCATGATCTCGCAGTCATGGTCTCGCAGCTCGTGAGTTTGGGCCCCGCACTGGATGAGCCCAAGCCCTGCTTCCGGTGAGCCCCGCTTCTCTCTCTCCCTCTCTCTCTCTCTGCCCCTCATGGGATTCTCTCTCTCTCCCTCTCTCTGCCCCCTGCTCACTTGCGCCCTCTCTCTGAAAAAAAAAAATCTTTCTTAACTTCATACCTCACTTCAGGTCCCCTCTCATTTCTCTGTTGAACTTCACAAAACAATCTCCTGTAAAGAACTGGTCTATACTCAACGTACACATTTCTTCTTTTACTATGCTCTCTGGAACCCTCTCCTGTCAGCCCTTTCTCCCCACCAGCCAACCCCCACAGCCCATCAGGGTCACCAATGACCTCCCCACTGCCAAACCCAATGGTCATCTCTCTGTCCTCATTTTATTACTTGTTCTCTCTGCGGCATTTTGACATAGCTGATTATTACTCCTTACATTCTTCCCTTTGTTTCCAGGATCCCACGCTCTTGGTTCTTCTTTACTTCACTGGCCTCCCCTACGGTGGCCTCTGAACTCTGGTGCACACCACCACAGCTCAGATCAAGATCTCTCCCGTTCCTTGACACTTCCTTGGCGATCTCATCCAGGCTCAAGATTTTCAATACCTTTTATATGCTGATGATTCCCAAATTTTCTATCTCTGCCCAGACCTTTTCCTAACTTGTTTCATGTATCCAACGATCGTGAGTAAAACCAAACCCTTGGTTTCCTTCCTTTGATATTTATTCTTCATTTTAGTAAACGGCAATTCCATTCTTTCAATCCCTCAGGCCAAAAAACCTCAAGATCTTGACTCCTCTCTTTCTCGCTTGTCCTACATCCAAGGTGGCAGCAAATCCTGCTGATTCTACCTTCAAAAGAGATCCTCAGCCCCAACCCCTTCTCGCCACCACACAACCATGTGATCTGAGCCACAGCTACCTCTAGCCTAGACGGTTGCAATCACCCCCAACTGGCTCAGCCCTTGTTTGCCAGCAGTCTGCTTCCATCGCCATACACACAGCAACCCTTTTAACACATTAGTCAGATCACGATCCCCCTTTGCTCAAAACTCTCAGATGGTTAAGTATAGCTTCTTAATAGAATAATCTGACAAGGTAACAACTGAGCAGAGCCGTGAAAGAGGTGAGGACGAAAATCATGTGGGATGTGGGGGAAAAACATCCCAGGCAAGGGAAACAGGAAGTATAAAAAGGGGTGATGCGGCCCTAGATGTTCAAGAAAGAACAAGAAGGACAATGTTACTGAAGCAAACAAGTACTAATACTGATCAAAGCTCATGCAGAAACTCTCTTTTCCTAACCCCAGTAGGACGTGCAACAATCACTCATAAAATTAGTGAACACTAAAGTGACTACTTCATCTATGTGGAACACTGGGTAAGTCATTTCTGGGGATGTTGAGAGAGGTTTTTTAGAAGTACTAAGGGATTAGAAGAGGTTGGGGAAGGGAGGTGGCTGGATAGACAATAAGTCAAACTCAATTCATCTTCATTTTCAGTTTAGAGAAGCAAACCAATCAATAAATAGCCATTGTTAAAATGGCGATAGCCAAGTTAAAATGGCGATCTCAAAATGTTCTCATTGTTACACCCAATGGCTCATCTATATTTAGGGGAAAAAAAACAATGAAAGGAATAAAATGTACGATTTAAAAATTAAAACAAGTCTTGTACATATAAGGTAATGGGAAATATAATTACGTATTTAGCACTTGGACTCATGTGAACTGCTAGTTATTTTAGTCCATCCACTGCATTTTAGCTCTTTTGCCCTATTTTAGTTTGTACAATATATTTTTATTCTACCAGCTATTTTAGACCAACGTTCCTTTTAAAACGCTCAGACAATCCCTACTTTATCCCCTCTCAAAATGTTGATCCTAGAGCTAATATAAATTTATGTTTATTGGCAAAAGACTGATTTACATGACTAAATTAATAATAAAAGGCATGTGGATCCAAGGACTAAGAGGAGTTTGTGTTTATCAGCAATGGGCTGATTTGCACAACTAAACTCGTAACACGAGAAACTCAAAAGACTGTGAAAGGAAATTTGGTTCTCTGGAAACCGCAGAAAGTGTTTTTTGATCTCCAACTTTCAAGCTGACCGTACAGTCTTTATTTTGCCATTGAGAGAATAAAGAAAGCTTAGCACTTGTTTCTCACAGTGTTGGAAGTGCTGGAAACTACAACTCAAGAATTCAGCTTTCAGTTCTGCCACTGATTTTCCTTGTGACCTGGACGTCATCTCTTTCTGTGTAACTAAGTAAATGCTGATTTAAAACATACCTTAATATAAAATTTGAACCATAAATTACATAAGGAGTAAACCATAGTGAAAAATCCTTTCTGAGTTCTACCTCAGATGACTTTTTCTGTGTTTTTATATTCAAAGTTCCAACAGTTATTCAAGCAATTTACGGTCACGCTGTTGTCACGTCAAAGATTGCTTCCATAGCAATCTTTCCTGTAAGCTGAAAATGAGACATTTAGATGCAGCCAAGTGAACAGAATAATTTGATTTTTTTGTCAGTCCTTGGTCAAACCTTCTCTTGGATAGATGTAGAAAATTATCTGACCTCTGACTGTGAAAATGTCAGCCGTTCTGCCAACTGCCTTCATGGCAATTTCCCCAGCTTAGCAATAAATATGTGCATCCTTCCTTTTTTTTCAAGTTGTAGTACACTGGCAAGTAACTTAAACTAATAAGACTCTGAGTTTTGGCAATTTGTTAAATCTAACTTTTCTTCTGGTAATAGCGGCTATGTCATGTGACAGGTAGTGACAGGCAGACATCTTGTGCAGAATGGGCTCCAAACCCAGGTTGCTATGTAAAGGGAAATTTGACTTCCTTTCTTAGAGGTTGTTCCTTTGTCAACAAACAAGCTGTCATCTGAAATTGACTGCTTCTATCACTTAGACAGCTAAAAGCTAAGAAACACTCAAGAAGGACTATGACTTTGGAGCACCCGGATGGCTCAGTCAGTTGGGCGCCCTACTCTTGATTTCAGCTCAGGTCATGATCTCAAGGGTCATGAGATTGAGCCCTGCATCGGGCACTGCGCTGATGGACAGATCCTTCTTGAAATTCTCTCTCCCCCTCTCTCTGCTCCTCCCCTGCTTGTGTTCTCTGTCTCTCAAAATAAATAAATAAACATCAAAAAAGAAGAAGGAGGAGGAGGGGAAGAGGAGAGGGAGGAAGAAGAGGAAGAGGAGGAGGAGGAGAAGGACTACAACTTTAACAGGATGACAGTCTGATGGTGATTCTTCAAATGGACTCTGACAACCAATAGCCTAAGTCTGGAGACTATTCCTTGGCAAATGCGTAATTACTCATTGCACGTGAAAAGGAAAGCCAAAGCCAGTCTAACGAGGATTTTATAACATCTCATTCTTTACCAAATGTTTTCTAAGCTATATTATTTAATTATCCCAAAACCCTGTTCTATAGATATAATTCACTTGTTCCTATTTTAGAAATGAGAAAATTTAGGCCTAAAACAGTCAAGAAACTTGCCTACAGCCTTTGAGAGAGCAATAAAGAGTCAGAGCTCAAGATTCATTCCCCATTCATCACTATGGGTTAAGAGCCTAAAATGTGTCAGGCCCTATATTAGGTACTGCAAATATAATGAGGAAAAGAGACATGGCCCCTGCCCTCTTATAGCTTATAATCTAGGGAGCGACTCAGAAACTCATCAAAATAATGCTCTTATAAATTACAACCTGTGAAAACTCTGTCTACACTTTGGGGCTCATTACTCTGAGGGAACTCTTAGAAAGCCAGGCCCTTAGACCCCACAGAAAAATAAGCAATTAATACCAGCTAGGAAAACTTCAAAGAAGCAAAGCAGAAGGGCTAACTACACCGGAGAGTGAGAACACAGTAATTACAGCAGGGTAATACTGTAGCTAAATCAAACAAAAAATAAGTCCAGAAATAAGCCAAATACATTTAGTGTTATGATTGGTGATGAGGGACAACTGCATCATCATCTAGGAATAAAGTTAGATCCACATCTCATATCATATATGAGGATAAAGCCCAAGTAGATTAAGAATTTCAGTGTAAAAGCTGAAACCTTAAGGAGGAAAACACTGATGAGTATCTTTATAACCTTGCAGTAGGGAATGCCTTTCAAATCCGACTCCAAATTCAGAAGCCAAAAGGGAAAAGACAAATAAGCTTGACAGCCTGAATAGAAAGATTTCGTGGATGGCAAATAACCACCATCAGCGAAGTCAAAAGACAATTGACGGAGGAAAATGTCTTTGTGACTCTACCACAAAAAGCTAATGACCTTAATGAAGAAAAAAGATGAAAACCCCAAGAAAAACAAGCAAAGAATATACAGAAAAGAAATACAGTCTGAAACATGAAAAAATGCATACCCTTATTCATAACAAAAGGAATACAAATTATCATTTTTTACCAAACAGCTTGGCAGAAATCCATCAGCACTTCATAGATGTCGCTGCACCGTGTTCTCACCTCCGCTGTTTTTGATGAAAAGTCAGCGTTGACTCAAGTTAACTACTCACCTACAAATAAAGTGCCAGTTTTCTGTGACCACTTAAGATTTTCCCTTTATGTGTGGTTTTCAGTATTCTGACTGCATTTGTCTTGGTTAGTTAGGGTTTGTTGAGATTCTTGAATCTCTAAATGTATGTCTTTTGCCATACTTGGATATACCTAGGCATTATTTCATCAAATATTTCCCTGCTCCCTCTTTTTCTCCTCTCCTCTCCTTCCGGGACTCCACATTCATGTATGTTCGATGTTTTGATTTTGTCCTGTTAGCTCTGCCTTTGCCTCTTCCAAGTATCAACCCCCATCTGGTATCTGACTGCTTTCAATCACTACCCAGCACCTTGAGGCACATGGCTTTATGTTCTGCCCAGAGCTTACAGCTGCTACTTGTGGAAGGGTTAGTCCAAGAGGAGCTACCAGGCCATTCTGCAAAGTGGAGCTTGACAGAAATCTTCGAATATGTTAATACACTGTTGGCAACAGTGTGGAGAAACAACCACCGTTATGTACTGCTGCTGGGTTAATAAACTAGAATGAACTGCATGGAGGGCATTTTACAGACAAAATTATAAACACACATAAACCTGGATCCAGCCATTCCTCTTCTAATTATTTATCTTACAGACATACTTGGACACACACAAAATGGCAGGTACAAGGATGACGGGTACAAGGATGAAGGCGCTCTCTGTGTGCTTATTCAGGAAAGAAACTCGGAGCTGTATCAAGTCAAAAGCAAAGCTGCCAAGCACGGTGTGTGATACATGTTACCACTTGCATTGAAAGGGGGGAATGTGTGTGTATATACACATATATATACACCCATATATACACACATACACACATATATACACATATATACATACACACATATATACACACACACATATATACACATATATACACACACATATATACACACATACACACATATATACACATATATATACACATACACACATATATACACATATATATACACACATATATACACACATACACACATATATACACATATATATACACACACATATATACACACACACATATATACACATATATACACATACACACACATATACACACATATATATACACATACACACATATATACACATATATATATACACACATACACACATATATACAAGTGTCTGTATTTGTATTTGCTTCTACGCGCATAAAGGAACTCTGAAAAGGTACACTAGAAGAAAGCTACAGCAGTGCTTACGTGGGATGGGAAAGGAAAGGAAGACGGTCCTAATTTGGGTGGATGTTGGACAATGATGGGAGAGAGACTTTTCCCTACATATCTTTTAACAGATTTTGATGTTTCAACAATATGAATATATTATTCACTCAAAAACTTTTAAAAAGAAATTTACAGTCCAAAGTGTGCATAATGAGATGCTCCTAATTCATGCCTTCACTCATCCATCCATCCATCCATCCATTCATTCATTCATTCATTCAACAAACATTTCCTGAACACCTACTGTGCCAAGTGCCAGGTTAGGTGATGGAGATCTTAAGACAAAATACAGTCTCTGTCCTCATGGAGCTTAAAGTCTATTTTGACTAGACAAACAAAATATTACGATGCGATGTTCTGACAGATATTCACTGGATCCTGTGGAAGTCATGGAGTTAGGACTCCTCATTTTAGGTAACAGAATTCCATTTCAAATTCACTGAGCAAATGAAAGATAATTTCTTACAAGGATCTGAGGTTTCTCATGGAATCTAAAGCTAAAACGCAGCCCAGCCTCAGTTCGAAAGACTTGAACACCTTGAGCTGTTTGTCCTGGTCTTATCTCTACTCTGTGCTTCATCTTTCTCTCCAACTACCACTTTCTCATTCCTTTGACTAGACAATATGAGAAAAAATTTACATGTGACACCCAGTTACTCACAAGGAGGCTAAGCTCACTCTCTCAGTGCCATCTCCACATTCCCAGGCAAGAATTCTGTTTGGTTTATGCGCCTTCTGAACTAATCAGCACTACCTCCAGAGTTCTTCACAGTAAACCAGCTAGGGACACCATAAATTCACTAGAAATAACTGAAAAACTAGGAAACCTTTTAGGAGTGGGGGGATTAAGTTATGTGCACTCTCCCCCAAAGCCATAAGACAATCTGAGGGATTGTCTCACAGAACACTTCGAACACAGGATCCTTCACCTTTTCCCTTTTATTACATGGAAAAAAAGCATTAAAAACTCGGGAAGGGTCGCCTGGGTGGCTCAGTCAGTTAAGCGTCGTACCCTTGATCTCAGCCAAGGTCTTGATCTCAACCTTGTGAGTTCAAGCCCTGTGCTGGGCTCCACGCTGGGCGTGAAGCCTACTCAAAAAAAAAAAAAAAAAAAAAAAAAAAAAAAAAAAAAATCCGGGGCACCTGGTTCTCTGATGTCCCCTGCAGACTCCTTTACGCTGAGAAATCTGTGCAAAGGGTGCTCCCTACATCTAAGTGGCCACCTAGGAAACGGGGCAAGGGACCCAACATTTCAGAACAAACAAGTGGCCTCCCAAACAGAGGCACGTGGCACGATCCCCGTCCTTCCTCACACGCTGCTCTCCAAGGTACAGGCAAAGGAAATGGAAAGGATTTCCTCTGTGCTTCATCTGCTTCCATAAAACCAGGTTTTCTCCACTTAATGCATCCTGCTGCTAAAAGAAATGTGAACTTCCTACTGACAGTTCTATTATTTAAAAAATAAAATAAAATTCCTTTCAAATGTCAGTAAAACTGAAAAAGCTATTCACACTCACCTTTAATGTCTACAGGTATAAGTAATTTAGAGGCACACACATACCACTTCTTAGGAATCAAGTCAAAATCTGAGGGCAAGATCAGATAGAGGGCAAGAACACTACTGAGGGCAAGATCCCAAGTACTCCTACTGACATCCAGGTCAGAATTCAATATAACAAATCCATTACAAAAACAATAAAAATGTGAGCCCTGGTCATGGGTTCATTTATTTTAAATAATGTTCAACTCATAATAGTTCCATGTGGTTAAAAACAAAAACAAACAAATCTGTCACTTCCTAGAAGTGTGTGTAACACAGCTGATACCCACACCACACCCTTTTCAAAGGAGCACAAGTTTATCCCTGTCTCCAAGTCAAGTGCCGCCAGGGCATAACTCCCAAGCAGAATAAATTGAAAGACGATTATGAGAGAAGGATCCCCTGCTGACGAGCATCACCAGAACACCTACTCCATCCTCATGGCCAAGGTAAAAGGGCCACACGCTTTCTGACCCTCCAGATATTTTGATCCCCCTCGGAGCACTCTGGCCCTCCTCTTCCACCATTCTAGACCAGTGCTATCCAAGAGAAGGGAGACATAACACACAAATGTAAGCTACACATGCATGTGTAAGATTTTTAGTATTTTCTAATAGCCACATTTAAAAAGGTAAGAGAGGGGCGCCTGGGTGGCTCAGTCGGTTAAGCGGCCGACTTCGGCTCAGGTCATGATCTCGCGCTCCATGAGTTCGAGCCCCGCGTCGGGCTCTGTGCTGACAGCTCAGAGCCTGGAGCCTGTTTCGGATTCTGTGTCTCCCTCTCTCTGACCCTCCCCCGTTCATGCTCTGTCTCTCTCTGTCTCAAAAATAAATAAACGTTAAAAAAAATTTTTTTAATAAAATAAAATAAAATAATAAAAATAAAAAGGTAAAGAAACAAGCGAGATCAATTTTAATGCCATATCCCAATATATCTAAAATACTCCCATTTCCACATGCAATCAATATAAAAATTGGTAATGAGATCATTTTGGGGTAGGAAATTCTTCAAATTCTGGTTTATACCTTGCATCTGCTTCCATCCCAGTTCCGAAAAACACTGCAGGTGCTCAACAGCCACGTGTGTATGGCTGGCTGGCAGCTCTCGTGTTGGGCCAAACCGTTCTAGACATTTTTCCAATACTAACCTCCACGTTAAGTTAGATTCTCTCGGGGCGCCTGGGTGGCGCAGTCGGTTAAGCGTCCGACTTCAGCCAGGTCACGATCTCGCGGTCCGTGAGTTCGAGCCCCGCGTCGGGCTCTGGGCTGATGGCTCGGAGCCTGGAGCCTGTTTCCGATTCTGTGTCTCCCTCTCTCTCTGCCCCTCCCCCATTCATGCTCTATCTCTCTCTGTCCCAAAAATAAATAAATAAACGTTGAAAAAAAAAAAAAGTTAGATTCTCTCTGTCACAAATACCTGAAGATCTGCTTGAGCCACCAAACATTCCTAACAAGAAGGCTGACACCTGTCGTCTGGTCAGTGGGGAGTGATCATGGGACCCCACTGCCTCTTCCAGATGATTCGTTTTTTCCTCCACCAAATGCTGCCTAAACCTACTGTCCCTACTTCGTTTTCTCCACCTGCATTCCTGACACCCTGCAATGTGCTCTCCTCTGCTCCGAATGCCATCAGAACTGCTCCCGGAAACATAAGCACCTCTGTCTCTATTAAAAACTAATTTGGGGGGCACCTGGGTGGCTCAGTTGGTTGAGAGACCAACTTCGGCTCAGGTCATGATCTCGCAGTTTGTGAGTTCGAGCCCTACATCGGGCTCTGTGCTGACGGCTCAGAGCCTGGAGCCTGCTTCGGATTCTGTGTCTCCCCCTCTCTCTACCTCTCCTCTGCTCACGCTCTGTGTCTCTCTGTCTCTCAATAATAAACAAACGTTAAAAAAAAATTTTTTTAAACTAATTTTCCCTCTCACCTTACTTTCCATTCCTTACCTGCATCTTAGTGGCATCAACTTCTACTGGTCCACATATGGTACTTTATGATGAACAGCATATTCAGAGATAATACAGGAACAATCACTAACCTAGAATGTACTGAGCCCCTACTATCATAATTCATTTCAACTATTTACAAAAGAAGGCTAATAATAACAATACTTTGTATTACATAACCCCATGTTTGCTCAATTCTGTTTGCTTCCTACGCACAGGATCTAATTTACCTTTGTCCCAAGGCTGGGTGACAGGGAAGTTACTCCAGAAAAGTGACAAAGAGAAAATCTATAGTCACACGTACACAAAACTAATGACAGGATTAGAATCTGAAGCTCCCACCTCCCAGATCACTCTCTCTCCAACACACTTCCAAATGGCCTCTGCCCAGAAGGACCTGAAACTCCAACACATACTGCTATAAAAGTAACCAAACAAGGAGGCCATTAGACTGAGGTGGTTCTAACACCTTGGTAGGTGACTTAAGCAAACTGAAATCTCAGCCAGTCATTTCCTAGAAATGCCTCAAAATTATAAGGAACAATCAGTCACAAACAGCCAACTAGGCTTTCCCAGATAATGCGAGCACTTAGTCTATAGCCAAATTCCCTGCTTTGCTTCAGTGTCTTCTCTACAAAAACCCTGCCCCTAGCTTTTGTCAGTAGAATGCTCCTAACCACATCGAGTTGATGTTTACTCAAATAAACTCGCAAAAGTTTTAATATCCCTGTTTATTTTTTAACACTGCTCACATACTTTCCCTTCAAATGTAACATCACAGCAGGATGAGATGACAGAAGCCTAGGTCATTAACTCAAATGAGGAGCTCCTCCTAGAACAGCTCCTTTCTTTTCTGCACGGTAGTTTTAAATGCTGCCAGAGTTTAATTTATAAGCCATAGATTCCTAAAATCTTACTGGCATTTGGGGTCAACTATAATAACGAAAAAAAAAAAATAATTGCTTCACATTCTCCATTATGTAAGTATATGCCATTATTAAGAAAATACCCACAAAAGGAAAAAAAATCTGTTGCCAAAAAACTTTTATCTCACAGATCACCCACTGGTATTCTTTAATATGTAAACTATGTGAAAATAAGTGGTTGCAGAACATCTCAAAACATTCATTTCATAGCAGGAAAGAAAAATGTCTTTGATAAAAATATGAGGTACGATAACTAACTTTGAGTTCTGGGAATTAGAAGTCAAAGAAAAATTCACAAACTTCTTTATGGTGCTTTGTTAAAGTTAACAAACACTGGTTCTTTAGACACAACAGACCCATGCAGGAAATACTGACAAGGCAGTCAATATACATAATTTAAAATGAGACCTTAGGCTTTACCCAATGAGAAAATGTATAATGTACCTTTATTTTGATATACTGTATCAAAACAGTATATATGATTTTATACCTGTGGCTTATGTTGTGGCATTCAACAAAATTAAAATTCTAATCTTAACACTAACTCTGCTTAAAGAGGTAGCAGAGGGAGATCTTTGTGGTGAGGAATAGTTTTGCCTCTGGACTGCAGTGGTAGTTACAGGAAATGATGCATGTGGTAAAATGGCAAACACATACATTGTACCAATGTCAATTTCTTAGTTTCCATACTTTACTCTCATTATGTAAAATGTAACCACTGGAGGAAACTCAGTGAAGGGTATGCAAGATCTCTCTACTATTTTATACCCTCTTGTGAATTTATAGTCATAAATAAACAAACAAACAAACAAACCTTTAAAAAAAACTCTGACCATACAGGCACATATAAGAGTTGTTTATTCTGGGGATGCTTGGGTGGCTCAGTCAGTTAAGCATCTGACTCTTGATATCGGCTCAGGTCATGATCTCACGGTTTGTGAGATCAAGCCCCATGCTGGGCTCTGTGCTGACAGTGCAGAGCTGCTTGGGACTCTCTCTCATCCTCTCTGTCCCTCCCCCCACCCCTCTCTCTAATAAGTAAATAAACTTTTTTAAAAAAAGAATTGTTTATTCTGAACACATAAGCTTACATTCCAATGTATCCTCTGTTTTCTCCAGATTTAAAAAAAGTGTTTACTAAAAATTACAAAACCACCATAGACAAAGAATGCAATGTTCAAAACTAACATCTACTCATTCATTAAAGGAGATGGGCAAGGCAATAAGAGAAATGGCTTCATAAAAAGACAAAGGCAAAGAGCAGAGGGTTTTTGTTGGTTTTCTTTCAAATATTTACCTCCAAGTGTGCACTTGCTGAAACCTTCTAAATGGAAGTATGGGGGGGGGGGGAGACCATCTTTGAGGTGATATGGAGGGAACACTGTATTTCAAATTATCAGACTTGCCAGAATGTTGATGAGAGATTAGAAACCTCTCCCTCTTCTACATGGCTACTGAAATTTTCTTTTTGCCAGATGACAATAAAATGGAGGAGGCATCTCAGGTTTTTAAGAGCCTCACACTTCAAGAACAGAAATGGAAAGTTAAGGATGTAAATTATGTGGCAGAAAGAAAAATTCAATGATGACAACGGTGAAGGCAAGCAGTCACCATCCTCTCAAAAGAATACAGGATCTTGTAATCCAAAGGTATTAACTACTTACATATACTCTTGGATTCATTACAGAGGGTACTTATCAGATGGACAGTCGGATCAGGAGAACCAAAATAAACAGACTTACATTTAGGCCAGGAAGAATATATCAATCTTATGGTGGTTTAGTTAGAGAGCACATTAATATTAATGTTTTAATTAATAAACATCAATGTATTTCATACAAAATCTTCACGCTTCAGTATTGCACTAAGCGATAATAGATCGGATTTACTGACCAGTAAACCAGAATGTGTGCTTACAATTCTTGTTCCCCATGTATGTCATGCCCCTAAGTTCTCCAACCATTCACTGACCTCCTCTACCTATCATGCTGTGCCCACTGCCCTTGTGGGCTTGGCCAGCTCCAGTTCATCAGTGACAGCTTTCCACAGTCACTCCGCTCCTCAGTGGTCGGGTCTTCTAAATTCTTACACAGGCTCTACTTCCACTTGAGGCCATCTACCCGGCACTGCCCCTTCATTTTTCACAAATATGTACGGAGCCTTCTCAATTGGATTTTAACACCTTCAAGAGCAAAAGCTGTGGCTGGTAGACGGCCCTTGTAGCCCAAAACTAGCAGAGCAGACTTTCCTTAAATGTACATCAGTCCTGCACTGGCTTAGCCCTATTAAAATTGCATCTTGTGGGGCTGGTACAGCATTCAGTGCCTAAAAATAATTTTAAATAGATTCTGTAGTCTTTCAGAGCAACCACCTTTTCAAACTGTGTTATGAGAAAGCCTGAAAAGCGTGCCTCTCAATGTCCTAATAAAACAGTGAGAAAATAGGCCCAAAAGAGTATCCCTGTGACATTCCGCAAGACACCTGATGGCTGACAAGAGTTATATCCAATCTTTTAGGTATAGTTCTTCCACATATTCAAATGCCTAAGAAAGGAACATACTGTCAGTAGAATGTTAAGGGAGAATGAAAAATGAAGGGCACCTGGGTGGCTCATTTGGTTGAGCGTCCGACTTTGGCTCAGGTCATGATCTCACAGCTCGTGAGTTCGAGCCCCGCGAGCTGGGCTCAGAGCCTGGAGCCTGCTTGGGATTCTGTGTCTCCATCTCTCTCTGCCCCTCCCCCACTCATGTTGTGTCCCTGTCTCTTAAAAATAAATAAACATTGAAAAATTTTTAAAAAAAAAGAAAAATGAGATAATCTAAGTCAATGACATCCACTTTCCTTAAAAGGGTAAAACAAATTGCCATGACTATTTCTTGGTTACCCAACTTTTGTTCCAAGGGACTATCGCGTTCTTATGTAAATGTCTGCAAATCATCCTGAGTGTCATTAAAGACCTGAGTGTCATTTCTTTCAAAAATCACCAGAATGTTTTTTCTTTCTGCAGTCTTCTAAGATCTTTCTGCTTCTCCATAGTATCTCAGAGATATCTCTGAGAGCACATCTGCCAGTTTCTTAAGTACTCTGAAACAGTCTCCTGTAGAGACTGTGTTCCATCTCCAAATGGAACACAGCCTTGCCAATACCTTGACTTTAGCCCATGGAGACCCATTTCCTACTTTTGACCTCCAGAACTAGAACATAATACATTTGTGTAGTTTTAAGCCACCAAGTTTATAGAAATTTTTTACAGTAGCAATTGGAAACTCATACAATCCCTGATTCAAAAAATCTTGGCTCAAAATCAAGTTCCTTTCTTTCTGCCAGGGCCTTGTGTTTATTGTCTAGATTCTTGGTCTAGTTTTGGATTCCATTAGCAGACTGTCCTTTAAAGCATTCCTGAACCAGTATGCCAAACTTCAGTGTGTTTCATCCCTCAAGACACCTTATATTCTGTTCCTTGACCAGTAACTAACTCATATGCCTCTATATTTATTTTATAGTCTCAGCTCCCACTTCTACTAGGCCTTCTCTAGGTCTGCTCTGCTGTAAGCTTGACCTCTAACTACCCACCTTGCCTTGTCATGGGACTCTCAGTTTCTTTACTTTCCCTAAATCCATACCCATTGCCCTAATGCTTACAAAGTACTCAATAATAAATCAAAATAAACTGGGGTGAGTAGAGCAGTAGTAGGTTTTTTAAGTGAAGAATGGAGAATCAGTAACATTAAATACAAAGTTTTTAAAACACTATAAATTCAAACTGTCTAGCTGCTTTAAATGAATTTAAACTCCAACAGCTACATGGACTACAAGTCGAGTATTAGCTGAGCCAGTGAATACACAGTTGACCCTTGAACACAGGTTTGAACTGCATGGGTCCACTTACATGGAGATACTTCTCAATAAATACAGTACAGGACTATAAATTATTTTCTCTTCCTTATGATTTTCTTAATATCTTCTTTTTTCTAGCTTACTTTATCATAAGAATACAGTACATAATACATATAACATACAAAGTACGTGTTAATCGACTGTTTATGTTAGCAGTGAGGCTTCTGGTCAACAGGAGGCTATTAGTAGTTAAGTTCTGGAGGAGTCCAAAGTTACACACAGATTTGTGACTGCATGGGGGGAGGGGAAGAAAGACGGTGACCCTAACTACGTGTTGTTTAAAGGTCAACTATAATTTAAAAACTTTTTGGATCAGAAAAGGTGCCATAAAACTAGATATATTTAAATTCAGCGTTAATATTCAAAGGGTGAATTGGGTGGGAAGGAAAATCCTAAAAACCAAAGACTAAAAAAAAACTAAAGTCTGAAGTGATTCTCATTTTCAAATGAGTCTATCAGCACTAAAGACAACACAGGTTCACCAAGAAGTCATGCCAAGTTAACCTAACATCTGTTTTTGAGAAGAGAAATATGATGATTACTCAATAAGAAGAAATGCTAGGACTAGAGGATAAACTAACTTCAACAAAGTTTTCCTTACTATCCACGTGAACAGATTCAAATTTCAAAATAACCAATAGTTCAAAACCTTAAACTCCGCAATGTTGATGGAAACTGAAAACGGTGCAGCCTTTATGAAAAACAGTAAGGAGGTTTTTCAAGACTTAAAGATAACATTAGCAAGATGGTCCAGCAATGCCACCCTTGGGGATATAATCAAAAGAATTCAAAGCAGTGAAAAGATATGAGCACGCCCTTATACAATACAGCTTTATTCACAATAGCCAAGGGGTGGAAGCAACATAAACGTCCATCAACGGGTATATGGATAAACAAAATGTGTACATACTTACAATGGAACACTATTCGATCTTAAAAAGGGATGCAATTTAAACATACTACAAGCTGCATGAACCTCAGAGACACCATGCTAAATGAAATAAGCCAGTCACAAAAGGACACATGCTGCATGACTCCACTTATTTGAAGAATCTAAAAGACTCAGAATGATAGAAACAGAAAGTAGAAAGGCAGTTGCCAAGGGCTAGAAGGAAAGGAAACTGGTACTTAATGAGTATAGAGTTTCAGTTTTATAAGATGAAAAAGTTCTAGAAATCCGTTGCAAAACAAGGCAAATATACTCCACACTGTTAAACCGTATACTTAGAAATGGTGAAGATGGTAAATTAAATTTGATGTGTCTTTTACCACAATAAAATAAGCAAAATAGGTTTTTTATTAAACTTTGGACAGAACAAAAAAGATGGTTTGCAACAAGAATAAATTTTAGACCTACTGATTCAAAGGTAATAATCATGGCATAAGACCTTGGGAAACACGTCCTTTAAGAAAAGGCTGAAGAATAAAAGGGGAGGAGCCATATTTAATAAGAAAAGGAAGGCTAAGTGAAACCTAAAAGAACAAATGCGGAGAAGGGAACCTGCAAGTTATTTTATGCTTAACTAAACCGACTTTATTAACTCACTCATTCAACAATGTTTATAGAATGTAAACAATGTGGTCCGCACTGTTCCAGGTGTTTCTGATACAACAGTGAACAGAGCAAAGATCCTTGCCTTCATGAAATTCTACATGTCGGTGGGGAAAGACGCACAAACAATAAGCGTAATAAATGAGTGCGGTAGACTATTTCTAAGTGTCTCCCAATGGTTCCAGGTATTCACACTCTCGGGTGATTCCTTCCCTGTATGTGGACTGGACTTAACAGAACATAGAAAACATGATAAGATGTCACTTCCAAGATCAGGTTATAAAGACTATGACGTCTGTCTTGCTCACACACTCTTGATCTCTCCTGCTTGCTTGCTCCAGTGAAGCCAGCTGCCACCTTATGAGCTGCCCTGTGGAAAGGCCTTGCGAAGAGGTGAGGAACTGAGGGCGGTCCCGGCCAACAGCCAGCACTGAACCGAGACCCTCAATCCAACGGCCTGCAAGGAACTGAATGGTACCAACGGCCACATGAGTGAACTCGGAATGGATCCATCTCCAGTTGAGCCTCGAGGTGACTGCAGCCCTGACCACCACCTTGGGTTCAGCTTCTGAGAGACCCTGAAGCACAGGGTCTACACAGATTCCTGACAAACAAAGACTACGATAATAAATGTGGTTGCTTTAAGCCACTAAATTCTGGAACGATTACTTTATGCAGCAACATATATTAACACAACATGTTAATCACGTGGCATGTTAAAAAGAGTTGCAAAAAAAAAAAAAGTAGAGCAAAGGTGGGGGTGTGTGAGATGTGATTTAAAAATGGGGTGTTACAAAAACTTGCATGTGAATGTTTATGGCAGCATTATTCATAATGGTCAAAAAGTGGAGCAGCTCTTTCTGCCCACGGGTCCTGTCCCCATGCTTTAATAAAACCACCTTTTTGCATCCAAAATAACAATAATAATAGTCAAAAAGTGGCAACGACTCAAATGTCCATCAACAGGTGAATGGATAAACATAACGCGGCATGTCTAAAATGGAAAATTACTTAGCCATAAAAAGACATGAACCAGTGATATATGGAAGAATCCCAAACATATCATCCTAAGAAGCCAGTCACAAAAGTCTACATATTGTGCGATACCACTGTATGAAAAGAAAGTCTATACAGAAACAAAGTAGTTTAGTAGCTCCTGGGGTTGGGGTAGGAAAAGGACTACCCATAAATGGGTGTGAGGGATCTTACCGGGGTGAAGGAACCAGTCTCAAACCAGACCGTGGTTGCTCAACTTGGTAAACGTATTATAAATCACTGAATTGTACACTTAAAACAGGTGAATTTATGGTTAAGGAAACTGTACCTCAAGAAAGCTGCTTTTCAAAAAAACAGGCGGTGTTAATACAGGCATGCAGAGAATAGGACACCAGGGGAAAAACAAAAAGGAAGGGTTCAGCCGTGAGAACATCCAGGGGAAAGAAGGCAGAGGAGGGAAAAGTACACAAAGACCCCAGGGCAGCAGCGCACCTGTGTGTGCGCAGCACAGCAAGGGTGTCAGTGTGGCTGGACTTGAAAAGTTTTAGGTGGGAGAGCGAGAGATGAAGCGGGAGAAGCAAGGATGGGTAGAGGACGGTGGTGACGGCAGCACGTAGGGCCTCTGCACGTCCACGGGAAAGACGTGGGCTTTTGCGACGCGAGAAAGGGAGAAGAGATGAAAGTTGTGCGCAGAGGAGAGATGTGACCTGACTTGCATTTTAAAAAGATCCTACAGGGCACGCCTGGGCAGCACAAACACTAAAACCGGAACGATACAGAGAAGATTAGCATGGCCCCTGGGCAAGGATGACACAAGCTCCTGAAGCGGTCCCTATTTTTATAACTAAATATAAAAACGAAAAGATCCTACAAAGTAGGAAAATTATAAAAAGAGATGATAAAAGGCTCCATGCAAGCTAGCTACCGCCAGAGTTACTGACCTCTCTGATCTGACTGGGATACTGACACGTTCTACACTGAAAAGGAGGGGACGCTTGTGTCTCAAAACGTGGCCTCTGTGACCTGCACCGGACCCCAATCCAGGGGGCCTGTTATACAGGCAGGTCCTGAAGTTCCACCTCCGATGTGTGAACATCTGGCTCTGAGGACGGGAGATGGAATTTTACACACTTCCCAGGAGATGACTTTTGAGAAACACAATGAACCAGATGAACATTCAAGTCCCTTCAAAGTCTGAATTATGAGAAAGTATACAGGCAACTAAAACCACACTTGTCCAGGGAAATGGCTGGGGTTTACTATAAATGAATAGCTGAATTGATTATTTTATTACAGATGAAATGCCTTTTTTCCCCCATTCTCGAAAATCCTTACCCAGTTGTTTTTTTTCCCAGCATAAATTTCCATGTTCTCTCCATACTGCGGCTCTTCCAGTAACGTCTGATACTCAAACATGAGGCGGGAGCTCTCACGAAGGCGGCTGCACTGGAACTGGTGATACTGTTGCACAAGCTCCTTCACCACAAGCAACAGACATTCAGGATTTGAAGGATTCCAGGAGGCAAGGTTCTGTAGAAGCCATAAATAAAAGACCAGCTGAAAAGGAATTTTCATACACATCCAGCATCCCATCAGCACATCGACACAGAGGAAAACCGTGATGAAAATCTAAGATTACTCTTAATTAGCCATAAACTCAGAATTGAAGTGACAAGGGTCTTTTGAGCTTGGTGACTTCTCCTTGTCTTCTAAAAATCCTTGCAGAAAATGAAGGAGAAATTCCATTAGAAGGAGGCAGAGACAGTAAAGTGTGAAGCCGGGTAGCAACAAAATGAGAAACCTTGATACCCTAGAAGATCATCATTTTAGCCCTGGGAGACTTAATTTCCTCTTATTCTTTTACAATTTTAATTTTTTTCAATCTGCACATAAATTCAGCATTATATGCTAACATCATTCAACCCAGATCCATAGACCATCCGCACCTATACCAGATATAAATAAATGTTCCGTAAACACCGGAACCCCACAGAAACACAAGCACACCGATGATGGTTTGGTCTGGAAATGATAGGAACGGAGTAGGGAAGAGGGAAAATAAGTTAGGAAATACAAGGTTGAGAGAGAGGAAGGAAATGGCTGTGAGAGCTGACAACAAGGAAAGGAGCTGGGAATGGGGAGAGATTTGGTAAGCATGCAGTCCTTGTTAAGCTCACATTCATTCATTCATTCATTCAACAACAGCTATCAGATGCCTATTATTAAGCTTCAGCCACTGTTCTAGGCAGTAAAGAAAACAAACCAAGCCCTTGCTCCCCAGAAGCTTACATTTTAGAGGGCCAAAATAAGCAACAAACAATGAACTACATCAGATAGTAATACTGAGGACCAAACAGCATGTATCTCAGAAGCCTAGTGAAGGGAGTGGCACAAGGAGAAAGAGGTGATCAGCTTGTGTGAAATGGTGTTGACACGGTGAGTAAGGAGGTCTGAGAGTTGACTGCTAGGTCCAGTGACACAGCCATCAACAGCGTCCTCAAAAAGCACTCTTTGGTGAGGTAAAGCATGACTGTCAAGCATTTAAGAGAGAATGGGTAGAAAGTGCACAAGGCTAGTATAGACAATTCAAACGGTTAACTAGGGAGGAGTGTGGGGTCAAGGGAAAGTTCTGCTCAGATGTTTGTAGCCTGCTGGAATGTCCATGTAGAAAAAGAGGGGGGGCATTAAGGGGCTGGGTGCAGAAGAGCAAGAGGAAAGAAAGCCAACAGGTAGATAAGGATGGGATCTCTAAGAGGGCTGGCTTTAGAAATGAGCACAGAGAGCCCATCCATAGGAACAGGAGGAAAAGACTAGTGGAGGAGGAGGAGCACAGGTAGGTTGTTGTGTGAGGTGACAGGAGCTTGGGGCCAACTTCTCTCCTTAGAGCTTATATGTTCTCCTTGAAACACGAAGGATGGTCATCAGCTGGGAGTTAGGAAGAAGGAAATGATATTGGAAGTTTGAGAAGGAAGTGTGAACCAGTCATTTGGAAGAGTCATTCAGAAGAATAAATAGACTGGAAAAATGTAGGAGGAATTCCAGACAGCACTAAAAGCCCCACTGGGGTTAGAGGTACAGTTTTTAAGTGAGACAAATTAGCATAAATTTCGTTGCCTGGGTGCAAAGGTGGAGTGAGAGGAATTTGGATTTAACAAAGCTTGGGACCTTGCCAGAAAAGCACAATAGAAAGGAAGAGAGGCAAAAGATCTGAGAGGGTTTGCAAAAGAATGATCACAATTATGGACCATGGCTGTTAAGTCAGGAAAAGGCCAAGCAAGTCTGTAAGGGAGGTGGGTTAGTGAAAGGGTGGCAGGACCAACGGTCCTGCGTTTCGTGGGTCATGAGGTATCATCACACAGGGAAAGGCTTACTAATAAATAGGGAAGATACATACGCTTGAACTAGGGCTACTGCAACTCCAAGGACAGTAAGCAGAATGAGAATGACAAATGAAATAAAAGCCTGGTAGGCTGGTGCTCATTAGGGTGAGGTTTGCTCCTCCAATTAGGTCAATCAGTAGGTGTCCGGCAGTAACACTGGCAGTTAATCCCACAGCCGGTGCTACTGGCTGAATGAACACTAACGGTCTTGATACCTACTAACATAGGAACGAGTAGAATAGAAGAGTTGCTGGAGATGAAACACTAAAAAGATTGAACTGGAAGGATGGGAGGTATGGTCAGAGGATAGGATGGTTGCAACTGGGAGAACAGAGATGAATCTGTTAACTGGTACTGACAAGGTATGGAGTACTACCGAGAGTGCGCCTGGCTCGAAGAATCATTTATGTGAATATTAAATCATATATTTGGGGAATTGGGGGAAAAGGGAATGCTACAAATTTCCTTGGTATTGGTAGCAGCACTGAAGAGCAAGAAAAACGCCTCCCGTACCTCCAGATTCTGTTTCAAGTGGGATAATCTGAGGTGTGTCTGGGGTATTGGGGTGTTTGTTTTAATTACAGCTTCCCAGGTGATTCGAATGCACAAGAAAGGCTGAGAACCACTGACTTGGAGGAAAAAGAATTACAGAAGAGGTTGCAGGTATCTAGGACTCTACTGATAACAGACCAGGTTAATACCCCCAAAACACTCAATCTCCAGAAATCTAGAAATTTAGCATCAAGAAAGAGAATACATATTATACTATGAATGTTCAATAAGTGATAATTATATAGCTTGCCAAGTGCTATATAAATTCTAAGAACTTTTCATACGTTCAAGTTAATCCACATCACAACCTTACAAGTTATATTAGCCACTTTACACATGAGGCAAAAAGTAGTTTAATATCTTGTCCAAGGTCAAAGAGCTATTAAACAATAAATCAAGTTGAATTTCAAACTTAAGCAATTTGGCTCCAAGTCCCTGCTTAAGTACTATACCAGAGGTCCTTACACATTTTGGTCTTGGAAACCTTTTACACTCTTTAAAAAAAAATTCCTGAGAACACCAAAGAGCTTTTGGTTATATGAGTTATAGGGATCACATTTACTATATTAAATATGAAAACCAAGAAATTTTAAAAATATTTATTAATTCATGTTAAAATAACAAACCTACTACATGTTAACATAAAAAAACATTTTTAATGAAATCACTATGATTTCAAAAAAAAAAACAGAGCATGGCATTGTTTTATATTCTTGCAAATCTCTTTAATGTCTGGCTTAATAAAAGAGCTGAATTCTCATACCTGCTTTTACATTCAATGTTGCGATATGTTGTTTTGGCTGAAATATATGAAAAAAAATCCAACCTCACTCAAATATGTACTTTAAAAAGAGAGGAGTATTTTAATAGCCTTGACAAATAATTCTGGATATATTCTTCTTGGATACTATAACGAAACTCAACAAGTGGTAGTTTCTTAAAGGTTAGTTACAATGTGGAATCTGAAACTATATTCATAAATGTTTCATACTCCTACATCAAATTCCATCCATCTATCCTGCACTTTAAACATATCATTTACTTATATATGATTTTGTACCATCATGATGTGGTCATTTAGAAAATACTGATTCACTGAGTTCCGTAAATCTTCCAAACTGTGACACGTTTCATTTATATAATACCAAACAGTCACATTCATTAATACCATAACTAATCTCACCAGAAAAGTCTATCAAAAGAAAACAAACAAAAAGTAAAGAAATGCATCCTTTAAAAGGATAGCAATTATTCTGGTCTACTAAATGGGTTGATTTACAGGCACTAAATGACAATGGGGAAATCACAAAATGCTCTTTTATTTACAGGATAGATAGGTCTTAAGGGAAGTTCAAATAAAGACTTGATGAACAGAAGAAAAGTAAGATCTTCAGCATCATACAGTGAATGAAAGGCAGCCCTAACTATGAACTGATTTGATAAGAAGAGTACAAAGTCTTCACTGGCAAATCTCTTGACTTCAAGATTCTGAAAATTCCTTTTGAGCTACTCAGGAACACAAAGTACCAGTAGGATAAAACAACACAGTATAAAACTTAAAATGATCAGTATGTAGCTTGCTATGCATTTCCTCCAGAGATTATCATAAAACATTAATAGGAAAAATATGCAACCTTCCATTTGGTCAAGTAGTCAAGTCCCTATTCAAGGACAAAAAGAAAAAACTTCAGTTACTTCAACTTCTATTTTTTTCAATTCTATCATTTTCTTTAGCTGTTTGGCAAGTTACAAGCCTATATCCCACAATAAAGAAGAAGAAGAAGAAGAAGAAGAAGAAGAAGAAGAAGAAGAAGAA
>NW_024412419.1:22582434-22794573 GCF_014898765.1 Herpailurus yagouaroundi | reverse complement strand
AAGAAGAAGAAGAAGAAGAAGAAGAAGAAGAAGAAGAAGAAGAAGAAGAAGAAGAAGAAGAAGAAGAAGAAGAAGAAAGAAAAATTCTAAAAGCATCTAAACTGGCAAACATCTCTTACCAATTTGAATTCATGTCCAGTAATTCAACCTAATTGTTAAATGCATAAAGATATGCCAACAAGTCCCTTTCCATTAAAATATAATCTCCCAATGCATGGAAATGCATTTGACCTCTTTGGCCATTCAGTGCATACTTCACCGTGAAATGACTTAGCCAAAAAACATCCTCATCAGGGGAGGTAAAGATAGGCTCAACAAGATAAAAATCCTCCCATTATTGCTATATGACCATTTTTACTTAGGTAATTTGTGGTTAGAACCACTTTGTTTAGAAGAGGAGAACACAGAAAATATTACAAGATTGTGATCACTTCCTAGCTCTAGGACATATTTTTTAAATGGTCTAACAATGGAAGATGCGCGCTTTCCACTCTCTTGAGTCAAGTTAGATGTCCAAAGGTTTCTTCAGGGAAGTGTGCAGGCCAGCACTTGGGAACAGGGGCTAGGGGGATGGTGCAGTCAAGGCATAAATTAAGAGGCCTCTTTAGAAAAAAGAGAAATAGGTATGTCTATATATATATATACATATGTATATGTATATATATCTATAATATGTATATATAATATGTATAATTCTATGTATACTAAGTTCTTATTCTACTTACTTTTGGTAATGCATGAAAGAAAAAATCTGAAATGAGGATGGTCATGAAGAGTAAGCATAGGACACATACTACCAAAGAAAAGAGAAAAGAGATATCAAAAATGAGGAATGAAGGGTGCCTGGGTGGCTTAGCCCGTTAAACAGACAACTCTTGATTTTGGCTCAGGTCACAATCTCATCGTAGTTCGAGCCTCACATCCGCCTGTGCGCTGACAGCACAGAGCCAGCTTGGGATTCTCTCTCTCCCTCTCTCTATGCCCCTCCCCTGCTCACGCTCTAAATAAACAAACAAACAAACTTTTAAAAAATGAGGAATGAAAACCCCATTAGAAAAAAGCAATAAAATACAATGAAAGTAAACAGACAAAAGCAGAGAATTAACTACTATTATGACACTTTATTCACTCTCACTAAACACTGATGAAGCAGCTCAGGGAAGGTGTGATGTCCATTCTTTTTAAAGACAGGTTAACCAGAGAGGCTGGCTAACTCTGGTAATACTCAGGGGCGGACAGCGACAGTGCAGAATGTAAATCTGCCAATCCTCTCTTCAGTTCCCTGAAACATCGGCTGCTAACCAAACAGTTCGCACCTGCCTCTCTATAGCCGTGACCCATCTCACACCTGGTGCTAATTCTGGATTCCCTACTTTGGCTCCCCTGCTGGGGCTGCCAGATGTGACAGATGTTCCTGCTCACGGGACCCTCAACCATCTCACATTTCTCTCTCATCAACACACTCCACCGCACATGTATACTCCCAAACCAATGGCTCCACGACCTTGAACATGCCCAACAAATCCTCAGTTCCTTGTCAGCTTCCTTATGTCAGCAACACAGTGATGGATACTGTTTTCGGAGGCCTAGCTCACCCTCAATTCACATCTCACTGAAAACATGGCTCCTCAGCCATACTGAGGCAAATTTAGACACATCAATCAATGAAAAAAGTTGGGAAACGATGTGCTAAAGTTCATATCTTTGGGGGGATAAAGGAGAAAAGTAAGCAAATTAGCAAATGAGCCCTGGGGCCCATCACTGCCTAATAATGGAGAGAAAAGAAATTGAAGGGGAAATTTTTTTCTTTAAAAACAAAAATCTTATAACGAAAAATTTCCATTAATAAAGGAATTACCTGACACTTTATACTACAAAATTTTGCGCTGTCTGGCAATCAGATAAAATGGAAATCAAAACTGATTGACAGCAAATGAAAAGCATGCAACCTTATTAATAATCAAAGAAATGTAATATTCCTGGGTTCTTTTTTGTTAACTAACTTTTCGTTGAAAAAAATTATATATACACATGGTAAAAGAAACAGCACTTTTCCAAGAGCATAAAAGAGTATCAACAACAAAAGTTAAGTCTCCCTCACAACTTATAGATTTCCCCAAGTAGATTTCCCCATTCCCCAAGTAGACTACTCTTATCCCCCAGAAAAAGCAACACTGGGACTGTGTAAGGCACCAACATTTGGCCCTTCTTGGGTATTTCTAGATCACCTCTAGCTCTGCTACCGCTGCACCTTCTCCCCCACTCTCTTAGGCTACATACCCTAGCTCCCCTGGTTCAACTAGCTTCCCTTGAATCAGGTGTCAATGTGAACTCAGTAGCCTGACTTTTACTCCAAGATGGGTCCTTGGTCCCATAAAGTGTTTCTTGCTCTCTCACGGGACTCATGATTCAGCCAGCCCATCACTTTTTAAGCAACCAGCTAATGCTAGTGAGGATGCAGTTTAATGGACACTTTCACACATGAGAGTGAAAATTGATATAAGCAGTTTCATTCTCAAAACCCCCTAGAAGTCCTATTTCTGGGAATCTATCTAAGAAAAAAAAATAAGGGGAAAGTATCATAGACAGAAAATGTACAGTCATTTAAAATATCATGCAACTGCAAATAACCTACATGCCTGATAATAACAGTTGAAAAACTGTTATAGTCATTCAAAGGAATACGCAGCCAGTATGTTTACAAATACGGTGCAAGAGCACAGAAAATACTATTAAATACTGGCAAAATATTAAATGAAGGCAGATACAAAACTACATATACATTAAGATCTTGACTTGATTGTCCCCATCCCCTCCTAAGCCCCTACACACCAAAAACCACCTGTGCATTAAAAAAATTATTTAGAAGAAATGTTAACAACTGATGTCTACAGTTGGGAGCTATTTAGAAGAGTTCTTTTTTCCTTCTTCTAATGTTCTATACTTTCCAAATTTATATAAATGTGTGTAAATGGGGCGCCTTGGTGGCTCAGTCGGTTAAGCTGCCAACTTCAGCTCAGGTCATGATCTCGCGGTCCGTGAGTTCGAGCCCCGCGTCAGGCTCTGTGCTGACAGCTCAGAGCCTGGAGCCTGTTTCCGATTCTGTGTCTCCCTCTCTCTCTGCCCCTCCCCTGTTCATGCTCTGTCTCTCTCTGTCTCAAAAATAAATAAACATTAAAAAATTTTTTTAATAAATAAACGTTAAAAAAATAAAAAAACAAAATAAATAAATGTGTGTATGTGCACATAAATAACACATGCACGTATTTTCATACTGGAAAACTACAAATTTGAAATAGTAGGGGCGCCCACGTGGCTCAGTCGGTTAAGGGGTCTGACTCGTGGTTCCAGGTCAGGTCATGATCTCACGGTTCATGGGTTCGAGCTTTCCGTCAAGCTCCATGCTGACAGTGCAGAGCCTGCATGGGATTATTCTCTGTCTCCCTCTCTCTGCTCCTCCCCTGCTTGCTCACTATCCCTCTCTTACTCAAATTAAATAACTAAACATTAAAAAAATAGATTAATATACTTCAAATGTCTCATTTCATACTGTCTTCCAATCTCAAGTTGAAGAAATTCCACTTGCCATTTACAAATTTTATGAGGTCAGACTTCAATTGTCTCTTTTTATCAACTCAAAGTTACCCAGTTCCACAGCCTTCTGGAGAACAAATCTTGCATCGCTTAACCCTAGATAAATATGCTTTAAGTAACCTTGAACTGTTTCTTAAATTCCAAACCTCACACAACATTTCCAGAAAGCTACTGCAATATGCTATAATGTAATGGCAACAGTTGTAGGAATTCATTATGCTTCTCTCAACCAAAACTCTTTTGTGTTAACATTCCTCTGAATGGAAGTCTTAGGAAATGACCGGTGACATTTTACATTTCTAACAAGAACTGTAACTGGACAGCATGAATTTTTAAAATATCATTTCATCTAGGGGATACAAAAGATAGAAGTAAGTCTTCTAACTGACCCATTTGTAAGAGGACCACATATTATCAAAAATGAATGTCTACACTGTGTACAATAGCTCCTCTAAAACATCACCTAAAATGACTTAAATGAAATTATTTTAAACTTTTTTTATACTTTTTTTAAAATACAGCAACTTCTTAAAGTAGAGTTAACATAGCATGACGTTTAAGGGTGGGTGACAGGGAAGCTGAATTAAGAGAAGCTAACTCTGGGACTACACAGAGCAAGTCTACTTCTACCTGCATAGAACTACCCTCCACACATTTATAGTCATGCGGCTAACAAAAAAGACAACACAGCACTCACAAGCATATCCCTTACAGTTAACTTGTAGTTCCTGTTTAACTTCTATCTTTTGAGAAAATTCACGCGTTAAGAACAAAATGGGGTAGGTGGTAGGGGAGAGTACCCCGCAGTTGCATTCTTTTCCACTAAAATTTGTAGGGTACCACAAAAATAAATATTGGTAAGGCAAAAAATTAAATAGAGTAATTTTGTAATCCTCAGTGGCTTTATTTTCAAATACTCTAATAATTATCTTCATCCTTATAAGCAGGGCCTATTGAGTCTGAGATCTGAGATTGTTGCCATGATATTTGAAGTTGTTGTTAATGACGGTCTCTGAAAACTCAGTGGGTTCTGGGAAGTACAGAAGAGCTAACTGAAAAGATACAAATCTCTGACACCCAAATGAACAGGTAAGGAGACAACCAATATAAGACCATTTCTGGAGTTAATATGAGCTTTAAAAGATACTCCTAGAAACAGTAAGATTAAATCTTCATATCTACTTAGGAACTGTATATGACAAGTAAATTGAATATACACTGGTGAAACAAGGTGACGGTACCGCCTGTGTTCAGGGGCTACTGAGGGAGGAGGAGAAGGCACTCCAGACCTTTTAAATCCTGCTTTAACCAGAACACCGCTGCCATTCTGGTTTTTGTTTGGTTGGGTTGGGTTGGGTTGGGTTGGGTTTGGCTCTGGCTTTGGTTTTGTTGAAGTTTTACCTAACGCATCATCTGAAAAAAATACTGCTGGGAAAATGGGTCTCATCTAATACACAGTAAATACTTTAGTGAAATCTCATGCTCCTTTTGCCCTTCCTATCTGTGACCATCTTCGTCTTGATACCAGAATCCCTGATAAGAGGTAGCCAGGGAAGCCAGACCCATTAGATGACTTGGAGGACCCACAAGAAGAGGTGCTGAAGAAAAGCATTTTCTCTAGTTTAAGACAGCAGCCCCAAGTCTCAATTAATGTACAAACACACAGCTCATGCTTAGGGATTTGTCACCTTAAACCATACATATCTTGATAATAAGCAAAATGGAATTGGTATCTTCTCAAAAACTCTAATCTATTTGGGTCATCCATGAAAGCTTCTGGCTGTGATTTCTCCCTCAGCTTTCTCTAGAGCTCTCCAAGGTTCTGACCTGCCTCTCAACCAAAATCCAACTTCCCCGAATTCTTTTTTTTTTTTTTTTTTTAACTTTTTGTGACCTAGGATCTTTCTAAAAGGGCTTTTTTGTTGCCCTGCAGGATAAAATACAGCAGTCCATTCCCTGGCTTACAATCAATAAAACCTCCTGGCTACTAATGGTAAAGTGATCCTGACTGTACATCAGTACAGAACAGGGCCAATACGTATCTTTAAGAAGGACAAAGGTAAAGTCCTGAACAAAATCCACAATTAACCTTAGTAGCTGAAAAATCACTTTTCCATGTGGTTTCCCCAATGATAGAATTGCCAGACTCATAATAGAAAAAAAAAGCAAAACGAGGAATCTTAAATCTGAACTTTGAAATGCCATTCAGTAGGCAGCCCCACCCACAGTTGATAGGTAAGCAAAACTTCCAATTAACAGAGGACGTCTGGGGAATCTTCAAACATCTACAACGAAATGACCTATCAGTGCATCACACCAGAATTTTCTATCATCCCAATTTTGTGCTTGGGTGTCAAAATGGTGCACTTGACTTATTTAGTTTCTTCCACAGGTAAACATGCTTTTAATCTAAAATATACAAAAATATCTAAAATTAGATATTTGGCTCCATTTAGAAAATTCAAAAAATTATCCCTTCTTGCCCATCAGAAATTACTGTAAAATTACCTGTCAACTTTTTTTTTTTTTAATTTTTTTTCAACGTTTATTTATTTTTGGGACGGAGAGAGACAGAGCATGAACGGGGGAGGGGCAGAGAGAGAGGGAGACACAGAATCGGAAACAGGCTCCAGGCTCTGAGCCATCAGCCCAGAGCCTGATGCGGGGCTCGAACTCACGGACCGCGAGATCGTGACCTGGCTGAAGTCGGATGCTTAACCGACTGCGCCACCCAGGCGCCCCACCTGTCAACTTTTCTTAAAAGGTGACCAGCATGCAGGCCCAGGTCATGTTGAAGTATCCCTTCACATAGGTTTCTATGGCCAGCCCGCACACTTCTAAGTTCTGTTTCTTTGGAAAGAAAGTACTGTTTCTGTGGAATTGGAGGTAGATAGATGATAGGAAACAAGGGTTGGAGGGAACAGGGGAGGGAAGGAATCTCAAGCCACATCCCTTGGCCCAGCCTTCCTTTTTATTAAGAGGAAGAAGGGGCGCCTGGGTGGCGCAGTCGGTTGGGCGTCCGACTTCAGCCAGGTCACGATCTCGCGGTCCGTGGGTTCGAGCCCCGCGTCAGGCTCTGGGCTGATGGCTCGGAGCCTGGAGCCTGTTTCCGATTCTGTGTCTCCCTCTCTCTCTGCTCCTCCCCCGTTCATGCTCTGTCTCTCTCTGTCCCAAAAATAAAATTAAAAAAAAAAAACGTTGAAGAAAAGAAAAAAAAAGAGGAAGAAAACAGAGAGCAGATTCCTTTCTAGCTTAGAAACCCCCTTAGGTGCAATAGAGTTGAAAAGAAGGGACAGAGTACTGTCCACAGAACCTTTCCCAGCCTTTCTTCTCTCAATAGTATAATCACTTAAAGAATAGTAATGGTAGCTTTTCCCTGACATCTTGAATATAAAGAGCTAAGACTGGGAACACTAGCATCACTGAATAGAAGCACTTTGGAGAATACGGACTTGAATAATAACTAAATCCACTCTAGCAAGGTGCTACCTTTAAATATAAAATCAAATCTATTGGGAGCTAATATGCTCAAGTTTTATACCCACTGTTGATCAAAAAAGTATGAATAAGTAATATTATTATTAAGTTCAATTTTGCATAAAATGCCAGTGTAAATAAACCCTAAGCACTAAAAATCCTTTTGTGTGGCCAACAAAGTGTTTTAAAGAATTTAAATTTAAATTCCTTTAAGCTGAGCACACATCCAGCTCACCAAGACCCCAACAATCTCTCACACACACTCACACACACACACACACACACACACACACACACACACAATCCTCTGTGGCCCAAATTAGTTGTGCCCCTGAAATGAATGTTGCTATTTACCTGAGTCACTAACACCACACCCCTTCTTAATCGATGTTACTCAATTCTAAGAATAAAAGGCAACACCGCAATGGCAGAAAGAAAATTGGCAAATGTGATTTCTAACTTAATTCAAATTGTTTTTCCTGGGGATGTATTTAAATTGTCCAGGTTGCTCGAATATCATCCAGGGATGTGATTTTGAAGGAGACAGCTTGTTACTGGTTTTCCTGGCTGTACTACAAGAAACAACAGTGTGAGCTTATTTTAAGTTAATGTGTGCTTCTGTGTTTCTTTACAAGAAATTAACTGCAATCATTTAGTTAAAGCAAACACTTTGTTAGGGTTTCGTTTTTCATCAGAAAATGTCTTCAGGAGTCTTTTAAACTTAGAAGATTAAGAATCCCAACTTCTGCTTGTAGATTTTAAGCTTGAAGCAAATTATTTCCATCACAGGGAAAGATCATTCAAGCCTAGTGATCCTTTGTGGCACTGTGTTTTTTAGCCATACGTGAGCCACAATATCCTAGGAGTCCTATCCATTCTCCCAAATCAAAACAGTAATCCTTTGCCTGCCTCAGCCAGAACCAGACCTCGGGGTCAATTCTCATTTCTTTCCAGCTATGATAATCACAAGGAGACCCATAGGAATGGGCAGTATGGAACAAAAACAGAACAAAGAGCTTCAACCAAGTTATTTTTAACTAGAAAAACACCTGCAGGCTCTGACACCTGGTTTCTGGCCCCTGCCCTAGAGGATTTCCCTAGCTGGACTTGGCCTCTGGGCTACAATGATTTATATTACACAACTGTTTCTCCTGACCTTAGTTGAGCTTCCAGGACTGAATTCC
This sequence comes from Herpailurus yagouaroundi, assembly GCF_014898765.1. Classification (NCBI taxonomy): domain Eukaryota; kingdom Metazoa; phylum Chordata; class Mammalia; order Carnivora; family Felidae; genus Herpailurus; species Herpailurus yagouaroundi. Next base: position 22,786,318 of record NW_024412419.1, on the reverse strand, counting down.
AGACCTACGGACTCGCCAGATACTCCTCTTCTTAGTCAAAATCCCAGTCTTGGACCTTCCTGGCCAGTGGTCTTAAAGTCACCAGTTGTCCTAGTAACACAATTTTTGTGTAAAAGACTAGAGGAAACGTCAGCTAAAAAAGAAGCTACCCCAAGCTCTTCTTCTTATACCAGCCACAAGCAGCTAAAAGAAAGAAAAAAACGATTCAAAGTAACACCGACCAAATGAAAAGATAGCCACAAAATATAATACATGGGGTAGGAGAAGCTTTCAGTATCTTTATCCTTCCCCCTAAAAACTCTACCTCTTAGCTCCAGGTCCATATAATGTCCTTGTTCTAAATCCACATTTAGAAGACATGTATTGCTTGATGTCCAACACCCATTCCCCTCCTCTTGGTAACACAAGTTTCCTTTGGGAAACCACTCCTCCCCATTCTCAGGCATGGGTTTTGAGTAAGAACCTCCACTCCAAGCTCCATGGGTCCTGACCGCCTAACCCTATCAACATTTCCTACGCACTTAGCACCTACATTTGATTCAACTATGGGCACATAGCCAATCAAACCCAGTGAGATAAATGAAGACATCAGTTGAGACTTCCGAGAAATAAAAGCGTTCTTTCCTTCCGCAGTAGGAGAATATAAAGTCTGAACCGGAGTAACAACTCTGTATTCACAAGGGAAGGGACTGAGCTGCTGGATGGATATGGAGACTAAGAATAAAGTCAGCACAGTGAAATGCAGAGCAGAAAAGAAACAGAAACAGAAAGAAACTAGGTCCTGAAATTACATTATTTCAGCCATTGGACCAAGCCTTATCTGAAGCCCACCTTTGGTCTTTTAAGTTCTGTAAGCCAATGGATTCCCTTTATTGTTTAAGCCAGCTTCAATCGGATTTTCTGTGAGAGAGCAAGAAGAGAAGGAAAAAGTGAGAAGAGGGGGGAGGAATAAAAGAAAGCTGATACATCATAACACTGTATCTCCATCTTACCTCCTCCAGGAGAAAAGAACAGAGGAAGAGGTACATGAACTCTTATGAGGCCATATAACTATTCAAGAGATCTTTAACCCCAAAGTATTGACTCAGTTTGGGTCTGATGTTTTCTGCCAGAGAAAAAAGTTAAGTAGCTCCTTATGTTATTTGCAGAAAAATCTACGCAGAGGGTTTAATCTATTTCCACTAAGCCAATAATGATTACAATCATTTCTCTTAGGGGAAAAATAATAAAAGGGAAGGAAGGAGGGAAAGATGGAAGACTCTACCCTTGTATATTACAACTCATTCAAAGAAATCAAGTTAAAATGGACCTGAGGTAGAGCTTTTCACACACCAGTCAGGTATTGGATTGGGGGGCGCCCCCCCCCGGAATAAAGTGAGACTTCTTGTAGAAGCCAACAGTCCCGCTGAAGGGCATAGAAGAGAAAAATGAACAACTGTTCTAGACCAGATAAAGACGCTCTGGTTACTGACATGTATTCAGAGGTTGTATCTGACAAGCAGCAGCATGTCACTTCCTCAGCACTGAGCTTAGAGAGGAGGTCTTCTCTGGCTTCATGGTCCTGTGCCCAGGAGATATTTCTACCTTCCCTCCAGTTGACTGAAACATAACCAGCACGTACGAACTGTACTATGGCAGCTCATGAATGCTGGCTCCGTGCCAAGCTTGAAATGTGCACCTTTGACCAGTAAGCCTTTACATCTTTTGCACACGTTCTCTCTCCAGAGACACGAAAACAGGGCCCCCACAAAGCAGCCATAGTGACTGCCTTTGAACCATTTGTAAACTGAGCAATACACAGCAATTACTCAGTTGTATCAATTTTCCCTTTCTTAAATTCACCATCCCTCTCTAGCCCCCAAAGCCATTCCTCATCAGTCCTTTCAAAGCTGTGGTGCCCCTCACAGCCAACCAAAGAAAAGCAGGTTTCAAATGTGCCATCCAAACAGCCATCCCTGGACCTCAATTATTTAATCACGTGTACCCCTCCAATGAAATGCCTCAAGAATCTTAACAAAGCCCTAACATACAGAGCTACCAATTTCTAATGCCAACAGCTCACTACCATCCAACAGAATGAGGCTCTTTTTACCCCTAAATACCATTTTTAAAAATTCTTTTAACAGAGGGCTATCAATACACAATCTTCATTGACCAAGAAAGCCTGATATCTACCTACAGCTGTAGCTCTCATCCTGGTTATCATCAGAGTAACCATGGAGGCATCTGAAAAAGACAGATTCTTGGGTCCTACCCGCTGAGACACTGATTCAGCAGACCTGGAATGATACATACTCCCTGGCCCTAGAAAATTTGTTTCGTGATTTTTGGAGCCACATTCAGGCATTCCAATGCAAGGCAGAAACCAGAAAATCTGATCATCTTTCTGATGAGTTCTCTCCCTGAGATCAAAGACCCAAGTAATTTCACATAAACTCATTAGGCCTTCACATAAGATCCACTGCCTAAATGATGGCAAAATGCTCCATCCACTAAAGTTTTCCATTCAAGTTGCCTCACACATTTCCCAGGTAGTAACAGAATGGTCTCCAGACCTCTGCCTACCTCTATAGTAATTAACACGTGGAATTCAGGGCACTCTATATCCAGAAAAAAAAAGTCTTCAGAAATGAGGAGTCAACATCATTCTTACTAATTTCTGTTTCTCCTGCACTAATAATTCTTCTAAACTTGATCCCCTCACCCGCCTAGATCAATAGTATATTCCAGGCTCCTCCTAGAATACCATCATCCCTAATTTAATGTCACCTATGATCCAGAAAAAAAAGCACCAAATAGCTTACTAACTTGTATGATCATTCTTAAATTGGACATATTTAACTTTAAATCACCAACTTTTCCCTTAAATGTTTTTGTGATGCTTCCATTAATATGAAGGAATCAAAGAGGGGCTGCAATCGGCAGCCTCAGAGTGCAGGCATGCTTTCTTCAAGCCACACACATTTTTTACTTTAAAACCTTCAGACAAAGCATACACACTTCAGAGGTCACAATCCCCACCAATTACAAGTGCCTTTGGACCTATCTTTTCCACTCATTTTTATTACTTGGCTGGCTCCTTTAGGCATCTGAGTTTGCAACACCTGAATTAAGATTTTAGGGCATTTCCTCAAGATATTTTTAGTTCCCTCCACAGTTCCTTCATTTGTGGTAGATACATAAGGTGTTTATTAGTGTAAGCAAAATGCAACAGAAAAAAAAATGGCTAAAGTTTCTCAGGCACTGAAAATGAAAGATAAAAAGAAAATTCTCCTATTCAATGTGCCCACTAATGTTTGTAAAGCAAATGACTGTCTGGGTGATATAGTTACTTCACATTACCTTCCCTCTATTAGACCATAAACGGTATGAGAACAGGGACAGTGGTACCATTCCTCTTTGTGCAAGGGCTGGGCTGGACACTGGCTATTCAACGTGGACACTCCAACTATTTGTCAAGTGAATGATCACTACTATTCAATTAATTATAAACTACGTTAAATATATTAAAGGATTCAAAACTTTTCCAGGGTCAAGAAAGATACTGGCTACTGGGAGCTAAACTAATCTGCGGTTATAAGCAGAAGTAGACAAGGGAAACTGAACAGCAATTCTGAAAATACAATATTGCAATATGACTAATTATAGTCATCAATCATTAAAAGTTTGAACAGTCTGAAAAATATTATCTTAAAAGCATTTCAAGATAGAATTTCTTTCCAAAGGTTAGCACACTTAAAATAAGAATGTAAAAAAAAAAAAAAAAACAGCTATAAAAACAAAATCAAATTATCATGCCTCAACAGACAAGGTCTAAGGGATACAAAATAGCACATTAAATCAGTTCCCAGTTCAAAAAAAAAAAAAAAACCTGCATGAGATGTTGATCTTCCTGTTTTTCATAAACCTTATAATTGCGCTTCCAGAAAACTACCAAGCATCTGCCTCTATGTAGCTAATTCATTTAATCTTGGAGCTCTCACAAGGAAATAGAGAGTATACTGTGCCAGGATCACTATCTTCTCTAGCCAAAATCATAATGCCTTGGAGCCAATTTCCTTTTGGTAAATTTTGATCAAATTCCTTCAATTTGCAACTTCCTTACTACTGGTAATGGCTGCACATGTCACAAGTTAGTGTGTGTGTGTGTGTGTGTGTGTGTGTGTGTGTGTGTGTAACAATATACATTACAAATTTAATAGTAATATGTACACATGTGCACACAGTTGGACGTACCCACACATGCAGTCACACATACATATCCATGCATACCGATTCCTATACATCTCTCTATTTGATGCTCTGTGAATACCACAGTCACAAAGCCCATTCAGACTTCCTTGATCCAGTAACAATTCTCTGGTAACTAACATTACTTTGTAAATCTGCATTAATCAATTCTACTATGCAGCTACAACATAATGATAATCAAGGTTAATAATAATAATGCTGATGTGATAAATAGTCCCTTAAAATTTTCTGAATCATTAAAGAAAGATCACATTATGTTCTACTTTTAGAGTAAAGGGTATTTTATCAAAATTCAATTATTTTAAAAGAATTGGTGACCCATATATGGCTTATCCAGTAAACTTTTAGAGTCTAAATATTTGATTAATCAGTATACCTTATTTCCCAGTTATTCTTGATAAAGTAGAATTTCTGTGATTTTTAACATATGGCTCCTATATTTAAAGTGCACATATTACGTACTATTAACAGGGATTACAGATTAACCACATCACATTTTACAACTATGATCTACAATCCTTCAATCCTTGAAGTGCCAAACTGTTGACTCTCTAGTTGTTGTTATTCTTTAAAACTAAGCCACATTAAATATAATTCACCTTTCCTGATGCATCAAGGTCATTATTATGAGAATGTATTATAATGCTGCCTTTTTAAAAAAATGGTATCAGTAGGGGGTTAAGTGAATAGGGTTATCTGTCTTTAAATACTCTACAATAATGCATCTTTATAATCCTTCTGTTGTTTCTGACAGTTCTCTTCAAATTACTATACACGATATTTGTCTCATTTTGCTATATCCTGTGTCATTATCAATCTTAATCTTTAGTCATGCATTATATACAATTACCTAAGTAAAAACTAAAATGCCTTTATATATCTCATGTATAAAATAGAGCACATAGTCCCTATGACGGCTGTTACAAAATTAAGAACCTCTTATTTTTTTGAGGGGTGGGGCTTATTTTTGGTTTGTGACTATGACCAAATGGTTAAAGGTACATGAAATCTGAGACATGTATCTACCTACCAATTTATAGGAAATTCAGAGGAACAAAGGAACATGTTAAACTATGCCACAGGCATACAATCAACAAAATCCAGTCTGTGGTAATTTCAAAAGACAATGGCCCTACTTCTTCAACCACAAACTGCACGTGGGAGAAAATGAAGATGGAGAAAACTTACCAGCTAAAAGAAACTTAGCAGCTAAAAGACCTAACAATTAACCACAGCGTGTAGATTTTGGCTGAAACAATTTGAAATTTGAACACTGGTTATTGGTGACGCTAGGGAATTCCTGGCAATGTTTTTAGGCAAGATAACAGTATTTTGGCTATGTCTCTTAAAAGACTTCTTATCACCTCACACCTGTCAGAATGGCTGAAATTAAAAACACTAGACACAACAGGTGTGGGCGAGGATGTGGAGAAAAACAAACACTCGTGCACTGCCGGTGGGAATGCAAACTGGCGCAGCCACTGTGGCAGACCGTGCAGAAGTTCCTCAGGAAGTTAAAAATAGTTACCTTATGATCCAGCAATCACACTAGTGAGTATTTACCCAAATGATACAGAAACACTAATTCAAAGGGATAGCTGCACCCCTATGTTTATAGCAGCATTATTTATGAAAATACAATTATGAAAGCAGCGCAAGTGTCCATCAACGAATGAATGCACGGATAAAGAAGATGTGGTGTATACATATGTGTGTCTGTGTGTGTACGTATACACACACACGACGGAATATTATTCAGCCATAAAAAAGAACGAAATCTTGCTATTTGCAATGACATGGATAGACCTAGAGAGTATTATGCTAAGCGAGATAAGTCAGTCAGAGAAAGACGAGTACTGTATGATTTCACTCATATGTGGAATTTAAGAAACAGAACAAACAAGCAAAGGGCGAGAAAAAAAAAAGAGAAAGAGAAACAAACCAAGAAACAGACTCTTAATTATAGAGTCTAACCACAAACTGATGGCTACCAGAGATGAGGTGGGTGGGGGACAGGTTAAATTTGGTGATGGGGATTCAGGAGTGCACTTGTTGTGATGAGTACCGGGTGATGGATGAAAGTGTTGAATCACTACATTGTACACCTGAAACTAATATTACACTGTATGTTAACTAACCTGAAACTAATAAAACACGGTATGTTAATGATAATAAGATAATAACTATAATAAATAAATAATGATTCCTTATCTTTTTATTAATTTTTTTAATGTTTATTTTTGAGAGAGACAGAGACAAGAGTGCAAGGAGGGGAGAGACAGAGAGAGAGGGAGACACAGAATCAGAGGCAGGCTCCAGGCTCTGAGCTGTCAGCCCAGAGCCCGACTCAGGGCTCGAACTCACGAACCATGAGATCATGACCTGAGCCAAAGTCGGACGTTCAACGGACTGAGCCATGCAGGCACCCCAAAGATTCCTTATCTTTTTGAGTAAATACGAAAGTATTTACAGATGAAATGACATAATGTATGGGATTTGCTTCAAAATAATATGGTAAGAGATAAGTGAATGTAGATACAGATGAAACAAGACAGAACATGAGTTGACAATTCTTGAAGCTAAGTGACAGAGCCATGAAGACTCATTATACAATACTGTTTACTTTTATATATGTTTGAAATTCGCCATAATACAAAGTCTTTAAAAATGAATCAATTCTATGGTTACAAAGAATATTGTTTCGCTCTGATTTCTAAAAACTATCTAAGAATTATGTTTTTGTGTCTAAAAATGGCTAGTTACAAATTTACAGTCATAAATTGATGTTAAACATTTTAAAAAGCTCTATCATTAAACTGATCTTAATTTTTTAATCGACTAAGGTTTCTCAATTTTCAAACTTTTCATTAATCCTTTTCCTTAATTTCTTTCTTTTTTTTTTTTTGTGGAAAGAGAGCGCACATGGGGAGGAGCAGAGGAAGGGAGAGGGAGTGGGAGAGAGAAAGAGGGTGGGGGAGAGGGGGAGGGAATGGAGAGGGGGGAGGGAGATAGGAAGAGAGAGGGAGAGGGGGAGAGAGAGAGAGAGAGAGAGAGAGAGACAGAGAGAGAGAGAGAGAGAGAGAGAGTCTCAAGCAGGCTCTATGCTCAGCATGGAGCCCAACGTGGGAGTCGATCTCACAATCCTGGATCATGACCTAAGCTGAAATCAAGAGTCAGATGCGTAACTGACAGGGCCACCCAGGTGCTCCTACCTTAGATTTTATAAACATCTTCTATTGCATTATTTTCTTAGAAAACAAAATTCTCACAGGACATGCTGTAAAACAGCACATTTACATTACAACTTTAATGATTATAAATAAAAAGGTCTAAAAAGTACTAACAAAAGAAATGGTGCCTAGCCTCTCTTCAGGAAGTTAAAGTCATGTTAATGGATTTATTTTTAGTCTTCAAAGTTTGCAAATTACTATTAATAGATTTTCTCATTCAAAATATATTAAGGGTGTCAATTTATTCACTTTAAGCTAGAAAAGGCACAGTTTTTTAAAATTTTTTTAATGTTTTTATTTATTTTTGAGACAGAGAGAGACAGAGCATGAGCAGGGGAGGAACAGAGAGAGAGGGAGACACAGAATCCAAAGCAGGCTCCAGGCTCTGAGCTGTCAGCACACAGCCCGATGTGGGGCTCGAACTCAGGGACCATGAGATCATGACCTGAGGCAAAGTCAGACGCCACCCAGGTGCCCCAGAAAAGATACATTTTCAACATAAATCTACAGCTAATATCTCAAAATCATTTCTGTTCAGTTCTATTCATGTATCAATACAAACACACAAACCCAAATGTCTAAAATAGTTATTTCATCTTTTCCTGACTCTAAAATGCTTTTAACTTAATATGAGTGGATTTAGTGAATTTGGGCTCAGGAGCAGTACTGAGGTAGGGTCGAAAGTAAAACAAATGATTAACTTACACTTTTAATATATTAGTTTTTAAATTAAAATCAAACTTCCTTGGGACAAATTTTGCATTTTTAAAATACTTCCTACAGGGGCTTACTGAGCTAAAGTCCATGGTAACCTTCCAAGTACCTCCAAATCAATAAAATAAATAAATCCTTTTAAAATGTCCTTTGAACATACAAATGATATACAATTGTTATATTAGTCCTTACCGATGAATTTTTTCAAATCTCCTAAAGGACCCCTTTGATTTCAAATGAGTGATGATCTCTGGTAGACAATTTTAGATACTATAAGTAATTTGCTTCCTTTCTTTTAAAAAATCTATAATAATCCAGACTTTTTACTTTTCAATATGGCTTCTTCATAAATGTTCTTGAAATACAGTCAAGAAACTACATTATAAATGTGCTGAATGTTTTGCTTATAATAATATTGTGCTTCTATGGTATTTTCATAATCCCAATAACTTAAAAACATTTTTTAATGTATACAAGGTCTACTGAGTCATTGTCAGTTCAAGGCTACAAACCACTCTGTGGTTAACTGATTACATCAGACCAGCGTAAGGGTTGAGCTGGCACTTTGCAGGTTTAAATATCTTGGCTCTCCAAAGCCTGTGTGGGGGCTGCAGTTTGGCATAAAATTCTCAGCCGGATGCAGATAATTTCTCCGAAAAATGTTTTTAAATGGCTAAGAGGTTTTTTTTTTTTGTTGGTTTTATTTTTTTTTTTTTAGCTTTTTTAAAATGTTGGAGAAAGCATACATTAGAACCAGGTTCAAATTTATGAGGCTCTTCTCCTTTTTAAAATGTTCCCATCCCCATAGATAACCCAAGTACAGCAAAATAATCCCAAACCTAAAGACTTTCAAATAAAGTACAAAACTGCACATTTATATGAGTTTAAATGTAAGCTCAAAAAGCAGAATAAGCTGCTTCCAATTATATAGGGAAACAAGGGGACTTCTTTGAAAATACAAATATTTGCCAAGCTCTCTGTACTTATCATTATTATGTTGCCGTTGGTCATTTTGGTTTCCACACCCACAATTTTATTTCTATTTTTCCACTCAAATATTACTTTCCTTACTCCCACAACAGCCTTGTGACACTGGGAATAATATTAACAGTTTTATCAATAAATATAGGCATAGGTACTAGGTGCCTTGGCCAGCATAATCCATCCCGTAACCAACAGAGCTGACCAGTACTCATCCAAACTGTCAAGGCCACCAAAAACAAGGGAAGTCTGAGAACCTGCCACAACCTAAACAGACATGAAGATTATGCAAGACTAATGTAATGTGGTATCTTGGACGGGATCCTGAACAGAAAAAGAACATTATTTAAAAAAAAAAAAACAAAAAAACAAAACTAAGAGAATCTGAATAAAGTAAGGGCTTTAGTTAATAATACTGTATCAATATTGGTTCATTAATGTTCACATATGAATCACAGTAATGTAAGATGTTAATAACACCAGAGGAAACTGAATGTGGGGCATGCAGAAACACTGCGCTATCTTTGCAATAATTCCGTAAATCTAAACATAAAAATCCTAAAAGTCCTAAAATTAAAAGTTTGTTAGGTTTTATTCACTCATCAGGCCCTGTATACCAAAAGCACACAAATCAAGCAAATTGGAAGACCAGCCTCTGAAACAAGTGGAGAATGTGAAATAATCAATTTCAAGATTCTGAAGGAATATAATCAACAGTTAACCGCACATTTTTCTTTAAAAATATATAATAAAAATTTGACTCCTCTGAAAAACTAATGCGCGTACATGAAGTTCATAACAATTTCCAGAAGTGCACTTAACAGCAGGTGGCTACAAAGTAAACATATCAAAAATTCCTGTAATCCTCAATACCACAGGGGGAAAAAAATTACCTAGATCATGAACATCTCACAAAAGCTTCCATGTCTTTTTCTAAAAAGGAAAACAAAACCTAATAAGTCTGCAGTAGTTCCTTAAAATCAGAGGCTATGCTAGTAATGAATAATCTTTAGCTTTGGATTCCAAACCCCTTACAATTTCACCTCAATCTACCTCTGTAACTGTATTTTCTAATATTTGCCCATGCAAACTCTCCCCCAATAAAACCGGTTTGCTGCTCAGTGCTTCCAATATGTTATCCTTGGTTCGTGATGCTTCTCTGGAAGCTCTGTCCCCCTGCCCACAGCGCCATCCCCTCTGTGCATTTTCTAAATCCTATCCTCCGCTTGAAGACCCAGGTAAAACCCTCCTACCTCCATGAAGCCTCAGATCACCACAGACTCCACAATCACTACCCCATCAGAACTCCGGTGCCATTAATGTGGTACTTAGCATATCGATGCATTTAAAAAAATATATGTATTGGTGTGTACTTACTAAGTCCCTTTACCACACGTAAGTGTTAGAAATTAAAGATGAATAAGATACGGTCTCTGCTTCAAGGTGCTCAGGGAATGGTAGAAAAGACAAAAATGGAAACACACAATTACTGGACAAAATAGTAGTGCTCCAGAGATAGTATTACGGTGCCATGACAGTATACTACAATTTGCTACAATATTTCTCTTTTTAAGTTTAAGTCCTGTTTCTCCAAACAAGCCAAGGTCCTCTTGAAAGGCAGAGTTCTTCATCTCCAACTAAATGTTGTGTGTATGCTAGCCAGAAACAATTCTGATGCAGTTTCACTAAAACTTTCGTTCCGCTCTTATTTTCTTAAGAGAAACATGGGCAGAATCCCTGTTCATAGCCATAAGACTTACAACGATGAATTAAGACTGTTTTTAGTTAAGTTATTACCCATAAACTACTATTAGTTACTAAGAATTCACAAATTATCATTTCACTTAGTTAACAGCCTTAAGCGGCAGGCAGTCAGAGTTTTTTATGAGAAATTTAAAGAAAAAGGACTGGTTTCCAATACACCTTTTATTTGCCTGGGTAAGTACTAACCATCAGAACAGGTCAAAAGAATAGAAGCCAATTTTTAAAAGATGTTTCAGATCAATCTGTAATGTCATCAGAGACATGCTTACGATAATATATAAAGTAAAAATCACTGACAACCGTGGAGGACATACGTACAGGTGACACAGATGCAGAAAAACACTAGGAGTAAAGACATTAACTTCATTATACATTAACACTCGTCTCTAAATTGTGCACAATTATAGATTTGTTTTCTTGGCACTTGCCTATATTTTATATGTTAATAACAATAAAAATATGTTATCATAACTTTAAAACCCAACTCTCAGAGGACAATGCTGGAGAGGGTAGAAGGTGATAAAGAGAGGATAACAAAGGAAATCAAACAACCAACGACAATGAGCAATCTCCAAACACTGATCGTGAACTAACTCCTCTTGCTCTGGGAGAGCAAATTCTTAAGCTGAAATGCGTCACATGCAACTCAGTACCTCATTTTCCCAAAAGCATTTTTGCAAATTCAATCGAGTAAATCAAAACTGGTAACATCTGCTAAATGTTATATTTGCCGTTGGATTTCAAAAAATAACTTGGTTTGCCTTTTTTTTTTTCATTTGTCTTATGAGAGTGAACATCTTAAATGTCCCTTGTTTGTACTTTCAAGATGCTCTGTTTTTCTACAACTGTGCTTTTAAAGCCCTGTTTATAACACACGCCTTCAAAATTATACGTGTATATAGACATGTGTATATGTTAATACTCCACTCCTTAATCTACAGTTAGTTGTAACAGCAATGCCTTTGGAAAAATAGATGAAATCACAAATCAACGTTTTTAAACCAAAGCCTTCCACCATCTCCCCTTAGGAGGTACATTTTACAAAGAATAACACTGACATCCCTCCTACCTCATAAAATGTTTCCATGGCTGATAAGTAAAAACAGTGATATTGGGTAGAAGTACAAATTGAGTTTTTAACTCATCAGCACATAAACCAATTTTGCATCAAAATTTCTAGTACTTCTCTCGTATTCACTTGGATCATACATAAATGCATCCTTTGAATCCAAGCTGCATTCAACTCGAGAGAGCACGAGATGCCACCCTTATTTCTACCTTAGAAAAACCTACTGGAACTTAAAGTCTAGGTTTTCATAAAAAAGGAAGAAGTACACTGTTTTCAAACATTTTACTAATTAATGTTACTTAACATTTTTATTAACGTCAAATATTTTTAATTAATACTTTGTATTAATTCTGTATTCTTGCCAACAAAGCGAGTAGTATTTTATGGTCCACTAAAGTTTTGTGTGTTTTTGCTATGAAAGTAAAGGGTAAAATTATATGTTCTCAAAAATGCAAAACAACTGACTTCTGCTTTTACCCTGGGGACATTTGCAAATTCCAGGCACAAGAGGGAGGCTGAGAATCCAGGCTTTGCAAGTCACAAAGCTGCTGCTGGACTCAGAAAAATCATTTAGAACTTTTGGCAGAGCCTTTAGAGACATCAAACATGTAGCCAGTTACCCTCAAGATATTTGATGAATTCTGTGGCCGCCCATGGGCAAGAAGCTAAAATTAATCAAGTACCTCTGAAAAACAGAGCCGAGCTATCAACAGTCTTATAATCGAAAATTCAGAATTTCAAATCTATTGGGGCAAAGATCCATGCTAGGTATTTGAATATTTGGTAAATGATGTGGAATTCTACTTTAAAATATTTCATAAGCCAAGGATCTTAGAAGTGTCTTAGAACACTGACCACTCCAGACTTTCACAAAAAAGCCCTGAAGAACTCTACCTCAGAAATCATAGTGAACCACAGGTAGACGACCCTTACCAAAGACATAGACCAGCCTCAACCCAGCAGAGTCCTATATAGCTTCAGGTGATCAATCAACACTCTCTGCCTAGGAGAGGGGACAATGAACCCTCTCTCTATAAGATGATCACATCATCTGAAGCCTCTATGGTTGCTTTTTTTTTTTTTTTTAAACAGGAATGTCTGACATTCACTCAAAACTACGAAAGACGACAAATACAGAACCACGTGACTGATAACTAAAGAAAGAAGCAGGCAAAATAAAGAGACCCTAGGCCCTAGGATAGTCCAGATATTACAACTGGCTTACAGGACTGGAAAATAAATAGGATTAGCATGTGCAATAAAATGGCAAAACTATAGATAAAAAGATAAATTCACCAAAGCATTGCGGAATTGAAAAACATATTACTAAAAATAAGAACTCATCAAGTGGACTTAACAGTAGAGTAGACACAACAGAAAACAATACACTGGAAGAGAAGTTTGGCATTGTCTAGTTGTGCTATTCATTTACTGCCGCTCCTCTTCCCAATCTACTCGTTTGTCCTGTTTATGAAACCGGGACTGGACCCCCGCAAACACTTTTTCTTTGCCAGCTGGTGCAATGTTTAGCTTGTCAGTAGAAAGTGATGGAGGGACAGCGCAAGGCATAACAGAGGGAGGAGCTTCTAATCCCAGTTCTGAGGTACTTTTCATAGTTGCCCCTATGGTGCCACTGCCAGAGGCATGCAGGAGACCCAGTAGTGCCACCCTCCAGCCTGTTTAACCGGCACCCAGCCCATCTCCACTCGCCACCCTGGCCCACCAGCACCCAGTAGGCCACACCAGTTCTGGTCTGCGGCACCCCCAAGTGCAAATCTCCATAATCCAGTGGGCTGCGGTCACACCCTCTCCAACAAGGAGGACAGAATGTCAGCCCGGGGCAGGGAATGGAGACCCAGGGAAGGAGCCTTCCGAGTTTGTTCCCTCTTGGGTATTCTCTCTCAGCCACGGAGTAGCTGCTTTCTACAACCGCTGTGCTTTGCATTCTCTAGAGTGCTCTTCTACTCCGTATAAGTAGCTAATAATTCTCGTTACTCAATTTTCCCTATTTGAGTTACTGGTATGGTTTCTGCTCCTGACTAAACTCCGAATGATAAACTGGTCAAGTTTCCTTTTAAGGGTACCTTGTTTGTACTTTCAAGATGTTCTGTTCTCCTACAACTGGGCTTTTAAAGCCTAGTTATAACACATACCTTCAAAATTAAACATGTGCGCGCGCACGCGTGTTTATTAATCCTCTCCTTAACCCTCTACACCACGTGGCCCAGCAAGATAGCCCTTCCGTATATACCCCTCAGAAATGCACACACATATTCACTGAGACAGGCACAAGGATATTCATGATAGCACTATTCACAACAGCGAAATCCTAAAAAGAATCCAAATGTCGATCAATACTAGAATGAATAAATAAACTGCTCTGCGCTCATGCAATGGAATGAGCAAACAACAATAACAAACTACAGGGGTGAAGCTCACAAATAAATGTGGGGTGATGGGGCGCCCAGGTGGCTCAGTAGGTTAAGCATCCGACTCCTGATTTCGGCTCAGGTCACGATCTCATAGTTCATGAATTTGAGCCCCGCATCGAACCGATCCTGATCTAAGTGCTGGTTACATGGTATGTTTATTTTTTGGAAATTCTCCATGTAAGACACTTGTGATTTGCACATTCTCCTGTAGATACATCCTTCTTCTATAAGTTATATAAAAATGTGGATCTTTTATAAATGATCAAAGAATCTGTTCCTTAGTCTCAACACTGCCTGTGCTCCGAACTGGTAGAGCACTCCTCCAATTATCCCCATGGCATCATGGGCACACACCCCCATCCCTGCACCTATCGCCTCAGGCTGCAGTTTCATTCACTTCTCTGTCTTGAGCATTATGTCCAGCCTTAGGGCTAAAGAGGAGTCTTTTAAGGGTCTCAAATGAGGCAGTAAATAAATATTTGAAAAATGAAAGAGATTGCGGTTTTAAACTGTGCTGTAGGCCATGGCACAGGGAAGTGTCTCGGAATAGGAGCACCACACACCTGGACGGTATTTTGCAGCCATGGACCATGCAGTCCATCTCAGCAAAGCGCATTCTTCACATACATTTCATGTACACACGGGACGGGCACTGTTTTGCAAAGACACATTCAAAAGATGTCCTTCAGAAGGCACAGTGAAGAGCGAGCAGGGGAGCAGTGACAAGGTGTGAGCACAATCCTTCTTTCTACACTTACATTCCATATGAGCAGAAAAATCAGTGAAGGAATGAGTAACATTAGATTCCCTACCGTGAAGGTGCTTGTCCTAAACCCAAGACCGCTCTTACCTTCTTCAAACTAGGAAGTCAGATATCAGTGGCTTCCACTTTTGCTATAATTGCAACATGTCCTTCTCATTTAAACTTCTGAACCACCCTTCCTCCTTGGTGCAATTTTATTTTAAATTAAAGGGAATTATCATTATTACTTTTGGGGAAAGAATTTCACAATGCCCTCTGGGTAGCCAAACATACCACAGGGCATTGCAAAACTGAGGCTGAAAATCACTGCCTCAGAGATTCTGCTAACTGATTTTTATCTCCCAGTTTCTCTAAAACTGAATCTCTTCTTCTATTTTGAAATTTTCATCTAAAACATCTTTTCGAGTCTTGGAAACCAACAAGTCCCTTAAGAAATACACAAACTTAGGGGAGACCTGTTCATCTAACAAACGTATATTGTGCACCTCCACACACCAGACGCTTTTCTAGATACTAGGACACGGCAGTGAAGAAAATGAATTCATTCTCTCATGAGGCTTCCATTCCAGTGAAGAAACAAGGGGAACCCTCTATCCTAATTTGCCCGGGACTACCCAGTTTCAGCACTGAAGGCACTACATTCCAGAAAACCCATCAGCCTCAGGCACACCAGGGCTATTGGTCACCCTGGGACAGAGGTACCAAACAAATCAGCAACCAAAAATTTATCAAATAGTTAAGTGCAAAGAAGAAAACAAAGCATGATTTAAAAATGACAGCGTAGGGGCGCCTGGGTGGCTTGGTCGGTTAAGCGTCCGACTTCGGCTCAGGTCATGATCTCATGGTCTGTGAGCTCGAGCCCCGCGTCGGGCTCTGTGCTTGACAGCTCAGAGCCTGGAGCCTGTTTCAGATTCTGTGTCTCCCTCTCTCTCTGCCCCTCCCCTGTTCACGCTCTGTATCTCTCTGTCTCAAAAATAAATAAACGTTAAAAAAATTTAAAATAAAATAAAATAAAATAAAATAAAAATGACAGCCTAATGGGGAGGGTGTTACTACTACTTTGTATAAGGACACCAGGAAAGGCCTCTCCGATATAATGACATTTGAAAATAGGAGGGAAGCAAGCCATTCAGATAAATGGGGGAAGAGAGTTATGAATGAAAGCGGTGAATAGCAATTCTCTAGCTGAATCTAGATTCAACGCAATTCCTATCAAAATCCCAGCTGGACTCTCAGAAGAAACTGACAAGCTGATCCTAGGAAATGCAAGGGACCCACAATAGTCAAAGGATTCTTGGAAAAGAAGAACAAAGTTGGAAAACTCATATTTCACACTTCAAAACTTATTACAAAGTCACAGCAGTCAAGACAGAGTGGTACTGTATAAGGTTAAAATACAGATCAAATCAATAGAAAGGCAAGTTCAGAAATATACCCTCACATTTATAGTCAACTGAGTTTCAACAAGAATGCCAAAAGAACTCAACAGGAAAAAACAGTTTTTCCAATAAATCATATTTAGACATCTGGATCTCCACTTATAAAACAATGAAATAGGGCCCCTATCTCACACAATACACAAAAATTAACCCCAAATGGATCAAATACCTAAATGTCAGCAAAAAAATTCCAGAAGTTTTTAAGGAAAAGATAATAGTAAGACTTCATAACCTTGGACTAGGCAATGGTTTCTTAGATGTGAAATCGAAAGCACACACAACAAAATAAAATGCAGAGAAGTTAGACTTAAATATTTTTTGTCCTTCAAACAATGCTACCTAGAAACTTAAAAGACAATCCACAGAATGGAAGAAAATTGTGACAAGTCATATACCTTATATCCAGAATATACAATGAACTCTTACACCTCAACAACAGAAGGCAAATAACTCAATTTAAAAAATGGGCAAAGGATTTGAACAGACACTTCTCCAAAGAAGTTATAAAAATGGCCAATAAGGACATGAAAAGATGCAAAACGCCATTAGCCATCAGCAAAACACAAACCACAACCACAATGAGATACCACTTCACAGGCTATAATCAAAAACACAGATAATAACAAATTTTGGTTATTTGGATGTGGAGAAACTGGAACACTTATATACTGCTGGTGGGCATGTAAAATGGTATAGCCACTTTGGAAAGCAGCCTGGGAGTTTCTCAAGAAGCTAAACATAGTCACCATTTGACACAGCAATTCTACTCCTAGGGATATATCCAAGAACAATTAAAACAGTCCTTACAATAGACAAAACATAAAAACAACCCAAATGTTTATCAACTGATGATGGATACATAAAACGTGGTATATGCACACAATGTAATATTATTTAGCAATAAATAATGAAGTAGTGATACATGACACGTTGAAAACTGTATGCTGATGAAACTGGTCAGTCACAAAGGATCACATACTGTACGATTCCATTTATAGGAACTGTCCAGAACAGGCAAATCCACAGAGACAGAATGCAGAATAGTTACTGCTTAGAGTGGATACAGGTAGGAGTGGGGAGGATAGGGAAGTGACAGCTAATGTTTAAATTTGACTTTGATAATAACAGATGTTAACTAGACACTGTGGTGATCACTTCGCAATAAATACAAATACCAAATCATTATGTTGTACCCTTGAAAGCAAATAATGTTAAAATGTCAATTATACTTCAGTTTTTAAAAATGTAAATTCAACTCTGGCAATGGTTACACAACTCTGTCAATATACTAAAAACCACTGAATTATACACTTTAAATGGGCGGATTACATGGCACATAAACTATGTCTCAATAAAGCTGGTAATTAAAAAGAAAAGAAAAGAAAAGAAATGAAGCTGTCCCCAAAATGGAAAATGATACCGCACTGGAAACAATGTCAAGCAAAGACAAATGACCTTCTGTTGGAGACGTTACTATAAAAGATGGGTTCAATGAGTGATTCCCAATAGCAGTTCACAAACTAATACATAGAAATGGCCCAGAGAATTTAATGACTCTTCAGCTCCCTAACAGGTGTAATTCGCTATTCCAGTGGGATCCAGGAATCTGTATTTTTAACAGGCTTCCTAAATTATTCTAATGGATAGCCAGAAGTGGGAACCACTGGACAACTACATTTATAACTCCATGATTTTATGACTCTGGTGTCCATGAGATACTTGTCTCTGGTGTCTATCTAGTATTTATCTGGATCTGGTATCTCTATCTAGTATTTTGCATTCATCTGAGGATCTCAAAGTCCTTAATGAAACTCATCTCTGTGAATGAAGAGCTTGAGTGTGGAAAGAGGTGACTTCATCTGATGGATTAGAGCACCTCACATATTTTTATTGACTTTATGTGCATCCTTTATTTAATTTACTTCAAATCCTTTCATGGAAAGAAGCCAGTTTAAAGAAATTGAATAAATAAAATATTCTCAAAAACTGTATTTCTCAAAGTGGAACACATTTTTTTCTCAAATATTTGTAATTTAATATACTTTTTATTAAAGAGCACAAGCATATTATGGAATCAAATGCAAAATAATTTTTATTAATTTTGAAGATAAAACCCAGTAACTTCAGGGAAATTCCATATTTGCCACAGCGACTACTTTGGACTACACTCCCAGAATCTAAGGGTACCTATTCATTCCCTCCTGCAATTAGTACTTCAAGGGAAAAATCCAAAAACTCTAGACATTCTGTTCTCCGCTCCATAGGTGATGAAATATGTAATCCCTCCTTCATTCAGAACTTCATACGGACTAATCAGGTTATTAGTGACTGTGTTCTGCACACTGCAGGAAGGAAGGAAAAAAGGCTGACCTGAATTGAAGAATTAAACCATAACCTGTTAACAGGTGAGGGAAAAGTCCTTTGGAGGCATGCTATGCTCAGGGAGACGTCTGCTGACATTTATCCTGTCCTAGTGTTTTAGCCAGATGACAATGAACATCCAGAGTACCTCTAGGGCTGGGTGGACCTCACCAGCTGGTAGACGGTGTCCCTTGGTTGCTTTTCTAGACTTGCCTAAACCACTGGTGCCGGAAGAAGCACTGGGTAGCCTGCCTGAGTCCTCAGATTGACTATAGCTGAAGAAAGCATTCCCCTAGATTTGTAATTGTCCTCTTAGACATAGTGCTTTGATTTTTTTTTTTGGCTGTTCCTCTTCAGCTAATTTCTCAAAAACACCTGCAAAAACTTCACTCAGGGACTAAATATAAGAAGAGTAGAGTTATAGTATCAACTCTGACACAATTATAAAATTCTAGGTCCATTTTCTCAGTATTAGAATAAAAAAATAGTGGGGTGCCTGGGTGGCTCAGTCGGTTAAGCACCTGACTCTGGATTCTGGCTTAGGTCATGATCTCAGGGTGGTGAGATCGAGCCCCACCTCACACTAGGCACTGGGTGTGCAGTCTGCTTGGGATTCTCTCTCCCTCCCTCTCTGCCCCTCCCCTGCTTGCACACTCACCCTTGCACAGGCGCTCTCTCTCTCTCAAAAAATACTAAAATAAAAAGAATTTCAAAACCCATAAAAAATAAAATAAAACAGAAAAGTGGAATAAGCTGAACCTCGAGGTCCTTTTGGGTTTTAAATTCTACACTCTCACAATACTTTGAAGATGTGCCTTGCAAATTTTAAAGGCAATTCCCAAAAAAGAAGTTGTAAATATTTCTTATCCTTTCCTTCATGGTATTCCCTCTTGTATCATCCTAGCTCAAAGCCCCTTTCTTCGCCCTCCCCCAGATTTTGGCAACAGTCCTCAGTTCTGCTCCTTACCCTTTCCTTGATCCATTATACTGACCACATTGCTACTGAATGATTCTGTTATTATCATTTCCTTCAGTGGCTCTTAACCTAGCATTCAATGTTCTCCACAATCTTGTCCCAACTTCCCTCTCTAACCTTTTCCAGCCCTTCCTTATATTAACTTACACTTCAGCAAACCTGTCAGTAGCGCTACAATACATTATACATTTCATTTGCTTATGTCATGCCCCCCGTTTGAAATTCTCTCTGCCATACTCCCTACTTAGGCTCCATTCTTTGAGAGTGAGTCCAAGTGTCACCTCTACTACAAAGCCTTTTCTGACAACCTTCTTTAAATTCCTGGAGCACTTAGCCTGTCATACATCTTTGGCATTTCACATATGTTACCCTCCACTGGGCAGATTTAACACAGAAGAGGTCTGTAGAGATATTTCTGACTCTTTAACTCCAGGTAAGCCCCTCCGCTTCAATATGGGGTCAATGTGTAACACGTAGCATCTAAAGGGACCATGCTTAAACTACACATTTTTGAAAATCAACTAGCAGTTTGAGTGTAATTATTAGAAATTTTGCAACAAACCCAGCCTACTCTTGCCAATCACATTTTTATGGCTGTGTTCCAAAATTTAAGATAATTCTTTAGGTTTGGGTTAAAACTTCCTGTTTAACACTTCCCTTTTTAAAAAGGGAGGGGGGGCACAAGATTTCAAAGTCATCAAAATTTTTAATTACAAAACTTTGAGACAAAAAAGACCAAACAAAGGACATAGTTTTGAACAATAAAACCCTCTTATAGTATAGGCAGCATGGCAAAACTGAACTTGAGAAGGGAAAGAAAGAGACATCTTGTCTGGTCAGACCTTTTAAACAAAATGGCACATGTTTTTCTCCACGAGCAATGTGAAACACACAATTTTTTATGTAAACCACATGTGCTCTGACAAGTACCACAGCTCCTTTCCCTGCTTTAACCCCAGAAATATTTTACTTTAACTACAAAGTTTTTGGTCTTGCTTAATAAAGAACACTTAATCTGATCTTTACCCTTCTGATAATAATACTGAGATAATATGGATACAAGTCCAAATTTGCCACTTTCACTTCTATACAAAAAAGGCCTCTTGAAGAGCCAAGAAACACTCCCCTAACAAGCTCTGTGATGAAGTGTTAGTAAACATTAGAAAATTGATTGCAGGCATGAAATATTAAGTTAAAATAAAGAAATCTCTTCAACATGTCTCTTTAAGCTGAAGTAAAAATATTTTAACCGATATGCTACAGATTTTAATTCAAAATAGTCTGCAAGTAAAACTGCAATGAAAAAAAAATCTTTAAACTATGTTGGCACATGAAGAGTTGTACTTATTTCAGAGGACAGAGGGAAAAAGGGGTGGAAAAAACCCCACATGTTTGGCAAATTTATCTGTCAGGCGATTGTCAAAAGCTAATTTTATTTTCCTTCAACAAATAAAGATCATCCAAAACGAGCCTGCACTACTCACATGCAGAGCCGAGGGATCTGGCAGGAATTCAGCATCTTCTCCAAAGATAAAATCAGGGGGCAGCTCTGGGTATTGGGCATTGAAAATGATATCCCCTGAAAGAAAAGAAAACATCAGGCCTTTTGTATTTCCTTGCTAATTTATGAATGTTCTGAGGAATGCATCAAAAACACTTCTGAAAAAAAAAGAAAGGAGTTTACATTTACTTTAACAAAAAGAAAAAATTCTGAGGGACGCCTGGGTGACTGTCGGCTAAGCGTCTGACTCTTGATTCCGATTCAGGTCATGATCTCACGGTTCATGAGTTCAAGCCTCGCATCAGGCTCTGCGCTGTCAGATTCTCTCTGCTTGGGATTCTCTCTCACCTCTCTCTCTGCCCCTACCGAGCGTTCTCTCTCTCTCTCAAAATAAATAAATAAATGAATAAATTTTTGAAAAGCATCTTCTAAATGATTAATTTTTCAAATGGAAGAAATGATATCATCTTTTAAATTCCTATCTACAACATGCAATCAGAAGTTTTGTCTCCTACCACACTACAAATATAAATACCCAAGCAGAAAAGTGGAAGCATCCACATCCAAAGCACATGAAGATTTTTCTATAAGAAATGTTACCGTCCAATCACTGCCTGCTAATTAAGAAGCCTTTCCTGAAGACTGTTTCTCTAAAGATAAGGACCTTGCCTTGAAAAAATTAAACACGCAAACTTTTGGTATAATGGAAACAATATTTGGCTTGGAATCAAAAAGGTCAGGTTTATGTCTACAATGTATCCTAATTATTTATTAGCTGACACCGTCTTGAAACACAAGACAAATTACAAAGTCTCCTTAACAAATTTGTGTTGCTAAGTTCTTCCACCTCTGTTCCTTTCCTGTCTCCTTCTTTAGCATTTTTTTTTTTTTTGCCCCTCTGCTCACCCCAAGAACCAGTACTCATCATTCTGCTAATACCAACCAGCACATTAATGTACGGACAATTGAACACACGTACCGGGTTCTAGCGTATGAGTGTGTATGCACGTGCACGTGCATACAACCTCTGTACCCACGCACAGAGTTTCATCAGTCCAATCATTTTTCCTGCTCAGACAGGATCTTCATAGTAATATCCAAATTAATACACTTAGACTTCAGTTCTCACTTGAGCCTCTCTACCTCTACGCACTATGTGTTTCAGTCTCAAACTCTGCAAGTCTAAAAACATGCTCTGACTCTCCCTTTTCTCGCTCCTCACTTCCCCTAGCTGATTTTCCTATTTCTAGAGATTCCTTAATCCTCCATGCTGTGACTTGAGTGTCCTCTTTGACCTTACGCACTCTTTATACTATTAGAAAACAAGTCACCTCAATTCTCCCTCCAAAATGTTTCTCACATGGGTATTTCCTGCTGCTAACAGCTCTCTCCAGGCCCAGATGACCTAGTTCATGCATTCATGCATCCAACAAAAAAAAGTAAAATTGAATTCTGCTGTAGCCACTATGCTAGCCACTAAAGATAAAAGAAAAAACTCTGCTCTTTAAGAATCGACAGACTAGAAGAACTCAATTATTTTCATACCCTCCTAAGTGGTCTCCTGGTACAAGTTTCCCTCCAGCCCATAATATATGCTATCACCAAGTAAACATTCTTAAAGTAATGCTTTGCCCCAAAACCTTCTAGCTCCAAGAACTTCAATGATTTGCTAATGTCAAATGGAGTAAAGGGCAAATCTTTCAAACTAGCCTTAAAGGCCTCTGAAATATGACGATCCTACTTATTGGTTCACCCTTCTATCTACAACCCAATACCAACCTTCCATTCCAGTCGATATGATCTGCTTACTGACCTCCAAACTATGACACCTACTTGAAATGCCCTTTCGCCTTGCTCAGTTCTTACCTATCCTTTATAAGTCCACTTAATAATCCTGCCTTGCATGAAGACTTTCCTGATAAATCCAGTACACGCCAATCATCATTGCCTCACATTCAACAATACTGACTAGTGACACCATTCATTTGAGTATTTAGTTGTAGTATTATATTGTTTTCTTCCTGTTCTACTGATTTCAAAAATTCATAATAAACACATGGTATATGTGAGGCACTGTGATACACACTGTGTCAATATAAGGATGGTTCTCCTCAAGGAGCTTACACTTAGTCAGGGAGACACGATATACACAGAGAACCACAAATACAGAGCAGTACAAGGACAAACATTTGCTTTTCCTAAATATCTTGCAAGCATTCAGAGAATGAACAGGCTTGTACTTATTTGGTGTTTCCAATGGGGCAAAGTGTAACATACAGAATATATTCAAGAAATGTTCAATATATTTAACAAAATTCTATTTTCTGAATTTGATATCTAAGTACTAACAATCTATAATAAGGAATAAAGTACAGAAGAGTTACTTCCACCTCTTTCTATAGAGAATAAATATGAGCAAGAAAATATACCCTTCATATTTACTCAAAGAGAACAAAAACACTACTTCAGAAAGCTATATGCACCCCTATGTTTACTGTAGCATTATTTATAAAGCGAAGATAAAGAAGCAACACAAGTGCCCATCGATAGATAAATGGATAAAGAAGATGTGGTATATAGGGGTACCTGGGTGGCTCAGTCGGTTAAGCGTCCAACTTCAGCTCAGGTCATGATCTCGTGGTTTGTGAGTTTGAGCCCCGCATCAGGCTCTGTGCTGACAGCTCAGAGCCTGGAGCCTGCTTCAGATTCTGTGTCTCCCCCTCTCTCTGCCCCTCCCATGCTCATGCTCTGTCTCTCTCTGTCCCTCAATAATAAATAAACGTTAAGAAATTTAAAAAAAAAAAAAAGAAGATGTGGTATATACACATGATGAATTATGACTCGGCCATAAAAAAGAATGCGATATGCAACAACATGGATAGACCTAGACGTTATAATGCTAAGTGAAATAAGTTAGTCAGAGAAAGACAAATATCATATGATTTCACTTACGTGTGGCATTTAAGAAACAAAACAAAGAAAAAAAGAGACAAAAAAAAAACCACATTCTTAAATACAGAGAACAAATTAGAGAACAAACTGGTGGTTGCCAGAGGGGAGGTGGCTGGGCAGATGGGGGAAATAGATAAAGGAGATTAAGAGTACACTTATTTTTTTAAGTTTTTTACTTAGAGAGAGAGACAGAGAGAAAGCACGTGTGTGTGCATGAACGGGGGAGGGGCAGAGAGAGAAGGAGGGAGAAAGACTCCTGAGGAGGGATTCTCAAACTGACAAACTGTGAGATCATGACCTGAGCCACAATCAAGAGTCAAACACTTAACCAACTGAGTCACCGAGCTGCCCCTAGAATGCACTTATTTTGATGAGCACTGAGAAATGTATAGAATTATTGAATTATTACACTGTACACCTGAAACTAATATAACACTGCATATTAATTATACTGGAATTTTTTAAAAGGGTTAAAAAGGAAAATATGCTTTTCAGAAGTTGGATGTAGAATTAAATTATCAAAAGTAGTATAATCACTGCCTCCTCATCACCTTACCCACTATCATTATCTCTGCTTGTCAACTGTATCTATCACAAATTATAAACTTACTTCAAATGTGCTAACTGTAAAGCATTATTAACCCAAACTAAGACTAAGCAGCACTAATAGAGACAATATGAACATCCTGATTATTCATTCTTATTCAACTCTACTCAGTACACACAATTCCTTAGGACATATACATTAGAGATAATGTTTTTAGAAGTCCCACAGTTGGCCTACTTCAGTGACATTTAGAAAACAAATTCATAAGGCTAACAAAGCAGAGGCACTGAAGTTTTGGAAAAAGCCAAGCTAGACTCTATTGTGCATATTAATATTCAAAAAATAAACAGCATGCTAAATTCCAACAGAAGTTTTGGGGCACCTGGGTGGCTCAGTGGGTTAAGCATCCGATTTTGGCTCAGGTCATGATCTCACACTTCATGGGTTCTAGCCTCGTGTCGGGCTCTGTGCTCGCAGCACAGAGCCTGCTTAGAATTCTGTCTCTCCCTCTCTCTCTGCCCCTTCCCCACTCGCTCTCAAAATAAATAAACTTAAAATAAAAGATTTTACTACTTTTGTTACTACAAGAGGACATAAAGCTGGATTTTCAAGTTCCCAAAGTATCACTGTCAGTAATACGTATTTCCAAACCACTAAACATTAAAAATCTGATCCAAGGAAATCCACTTTTGCCAATTCTACTCAACATTTGACTGGAGGTTCTAGCCAGGGCAATTAGGCAAGAAAAAGAAATGAATGGCATCCAGATTTAAAAAAAAAACATTATCTCTATACACAGATGACATGATTTTGCATATAGAAAATCCTAAGGAATACACATCCACACAAACACACCAAAATAAACAAGTTCAACAAGGTTGCAAGAGACAAAATTAATGTATAGAATTACATTTTTATAACACTAGCAATGAAAAATCCAGAAATGGATTTTTTCTTAAATCCATTTACAACAGCATCAAAAAGAATAATATACTTAGGAATAAATTTAGCAAAACCAGCAAAACTTGGACACTGAAAACTATAAAACAATGAAAAGATATGGAAGAAGGACTACATAAATGGAAAGACATCTCATGTTCATGGATCAGAAGCCTCAATATTGTTAAGATGACAATACTTCCTAAATTAATCCACAAATTTCATGCAATCCCTGTCAAAATCCGTCCTGGCTCTTTTTTTGCAGAAATTGACAAACCAATCCTAAATGTCATACAGAAATGTAAGGGTTCCAGGATGGCCCAAAAGCAATCTTGGAAAAAAACAAGTTGGAAGACCTGCTCCCCAATTTCAAAACTTATCATGGAGACACGCTAATCAAGACAGTGTGGTACTGACATAAGAACAGACATACTGATCAATGGAATAAAATTCAGAGTCTGGAAATGCTCTGACATTTGTAGTCAACTGATTTTTTTTTTATTTTTAATTGAAGTATTCTCAACGTATATTAAATTAGTTTCAGGTGTACAACACAGTGATTCAACAATCACTATATACATTACACACATTACAAAATGCTCACCACGATAAGTGTATTACAATATTATTGACTGTATTGCCTATATTATACTTTTCATCCCTGTGACTTATTTTATTATAATCAATTGATTTTTGCCAAGAGTGCCAAGAGAATTCAATGAGGCAAAAAAGAGTGTTCTCACCACCTCACACTCATAAAAAGTATTACTATTTAAAAAAAGAGATGACTACTATAAAAAAAAAAAGAGAGAAAGATAACATATCAAGTGTTGGAGAGGGTGTGGAGAAATGGGAACCCTTGTATACCACTGATAAGAATGTAAAATGGTACAGCTGCTATGGAAAACAATATGGCAGTACCTCAAAAATTTAAAAACAGAATTGCCTTATGACTAAGCAATTCCACTCTTTGGGGTATATACTTAAAAGAAGTGAAATCAGTGTTTCAAACAAATATTTGTACACCCATGTTCACAGCAGCATAATTCACAATAGCCTAATGGAAACAACACAAGTGTCCATCAATGGACAAACAAAATATGGTATACACATACAATGGAATATTCTTCGGCCCTTAAAAAGAACATTCTGACACATGCTATAATATGGATGAAACTTGAGGATGGTATGGTAAGTGAAAATAAGCCAGTCACAAAAAGACAAATAGTTTATGAGTCCACTTTTACGAGGTACCAAGAGTAGTCAAATTCATAGACACAGAAAGAATGGTGGTTAGCAGGAGCTGGGGGGCAAGGAGGGCGGGGGGAGAAGGAGAGACTTGGGAGCTGTTTAATTGATACAGAATTTCAGTTTTTAAAGATGAAAAAAGTTATGTAGATTAGTTGTACAACTAAATATTGTTAACACTACTGAAATATACACAAAAAATTATTAAGATGGTAAATTTTGTTATTTTTACCACAAATTAAAAATTTTTTAAATGAAAGAGTCTGCTATTGACTGAATGTATCCCCCTTAAAAGTCATATGTTGAAACCCAATCCCCAATGTGATGGTATTCAGAGGTAAGGCCTTTGATAGGTGATTAGGTCATAAGGGCAGAGCCCTCGTGAACGAGATTAATCCCCTTTAAAAAAGACCCAAGAGACCTCCCTTGCCCCATTCTGCTATGTGAGGTTACAGTGAAAAAGACAGACCATGAACCAGGAAGCAGACCTACCAGACACTGAATAGGACAGCACCTTCATCTCAGACTTCCCAGCCTCTAGAACTGTAGGAAATATTGTTGTTTAAGTCATCCAATGTAGGGTAATTTGTTAGAGCAGCCTTAACAGACTAAGATGGTCTTTTTTAACAAATGGTGCTGTGCCAACTGGATAGCCACATGTAAAAGGATGAATGAGTCCCTAATTCACATCATACACAAAAATTAACTCAAAATGGATCAAAGACCTAAGTGTAAGAGAAAAAACTATAAAACTTTTTGAGGAAAACATAAGAATAAACCTTCATAACAAGAATGTTTACTTAGATATGAAATCAAAAGCCCACACAACAGAAGAAAGACTAGGTAAACTGAACCTCCAAAAAATTTTAAACTTTGTCCTTCAAAGTTCATTGTCTAGAAAGTGAAAAGACAATCTGAAGAGGGGAAATACACGATTTGGCAAATCATATATCTGATAAAGGACTTCCATCTAGAATACAAAGAACTCTTATACCTCAACAATAAAAAGACAAATAACCCAATTTAAAAACGGGCAAAAGCAGCATTATTTACAATAGCCAAACTCTGGAAGCAGCCCAAGTGTCCAGTGACAGATAAATGGCTAAGGAAGAAGTAGTGTATACATACAACGGGATACTACTCAGCCATAAAAAAGAAAGGAATCTTGCCATTTGCAACAACATGAATGGAGCTGAGGAGTATGATGCTAAATGAAATAAGTCAGGAAAGACAAACACCATATGCTTTCACTCATGTGGAATTTAAGAAGCAAAACAAACAAACAAAGGGGGGAAAAGGAAGACAAACAAAAAACAGACACTTAACCATAGAGAACAATCAGATGGTTACCACAGGGAAGGTGGGTGGGGGATGGGTGAAATAGGTGAAGGGGATTAAGAGGACACTTAAGATGATCACTGAGTGAGGCATCAAGGTGTTGAATCACTACACTGTACACCTGAAACTAATATAACACTGTATGTTAACTATACTGGAATTAAAATTTTTAAAAAAGAAAGAAAGTTAACTTTAATAAATTAAGTAATTGAAAATGAAAATGGACAAAATATTTGAACAGACATTTCTCCAAAGAAGATACAGAAAAGATTAATATTAATAAGCGTATGAAAACATGCTCAACATCATTAGTCATTAAGGAAATGAAAACCAAAACCACAATTTGATACCCCTTCATACCAACTGTGATTGGTATGAATCAAAAAGTAAGTGCTGGTGAGGATGTGGAAAAACTGGAACCCTCACACTCTGCTGGTGGGAATATAAAACAGTGCCATCACTTTGGAAAGCAGGTTGGCAGTTCCTCCAAATGTTAAATTTAGAGTTAACTTATAACCCACCAATTCCACTGCTAGGTACATACCTAAGAAAAATGAAAATGTATGTCCACACAAAAGCTTGTACATGAATGTTTGCAGCAGCAGTGGAAAACAGCCAAAAAGTGGAACAGCCCAAAGGCCATCAACTGATCAATGTGGAAATAAAATGTGGTATATACACACAATGGAGTATCATTCAACTACAAAGAAAGAAGCACTGATATATGTTACAATATGAATGACCTTGAAAACTTTATGCTAAATGAAAACAGACACAAAAGGCCACATATAGTATACGATTACTGTATAATTCCATTTACATGCAATGTCCATAATATGTAAATCCAAAGAGACAGAGAGCAGATTATCAGTTACCAGAGGCCAGGATGAGAGGAAGAGGGAGGGAACACTAATGATAATGAGTGCAAAGATTCTTTTAGTGATGATGAAAATTAATGTTAGAATTAATATTGATGGTTGTACAGCCTTGTGAATGTATTAAAAACCAATGAATTGTATCCACTTCCAAGAGTGAACTGGATGGTACGTGAATTAAATCTCAATAACGCTGTTTTTTAATCTGATGTAAAAATCTGTTCCACTTTAATCTTAACTTAAACACAAATAAATTAGAAAGTGTTTACTCAGGGCGCCTGGGTGGCTCAGTCAGTTAAGCATCCAACTTCGGCTCAGGTCGTGATCTTGCGGTTTGTGGGTTCAAGTTCCATATCGGGCTCTGTGCTGATAACTCGGAGCCTGAAGCCTTCTTCGGATTCTGTGTCTCCTTCTCTCTCTGCCCTCCCCCTACTCCTCTCTCTCTCTCCCTCAAAATAAATAAACGTTAAAAAAAAAAAAAGTGTTTACTCAATGGTTATGAGTAAATTTAATTTTTATAAATAAAATCATCTTGAAAATGTAGTTGGGGAGTTTTCCATTTAAAGTAACTCTACAATGAGCCCTTTTTAAAAGCAAAGAATACTTTTATTAAGGTAAGTACTAACAAAGATCTGTATTTTTCAAAAAGTTTCCCAAATGTCTCCTTCTAAAGGAAAATACTGGGGAATACTGATTTTTTTTTAACTTTTGGTGATTTTTAAAAATTGTTAAAGAGACAAAAGTATTTGAATATACAATAATTTTTTAAAGAAACAATGCATACCAAATTACCATACCCTCAACTAAAGAAAATCTTTTGAGAGAGAGAGAAAGATTACTATATTGCATACAGTAAAAACATTATACAAATATTTTTCAAAACACGGAAGTAATTTAAACATCTTTCAGAATCTCACACTCTTACATTTCAGAATTTCTCAAACACTTTACCTTCGACCTCAAAGAACTCATGAAACACTCTGCCTCAATACTCTACAGCCTCTTTGGAATAAAATGCAGCATTGTTTTCTTGCTAGGGTGAATAGTCAGTAAATCAGTCAAAGACTTTTATTAAAAACCCACCACGCACAGATGCACATATTGGACACCTGGGGAGTTATACAGGAAGTCGAAAACATAGTACCTGACCTCAAGGCTGGGATGGTGAAGAAAAGACCAACACAAATCATATAGGAGAGCAATAACACTCTATTTCCTTTATTTCACCCTGGAGAAGATGATACGAACACAGAGTACACATTACTTGAATACTGCTTAGTTCAACTTTTCATAAAGGGGGAAGAGTAGGTAAGAGGAAAAAGAAATAAAAATAGGATCAGAGGTGATACAAGGTGAGGTTAAAAAAAAGAAGGACAAAGTAAAGAAACAAAACACACAGAATGGCTAGAAGTGTTATGACCACCTAACAACAAAATGGTAGTTTCAAGTCTTATTTTTATGACTCCCTAAAAATTGCCAGGCTACCATATTGGTCCCTAATGGGACCAATGGGGCAGAAGTTCCTCCCTTTGAAAATACATTATCTACCACGGCTCATAATATTACATATACATGAAATCACATAAATTCCAGGTGCAAGACAGTTTTTATTCACATGCCTATGCAGCTGACAATCTTTACAAGATATCAGCACCATCTCCGGAAGGCCCAGTTACTTAGATCTGCAGGGTGGACCAGATGTCCTGCTCCCCAGTTACAGAAAGAACACAGCTTGTCCACAGGCTCCTTTCCTTATTCTTAAACCACTGAAATAGTATCATGCTGGCTTGTCAAAGACACAATTCAAACGGTAAATAAGTGGAGTTTTGTCAATGATCAAAGAATTATTGCTACCAGTTGCTGCATAAAATGCTAATTTACTGAAACTCCAAGTATAGGAAGTAAGAGTCAAACACGTCTTGTGGGAATGCCAGGGTAATGGAGATTTTCAATAGAAAGGTAGGTTCAAGCAATAGTTTTACAAAAGACTTTGGAGAGGTGACTCATTTCCAACGGTTAGCTCCAACTCTTGATAATGTTTCCTTACACTTAAATTTAATTCTCTTTCTCTCCAAAAATTTCATCCACTGGATCTTAAAAATTTATGGAACAATTCTAGTTTCACTTTAATATCATAGCCCTTCAATTATTTGCAGGCAGTTCTTATGACCTCTCTGTCAACCCCACCATGAGTCACCTCTTGACCAGGCTAAATACCCCAGCTGCTTTCACTACTCCTCATATAACTTGGCTTCAATTTCCTTTATCGTCCTCTCCTCTCTCTTCTCTGCATGTGTATCAGTTTGTCCATAGCCCTCTTAGAAAATAATAACCCAGAACTACACATAAGATAGCAAGTGTGTTCTAAAGAACACAGAATCAAGTAAAAAAAAAAAAAAATCTATGCCTTCATTTCAGATAAGCTTTTATTAATAAATACCACTGCAAATTGAAACTTTTTTTGGCAGCCACATCAGTGTTGACTTGTATTATGCTTCTTAACAACTAAAAGCCCCAAGACTTTCATATATACACTAAGCCACGTATCTCTCATTCTTAATTTGGACAGCTGAATTTCGGAATCCATTTCAGGATTTTAAATTTATCCCTATTATATTTCAATCTTGTTAGATTTATCTATTTACAGCCCGTTATAATATTCTTAGATTCTATTCCAATTTTGGGTTGGCACTCCCAGTTCTGCGTTATAAACAGATATAAGCATGCTTCTGGAAAACTCCCTCTGGCAGCCACAGTTCCATTAATCAGTACCTCTTGGGTACGATCATTTAAATAATATTTACCCAATAACACTATGAGCTTAAACATTCAGCACAAGGACATCATGAAAAAATTGATCAAGTGCCTCAAAGATACACCGTTTGTCCTACAAATTCAGAGACAGTGTCAATGATTCCATTGTATAGCACACATTTTGTTTTGAGAGGTAGAATTTCTTTTCCTCAAGGAAAAGAGACTGTAAAGAATTATCATATCCAAAAGTTGGCATAATTTGCATGAAACATGTCCTCAAAAACTACCTGTAGAACAAACAATGAAAGTGGAGACAGATTAAACAGGTAATTTATTTATTTTTTTCTTAATGTTAATGTTTATTTATTTTTGAGAGAGAGAGAGAGACAGAGTGTGAGCAGGGGAGAGGGAGACACAGAATCTGAAGCAGGCTGCAGGCTCCAGGCTCTGAGCTGTCAGCACAGAACTCGACATGGGGCTTGAACCATGAAGTCATGACCTGAGCCTAAGTCAGATGCCTAACCAACTGAGCCACCCAGGCACCCCTGAGCAGGTAATTTAAATTGGCCACCTTTCCTCATTAGACTTCCTTCTATCTAGAGATCCCTCTCTCTAGATTGAGACCACATCTTATCCTTCTTTGCATTTCTAAAGCTGTGCTGTACAACAGAAATATAATACAAGCAATGTACCTAATTTTAACTTATTAGTAACCACATGAAAAGGGTGAAATTAAATTTTAAACTATTTAAAAAATTTTTACATACAGCACAGTTCTCCTTTTTTGTGTTTAATTACATGAGTTTTTTTTATCACATGCATAGATTCACATACACAGATCTGTGTAAACCACCAAAACTAGGATACAGAACAATTCTATCATCCTCCAAAATGTCCTCGTGCTATCCTTTTGTAGTTAAACTTTCCCACCATCCCTCAGCCCTGGCAACCTCTGATCTGTTCTCTGTCACTTCAGTTTCACATTGTCCAGAATGTTATACAAAGGAATCACATAGTCTGTAACCTTTTAGAAGGTTTTTCACTTAGCATAGCTATTGGAGATCAGGCCAAATGTACTGATACACTTAAGTGCACTCAACAGTCCGTTCCTTTTTATAGCTGACTAGTGTTCCATTCTAAGGATACACAGTTTGTTTATCCATTTACCCAATGAAGGACATAGTTCCAGTTTTTGATGATCATGAACAATGCTACTACGAATATCAATGTACAGGGTTTTGTGTGAACATAAAATGTTCATTTCTACAGAAATTATTATCATAATTTCTAGACAAATAGTGAAAAGTGAGATCAGTAGGCCATGTGAAAAAGTGTATCTTTCACCCAAAAACATACTACCAAACTGCTTTTCCGGAAGGGCTATTTAACAGTAGTATAAACAAGGCATGAGAGAGAGTTTCAACTGCCACACATTCTCACCAACACTTGATGTGGTCAGTTTGTAGCTGTTGTCACTGTCCGTGTTGTTTTTAGTCCTTCTAATAGGCGTGTCATGGCTTCTCAATGGTTTTAACTTGCATTTCCCTAATGACCAATGAAGTGAAAATCTTTTCATGTGCTTACTTGCTTTCTGTATATCTTCTTTGGTGAAATTTGTCTTCTGTCAGATAAGGGATTTGCAAATATTTTCTCCCACTGTGTCTTATCTGTTCATTGTCTCAAAAGCATTTGCAGAACTAAAGTTTTTAATTTTGGTAAAAATCCAATTTATCAACTTAAAAAAATATATTTTTTTTGTTTAACGTTTCTTTACTTTTGAGAAAGAGACAGAATCCGAAGCAGGCTCCAGGCTCTGAGCTGTCAGCACTGCCTGGCGTAGGGCTTGAACCCACAGACTGTGAGGTCATGACCTGAGCCGAAGCTGGAGGCTTAACGGACTGAGCCACCCCAGGTGCCCCATCAACTTTTTTTAAGGACTGTTTTTGGTGTTGTATCTAAGAATTCATTGCCTACCTCAAGTCACCAAGACTTCCTGCTATGTTTTCTTCTCAGAGTTTTATAGTTTGGAATTTGACATTTCAGAATGTAATTTGAGTTATATTTTGTACATTGCTTAAGATACAGGTCAAGATCCTTCTTTGGGGGCGGGGAGAGCATACGAATGCCCAATTGTCCTAGCACTATTTGTCGAGAAGACTATCCTTTTTCCACCGAAGTTCTCTTGCCTAATTGTGAAAAATCAATTGACCATATTTATGTGGCTTAATTATTGGACTATTTTGTTTTATTGAGTGGTACCTATTATTTTGCCAATACCACACTGCCCCTGATAATCAGTCTTAAAACTGAATCGTCTGATTCCTCCAACTTGGTTCTTTCCAAAAATTTTTGGCTATTCTGATTCGTCTTTTAAAATAAATTTTAAAATAATGTTTTTAATATCTACAAAATCCTATTGGGATCCTGATGGGGATTGCACTAAAACTGTAGATCAATTTAGAAAAAATAACAAGTATACTGAGTCTTCCAATCCATGAATATGGTATCTTTCCATTTACTGAGGTCTTTGATTCCTTTCACCTACATAGAGATCCTGAACATATCTTAATAGATTCACAACTGAGTATTTTTTTCTTTTCCCTTTTTTTTTTGGTAGGGTAGCTATTATTAGGGCACTACTTTTAAATGTTGTTTCTGATCGTTCTTGCTAGTATAAAGAAATAGGATTGATTTTCCTATGCTGACCTTATATCCTATACCTTTGGACTCAATGGGTCAGGTCAGGAAGTTTCTTGGAAATTCCTTGGGATTTTCTATGTAGACAAACATGTGGTAAGTGAATAAAGGCAGTTTTATCTCTTCCTTTCCAACATGTATATCTTGTATTTCTTTTTCTTGCCACAGTACACTATCTATGACTTCCAGTATAATGGGATATAGTCATAAACGTGAACACCCTTGCCTTGTTCTCAATCTTAGGAGGAAAGCATTTAGTCTTTTACCATGTATGATGTTAGCTGTGGTTTATTCCCAGAATAAAACCTGCTTGGCCATAATGCATTTCCTATGAATTTTTTTCTCTTAGATTCAATTTCTTAATATTTTTTGAAGAGTTTTGCTCCTCTCTTCAAATGACGGATATTTATCTATAGCTTATTTTGTTTTTCTGGTACTTTCTTTCACTGGTTTTGACAGCAGGAGGATGCTGACCTTGTAAAATGCATTCAGAAATTTTGTGTCCACTTCAATTTCTGGAAGAGACTGCATAGAAATGGTGCCATTTTCTTTAGTAAAATTCATCTGAGATCATCTGGGCCAGCATTTTTATTTTTGAAAGCCTGTTTTTAACTATGAACTCAATTGTTCTAACAGATATAAATCTATTCAGATTATCTGCTTCTTCTTGAAAGACTTGTGACGGTTTGTGTCTTTTAAGGAATTTATCCATTTCATTAAGAATGAGGGCACCTGGGTGGCTCAGTAGTTAGAGCAGCCGACTCTTGATTGTGGCTCGGGTCATGATCCCAGGTTCATGGGATCGAGCCCTACATCAGACTCCACACCGAGTGTGGAGCTTAAGATTCTCTCTCTCTCTCTCTCTCTCTCTCTCTCTGCCCCCTCCTCCCCTGATCTCTCTCTCAAATTAAATTAAATTAATAAATAAATAAATAAATAAATAAGTTGCTGAATGAATTGCCATACAATTAGGTTCAAACTGAAAATGCTGAGCCATCTTCTGCAAACTTGATTCAAATGTCAGGATAGTTTTCAAAGCCGCTTAAGGCTATTCCGATTTTTCCCAAGTATATGTTACCCAGGGACCAGTCTGAGATCTTGGCACTGGGCTACACCACAGATCAATTCTCAAAGCCTTTGCTACATTGATTCTGTGTGGTTCCATACATGTGCAGCTTGAGGATAAGCCTGAGACTTCATACACAAATTAAGGGATCCTTGTGTCCAGCTCCCTCCTCCCCAGGATTTCTGCCTATATTTTCTGGCTCCCAGGGGTGTCTTTTCCTGGAATTCTGGCCAGAAGGTGGAAGTTTTAGCCTCCCCATGCTACACTTCCCATAACCATGCCCACCTAGCAGTAAAATAGCAAAAGAAAAGTTTGAGACGCTGCTGCAGAAGTCTATTTGCGTCACCGGAACTTGGCTGAGTTTGGGCCAAGAGTAAATTAAAAAAGCTCCATCCTAAAGCCTCCTCCCCCCTCTTTTTGGTCTTCTGACCTAAGACAAAGGGTTTCACTACAGCTTTTTCTGTCCATGCTTACTACACAGTTCCAGGATCTAGGGTGCCCTATGGTCTAAACCAGGAGAAATGAAAGACAAAAAAGGGGAGGGGCAATACAGAAAACTAACCTCTCTATGAGTCATGCTTCGAGTTCAAATTTTTGTTCTTAGTATGCCTGCTATTGCTTTCAAGAGTCCTCACATATTCGCTCTATGTATTCTTTAAGTATTCTAGGGTTTTCCACCATAACTGCTGAGAGATAGATAGGGTGGAGAGTCTTTACATCTTCTTATCTAGAACTGATCATTATTCTTAATAAGTAAATATTTAATAAATATCATATGTAAAAGTAATTAATACATTAATTTAGCCAATAGATTAAAATAGCATCATTTCAACACGTAATCAGTATCTAAGTAATTAGTGAGGTATTTTAAATTATTTTCAGAATGAAGAGTTCAGAATCTGATGTGTCACACAGCACAGCTCAATTCAGACTCACCATATTTCAGCTACTACATAGCCACAGGAGGCTAGTACTGACCATGTTAGGCAGCACAGATCTAGAGGGACAAACGAAAGAAGAGCACAGAGAGAATGAAGGAAATGTCATGCAACCTTCCATGGCTCCTTCCTGGTAAAAATGCACTCACTACTTCATTGGGCAGCACTTTCTGTGGCTGGGCAATTAACAGTTGATGGGAAAAGCTCTTTTGTATGATGAAAACAACATATGCCTACAAATCACTTTTACCTATTAAGGGTGGTCCTAACCCTAAGCATTATTCTACACAGCAGTCCTCAGATTCATCTGCAAATGACCTTTCTTTTAGTCTTCTGCAAGTTAAACATCCCCAGTTATTTCAGTGGTTTATAATAAGAGACAGTTCTCAGGAAATTAAGCTACATGACTTAAGTGTACACCAGGGAATTTGCCATGTTGCTGATACTTAGAAATCTGGACTTATTAGGAAAGGGGCATAAAAGTCCCATCTTCAGATGTTATAATATGTTTTAAATGAACCTTTAACCTTGTATTTTTGTATACTGATTTCAGTGCATAAAATAACAATATTTTAAGCCAAATGCTATGAATTAGCATTACGTTATTGAGTAATAAATATTCTACTGCAGAAAACTTTAGTCTTAATAATTTTCTAATGCATATTCACAAACTGTTTCATTAATACAATTTATTACCAATTCCTTTTTAATGACTGTAATGTATCTGACACCATAAAAAGAAAGCAAGCTTTCCCAACCTTCCTGTGATTTTTTTTTTTTTTGTAGTTTTAAAAAGTAGTTAGGAACTAAATATAATTTGAAAGCAAATCAGTAATGATGAGCGTCAAGAAGTTATGAGAAACTGGGGAAACAGTAGGAAAGGAAAACTCAGCAGATAAGCTTGATTTTCATATACACATCATTAATGCAGGGATAGCCATGTATTTATTTACATTTCACGGTCTGGGAAGTAACTGACAGTGAGATGGATAAAAAGGCTGGTTTAAGTGAACAGAGTAAGCAGCTTTGCATTTACAGAGAAGAAAAGGAGACTGTCCTTTAGAGGATGCTGCAGAAAGCGGAAAAAGGAAATGTGAAGCAATGCAAACAAAATGGTAACAGTTACTGTGCACTTGAGGAAGCTTCAGAAAGGAGTATGTGACTATAAAGATTTGGGTTCAGGTGACAAGATAAAAGAAGACTTCTTTCCTTTTATACAGTGATAATCTTCACTTATTAATTCTTCCAATACCTCAGGAAATATGAAGCATATACAACACTCCACATCGTGTCAGTAACAGAAAAAGAATGAAGAGATTCTGCCACCAATAAAGCTTGCCATCTAAGAGATATCATGTCAGAGGTAAGACAGTTAGATTTTTTTATTAAAACATTTTTATAAGCTTACATCTTTTTTTTTTTTTAAGTTTACTTCTTTATTTTGAGAGAGAAGGAGGGAGCATGCAAGCAGGTGAAGGGCAGACAGAGAGTGAGAGAGAAAGAGAGAATAGAATCCCACACAGCCTCTGCACTGTCAGCACAGAACCCAAGGCAGGGCTGGATCCCACAACCCTGAGATCATTACCTGAGCCGAAATCAAGAGGGAGACACTCAACTGGCTGAGCCACCCGGGCACCCCGAGGTAAGACATTTATAAAAAATAACTACAAGCACTAATGAATAATTGATTTGGGATAGGAATTGCCAAAGGATACTAAAAATATTTGGTTATTGGGGAGCAGGCTACAGTCTCAAAGTATCACCCGACAGATTATTAATAACATAAATATTATTACTACAATAGTATTACTACAATAATACAATCACCACAGTACAAAAAGGTATCTTTACAATGGAGAAATCTGGCAAATATCACCTTAATTTAACCACAGGGTCAAACTTAGCAGCACCAACAATGGACCAAATGGACATCACGGACCCTCTGTTGACTACACAGAGGACAGAACATCACTTATTTAGAAAGTTTGACAGACATGTTTGGCCTAAATACAATCGAGAAGAGGTAATCAGACAGAACAAGTTGTGGGACATTCTACAAAACAGCCTGCACTCTTCATTCAAAACCATTGATACCATGAGTGACAAAACAAAAACAAAACAACACCCAAAAACAGGCTAAGAGAACTGTTCTAGATTAAAGAAAATTCAATAGATATGAACAGGAAATACAGTGCATGATCTTTCACCGGATCACAGACCAGGGGAAAAGTGCTAAAAGGACATTAACAGACAATGGTGGAAATATAAATATGGGCCACTTATTAAATCATCTTATTCTATCAATGTTAAATTGCTTGAGTGTGATAATGGAATTGAGATTCTACAGAAGAAAAATATTCTTTACTTGGGAAATATATACTGAAGTATTCAAGGTGAAGTATCAAAATGTTTGCAACTAACTTTGAAATGGTTCAGCAAAAATATTTTGATATAGGGATAAAAATATCTATCGGTATACATATGCACATATGTGTTGAGTACAGAGAGATAAATAAACTGGCAAAATTTTAACAACCAATAAACTAGATAATGGGTTTACGGATACTTGGTATATATATAATTTTTCAAAAATTTTATCAGAGAAATGTTATTTTTAAAAATAACAACTTGAGAGAAAAAATAGTACAAGGTAAAAATTGATTAGTGCCACAAGAAATGTCACAAATAAAATGCCATGGTAATTCTGAAAATGGAGGAATCAGTAAGGAATATAAGAGACAGCTTCATCAAAGAAGCAGCACTTGAGCTAGGGGTTAGTCAACACAACCAATTCTGAAAGAAAAAAATTGTATAAAATATATTGATACTCTTTTATAAAAAGTGAAACAATATAGAATATATACCCCCCAAAATTAAAGAATAAAAAGGATTTAGAAATGAGGATGTGAGGCATGTCTGGGTCGCTCAGTCTGTTGAGCATCTGACTCGATTTTTAGCTTAGGTCTCATGGTTCATGGGATCAAGCACCACATCAGGCTCTGCGATGATGGCATGGAGCCTGTTTGGGATTCATTCTCTCTTTCTCTCTCTCCCTCTCTCTCTCTCTCTCTCTCTCTCAAAACAAATAACATTTAAAAAAAAAAAAAAGCAGAGGGGCACCTGGGTGGCTCAGTCGGTTAAGTGTCCGACTTCGGCTCAGGTCATGATCTCACAGTCCAGAATTCGAGCCCTGCATTGGGCTCTGTTGACAGCTCAGAGCCTGGAGCCTGCTTCCGATTCCCTCTCTATCTGCCCCTCCCCTGCTCACACTCTGTCTCTCTCTCTCTCAAAAATAAATACAGTTTAAAAAAAAAATTTTTTTTAGTAAAAAAAATGTTTAAAAACCAGAAATGAGGATACGAAGGGAACATTATGAACAAAAGCAGAGTGGCAGGAGACATAAAACATATCTATGGAAGAACAGCAGATGCCATTGGCGCCCCAGCCATTTTCCCTTGGTCCACCCATCCCAGGGGTCTGCAGCCTTGGATTCCTGGACATCAGAGCTTCTCAAAATCAGTACTATTGACATATGACACTGGATAATTGTCACAAGGGGCTGCCCTATGGGTTGTACAATGTTTACCAGTATCCCTGGCTTCGACCTGCTACATACCAGCCAGTAACACTCTCCTCCTCCCTCAGTTGTGACAAAACTTTCCCCAGACACTGACAAATGATCTCTGGGGAACAACAAAACCTCCCCAT
The DNA here is from genome assembly GCF_014898765.1 of Herpailurus yagouaroundi. Taxonomy (NCBI): domain Eukaryota; kingdom Metazoa; phylum Chordata; class Mammalia; order Carnivora; family Felidae; genus Herpailurus; species Herpailurus yagouaroundi. The sequence goes on along the minus strand of NW_024412419.1, from coordinate 22,745,775 downwards.
TCCCATTCCCCTACCTCAACTCCTCATCCTGCTATAGCCTACCTCACCCCTATGCACCCCCATCCCTATCCTGGCCATAGCTATAAACCAGTGACCACCCACCCAGCTCAAATAACTTTATCTACCTGGTCTAAAAGAGTTTGGTCAGCATGGAGCGGGGAGAAAAAGAGCCTGAGGACCTGAAAGTGAATGACACTAAGAGCAAACGATGAGAGTGAACATATAAATCATTTCTTTGCCTTCCTTGAGACAATCCTGAGACGAGGTACACACAGTTGGGAAGTCGGAAGTAGGGTTTAACCTCTCTGACCACATTAAAAACCCACTCATTGATGTACCCTTTTTTGGCTTTTCTCCCTCCCTTGTCTCTCTAACCTACTCCCTCACTGTGCTTCCAGGGATCACCCCCCAAATAAGTTGTATGTACCCAAATCCTTGTCTCAAGCTCTGTGTTTAGGATCCAAACTAACGCAAAAGTGTGGCTTCTGAATGAAGAAATATATGCTGCTCCTGAAGAAATGATACATCTAATATCGAACCATGGCTGTGTGTGATTTTCCAAAATCTTATCTCTGACAGTTCTGCCCATTCAGCGATGACCTCACAAGACGGCAGCACTCAGTATCGGCCACTTAAGGTCAGTGTCACGAGACGGGCCTTCAGTAATCCCGTTTCTATCCCACCAACAATAAAGAAATATAGCACCCAAAAGGCAAGAAAAAGGAAGAAAAAATGGAACAAACAAAATTATTTCAAAGAGAGGAGAATGGGTCAAGCTATTAAAGCTGCCTGATGTACCAACTTGGTCAAACCAAAGCATTAGCTTGAGACCTGAGAGAATCTGGTTGAGCAACTCACTAAACACAGACGTACAACTTTGCAAAATGCAACAATGTCATACAAGAAACTGTTTCCCCGCTTGTTCCCTGGAGGGTGAGGAAGACTGATGGGGCTGGCCTGAGGCCCAGAATGAAAAAAGCACAAGATGAGCCAGGAACATCTGGTCACACCAGAAAGCACGAAAGCTATCAAAGGCTTTTGGGGTCAGAGCAACAAACAAGACTCAGGAACATCAGGAAGAGGCGCTCCCTGGCCAAAGATGGGTCACTTCAAACATCAATAACAATAGTAAGTGGGATGGGCTAAAACACATCAAATTTTAAACCCAGGAGTTAACAACAATACTCTAAAAAGTCAATAGTTATCTTTGGAATATGCAAAGAAACATACTCAATATTTTGAAAACCAGAAAAAAAAAAAAAAAAAAAACCAAGCATTCATTCACTCCTTCTAAAGGAATTGTACTCAGGATTACCAAACAGTTAATCAGGAAAAACATCCTTTCTTTTTTTTTTTTTTTTTTTATTTTGAGAGAGTGAGAGCATGCATGAGTGGAGAAAGGGGGACAGAGACAGGGGAGAGAGAATCCCAAGCAGCCTCCACACTGTCAGCACAGAGCCCAACACAGGGCTCAATCTCATAAACCATGAGATCATGACCTGAGCCAAGATCAAGTCAGATGCTTAGCCAACTGAGCCATCCAGGAACCCGGAAAAACTTCTTTTTACAGAATTTCAACCAAAAAGTAAAGAAGGGATAATAGAATATCACCATTTTGTAACTCTTAACAAATTAATGGATCTCAGCAAGGACCATTAAAGGTTGCTACATCAAGACAACCAGACATTATAGGCCTCTTAATGGAACAATATGTTACCCCGTGAAATATTCTTGCCAAAAAAAAAACCCCTAAATCTGATTAAGCCTCTAGATCAAATTACTAATTCATACAGGTTATACAGAATACCATACAGGATATTTATATCATGCAAGATATAAAATCACGCCACGGGGTGAAAATCATCAAAATTCAAACTGGGAGAAACACTATAGGACAAACAGCCCAGTTTCTTCCCAAATAAACTGAAAACAAAGAAGAAAAAGGAGAGAGAAAAGAATGAAGGAGGAAGAGGAGAAAAGGAGGAAAAAGAATATGAGGAGGAAAAGGAAGAAGAGTAGAAAGAAAAGTTCAAACAAAAGAAGGGAGCACAGGGGGTTGAGATGACTATAAATAGGAGACCTAAGTAATACATCAATCTATTACAATGTACACACTATGCATATTGAAATACACTGTAAAATATACACACACACGTGTGCACCCACACGTTTTACATATGTATGTGTGTATGTGTGTGTATATGTCAACCAGGGAATTCTGAACACTGACTGGTAATGATAGATTTAAGAATTAGTGTTGGGGGGCACCTGGGTGGCTCAGTCGGGTAAGCGTCCAACCTCGGCTCAGGTCATAATCTCACGGTCCGTGAGTTCGAGCCCCGCGTCGGGCTCGGTGCTGACAGCTCAGAGCCTGGAGCCTGCTTCAGATTCTGTGTCTCCCTCTCTCTCTGACCCTCCCCCATTCATGCTGTTTCTGTCTCAAAAGTAAACATTAAAAAAAATTTTTTTAATAAATAGAATAATAAAAATTAAAAAAAAAAGAATTAGTGTTGGGGCGCCCAGGCCACCGACTTCAACTCAGGTCATGATCTCGTGGTTCGTGAGTTCCAGCCCCATGTTGGGCTCTGTGCTGACAGCTCAGAGCCTGGAGCCCGCTTCGGATTCTGTGTGTCTCTCTCTGCCCCTCCGCCCCCCTTCTCTCAAAAACAAACATTAAAAAAAATGTTAACTTCTGAAGTGTGACAGTGATATTAAAGCTACGTTTTAAAAAAGAGTCATTACCCATCCAGATGGCTAACAGACACATGAAAAAATGTTCAACAACACTCATCATCAGGGAAATACAAATCAAAACCACAATGAGATACCACCTCACACCAGTCAGAATGGCTAAAATTAACAACTCAAGCAGCAACAGATGTTGGCAAGGATGCAGAGAAAGAGGATCTCTTTCTCTTTCTCACTGCTGTTGGGAATGCAAACTGGTGCAGCCACTCTGGAAAACAGTATGGAGGTTCCTCAAAAAATCAAAAATAAAACTACCCTACAACCCAGCAATTGCACTACTAGGTCTTTATCCAGGGGATACAGGTGTGCTGTTTCGAAGGGGCACATGCACCCCCATGTTTATAGCAGTGCTATTGACAACAGCCAAAGTATGGAAAGAGTCCAAATGTCCATCAACAGACGAATGGACAAAGAAGATGTGGTATATACATATACAACTATTACTCGGCAATCAAAAAGAATGAAATCTTGCCATTTGCAACAACGTCGATAGAACTAGAGGGTATTATGCTAAGTGAAATAAGTCAGAGAAAGACAAATATCATATGATTTCACTCATATGTGGAATTTAAGATACAAAACAGATGAACATAAGGGAAGGGAAGCAAAAATAATATAAAAACAGGGAGAGGACAAACATAAGAGACTCTTAAATATAGAGGACAAACTGAGGGTTGCTGGAGGGGTTTTGGGTGGGGTGGATGGGCTAAGTGGGTGAGGGGCATTAAGGAAGACACCTGTTAGGATGAGCACTGGGTGTTACACACAGGGGATGAATCACTGGAATCTACTCCTGAAATCATTATTGCTCTATATGCTAACTAACTTGGATGTAAATTTAAAAAGAGAAAGAAAGAGAGAAAGAAAGTCATTTTCTCATAGTGATACATACTGAAATATTTATAGATGTTACGACACTTTGGATTGCCTTCAAAATCATCAGGAAAAAAGTTGGCAGAGGACACAAATAACATGATTGACCATGAGCTGATAATCGTGAAGCTGGGTGACAAGTACCTAAGAATTCAATATACCATTCTCTCTACTTTAATGTTTGAAATTTTCCATTAAAAATTTTTTTTCAGATAACTTTCTCAGAGACTCCACATAATACCACCAGCACTTGATTTCAGATGGCAAACCAAGATAATACATGTTTGGGTTTTTTTAGTGTTTCTTTTTGAGAGAGAGAGAGAGACAGAGACAGAGCGCAAGCAGAAGCAGGGCAGAGAGAGAGACACACAGGATCTAAAGCAGGCTCCAGCCTGCTTTAGACAGCTGACAGCCCAGAGCCCAATGCAGGGCTCAAACCCATGAACCGCGAGATCATGACCTGAGCCGAAGTTGGACGCTTAACCAACTGAGCCACCCAGGCTCCCCAAGATAATTCATGTTAAAATAATTCTCATTCAGCAGACTTCCAGAGTTGGAAGAGAACTTACAATGAAGGCAATCATATAATTTATTATCCAAACTGGGGCACCTTAGAATGGGAAAGGGGGCATTATTAATAATTAGCCAGGACAAGAGATGTAAAGAGGAACATGGTTGATTGCTTTGTGCATACATATGATATCCAGCTCAGTTCCTGACAACTCTGAATTATCCTCTAAAACACATAATATCTCCAATAAAGAAGTCATATGGTATCTATATCAATTCTTCCAATAGCAAAGAACTCATTATTTCTCAAAGCAGCTCCTTATATTATAGGACAACACCAATTTTTCTTAACTACAGTCTTTTTTTTTTAATCAACCAAAATTTTAACCAACTGAGCCAGCCAGGTACCCAGGACAACACCAATTATTAAAAACTCTGTGCAGAGTCAAAAGCTGCTCCCTAATCACCTCTCCCTGGTAGTCCTGGTTTTACTTTCTGGAAAAGCAAAGTGTGATGAGTAGAAAGAATCCTGTACTAAGAGTAGAAAACTAGATCTGCCATTGGTTAATATCATCTTGGACAACTGACTTAACCTTCCAATCCTGACTCCACTTCCAATCCTTTCTATCTTTAATTTTTTTTTTCAACGTTTATTTATTTTTGGGGACAGAGAGAGACAGAGCATGAACGGGGGAGGGGCAGAGAGAGAGGGAGACACAGAATCAGAAAAAAGCTCCAGGCTCCGAGCCATCAGCCCAGAGCCTGACGCGGGGCTCGAACTCACGGACCGCGAGATCGTGACCTGGCTGAAGTCGGACGCTTAACCGACTGCGCCACCCAGGCGCCCCTCTATCTTTAAAAACTAGTAGCCCTGGTTTCTTCAAGCACTAATTATGTGTCAAGCACACACTAGTTTGATACTGTTTCTCCTACACCATGGTGCACAAATGTCAACACAGCACTCACGTTTGGTCTGCTATGCCACAGGCACAGCACAGGAACCTCACTCCAATCTGCAGACAGGATGTTTCTAACACAGCACAAGATGGTTAGTTTTTTCTAGATCACATTAGTGGTTCATACTATACATCCCAGATCTTTCCTCATGTAACTGCTTTCCTCTACCTACGCAACTAATTTTTAAAATCTAAATAAGGGACTTTACACTTTCCCTGTTAAATTTCATCCTGTTGTTTCTGATCCAATGTACTACTCCGATGGGATAAATTCAAGTTTTGTCACATACCATAGTATCAATGTCTTTAAACGTGTGCTCTTCCACAAATTGAACACATATGGCTGTATTATTCAGAAACATGCTAAATAAAACACAGTAAAACACATGACCCTAAAAACTTTTCAATGATTAATCAATTTAGCATTTTTTGGTTCAAAAGCATAAAATAGCCAGCAAACAACACGGAGAAATGATCAGATTTTCTGCTGAAATGATGTGCTATGTCAGCTGATCAATCCAAAAAGAAATGAGGTTAATTTGACGTAACTTCCTTCCAAGTAAATCTGTTGGCTACCGATGACATAACATGTTTTAAATGCTCTCAACCCATTTGTGTAATAATCAGCTCTTGAATTCTACCCAACATCAATAGAATAAATTAGACTGTAATTTTAAGAACACATCTCTCCTTCCATTTCTTTAAATACAGGGACCATGGTTTTCTTCATCCGTGGTCTGCTGCCACCATCCACAATTTCTCCACCTTGATGGCTATTTGGCAATTCTAGCAATTCCATTTTTCAAAAAGATCACCACTATAAAAAGAATATGGGTATGGGCTAATTAACCCAAACAAGAATTCTGCTGAGCTCTCCTCTCGGTACCATGAAACTATCATGTGGATGAGGAAATAAAGTTGTTTTGTCCCTAAAACAAAAATATCTTTTGAATGAGCACTGTAATGTTGTCTCATGAATAGTAAGATTTGAATTAACGACAGTGGCTATCTATCCACTTACCAAGGACACTACCAAAGAAGCCGCTACAACGGGTGGTAGAGTAGTGGGCATCAAAGGCTCTTTAGCTCTAAAATTAGAGTCCCTTGGCTTCAGTTAATTATTAGGATGACATACATTCTGACAAACCCATGTCTCTTAAGAGGAAATGTAGCAAGACTAACAGGCTGAGGGGAGAACATTCTCTTTTAATTACATTTACTTTTGATCCTATCTAATTTCTTTCAGATCCCTTCTGTTTCATAAAAACAAAACTGGCTATTTAATCTGCTAGACACTTAAGGGCTCTATGCTGAAGTATAGGCTAAGGTTAAAATCCTCTGATAATTTCATTTGTAAGTAAATTTTAAGTACATTTTTCACTGAAAACCCAATTTTTTCGCTCACAAATGCCCAAAGAATTTAGCTCTATAATTACCTGGCCCGTTAGGTTTTCCTCCCTCATCTTTCCCACATTAAAGAAAAATCATCCAAGTGATTTTACAAAGTGGTTCAAAATGTCGTTTAATTTACAATCTGACTATAAATTAAACAATAGCTTGTATTATATCAGAAAGACACAATTAAGACAATTAAGGATGCATCAGACAAGATAACAGACCGGAATCATAAAGCCAATGCTACTAGGTCAGGGCCTACACGGTAACTTAAGATCACAGGCTAACTCCTCTTAAAGACACATACAGTAAAATACAGCATTTAAGACTAGCCCCTACCTCTCAAAGCTGAAACTGAGCCTCTGCCTCTCGTAAACCTGATTCGCTTCTCGCCCTATTTTCATGAACTTCTTGTGAATCCTGCCCTCAGAAAAAAAACAACCAACCACAAGTTGTTACTCCTCAAGCGTCCAAGTGATAATTCGCACACAAAAGTGGAAGTTTGTCAGTTAATGTCCCCATCAGATATTAGTCATCGGACCACCACCTTTCCTAGAGATGTCGGGCAGACGGCAGTAGCATTTGATGTTGTGTCTACTTCCTATTCAGGGATGCCACTGCTTGTTTTTACTTCCTGCCTAACTTTATCAGTGTGCACAGCGGATTATTCCTGTTGACTTGCTCTTACCTACTTCTGCTGAGAAGCGGATTGTTACTATAACGGTAATAAAGAACGATATTTATTTCCCAGCATGTTACGGTGGGAAAAACATTGGGTTTATACTCCGAAGTCCTGGATTTGAGTTCTGAGTCCCTGACTTCCCAGTTATGCGACCTCAGGCTGCTTAGTCGTTTAGACTCTATGGGCTCTCCCTTATATGGAAGCTTAGACTGAGATCATTTAAGTAAAAATACTTTGGAAAATACGGACAGCTATACGACTGTAAATACTTCTTTCTAATTCCTAGCTGAATTATACAAAGCAGAAATTTAAGGCTGATGTGGCACAGCTTGACACAGACAAGTTAACACTTGCCAAAAAATCAGGAGAAATAACCACAGAATGCAAGATGGGGGGAAAGAAACCACACCAATCTTTCTTTCAATTCTGAGTTCATTGTTGAACAATGTGACTTCTGCTGACCAAGGCACAAGCCAGAGCACCAGCAGCAGAATCAAACTGGTGCACAAAGAACAATCTCAGACCAGACTCGGTCCTCCAGCTCCCACAGAAACAGTGCTTGGAAGAGCGTGCAAAAGCCCGCTCATAAACTTTCAGAAACTCTGTGAAAACCAAGCTTTAGCCTGCGGAATTCATGCAAAAAAAAAAAAAAAAAAAAAAAAAACACTGAATAATACTTCCTACTGTCAAGTAATTCTGAAATGCCCAGCAGCTGGACCAAGAAAGATGTTTAAAAAAAATAAATAAATAAGTATGAAGGATCCTTTGAGTTCACACACGACAGAGCTAAACAAGTCTAACAATGAACAAAAGCAAGTCCCATAATCCACAGAAGCTAAAGTGGGGGGCGGGCGGGGGGGGGGAATCGATGGAAATGAATGAAAATTGAGGATGCTGAAAAATAAGGGTAAATAAACTAAATTTCTTCAAAAGTGGGTATCAGAAAATGCTTTTCAGAAACAGTAAATGAAAAAATTTTTACAAATAAAACTACTACCAGAGTGAAAACAGTTAAAGGTACACAAACTCTAGCCAACGTTCACTGAAAATATGAAAAAAATCAAAACCCAAGCAACACCAAATCAGCCGTTTCTTAAAAGCAACGGTATCACAATGGCAACTTTTTCTGTTTGATAATTTAAATTTAAGTTGGTGATAACAAAGGACAAAGACAGTCCTGCTCCTGCCAGGAAAATTACGCAAGTCAGAAAGAAACAAATCAAGCAGCGTCTGTAAGAGCAAGTTATCTACGTGTACCGCAATTTTCAGGGAAGGGGTGGAGAAATACGCAAAATACAAGTCATAACAGCTCAGAAGTGCCAAGGTCACTCCAACACAGTAAAAAAATAATAATGATAAAATATTAAGGAAAGGGAAAATAAAAGCATCTAACAGAGACCAAGTGAAACACAGCAGAATCTCTTACAGCACAAGGACAAACTCTGCAGTAATAGAGAATTTAATTATATTCTGCCTTTAATACATGAAGGAAAGGTTCGGTCCGTCACAGTTACCCTGTCATGAAAGTAGTGATCTTTTATCCAGTAACAGTATTTCAGTGAGGTTCGAGAGCAGCTCTCCTCAGTACAGCATCAACGAAAAGATGTCAACAGCCAATCAGATATTCTACTAAATGGTTAAAAACATCTGAGATTTGCAGGATTCCCAGACTCTTCAGAGTACATTGAGATGTGGAGCATGTAATCCTTCACAGAAACAAACTGACTTGCATGTGGCTGGTGGCCAGACCCCTGGATGCTCCAGAAAACAATTCTTTTATAGAAGCCATTCCACCATTCAATTAACAACACTTGCTGAGTCCTCAATGTGGGTAAAAGCCCTCTGAAGCGCCATAGCTAGAACTAGAGATTTGTTCTCTCTCCCGCCTCAAGAAAGCTGCTACTTATCAAACTCCCCACTCTAAAAGGTAGGAACCCTTCCATTTCCCAAAACCACAAGCAGCTTTGGTTATCCGAACCCTTAAGGGTCGTGTTGAGATTCAAAACTCATAAACAGAGAGCCACGGTAGTCTGAGGCGCTCGTCCGCGAAAAATCACTTTTACTTCTTCTGAAGGGCTCAGAGTGTTTCACACTGTGGGTGTATGCTATGCTCTCTTGAGGAAAGGAGACCATAACAGTAAAATGCCACACCTCTCTCTCTCCTCACAAGAGTATTTGCTAAAGGCAAGGAGCTGAAAGCCAATAATATCTATCGTCTTCAACATTCTCTACCAGGCAACCAGGCCCTTTCCAGACCTTCTGCCTCTAGGTAGGTGACGTCAACCCAACTCCATACAAAAATAAATACAAATATATTCAAGTATATATTCACATATATATATATATAGTTAATTAATCATCAGGGGGCACCTGGGTGGCTCAGTCGGTGAAGCGTCCAACTTCGGCTCAGGTCATGATCTCACGGCTCGTGAGTTCGAGCCCCACATCGGGCCCTGTACTGACAGCTCAAAGCCTGGAGCCTGCTTCAGATTCTGTGTCTCCCTCTCTCTCTGCCCCTCCCCCGCTGGCATTCTGTCTCTGTCTCTCAAAGATAAACAAACATTAAAAAAAATTTTTTTATTTTTTTAACATTTATTTATTATCGAGAAAGACAGAGACAGAGCAGTTGTCTGCTCCTACAGCCATCTCTTCCACCCTCCTACGGGCTCTTGTTCCACTCCTGTTCTCCAGTGGCTATGTGCTAATTACTAATGCTACCTATCAAACTACCTCAAAACTAGAAAAACAACATCCATTTTATAATACTCGCAGATTCTGTAGGTTAGAGATACAGGCGGAGCACAGACAGGTGATTTTGTTGCTCCTCACAGCACTGAGAGCACTAAGGGGCATTCAGCTGGTGGACAGGATTCAATATGGTTCCACTCACGTGTCTGCTACCTGAGCTATGATAACTCAAAGCCAAGAACTGCCAACCGCATGCCTACACGTGGCCCCTCCACGCGGCACAGCTACCTGGCAGAATTGGCAAGCTCACGGCAGCCGGGCACATCCTCATGCAGAGGCTCAGGGCTCTACGCACAGGTGTTCCTGCTAAGAAGTCAGAAGCTGGACAGCCTCAGAAGTCACGCAACATCATGTGCGTGACACTCTACTGGTCAAAATCGTCGCGAGCCCACCCAGGTGCAAGGCGAGGAAAACTATGCTCAACTCCTGAAGGGGCAGTGGGAAGGTCACACTCCGTACAGCAGAGCATGTGGGACAGGAGATTTGGCTGCGGCCGCCTCTGGACAATCCGTCACAGTCTCCTACTCCACCGAATACTTCATCTAAAATCACGTGTGGGCTAATCAATTCTTTTTTAAAATGTCCACTCTTTGTGCTGCCCATAGGAGGCTGAGATAAAGAAACAGGAGAAGGTAATTACAGGCAAGGGTAAAAGAATTAGCAAAACTTAGGGGGCAGAAAATCGTGTGCCCCAGGAACGACGAGTAGACGGCATGATAGGAACAAGATGATCAGAAGGGAGAATAGCAGACAGAGTTGAAAACAAAGGTTAGGGAACAGACTGTCAAAAGACTCTGATTTGGTAGAAGAGAGGATGCCACAAGGGTTTTGATGGTAGCAAACAGTGGAGGCCCTGCGATACCATGCTCCAGAATTTGGACTGGGTAGGTGCTCCACGACTGGATGGGTGGGGTGGAGAAGTGATAAGTGTTCTGACGTTTGTGGATTCTTTTCTTCCCTTTCTGCGGAAGACAGCCAACCCTGCTAAAGCAGGTTAAAAAAAAAAAAAAAAAAAACCTGATGTCTGAGTACAATTGCCTGGAACTGGTCTTACCCAAGTATACTGAAATTACAGGAAGGAAAAACGCAAGAATAAGAACACTAAAAATAAATAAATAACTGGAGAAGAACAATTGCTCTACAATGGCTCTACATCTGCACTGCTCTACTTTAAGACGACCGAATTCTCCGATTTCCACCTTAAGCAGCATTCATTCTTCAGTGGTGACACTTGGAGCATTCTGTCAAGCAACACGTTTTATGTCTAATGAATCATTTCATGACCTGCTTATTGGATCCATTTCAAAGACAGAACCAAAAGCCCTGCTACTCCTGGGACAGAGTCAACTTATTTGTTTCTTCTCGGTTTAGTACTATACTCACCCTTCTATAATAAGACATAAACCTTTTAAGATTTGTTCTTTACAAAGTAAAATTGGTTAGTCCTATTCTAGACCAAGTAGGGCTAAACTACTCTTGTGAGTCTTTTTCCGGGTTATTTCTAAATATGTGTAACAACCTGGTGGATCTATATAATATTTCATAGTTATTTCTCCCTTTCTTCAATAAGGAAGCTATGCTGCTCTTCCTCAGATCTTCAGATATCCCCTTGTCCCACTGACAGGTCGCAAAAATTAGTATCCTTCCAAGTCAGACTTTCCCCATAAGACATAATCTTTCAGTGCCCTGGTTTTATGCACTTAATAAGCAAGCATTTCCTGATCAACTACTCCATGGGTCACACAGACCTTAGAGATCAAAGGGATTCCCACCCCTAGAGTTTAACAATATACTAGCTCGGGAACTACAGATCCGATTTGACACAAATTATCTGCATACCCAATTCTCCCGTATCTTGAATCCCAATTTCTTTCTTCACGCCATCCTCAGTGCACTAGCAGGATCTGGGCTGCTTCTCTGATGATATTGCCTAATGCCCATAAATCGGACATCAACTCCATCTTCACGACGTTCACTTTTTTCTGTAACGCAGCACAATTTATCTTTCCTTTCCCTTCATTCATCTTAAGAACCAGAACACAAAGGGAACCAAGAGCTGCACTAACCATGTTGTTGAACTTCACCAAAGATGGGGTTTTTATAAAGATGAAAAAAGAATGAGTAGTTGAAATGATCTGTGCCACAATAGATTGTTAAGGGTACCATGGAAAATACCTCGTGCATGAGTTTGCATTCTCTTTACAAACAGGTTCTTCTCCCAGATGAAGGGGAGAACTGGGCTAAAGGAATTCTTGTTCTACGTACATAAAATCAAATTACCAAAATGTGACTGCTGAGTCATAAGAAAAGAGGAAAATTGCTCCCTTTCTAAATTCTGCAACACAGTTCACCCTCTGGCATGATAACTTGGAAAAACGAAACTGACACTTTGATCTTAATATTAAAGAGTGAAGAAATGTGACTGAAATACCTCTGTATTCCATAAGGTTTAAAAATCCAATGCAAATACTCAAGTCATACCCAAAGTAAATAGTCTTAATGGCTGCTGATTACAGAAAGAGAAAAAAATCCCTCTTTCTAAATTTTTTTTATTTTTTAATGTTTATTTATTTTTGGCGGGGGGGGGGGGGGACAGAGAGAGAGGGAGACACAGAATCCAAGGCATGCTCCAGGCTCTGAGCTGTCAGCACAGAGCCCCAAGAGGGGCTTGAATTCACGAACCACGAGATGGTGACCTGAGCCAAAATCGGGAACTTAACCGATTAAGCCACCCAGGCACCCCAGAAAAATCCCACTGTTAAGGGACAGAAACACAGAAGAAATAACTAAGGCAACAGCATGGCCTAAGTAATTAGACTACCCTTGAAAATCAAAACCCAAAATAAAACAAATTACCCTGATGTGACTCTCTGAAGATTTCAGCATGACTTCATTTGCAGTGGGGGGAAAACTAATACACCGATCTGTGTTATGGAAAAACGAGACAAGATTTACAAATGATGTCAAAGGTCACTCAAGTTTTTCCCCTAGATCAATGAAATGGAAAAGGTAATTTCAAACCATTCGGGGCACTTTCAGAATCTGCCAAATTTTGAAGATTTTTGCTCTTTCAAAGGAAGAAAGCAGCAAACGAATAACAATGGTACACTTCCCGGCCTTAGGAAGAGGGAGACAGGACTCCCCAGCTGCACTTCCTAGAGAAGTATGCCAGCTGCCTTCTGTAAACTGAGATCAAATTGCCAAGAATTTACAGGATAGCAGTTACGATAGATGACCTAAAATACTGATCTGTTGCAAAGAGGATGTAGTGCAAACCACACAGGAACTGACAGGAAATCAGCCTTCAGGCTGGCACTTACACATTCAAGAAGGCTAGGAATCCTGGACCTCTGACAGCCAAATTTCATCATCTTCCTCTGTAGGAAGAGTTATCCTTCAGAGAGAACAATCAGAAAAATCTCGTACAAAGCTTTGGGACGCCTACTCCCATTTAATCACACTGCCCCCTGCCTGAACCAGCGGTTTAACATGTGCTGAAAGTCCAGCTGAGGTCCTACAGCACTACTCGACCAAAAAATCACATGTTCGCACGTCCCTTCATTCCCTCAGCCATGAGCCCCCTGGATGCCATAAATGATTCACAGCCTGTGATGATGGAAAAGAGAAAAACTAATATTTGGAGTTCACCAAATAATGACTCATCCTCCTGGAAGAAAAGAAAGACTTACTATTGGCAGCCCTATGGGACGAAATTTTAATAACCATTTTTAACATTAATATTAATGCCATAAAAGTTGGCGAAAAGAAAACAATTTCGAAACATGTGATATTTGGTTTGCTTATGCCTTATAAAAGTCCAGTTCATGCTCCAAGAAAAAGAATGAGTAGGATCTCTACTACCTATTCCTAGACTTGCCTTCTGGACTCACTGCTGCCAAGTTACTCATTCTCCCACACAACACTTTCCATATTAATTTTGACCCCTAAGAATCGAAAAGAAGTCTTGCCTTCTTTGCACCCAAATGCCAAAATGGAATCTTTTAGTATTTCACCTTTATAAAGGGAATGTTTGAAAACAGGCCTCTTTGGCTGTGACATCAGTGAGTTACTGAGGCCTCCAAGGGCCGGAGGAAGAATTCCCAGTCCCTCGCAGCGCGGCTCTACTCCTACGGTGCAATCTGGCAATGGCCAGGGACCAAGTCTTTAAAGCTGTTTTATGGTATTTAACATATGGTCATAAATTGCTCAGTGCTCTAAAGAGGGGCTAAATTTGCCACCCCTATTGATGAGAAATGTTCTTATTTATTTAAATTTAGTGGCAAATTGGCACTTCTCCAGATGGAGAGGTTTCGGCATAAGTACAAGAGAAGAACTAACTGGAGAGGAGTTGTATGTAACTTTTCTATACACTGAACGCAACCACATCAACTTAGGCTTACAGCACCACGATCAAACAGGCTTTACCACATAGCATGACAGCACTAGGAGAAGATTCTAATTTCTAAGGCCCAAACAAGGGAAAAACACTAATTTGATTCAGACTGCGGAAGAATTTTTTTTAAGACAATTCTCTTTCTCCTCAAGCTAACGCTATTCCGTCCCTTGGTCCTTCATTCCCCTCACAAATTAGAGGTATCTGGTCTTCATCTGAAATCCCAAATCTACAAAACTCCCTGGAATGTCCTAAGCCCTCTAGCCACCACTTTCCTCTTTTGCCGTATTTTTGGTTAAGTTGTTTATTTTTTTTTAATGGCTCTAATTCCCCCTCAGTAACGACACGATCTTACTAAAACATTTTGTTCTCTTCCTTTTACAACCTAGTCCTGTAGCCAAAGGCAGAAGAAAAACAAGGATTTTTTTATTTTGTTTTGTTTTGTTTTATCTTGGTGGGGTTGTTACTAACGGTATTAATGTGAGTGGTATCAAAAGAGAAATACGAAGGGTAAAGCCACTACTGGCTTTCTTTTTGTATTTTCTCAAATATGCAATACAGCATTTATTATACTATTATATATATATATGTATATATATATACATACACACACACTATTTTATATATATTATACTATACTGTAGTATAGTGTACTATGAGAGAAGTACAGAAATAATAGCAACAACTATAGACACAAACATCCTTAAAAGAATATGAATGAACCAAATCCAACAATATATAAGAAGGATAATACATAGGATAATACATAATGATCGAGTGGGATTAATCCCAGGAATGCAACATGGTTCAACATTTGAACGTCAGTTTATTCATCATATTAATAGGATAAAAGAGATAAAGCATGTGATCATCCTAATAGAGAAAAAGCATCTAACGTATTAACATTCTTTTCGTAATAAAAACCCTCAGCACGTTTAAAGAGATGGCAACTTTCTCAAACTGACGGAGGGAAACCACGGTTGACAATTATGCTTAATGATGAAACACTAAACACCTTCCCCTTAGGACTGGAAATAAGGCAAGGATATCTGATTTCATCACTTCTACTTAAACACTGTGCTGCAGAGCCCATTCAGTGCAATAAAGCTAGAATAAGAAATATAAATTCGACAGATTGGAAAGGAGGAAGCAACACTCTTTTTCACGAGTGATATGATTGTTTCTGAAGAAAATATACAAGGAACCTAAACAAAAGTTACTAGAACTAGTAAGTGACTATAAGGATGCAGAAGCACACAAGGTCAAGGTACTAAAATCAATGATATTTCACAAGATCAGCAACAAAGAATTAGATAAAGTTCCAAAAAAAACTATATATGCTATAAGTTAGCCTCAAAAATATGAAATACTTTGAGATAGATTTAAGAAAAATTGTCAAGACCTGTTCACAAAAAAAAAAACTACAAGATACTGGAAGAAATTAAAGAAGACCTAATAATGGAGAGGCTACCATTTTCACCTAATGGTGATATTAAGATGTGAATTCTCTACAAACTGATCTTCAGACTGAATGCAATTCCAAGCAGGACTTCTGCAGACATCTGACAAGCTGATTCTAAAATTTCTATGAATATACTAAGGACCTAGAATAGCCAAAAGAGCTTTGAAAAATTAAGTTGTAGGACTTAACACTGATTTAAAAACTTACTCTAAAGCTATAATAATAAAGGCGGTGTTACAGTCACGTGAGGATAGACATATCAGTGGAATACAATATGAAATCCAGAAACAGACTCACACTTAAATGGTTAATGAACATATATGTGCTCAAAATCAACTCAAAATAAATCATAGACCAAAATGCCTGAGGTAAAAATATAAAACTTCTAGAAGAAAACCTTCGAGATCTTCAGGTAGGAAAAGATTCCGTAAACAAAAAGTCAAAAGCATAAACTATAAAAGAAAAAACTGTCAAACTGGACTTCATCAATGTTAAAAACTTCTGTTCTTGGAAAGACATCATTAAGAAAATAAAAAGGGAAAAAAAAAAAAGAAAAGAAAAAGGGAAGCCACAGACTGGAAGAAAATATTGACAAAGCAACAAACAACTTCTTTCTAGGCTATGTAAAGACTACCTACAACTCAACAAAAAGCCCGACAATCCAATCAAAACGTTGAGCAACAGATGTGAATAGGTATTTCACAACAAAAGATATATGGATAGCCAATAAGCATACAAAAATGCAAATTAAAACCACAATGAGACACCAGTACGCATCCACTAGAAGGAATATAGCTAAAAATAATAACAATACCAAGTGTGGACAAAAACACAGAATACCTAGACTGCTCATAAATTGCTAATAGGAATGTAAAACAGTACAACCACTTTGGGAAACAGTTTAGTAATTATTTATGAACATACACTTAGCTTACAACACAGCAACACCACTCCTAGGTTATGTACCCAAGAAAATCAAGACATATCTCCACAAAAGACATGTACAAAAATGTGATAGCTTTATTCGTAACAGTCAAAAACTGGAAACTCAAATGTCCTCAACAGATGAATGTATACAAAAAACTGTGGCACTTGTACAGATACAATGCAATACTACGCAGCAATAAAAGAAACAAAGTACTGATACAAGGGAAAATATGGATGAATCTCCAAACATTATGCTTAATGAAAGAAGCCATGTACCAAAAACTACATAGTATATGATTCCATTTCTATGAAATTCTCAAACAGGAACAACTAGTTTACGGTTTCAGAGAGAAGGCTCAGGGTTTGCGGGGATGGTGATGGAGGAGATCAATCTGTAGACGGAATGAAATGTTCTACATCTTGGGGGGATGGAAATGTTCTGTATCTTGACTATGGTTTAGTTACTCGAGTGTTTACAACTGACAAAATGTGTTGAAGTGTGCGCACATTTTATTATATGTAAGTTATACCTCAATAAAGTTAATATTTAAAGAAGGAATATACATTTCCACCTCAGAGGTGCCGTGTGATTAAATGACATCACATATATAAATAAGCCACAAAACAAATGCTCTACAAAATAAATGTTCAATAAGTTATTTTAGCAATTCTATCTATCAGCTATTTTTAATAAACTATAACCAGAAATTTTTCTAACATTCCATGAATTCCAAGAAAATAAGATGTTCCGAAATACCAGGACAAAGGAATCCTCAAAATCTAAGGGAGAGATAATGTCTAATCCACAAAATTAGCACTTCTTACTTGCCTTTCATGAGCATTTTTTAGAACATTCACTACATCAAAGGTGACCTGCCTCCCTAATTAGCCTCTAAAAATATCCTGAATGCTAGATAATAATATTCTTTAAGTAAATGAATCTCTTAAAAGGATAAAAATAAAAGTAAAATGAACTATGCTACCAAGGCAAATTATAATGCCCCTCAGCATGATGCAAAATACTAAGTCCCTGGACAGAGTGTCCAACTTTTTACTTAGCTCAACTGTTAAAAGTCAGAATGAAAATGGTTAACGCCTCCTCTCCCTGCAGGTGATCTCAGAGGCAAGAAGAGAGCTGGCCAAGGAAACTCATAGACAGCGCATCCAGTAGAGTAGCAGATTTGTGAGTGCAAATGAAGAACCAAATATGCCACAAAAACACTCAGGATGCTTTATTATTTCCTTGGTCCATCCTACTAAAGCCAAACTAAACTGTGTGAACAAAAGCTGAAACTGGAAAGGTGGGGTATTTGAGAAGTTCAATGAACAAATTGGTTGTGTAGGCTTTTGACTTGGATTGCTGTCAGCTGAGCTCCAACAAGGGGGTACAGAGAGGCGGTAATGGCAGGCTGTTGACAGTCTTGAATGCCAGGCTGAGGGATTCAGTCACTAAAATACTGTAGGGGAGGAGGACAGGGTTAACACAGAAAGATTACTCGGTTAACATTTTCCAAACCAATTATTTTTGTCAGTGTAAGAAAAACGGATGCCTGGGTGGCTCGGTCGGTTAGGCATCCAACTCTTGGTTTCGGCTCAGGTCATCATCTCACAGTTCGTGGGTTCAAGCCCCAAGGCAGGCTCTACGCTGCTTGGGATTCTCTCTCTCCCTCTCTCTGCCCCTCCCCTGCTCGCTCTCTCTCTCTCTCTTTCTCTCTCGCGCTCACGCACACACTCAAAATAAATAAATAAACTTAAAAAGAAAAAAAAAACAACGTAAGAAAGAAATCACACTGCCATCCCAACAAAAGGGCCAACAGCTATAGCCACTGCAGCCAGCTTCTGGACCTCCTGGTAAAAATTCAAAATACAAGGTATAGTACCAAACCAAACAAAGTGCAAAATTCTTACAGATAAGATTAAATCAACAGGACCTAAATATCTTTCTCAGCTGGTGCAACATTCGCCACAACACCGCTGGGACCTTCAGGTGCTACCTCTCTGGTGTTTAGTTTCTGTTTGACAGCCATCAGTGTCAGGACCCAGAGTGTCTCTACACAGTGCTGCATAAGAAAGATCTTATAGGATGAAGAACAGGAAAAAAAGAGCATTCTGAGTTTACAATGCAGCTGGCTACAAAACAGTATGTAACAGACCTGCAGTGCAAGAAGTGCTGTGTAAATGCAAGCCACTTAAAGGGATGGAATCAAAAATGAAGTTGAGTTTCAAGATCCAGTGAAGTGGAAGTTCTGGAACACTATTTGCAACGTGTCTGCAAAAATCTTTGTATATGTCTCACCACTGTTTAATAAAACATTCCATTGAAAGAGCAGTTCTAAGGTTGGTTTCATTTCATTGCAATCATTCCCCAAAAAATACAAATTTAAATTCAATGATGTCGTATGAAAGCCTTGGAAATGAACAGTAATTTTACAATGTTCCTCTGAGGACATGGGAGAGAATGAAGTATCCAAATCATAATCCTTTTTTTCACTTTCTCCTCTGAAAATAAGGATTTTCCTCTAAGAAAGTCTTTCCAGTTCAAAACCTTTGGGGGTAATTTTTTGGCATGACTTCTTCACTCTGTTGCAAACGGCTTTGAAAAGTTCATCATTCCTCTCAAATGATAAACAACTGTATTGCTCCGATTGTTAAAGACAAACGGCAAATGTCTATAGTTTCATTTGGAACCTCTTTAGAAAGAATTCCTGTAACAATGTAATTGATGCCTCTCAGGGTACCTGCCCAGCTCATGCTTCCCTTGTGCTAAAAACTGTCCCCTGGTAACCATCACCCAAAACTCTTGGCCAAACCACTGGATCAAGAGTGGGCACCCAGTCCAAGCTGCCAATCAAACCTTCTCTCCCAGGAATTTAGACTCAAAGACCATAGGCTGTCTCTGGCGGCCCTGAACGGAGTCACCACACAGGGGGCTCAGCCCATTCCACTCGATGTGAGGAGAAACAGAGAAATCTTGGGAAAAACAATAATGGGAATCAAGTGACAACAGAGCATGTTGCAGGAGAGACAGACAGACAAACAAGGACAAATGCCGACTGCCTCTATAGTGTCCACCTCCAGCTAGTCCCAGGTTCCAGCCCCTCTGAGGCCTGGGCTGTGCTTCCTGCCCTTGGGCACCATGGAATTCATTTAATTCCTCATAAAGACAAACACCCTCTTTATGTTTCTTTCAATGGGTTTCTTATAAGCAAACAGTCCCTGATTAAGAAAAAATTGTTAGTATGAAAAATACAAATTTTAAACAAAAGATAATTTCAAATTTGAAACTAATGCTAGCAAACAGTTTGGTACTGGCCACAGACTTGCTCAATATACTTAAAACGTTTCAATAATCTCTTTATATAGTTACATAAGTAGTGCCATTCAAAGAACTTGTAAAAGTGAGAATACTTCAAAGTTCTCTCACTTCTTCATCAAACCTCACCATGGCCAGATCCAAAGAATGAACACAGTTAATGCATTCCACTAACATCTATTAAAGGAGCCCTTCTAAATGCCAGGCAATAAGCTAGGGAAAGGAAATAAAATAGCAAAACAGCCTCCCTCCCTGCCCTATTCATTGGGTCCACAAAAACACAAACACAGTAATTTCTTCAAGAGTGTTAAACAGAGTGACTAGAGCCGCTATATTTACAAATATGTGTTTATAGGAAGCTCATCAATCTTCCTCTGAGTTTTGTTATAATTGGTAGATTTTCACTCAGTTTAGTGGCATCATCCTAGCCCTTAACCTGTATTTTATTTAAATCAGTCTCGATCACTGAAGATTCACTTTTCCAATCCTGTTCGAGTAAGTACCGGCTGTCTCTTCTACCATCGTGAAATTCAAGGACTTCTCTTTAATTCAGACATCTTTTGAGATCTTGCAGGAGAATCTTACACAAATTGGCAATTCTTGCACTGACCAACGGTTGTCTCTTCACATTAAAAGAGCTGAAGAAACAAGAACACCACTCCTAATGTACTGTCATCTTCTGGTCTTTTTTATTTCAGTGATTTAATTTTGAATGTGGGTAATTCTGTAGGAATCAATGCACGAATTCGTGGGAGAAATACGTCCTCTCCCTTGTCTTTCATTATCATTAACTGCACAGTTTCCTTTGTTCACAGAGGGAACATTTATAGAATAACTGTTTTCTAATATATAAAATATTCTGAAATATAAATTTGAGTTACATGCTTTTCTCATTAATCTACTTTGAGGACAAAGTGAAATATATAAAGACAAAATTGATACAGACTCCAAATCTACGGAGTATTCTATGATCCTCGCTTTTTTCTGAATTGTTAACAGCACTGTTCCAATTTAAAAATTCCTTGTATAATCAATAACTTCTAAAGACTGAGTTTCTTTTGGCAAAAGACAGATACAAGTGACAGAACGCCACATTCTTTATAACATGATACTTCAACCAATAAAAATCTGAACGTTAAGCTTCATTAATTCCTGCATGCATGCATTTACTCCATTCCTTCAACAAATACTGAACTGAGTATCTTTACCATGCTGGGGCCTGGAGATATCATTTATAAACAACGCAGTGTCCATCTCTAACTTCACTGAATTTAAAGTTATGAAATAAAATCACTATAAGCTCCAAATACCTCGAGTCAGCCTTGGTTAAAATTATTCTTGAAACCACCCACCGCAAGTTTTCAATAGGATTTAATGAGAAACTTCAGATAAAGTTGTTTACACAAATGGCTTTAAGACTGTAAAGCCCTGGGTTAGACATTGCCCTGTGCTTAGAAAGATAAAGGTATGAGTTAAACAATATTTATTTAGTAGTTACCACAGAATATAATTTAAATCTATACTTATTCATCTCTTGCTACCACGAAATTAAGTTTCATTCTGGGTCTGTTTCCCCAACAAGGCAAAGAGCTTTTCTGTTTGCAATGACAGTTATTTTCCAAGGACTGTTAAACTACGTAACTCTTCAGTGGTATGTATTTGTTTGAGAAAACTACTTTTGTTAAAATATTGGTTGTACAGAATAATAGATAATTATGTAAAGACGAACACTGTGTTGGTTGTAGAATGTGGAACTCAATCACAGGTCTTGTGATAACTAACCACTATGACCTTACTGATCTTGGATATAATATATTTGAGGTTATAAAAATGGATGGAGTAAAAACATATGTAGAAAGTGTTTGGCCTTGCCAGGTTTTTTAAAAGTAAAATGAAGGAGTTAAAAAAAAAAAAAGAAAGAAAGAAAAGAAAACGGAGTGTAACATTAATTTTAAAGCAATGCAAAATCTTAGTGTTCTCCAAGAGGGAAAAAGATTCTTTGCAAATTCATGATTTGCTTTGAATGATTTATTCTTTTATAATAAATTTGGTTGATACAGTAAATTATCTATTTCCATGAACTTCAAAGCACACAGAATAAACCTATACTAATTATCAAGGTTAATAAAATATCTAAGTGTTCTACATTACTACTTCTACCAACACATCATGTCTCAACAAACTCCTCTCAGAAACATTTATATATATAAAAAAAAAGCTAGAAACAATTAATTTTGGAATACTGTAATTTTAAAGTAAGTATAGTCACAAAGAAAGATACTTTTTTCATTTTTTAAAATTTATTTATTTAAATTCAAGTTAGTTAACATACAGCATAGTATTAATTTCAGGAGTAGAACCCAATGATTCATCACTTACATACAACAACACCCAGTGCTCATCCCAACAAGTGCCCTCCTTAATGCCCATCACCCATCTAGCCCATC
The DNA here is from genome assembly GCF_014898765.1 of Herpailurus yagouaroundi. Classification (NCBI taxonomy): domain Eukaryota; kingdom Metazoa; phylum Chordata; class Mammalia; order Carnivora; family Felidae; genus Herpailurus; species Herpailurus yagouaroundi. The sequence goes on along the minus strand of NW_024412419.1, from coordinate 22,723,321 downwards.
GTCCCACCCACATCCCCTCCAGCAACCCTCAGTTTGTTCCCTGTATTTAAAAGTCCCTTATGGTTTGCCTCCCTCCCTGTTTTTATCTTATTTTTCCTTCACTTCCCCTATGTTCATCTGTTTTGTAGAAAGACACTTTAACTATAACCTAAATATTATACAAACTAAGGAAAGTAAAATAACCTTGCTATGCAATCACTGACATGAACAAATTTATGTGGGGAGATTTACAAAACACCAGTCCAGTAAAGATGGTTCTGCTGATCATCACTTAAGTTTTAACTATCTCAAAAGGTTTGTTTTGATTTTCTTCGTGTAAATTTTTCCATTTTTGTACTGTCAGGAGAACAGTGACTTATGTTTCATAATTTATGTAGTTGATTTATTTTTGACAATTCTATCACATTTTCAACAGCTATCAAAAAACAATTTCCATCTGGAAGTTTTAAAAGGTTTGTAGTTTGGCTTCCATGCAGAAACACTGCGGTACCTCAAAGTGTATGCCACTTTTCAAGTTTAACAGATAATTTTTTTAAAGCAAGGGATTCTAACATTAGCTTGATCATAAGACCAACATCCTTCAGAAAGCCTTCCTAAATAATGTCAAGAATTTCAGAAGAAAAAAAAAAAAAGCTCATTCTTCAAATTCAATGAACTTTTATAAACGTAGTTCGTTATCGATTGTCTTTTCCTTTTATTTGGCTGTGGGCTGTTTCAGGCTAGAACCTTGACTCACCTTAACGTGGAAGAACCTCAATACACAAAGTTCATTTTTTATTCATTATAGAGCATTCTACAGCCTAAATTAAGTCCCTGGTATATAATAATTATATAAAGCAGCAGCTTAAGAGGACATAATTAACTTATATGGGGTATTCCAGGCAAATACCCTAATCATCAGTATTATAAGAAATTCCCTGGGAAAATCTTATACTAATGAAAGGGTATAGATTAGTAAATGCTTTCTAGCATAGACTCATACAGCTAGTAAGATCTTTGTGAGGTTCCATCATTTTTGGCAAAAAGGCTGTGGACTAACCACGCACATTTATTTCTTCTCCCTCCCAAGACCCACCCTTCCATTAAACGATAATGAAACACAGAAAATAAGAATTCAAAACAACATTAAGTGAAGAGGAAGGGAAGAGAATAGCAATCAGTAGATGAGCAATTTCCGCAAATTCCTAGAAGGCAGAATGCAAATGGAAGAGTAGAAACTGATGAGACAGGGCAGAGAAAGCTTTGGCTGCAGGAATGTGAGGAAGAGGCTACTGCTGAGAGGGAAGCCCTCTGTCCTGGTGGACCCATAAAAACTTGTAGTCATCCAGGGTGAGTTTGAGGAAAGGGAAAAATGAAAACTGGGGCTAAGGATGGGGAAATTAACTACAAGCTCCATGAGGAAGAGTCTATGATACCCATCCCCCAAAACTGGTATGGTGGCCAGATGTGTATGCCCCCTTGAAAAAAGATAGGGGATTTGCTAAAAAAAAAAAATAGGACAATTTGGGGGATAGCCAGAACAGCTGAACTCCATAATATGACACATAGGAGTTCCTCATACTAACAGCTCGTCCATGATTAATCCACCACTCAGTAAGCTCGGTTTACCCATAAAGAAGTCCTATTCAATGTTTTATTGTCTGTCATAAACATACATAGATAACTGAAACCCATCTGTTATTTAAGGAAAGACTCCAGAATAGTAAAGAGGGGAAAAGATGATAAACAAACAAAAATACAATCCCTGGGGAAAATTAAAATAATTAAGAAAGCTTTTTTAAAAATCCACATTCTTTGAAAGCTTTCAAGATACCATATTCATAAAATAAAAACAAAGTGTTGTGAAAGAGGAACAGAAAGCAAAAGCAAGAGAGAGCTCTTCGAAATTAAGATACCTAGTTATGACTATGGTAAATAAAACTGATCAGGAAGGGCTACAGCAAAGGGAGGAGAGCAGAGAGAGAAGTGGAATCTAAGCAAGGTATTTTACTGTGTTCCAGCACTTATGTTTTAATTCTACCAAAAGAGAGAATTTTCAATACACACACTACAGAAAAAGGAAGAGAAGGCTACAGGCAAATCCCATAGAGATAACTGTACAGGAGCATTCAAGCAATTTATAAACGAAGCACAAAAGACAACTCTAGGTTTAGAACAAACGATAAGTTATTAATTTTGACGATGCAAAAGGAAAAGAATACAAAACTTGGGAGGTGAAAGAAGAGGCATGGAGGGAAGGGCAGGAGCTAATACCTTCATCTCACAAAGTGGGGAGCCAAAAGACACTCTCTATGGTTAAGGGGAAAGTAAAAAAAAGTATACCAAGTAGCTGTCACGAGTGTGCAGAGATGCTAACTGCGTGCCAGGCACGTGCTACGAATGTTTTAGGAGCTGTTCATTTAACTGTGCCATACAATGCTGACAGTGGTCCTTAAGAAAGAAAGGAAAAATGTTCAAGCTACAGAGTAACCAACACAGGAACCAATCGTGGCGATATAATTGCACTGAAGAGGAAGAAAGAAGAAAGACACAGAGTTCAATGAAGACAGGCCAATGCTTTATGTATCAGAGCAGAGAGTCAAAAGATAATAATATCTACAATTGATGTCAAGAAACAGAGGCATAAACATTATTTAGACATATGGAGAGCAGCCCCAGAAGAACTACATACTGAAACAGTTTTACAAAAAAAAAAAATGTAAGTGACTCCCTCGGGAAACAGGACCGGGCTTGGGAAGAAACCTAACAGAGGACTACAGCTTTCACGTGTAAAAAATTTCTGGACTTTTTTACATTTTTAGCCACGTGAATGATTTAGTTTGATCATTTCTGCTAAATTTAGTTAATAATTTTTTCAGAAACAATCTAGAATGTCCCACTACCTCAGGCAGGTGAAATTCTTATGTATTTTAATGGTTTCCAGAGAATGATCTAATAGTAACACGCCAGGTTAACAAGTCAGCATGTCCTATATTTTTTGCTTAATGTTGCATTTGTGATGCTACAGAATAGTAAGATGTAGCCCCTGGTGGCCTATAATTTAAAAAGAGTCCACAATCCTGGGAAACTTAACAGAAGACCATGAGGGAGGGGAAGGAAAAAAAGAAGTTAGAGAGGGAGGGAGCCAAAATATAAGAGACTCTTAAAAACTGAGAACAAACTGAGGGTTGATGGGGGGTGGGAGGGAGGGGAGGGTGGGTGAGGGGCATTGAGGAGGGCACTTGTTGGAATGAGCACTGGGTGTTGTATGGAAACCAATCTGACAATAAATTTCATATAAATAAATAAATAGTCCACAGCCTGAAAGGCACTATTTACTCATCTGTCCCATCTTTAACATTTATGTTCCTTATTCCTCTGTTCAAGACCAGAGAGACTTCAATACCTTCTTTGCCACAAGAATAGGCTCCAGAGAGAAAATTCCTGATGAGATTGGGACTAACCCACCAAAGCCACCATCATTTCCATGCTGCACTAGGGCGTCAGCACTGGTAATAACAGCGGGGAAGGGTTGATACAATGTAGGCAGATGTTGTAGACGGTGGACTAAACGCAACAGTAGGTCTTGACTGCTCTTCATCAAGATCACAAATCAGCGGTCGAAGAGCTCGAGCCAGGCCCCACACACATTTGGTCTGACCCACTTTATGTTGGCCCACACTATGTTTCTAATTTTTGAAAAAGTAGTTGGGACCCTAAAATGAAAGAATTTATACAAAAGTTCAGATTTCCACCTCTCAACAGAGGCAGTCCCCTCAAGACGGTAGGTGTGCCCAATTGTCACACCTAGCCTGTCCCCCTCATTTCTGTGACTAGTCTGGCCACGGTAGCCATTTGCATTTCCAACCCTTGCTATAAAAGAGGTAACCTGTTGACAATCCTAATCTATGCCAAGAGTCTCTGAGGGAAGACTCTTATGCTCAGGTGGCAATCAGGAGTTGGTTCTTGGCAGCAATACTTCCAGAAGGGAGTTAGAAGCCATTCCTACCTAAAAGCTGTTTCTAAATAGTCAGGTATTTTAAAGCAATGGACTCTCTTTATTGACAAATTACATAAGATCTGTCAGTAGAGGGAAAAAAATGCAAGAATTACTGCATAGGCCTAAAAACTAAGAATTTCAGTGTATGCCTATTTGACCACCGCTTATTCCCTGCCAACTGCCTTACTTTGAATAGAACTCAAATTAAAAGACAAATTTTTTAAAAGTGGTAAATCCTAGGAGTGCCTGGGTGGCTCAGTCAGTTAAGCATCCGACTTCAGCTCAGGTCGTGATCTCAACAGCTCGTGAGTTCAAGCCCTGTGTCGGGCTCTGTGCTGCCAGCTCAGAGCCTGGAGCCTGCTTTGGATTGTGTCTCCCTCTCTCTCTGCCCCTCCCCTGCTCACACTGTCTCTCCGTCTCTCAAAAATAAATAATAAACATTAAAAAAAATTATTTTTTAAGTGGTAAATCCTAGTGATAATACCTAATAGCCAGAAATAAAAACTGAAGCACAAAGTCTGATAACTAGCACTGTAATGTACATTTTCAATAAAATAGTCATCATTTACTTACATTTTAATGTCTCTCCAGCATATGGTATGTGCAGTTTAAATCGGTCACAGTTAGGTCCAGGAGTCAATGATGTGCAGCTTTAGAAAAAAAAAAAAGAAAGATAAGAAAAGATTTTTTTTTATAAAAAACCCACACATTTATGATATTTAATAAAGTAAATAAAAAAGTGATCTTTATAGATAAAAGATTAAAGCACTGGCTTATAAAACAAAATAAAAGCCCTTGATGGTCACAGAGGTCAAGACATTAAGACCTGCCCTGAAACACATGATCCGTTTATCTCACAATAGAACTTAAATGCCTTCTAACAACAAACACCAACAAAGCTCCAGCTACTCCTCTCAAATACGTGTATCTGGGCTTTCAAAGTAGGTGTATCTTCCAAAACAGGTCTGTACTCTTTGATGCCAAGAATTGTAAAAGAAGAGTAGTTTTAGGGGCAGATTTTAAATATAGACTCTTAGCTTTCACTCAGTACTAAAAAGAGCCCACTTTGGCCTTTTTTCCTGACACCAGGTCATTTCCTCTTTCTCCCCAAAGGGGAGGTGCTTCCTCTCAGATTTGGCACCCCCTTGTCTTCCCTCTACAGAGGGGCACAAGGCACTGCCCTCAGTTTCAGATAAAGTGTAAATTTAAAAGGAGGTGAACTGGTCACTCAGGTGTTTGGTTTCTTTTCAATCTATTACTTCACAAAGTTAAACAATGTTCTTCGTTCTTTAAACAAATTTACAAGATATCGTTCATGATCTCACAGGTCATAACTTCAACTGCATGACAGCAGCACTGGCTTCATTAATTAATATTAATACAAAGTCAACTGAGGAAATTATATGTCTTCATTTAGTTTTAAAAGTTGAGGTTTTTCAATAATAAAAAAAGCAAAAAAATGCTAAGTTTCTTTCATAATTCCAAAACTGACTATGAAGCATCTCTGAAAAGAGTTATTTTAAGGAATGGAAGCATTGCTGGAATAAATGTACAACTTCCCTGGATGGCCACTTTGAAGGCAACAGTCATGTGAAAATAAATTTGAGAAAAGTGGACTCTAAAAAAGCTAACTCAGATCTCATATTAGATTTGCCATAACTTTTTCCCAAAATGTAAACAGAGAAAAGAACCAGACAGAAAGCTTAACTCAGATGTATTTAATCATAAATCACTAGGTTGATTTCTCCTCTTATCTTTAGGGGACAACAAAAAACAACAGTTTATAAACTAAACAACAAAGCTAAACTAGTAATTGCAGAGTAAAACGATTTTAATTTCTTATAGGTTTTAAGAACACATTTTCCTTTACTGTTCAATTAAAAAAAAAAAAATCTCCAGAGTATATTTTATTAAAGGTACTAAAATATTTCCCTTACAGTACAATCTTTTCTAGACCATAGCACAGCAGTTATTTGAAAACTTATGGAGGGGCGCCTGGGTGGCGCAGTCGGTTGAGCGTCTGACTTCAGCCAGGTCACGATCTCGCAGTCCATGAGTTCGAGCCCCGCGTCAGGCTCTGGGCTGATGGCTCGGAGCCTGGAGCCTGTTTCCGATTCTGTGTCTCCCTCTCTCTCTGCCCCTCCCCCGTTCATGCTCTGTCTCTCTCTGTCCCAAAAATAATTAAACGTTGAAAAAAAAAAATTAAAAAAAAAAAAAAAAGAAAACTTATGGAAAACACATAAATTAAAGCATTACAAAATATAGTGTAATGACAGAATTGGTCCTACAAGCAACACTAATAATTTCTTCTCTTGCACATATTCCATGAACGATGCCTTAAAATTATTTTTTAATAAATAACAAAATATAATAAACATTCACAATCAATGCCTCTTTGAGGCATGAAGATCAAATTATCTTATATTAGATCAAAATATATTATATTATCTTATATAGCCTAGCAACTGAAGTTATTAACAGCACAGGAAATCCTGAGGATTAATCGGATTCTAGATTGTCTGAATAACTAGTCCTTCTTCAACGTGAAATTAGTTTCTCAATTGTTACATTCACTGTTGGGCCACATTTTGTATTATTTACTTTATGCTTTAACTCGGGCTAAAACAGTGCTTTGTGCTCTGTCCCTCCTTCTTCCCTTCCTACGTGAACAGCTTGGCTCCAGCCACCCTAGGGTGTTAAAAAGCACATTTCTCCATCTGAGTGATTCCCTCCCCATTTGTTTTTTTTTTCTTTGTCTGTTTGTTTTTTACTTAGGTAAGATTTACTGAGCATTGTTCTATGTGTTAGGAATACAGGGTGGACAAGGCAGACAAGATCTACAGTCCCATGGAACTTAAAATTCTGGCAAAAGAAAAAGAAGCGATAAACAAGAGAGGAAGATATAAAGATGGTTCGAAACGGCTACATGTTATGAAGGAAATAAAGTAGCGTGGCAGCGAATCGGGGGCTACATTACACTGGAAGACTGGGGAAGACCTCGGAGGAGGTGAAATCCGAAACCTGCAGGACACCAAGGGCTTAGGGCCTACCCAGGCGAGTTCTGGGGCAGAGCACTCCAGGCAGGGGAAGCAGCTGGTGCAAAGGCGTGAAGGCAGGAACGAGCTGCATATATCTGGGGGAAGAAATCTTGATATGTCTGGGCGATGCAGCTAGAGCAGAGTGAATGAGGGAGAGAACAGAGAAAGATTAGGACAGGGGTAAGCAAGGGACAGATCGCGCAGAGCCTTGTAGGTGGTGGCAATTAATTCAGGTTTTATTCCAAGCTCAAAGGAGGGTTTTAAGAAGAGTAATATTATCTGATTCTATGCTTTTTAAGAGATCATGCTGTCTACTGTGTGGAAAAAGAGACTGTAAAGAAGTCAAACAGAAACCAACAGGAGTCCACTTCAGGAAAGAAAGATGATACTTGGACTAGGGGAGCCACGGTGTCAATGGAGGCATGGATTTACTGACTAGGGACGACTAGAAGGAGAGCAAGTTTAGGAAGAAGGGGAATCGAGAGTGTACAGTGTGAGACAACAGCCAAATCATATGCGGAAACAGCCCGAGTAACGGGGGGGGGGGGGGGGGGTCAAGCCAATCCATAAGGGCCATGGAAACATCACGGCAAAGACAGAAGAAAAATTTGCCAAAACTCATTTTAGAGTGCTGTATATTGTCGGAAAAATCACTTACTTGGAGTGGGGACGAGGGCAGGGGTCACACTCCCCAAAGAGCATTCCCAAGTTAAAATGGTTAATCTCCAGTGAACTGCAGGGTTTCTGCTTTGCTAAGAGGAATATACAAATGTGGGCCAAGAACTTAACCATTCAAGGCAACAGGGGAAGACTAAGCTGTCGTTAGCAGGCCTCTCTCTTCGACAGTGCGCAGTTTCTCCAATGAAATGTTGAGCAAATTATTTAAAATATCTACTGTGCCCTATCTTCCAACTTACCTAGGATCAACAGCTTTATGGAAAACAAGTCAAGGTCATGTTACCTGAGAGTTCTTTTAAGATTAAACTAAAAATATTTCCCTTTCTTAAATTACCTCTGTCTAAAATCAGTTTTGGTCATGTTACTTAATTTACTATGAAATTTCTAAATCGCATTCAAGGAGGGCATTAGCTTTTCTGTTACTCAAACAAGGGCATGAGTTTAAAAAGATGGAAAAACACACATGAATAGTATGCTTCCACTTGTGGAAAAGACAGACCTATGTGTATGTATGTCTACACATAGAAACAGATTTCAGGAGAGACACCAAAATGTGGCAGGATTTGGAGTAATTTTTACAACTTTGATTACCTTTCTGCATTATTTTGATTTTTGTGATGAACATGAACTATTTTATAATTATATAAATATTTTAAAAAGTAGATCCTTTTTATATTTGAAAAACTGCAGGGTATCTACTGATGAACAGTCTTCAAGCAAAATAGACATGAAAGTCTTTATATTATGATATCACAAAACTTCACACTGCTAATATTTATTATCCCTCACAGTTTCTCTGTGTCAGGTTTTAGGAATGGCCTGGCTAGGCAGCTGTTGCATAGAGTCCTGCAGGATGTTGCAGTCAGATGTCAGTAACAGATAACTAATACAGTGGAGAAGTTCATTCATCTAGAAAATCATTTCCTTTTAGGAATATGAAAAAGCTACTAAAAGGCTGCTGGCTTCATTAAAATTCTATTTTTATAATGGCAACTTGTCCTAACAGTTAGATCTGAGGTTTAAAACCCAAAATTCCAGGGGTGCCTGTGTGGCCCAGTCAGTTGCGTGACCTGCTCTTGACGTGGACTCAGGTCATGATCTCACGGTTCTGTGGGTTCAAGCCCCACATTGGGCTCCATGCTGACAGTGTGGAGCCTGCTTGGGATTCTCTCTCTCTGTCCCCATGCTTGCTCTCTCTGTCTCTCTCTCTGTCTCTCTCTCTCCCTGCTTCGTCCTCAACACAAATAAACGTAAAAACAAAAAAACAGTATTCCAAACTGAGTATCTTTTAATAACAAGATAATTTTGAATGATTTAAAAATTGTTGGCAACTAAATGTAATTTCAAATTTGTCCCTCAACTGTATTTCCTGAGTGCTTACCATTTGTCAGGCACTGTGCTAGGTGCACAGAACACAGCAGTAATGAGAACAACAAAAAAAACATCTTGGCATTATATTGAAAAAAAAAGTTTTTAGATGAAGAACTATGCCTTAAAAATGTATCTTTTACTAAATTCTAATCACCTCAATGTGCTGGGAATGCACTATTTTAAAGTTTAACAAACGGGAGAACAAAGGGAGTTAAACAACCACCTTCTGCAGGTTATGCACGTGGGAATTATCAAGTCGGAATTCCCGAAAGCATCAGGCCAGGCAGTTGACTGTAGTGCCTCATTACAGAACTATAGCCAGCTAACTACACACACAGTAAAACGCTAAGCATAACAACGCCCACATACTCGCATCCATCTCTTAGCTTACATCTAATCATGTGATTCCCAAGATTATTATTTATCTAGTTTCCAACTGTGGTTTGTCTTCCCAACCATGTCATAAGATTCTGGGTGCTAAAACTGTTCTATACTTTTTTAAATGTCCTAGTATAGCATCTAGCATAGTACTAAGCATCCAGCACTGATGACATTTTAGTACAGACTTATCGTCATAAACTAAAGTCAGCAACTGTCATTTTACAGACGATGACAGTGAAGGCCAAGGATCTCACAGTCACTCAGTGAGAGCACTGGGACTGGAAAGCACTCCCAGAGCACTCTGGCCACACCTTGGTCTCCCTGACACAGGCATCCTTCAATCATCTGCAAATCTCCAGCATATAGATAGCTGGTGTCCAGGATGCAGATACTCCAACAACTACGTATGGAGATAAAGATTTGCCGAATTAATGCATAAACTGACTCCCAGTCTTGTGCTCTTTTCGTGACAAAAACTAATGCTTTAACTGGAATTAAGAAGATACTCTTATCCTCACCTCTGAGATAAAAGTGTGATTATTTGTAAGAGGTCCTCCCTTTGAAGAGCTGTACATGTAACTCAGAATTTATATTTAAAGTCACTTCCTAAAATTACTGTTTTCACAATAAATAATAACAACAGGCACTAACATTTGCTGAGCATTTGCTATGTGGCAGGTACTATTCTAAATTATTTAATTAGATTGAACTATTTAAACCCACAGCAACCTTCAGAAATAAATGCTATTATTGTTTCCATTTTACAGATGAGGCAACTGAGGCACAGGGAAGATGGGCATCTTGCTAGTTAGTGACAGAACTTGGATCCAAACCCAGGATGTCTGGCTCCAGGGCCCATTTTCTTAAACACCACTCCAAATCATCCCTCAATATTTAAAGGGGAAACCATCAGAATTAGTAAAAAAAAAAAAAAAAAAAAAAGTGAATTATAAATCTGTCAATAAATGCCATTTTATTAAGTACCCAAAATAATAAAAAGTAAAGGCTAACAAACTGTTGCCAAAAACAGTGTTCTCCCCTACCAGCTTTAGTGAAAAGAAAATGATTTAGCAGTAATTAGCATAAGAACTATATACATGTAAATCAATGATGCAAAAGAGGGAACAGGCCCTCCTAAATTGATTTTAAAAGGCTCTACAATGGTAACACTATTGACTTATTTAGCAAACTCTTTAAATAAACAGTGAAAGTAAATTTGGATTTGAATCCTTTTTAACTTATTACTTGCTCATAGCCCCTGAGATCTCCAATTATTAAGGTATCACTATAAACAGGAAAAGTTGACAATTTCTCTACAGTTTATTTGATTTTAGTGACAGCCAACTAATCTGGATTAACAAAGTTATACAAAGATACTCTACAACCTTGAAGACATTAGCATTTTTAAGATCATGCAAAATATAAGTAAAGCATATGCTTTGCAATTTAATACTAAACCTATTATTTGATCAGCTTTCTGGGAAAAAAAATTTAAAAAGAATGATTTAAACCATTTCTACTCTCCAAGCCACCTAAAAAGAACAAAGTAGATGAGTCCAGGGTTCCTTCCCTGAGTCTGCGTCAGTTTCCTTTACACTATTAATTTACCATTTGGCACGTTCTCCTACATAGCTTCCTGTTTTCTTGATAATGACGTTTGTGCTTAACCAACAATATTCAACATCAGCTGAGAAGGAAGTCTTCAGCTCTGGCAATCTAAAATCACAGGTGACTGTGAAATAAAATAGGCTCAAAGACCAATAACTGCCTGGTAAATGAGTCTCAAGTCATAAGTTAGAGTGAATTCTTGTTATTTGTTAGTTCATATTCACCACCTTTTCATTATACAGAATTTATTTTCCCCGAATTAACCCTATCATCAATGATTCCACTCAGACCAAAGCAATTTCAAAATTATCATGGTTTACAGACTGAAAGGCAGCAGCAAAGAAGCTAGGAGACTGCCACAGGCTATGTGAACAGCTACTAAGTAACCTATAAAATAGGCATTTTATCCACAAAGGCATGTGACCTTCTGATTCACAGATTTTTACACCCTCCGCCTTAAAAGGGAATTTCGGCCCATCTAGTTGACTACATCAAAACTCACTAGGTCAAGTTGGGGCCTTTCTACAAGGAGACTCATGAATTAAAATTGGTAAAAGGAGGCAATAAAGTTACACTGAGATAGATTTTTTACATCATTCAGAAGAATGGCACTATGTGCTTGATGACATATGATGTTCCCGATACACCACTCTACGTCTCTAAAGCCTGAAATCTATTTCTAGATCCTACTAGAAAGTGATGGATCCAATTCTTAGCAGAGGATTCCAAAATGCCATCACCAAAATATGTGACTCAGCTCAGAATGCTTTAAAAATTATAAAATTAAAATATTCAGAAAAACATGTATTTGCCAGTTCATGTGGCATCAGTTGCTGTTCCCAGTTTATATGCTGTATCTCCATTTATAAATGATAGATTTCAACTCTAAAGGAGGAAGTATTTTTAAATGTTAGTAGGTGTTCCTATAACAAAAAATGTGATTTAAAGTACAATATGATTCCAGTAGGAATGATAGGCTCACCCACTATTTTCAACAGTTAACTAGGAGGGGGGGAAATCTTAATATTTTGAGATGATGCTTCGCTTATTAATGTTCAACCTTTCTTCTTTTCTAATAGGTGCTTTTAATTCACTCTGTTAACAGAATAAAAGAGAAAATTAATAGGATTACCTCAATTAGTGCTGGATATGTGTTTGATAAAATTAAACATCCATTCATGATTTTAAAAACTTCGCAAATAAGGATAAAAAGTAGCTTCCTTACTATGATAAAGGCCATCTACAAAAAAACCTGCAACAATATCGCATTTAATAACAAAATGTTACATTGTTCCCTTTGAGACAGAATGAAAGGACACCCACTCTTACCACTTTAATTCAACATTATACCAACAGTCCTATCAAGTACAGAGTAGCATGGGGAAATAAGGGGATATATATGGGAAAGGAAGAAATAAAACTACACTTGCATGAAGATAATATGACTGTGCATACAGAAAGCTTTTGAAACCTTCATAGGCATTATTGGAAATATGTGAGCTTAGCCAAGTTGCTAAACAAAGGACATACACAAACATCAACTGTAGACTGTATACATATATCTGCACACCATCAACAGCCAGTTAAAAAATAAAAACTTTTAGAAAGATGCCATCAAAAGTAACATCAAACTATCAAATACATAGAAATAAGTGTCACAAAAGATGTGCAAGATCCCTGTGTAGAAAACTGTTATTAGAAGAAAATAAAACGAATAAATGAACATAGGTATGTTCATAAATGAAAAGATAACATAATGAAAAAGATGTCAGTTCTCCTTAATTGATACAGAACCTGAAAGTAGATTTTAAAATGTAAATGGAATGCCAAGAACCAAAAACAGACCATATTCTCTTGAAGAAGAAAAGCTTGATAGGATTATACACAATAGCCAAAAACTGGTAGTAACCCAGGGTCAACAGAGACTGACAAATGGATAAACAAAATGTGACATACATGTATAACGGGATATTATTCAATAGCCTTAAAAAAGAAAGAAATTCTGCTGCACACTACAACATGGATAAACCGTGAAGATAGTATGCTAAGTGAAATAAGCCAGTCACGAAAGGACAAGCACTGTACAATTCCATCCATGTGAGGTACCTGGAGTTATCAAATTCACAGAGACAGAAAGTGGAATGGTAGTTGCCAAGGGCTGAAGGGACAGTGGAAGAAATGGTAGTTAAGGGGTACAGAGTTTCGATTTTGCAAGAGGAAAAGTTCTGGAGATAAATGGTGATGGTTACACAACAGTGTGAATGGACTTAATGCCCGGAGATGAACACTTAAAGTTGGCTAAAATTATAAATTTTATGTATATTTTATCACAGTAAGAAAAAAGCTTAATAGGAGAAATTATTCTACTGAATATCAAAAATTATTATCAATCTTAGTAATTAAAATATTAATATTGATACAAAGATAGACAAAGAATAGAGTTGAGAGACAGATTCCCACACATCTGGACACTTAATTTATGACAGAGGCATCTCTGCACAGCACTAAGGAAAGGCAATTGTTTTCAATAAATGGTGCTGAGTCAACTAGACATACTTATGGGAAAAATATGAAACCTGAGCCCTACCTCATACCATTCACAACATCAAGTCCAAGTGAATTGAAGCTCTGAAGAGGAAAAGCAAAAGCAAAATATTTTTAAAAGAAAATGGGGGAGGGTTAATTGGGTAAAGAGAATATGTTCAAGAACTTGGTGGACAGGGATGCCTGGGTGCCTCAGTCAGTTAAGCGTCCAACTTTGGCTCTGGTCATAATCTCACAGTTCTCAAGTTTGAGCCCTGCATCAGCCTCTGTGCTGACAGCTCAGAGCCTGGAGCCTGGAGCCTGCTTCAGATTCTGTGTCTCCCTCTCTCTCTGCTCCTCCCCCACTCACACTATATCTCTCTCTCAAAAATAAAAAATAAACATTAAAAAAAAAACCATGAAAATTCCAAAAGTACTACTATGAAAGAAAAGATGGGTAATCGGATTATATTATTATCAGATTTTCTGTTCAACAACAACAAAAAAAAACATTAAAGAGTGAAAAGACAAACCATAGGGTGAGACGAGATATTCGCAACACATAACACTGATATTAAAATATATAAAGAACTCCTATAAATTGATAGGAAAAAGACATGTTAGTAGACCTGAAGGAATAGTTCATAAAAAGGGATCCAAATGGCCAATAAAAGTGAAAAGGTGCTTAGCCTAATTAGTCACTAGAGAAACGCAATTTAAATCTACGATGAGGCCCCACCACACACCCATCAGGGTGGTTAAAATCAAACCGACACGACCAAGTGGAATTAAAAACTGGTCTTGTGGCATTGTATATACAGTCAATGCTGCACTTCTTTCATTAGTATCCATATATTTTTGCAAATTTCTTTTTCAGGAATGACAGGTGAAAATACCCTATTATATGTAATAAGAATTACTGTTACAATATTGTTTATTTATCTTATCTCATGATTTTTAATTTATATCCTATATATGTTTTATAACCTATAAATATAGGTTATAATTAAATAAGTATGCATGTATTGAGGGTTCATAATTAAATTGAAGTGTATAATCAAAAAAAGTTTAGCAATCACTGCTATAAGAGTATAGAAAGGAGTCCCTACTCTTAAGAACCTGCAACTATAAATCAGAAGACAAAAATCAAACCTATGAAAGTCAAATAAGCACAATTTAAATAACAATTCAAGACAACAATAGATACAAGTCACAAAGCAATTAACATGATTAATTGCCAAATTAGTGGTTAAAGAAAAAAAGCACAATAGAAGTTGCCAGAGGGGAGAAACCACTTTTAGCTGCGGTAATCAAGGAAGGTTCACTGGAATACAGCTGGCCTCTAAGAATGAGTTAGATCTGGTAGGTAGGGGAATGAAAATATTTACCTACAATTGTCCTCAAATGGGGACAAAAACCAAGGAGACAGATACTCAGCTAGACTGAAAGCTATGTAATGAAACAGAGTATATGAAACCTTGGATCCAGTGCCCCATAGCCCACCTCCTGGCACACAGCAGCACCTGATAACTGCCCCATAAATAGTACAGGTGAACAAGTGAAGCTGGGGATGACAAGCACACTCCAAGGTCATGTCAAAGTCAAAACAAATTACATAAATATTCTGGACTGATTCCTATCTCAACTGTGGGAATGTTGGTAATTCTTACTACTTTTTTTTTTTTTTTTTTAAAGAGAAAGAGCACACGCATGCAGGGGAGAGGGGCAGAGGGAGAGAGGTAGAGAGAGAGAATCTTAAGCAGGCTCCACATGTGGCACAGAGCCCAACATGGGGCTGGATCCCATGACCCTGGGATTATGACCTGCGCCGAAATCAAGAGTCGGACGCCCAAGCAACAACCACCCAAGCACCCCCTAGTTCTTTCATTAATAAATAGTATGAGAAATCTCCAAGGACAAGGCCAACTTACATACTATTTCTATACATTTAAGGAGAAACACAATTTCATAAAAGGTAATTTTTATGCTAAACTCTTTGAATTTGTTCCGTAAAAATACTCCTGTAAACTTTTTAGGTCACCATTTTCATTCCTTGACCCAAAACATATCCTAAATGGATGTATTCCCAAATCTGTGCATTCTGGGAGCTTTATATTTTATACCACTTGTATATTATTTAGATATTATATATCTAAATCCCAATCTCAATTCCTGCTCCTTACAGGGAAGGACTGGAAAGTATCTTGGCATGTAGCACAGACTCTCAAGGGAATGAACTAGCAGAGCTGTGATCATTCTCTTACTGGCTTTCATGTTACTTGCTGCATTTATGTTTGTACCTCCACAATGCCTCACACTAAAAGCTCAGTTGTATGCTTTTCTTTTTTCCTTTTTTAAATTTGCTTAATGTTTACTTTTGAGGAACAGAGACAGAGCACAAGCAGGAGAGGGGCCAAAGCAGGCTCCAGGCTCTGACCTGTCAGTACAGAGCCCAAAGTGGGGCTGGAACCCACAGACGGCAAGATCCTGACCTGAGCCAAAGTCAGACACTTAATGGACTGAGCTGCCCATCAGCATATGCTTTCCTTACGAAAAATATATTCGAGTGAATATGAACAGTACAAAGGCACAGGGCACAGAAAAGAGTAGATGGAAAACTGGTAGAGGTGGAGGGAAAGAACAGGGAGAAGAAGAAAAAAAGTGGAAGAATGAGCTGTAGTGGAAACATGAGAAGGTGGAGGTAAAATGGGAAAGAGAGAGAATGGAGGAGTGGAAAAGAAGGGAAGAAGGGAATTAATAGATTCTCTTTCCTTTTGGTGAAAGGTGCTGTCTAAAGATGGAAGAAACATTTTTGAAATCCTCAAATTTTTCTACTTAAGTGATTATGAAAGGACATCTGCTACATGAGCATACCTGGAACTACAGGGTAATGGGATAAATAAATGTATCCGGGGCGCCTGGGTGGCTCAGTCGGTTAAGCGTCTGACTTCGGCTCAGGTCATGATCTCACGGTCCGTAAGTTCGAGCCCCGTGTCGGGCTCTGTGCTGACAGCTCAGAGCCTGGAGCCTGTTTCCGATTCTGTGTCGCCCTCTCTCTCTGCCCCTCCCCCGTTCATGCTCTGTCTCTCTCTGTCTCAAAAATAAATAAACGTTAAAAAAAATTTTTAAATAAATGTATCCATGTATTTTCGGTTTTTCAATGGTTTGGGGGGATTTTTTTCTTCGATTGCTCCTTGAGATACTACTGTTATACACTATGAATTTTCTAGCCTTGTGCAAGGCAAATAAATTGTCTCTTCTTTGGTTTCCTCATCCACAAAATGGAGGTAACAGCCCCACTTCATGGAGTTGTTATAAGGATCCAGTGACTTGGTACACATAAAGTATTTAGAAGAGTGCCTAGCACATAGTAAGTACGTTCTATTATGATTATTCAAAAGCATAAAGTGCAAAGTCAAAAATATGATGGAGAGTCCATCTCAAATACTATGTTCATGAAACCCTTAATTCACTTGGGCAATAATTTCCAATATTAAAAAAAAAACAAAAAGAACTTCAATTGACCCCCTCACCATACTACTATACCTTCTTCATTCCACAGACAAAAATTCTCAGAGGTAGTCCAACCAATAAGAGACTGAATCTGGCAGTAAAATGATTTTTCTAGGTTCTAAAGCAAATCTAATGGAGCTGATAATGCTCCTCATGTTACAGAGCAGGAGACCCCCAGGAGAACAAAGAGAATAGTATCACAATGGGTTATCCAAGTGTGAGACAGGGCAAGAAGAGACTGGAAGCAGGTCAATGTTTTGTGATGGTGAGCTGGCATAGAGCTTATTGTTCTTTAAAATGATACTCTCAATCTAATTTGTTCTTGGGATCTTCTACAAAATACGTAGAATTCTAGATTTTTTTTTTTTTTGCATGTAATGGGAAATGTTCTTTATTCTTTTTTTCTAGAATATACGCAGTAGCCTGCTATTTGCTTTTCTGATTACTAACATTTCTGCAAGTAAACCATACAGATCCTCTCCTTTTTTATTTATTCTTTCTTTTCACTTCATTCAGTTCTAGGTGTTACACTTTAAGAAGGACAGAGACTGACTGGATCTCACTGAGAAGCCAGCAGGGATGTTGAAAGGACACAAATTACATGGTTATAAGCAAAGACTCCATGTTAGCCTGCGGAAGAGAAAAATACAAGACGACAGCTATCTTTATTTACTGAAGTGTTATCACAAGGGGGATTGATTAAGCTTGTTCTACATCGCACCACGAGGTAGAAGTGACACAATAGGGTTTCAGTCAACATAGGAAAGCCGTTTCTAACAGTATCAGTGGCCCAACGAGCAGCCTTGGGCTTCAGGGGGCTTCCCTGGGACAAGATACTCTGGAGCAGCCTCAACAGTCACTTGTCAGGGAAGCCTAAAAGGGGTTCATTTAACACATGGTAGTCGTTAGAGTTTAATGCCTCTAATCCTGAAATTCTATAATCCTCAACTAGATTAAGACAACATTATACTATAATATGAATTCTAAAGCCAACACCAATTCTTTATTAAGTTTTTAAAAAGAAATGAACTCTACCATGAACTACATAAAACCAACTTGAAAGGGCAGGTGACAACATCTTAACAAAAACAACCTAAGAAAAGTTGACCTAATGTGCCTAGCACAGTCACTAAATCTTCATCAGTTACAATTTCAGGAAAACTGAAATGCCACCCAAGTCACTGACCTGATATAAGATGCTCACCAACTTAGAAAATATAAATCTACATACAACTCTAATAAGCAAATAGCAAAACAATGTTTGAACTTTAAAAAGTGCGTGAATAGGAGCGCCTGGGTGGTTCAGTCAGTTAAGCCTCCGACTTCGGCTCAGGTCATGATCTCACAGTTTGTGGGTTCAAGCCCCAAGTCAGGCTCTGTGCTGACAGCTCAGAGCCTGGAGCCTGCTTCCAATTCTGTGTCTCCCTTTCTCTCTGTCCCTCCCCTGCTCGTGCTCTCTCTCTCTCTCAAAAATAAATAATACAAGCAAATTACATAAACAAAGCAATGATGCTCTCTGTTTTTACTGTCCCAACTAACTGAAAAGTTTAGTAATTTTGAGAGAAGTCTTCATTCTTACAACCATCCACCATATTTGTTCTACCATATTTGTTTAAAAAGAAGAAAACAGCAATAGCCTAGATTATCTAATGTATAGTTAGGAATTACTTATCACTAATGTACTAGTGATTATTTAAGTCTTCGATGACTTAAATAATGTAACTATCTCTACTCTCAAACAGAATTCCACGAAGGCCAACTTCTGGATTGTTAGAATGCAGAAATCCTTCTAGAACAATGCCGCTCAAAGTAGGATTCATGGGCTAGTGCTACACTATAAACTGTTAGTAATCTGTAATAAGATAAACAGAGAAGCTGAGAGTAAGAAACTTTCACAGCAATATGTAAGACCAGTACTAAGTCTGATGAATCCAGTATTTTAAAACCCGGCCTTGTACCTCATGTCTTTTTTACTTCATTTTTCTAGTAATTCATTTCTATTATATTTTACAAAAGTATCAGTTGGTTACAGAGTCAAAAAATCTTTAAACTCTTATCTTTCCCCATAGGCGATTTGAGAAAACTTCTCAAAAGATCCTTTAAATGCTGAAGGTCCTTGGATAGGAAGATAAATTGCTTTACTTTGATGTCCCCCATTCTCCCTATTCACCTTGGTTTCCCCATCACAGTAACAAGCCCTACTAATTTGTTCAAGTGTTCTTTTGATATCTCTGCTAAATTGTCAGTAATATCAACACAGTTCACTGCTTAAAATTTATCATCAGATTATCTGACTGCTCAGAATTTGCAACACTACTTCATCTGCACCCAGATGTAGCTCCAACATGTTCTTGGACTCATTCCTCGTAAGAAGATATTAACTAATTTGATGATCTAGTTGGGAGGGGTCACCCAATCTTGCAACATGACAGCTGGCATGGCAGTCAGTCATAATTTTTAAGAAAGTCTAGAGATAGTACAGCACAGATTTAAATGCCAGGCCTCCACTCGTGCATAAAGACTGCCAATCTCGGGGGCACCTGGGCGGCTCAGTCAGTTAAGTGTCCGACTTCAGCTCAGATCATGATCTCATGCTTCATGGGTTCAAGCCCCACATCGGGCTCTGTGATGACAGATCGGAGCCTGGAGCCTACTTCAGATTCTGTGTCTCTCTCTCTCTCTACCCCTCCCCCACTCGCTCTCTGTCTCTCAAAAATAAATAAACTTTGAAAAAATTTTTAAAAAATTAAAAATAATTTATCTCAGCAATTCTGCCAACCCCCCTATACTTTCAATTCTCCATTTGAACTATTTTAGTCAGCAGAATTGTCTTCAGACTTACATATTCTTTTATTTCTTACATAACATGTATAAAGAGGGACTTAATAAATATATTTGTAAAAACCTGCCAATAAACAATTCCTAAACATATTTTTATTACACAAAAGCATTATGTAATATTCTTAGGAAAAATTAAATACACAATGATGTGCTATAAGAAATTATTCCACAATCCCAATAATTATACACTTTTAGTTAAGATTTGCAACATCATCCAAGCTTCCAACTCTTCAATGACTTAAATAATGTAAAAAATATATATATAAATGGAGTCTGATAATTTAGGTCAAAGAGTTATTCAGTGAGAGACCATAAAATAAATACATGTTGAATTTCTGTCCTAGTACCCACTACGAAATTGGATTCCCTCCCCTCAGTCTTTAATTTGCAGGCATCTACAAACTCCTGTCAAATGATCTGGGATCTAGCCCATTTGTAGTAAATTATTGCCTAGAAAATACTGCTATTTTAGATAGCTACTTTTTCTGAATGAGCTCTAAAACTGAACTATTCCTAATGTTTAAGTTTTAGTCTCAATCGCCTAACAAATTTCTGTCTGAATTCTAGCCAGTAACCGAGGCTTTTTTTACGTCCGTATCTAAAGATGTTGCATAAACATGGCTAGAAAACCCATTCCACAGTATACTGTATTAACAAGTGACTCCTATCTTTTCCTGGCCAATGCCCTCTAGAAAAAATACATAACGTCTGGTAGAATAGACTTGGGATCCAGTCCTGGGATCCAGTCCTGGCCTCCACCACTTGTCAGCTAAGTAACCCTGGATGAGATGCTCAGTCTCTCTGAGACTTATGTTGTCTCATGTGTTTAAAACAATTTTTAAGGAGAGGTTATAAAAATATTCCTCACAGATCTACTGAGGGCAAAGACAGCCTATGAAAAAAGAGCTTTATACTATTCACAAAAGCTACATTCATTTACTGCTCATTTCTTTATAGAAAAAAGTACATGGGAGCCTGGGTGGCTCAGTCAGTTAAGCATCCAACTTCGGCTCGGGTCATGATCTCATGGTTCGTGGGTTCGAGCCCCACGTCCGGCTCTGTGCTGACAGCTTAGAGCCTGGAGCCTGCTTCAGATTCTGTGTCTCCCTCTCTCTCTGCCCCTCCCCTGCTCATGCTCTGTCTCTCTTTCAAAAATAAAATAGGGGCGCCTGGGTGGCGCAGTCGGTTAAGCGTCCGACTTCAGCCAGGTCACGATCTTGCGGTCCGTGAGTTCGAGCCCCGCGTCAGGCTCTGGGCTGATGGCTCAGAGCCTGGAGCCTGTTTCTGATTCTGTGTCTCCCTCTCTCTCTGCCCCTCCCCCGTTCATGCTCTCTCTCTCTGTCCCAGAAATAAATAAAAACGTTGAAAAAAAATTAAAAATAAAATAAAATAAAATAAACATTAAAAATTTTAAGAAAAAAAAAGAACAAAGTATATACAATTGTCGTCTGTTTGGAGACCTGAGTCCACCACACAGACGGAGGTAAATGAGTAGACTGGAAGTCAGAGAGCCTCAGAGAGGTGCTGATGGGGTATAGAGAGAGGCACATTTCAGGAAATGATAATACCTTGAAGCCAATCCTCAAGACTGGGACAGAGTTTTTTAGGACATTGAATTTAGGGGCCCCTGTCAATGGCTGTATGTTTGCCTCTGTTTCTCTTCATCCTTTCTTCTCTATATTCTTTTCTTCTTCCTTAATTGTATCTCCCCATCACACTGTCCTTCTGCCTCCCTTCTATCCCTCTTTACCCTCTTCTGTCTTCCATCCTTAGCTTTCTCCTTTAATTACAATATGGAACTAAAATAATTTTTAAATATTTATTTATCCTATTCTTAATTTAAAATCCAGAGGGTTCGGACACGTATACATAACATTCACCAAAAGACATGTACTAGAATATTCACAGCAGCACTGTTCATATTAGACAAAAAGTCGGAATTACCCAAATGTCTTTCAACAGCACAACAGACAAACTGGTATGTTCACATAATGGAACAGTCCTTGCTCAGCCAGGAGAATGAATATATCCGCAACAATACAGAAATTCACAAACACAATGCCGGAACCAAAGAAGCCAGACACAAAATGCCAGTTTGTGGGTTACAAATTCCACTTATATTAAGTTTTTTTAAAAAAGGAAAAACGAACTTCTGCTTTTAGAAGGCAGGATGGTGGTTACTCTGTGCGTGTGTGATGGGCAGGGGAGAGCACCGGAGGATGTGTGAGGTGCTAATAACGTTCAGGTTTTTTTAGGTCCCAATTACACAAATGGATTCAGTTTCTGGAAATCCTCTGAGTAATATACATATGATTCGGTGCACTTTTCTAAATGTATACTATACTTCCAGAGGCGCCTAGGTGGCTCAGTCGGTTAAGCATCTGACTCTTGATTTTGGCTCAAGTCATGAACTCACAGGGTTCGTGGGTTCAGGCCTGTGTTGGACTCCGCGCACTAACAGTGCAGAGCCTACTTGGGACTCCTTCTCTCCCTCTCTCTGCCCCTCCCCTGTGCACATGCACACACCTGGGCACTCTCTCTCGCTCACTCTCTCTCCCAAATAAATAAACTTTAAAAAAAATAATAAACATATACTCTACTTCAATAAAAAGGTAAAAAGGTTTTTGTCGGTTTTATTTTTTTATTCTTTGAGAGAGAGTGTGTGAGCAGGGGAGGGAGGGGGCGGGCAGAGGGTCCTGAAGCTGGCTCTGGGCTGACAGCAGCAAACCCAACGCAGGGCTGGAACTCACAAACCGTGAGATCATGACCTGAGCCAAAGTCAGATGCTCAAATGACTGAGCCACCCACATGCCCCGTAAAAAGATGTTTTTAATCAATGAGTTTAAACATTTAATGTCCAAGTTAAGGGAGTAGCAACATCTAACCACTTCTTTTTTTCCCTGGTGCCCTCTAATTTTTTTTAACCCCAAAAGACAACTGTGATACAGCCCTGAACTTGGAACCATACAATCTACTTCCAGATTCCCAGCTTTATGCTTACTGTGCTTCTACTATGTACCAGGTTCTATGCGAGGCACTAAAGATACAGCTGTGATGTCAGATGGGGCCCCTGCCTTCTTTGAGGAAACAAACAAATATATACATCTGCATGTATGTATGTATATGCGACAAAAGGACAGATCCTGAGATGGAGAAAAACATGAGAGCCCTGCTTTTGATGGAATGGTCTAGCAAGGCAACCCTGAACAAGTCACTTAACTTACTTGAGTCTCAGCTATCTCATCTGCTTAGGATCAAATGTGGTAATATCTTTCAAAGCAATCATATTACAATGATAGCATTATGCACGATAATAACTATTATTGTTCTTACTGCTTAATATAGAGTTGCTTGAGTTAACCAAATGTCAGCATGATCTATGCACTAACACAGTCATAGTAAAAATGAGTAATATTTAATGGTCACTAATTCTCAATTAAAAGGCTTCTACTCTGGGTAGAAGATCTACCCATAAACGGCTCTCCTCTCCCTTTAAAGGGGTGTTAATGATACAAAGTCCTGGCTCAATTTCAGCACAGCCCTCTCTTGCCTTTAAAGAAAATCAAGCACAAAGAGATGGTGCTAAGAGAGAGGCTGGCCAGAGAAGTGATATCAGCATCTCAGAGATCAAATTAACCAACCAAAAAATATATGTGAAGGATTCTACCTTAATGTATTAGATGATCAGCACTTTCCTTGTACTGACAACGATGAGTCTAGGCCTATATTTAAATTTTTTTAATGTTTATTTATTTTTAAGAGACAGAGAAACAGTGTGAGTGGGGAAGGGGCAGAGAGAAAGACAAACAAGGAGACACAGAATCAAGCAGGCTCCAGGCTCTGAACTGTCAGCACAGAGCCCAACGCAGGGCCCAAACTCAAGAACCGTGAGATCATGATCTGAGCTTAAGCCAGACGCTCAACTGACTGAGCCACCCAGACACCCGTAGGTCCGTATTTAAAGGAGCTTAAGGGATGCCTGGATGGCTCAGTCAGCAAAGCGTCCAACTCTTGGTTTTGGCTCAGGTCACGATCTCAGGGTTCATGGGATCAAGCTCCATGTCGGGCTCTGTGATGACAGCATGGAGCCTACTTGGGATTCTCTTTCTTCCTGTATCTCTGTCCCTCCCCCTCATGCTCACGTGCACTCGCTCTCTCTCGCTCTCTCTCTCTCAAAAATAAATAATCTTTAAAAAAAAAACTTTAAAAAATAAAGAAGCTTAAGATATGGTTGCAGAATTAAAATCGAACAAACAAAACAAAAACAACAAATTAGGGGAAAGTTGCAGAGCTATACAATCAGATTTGGTTTCAAACCTTGGCATTGCCACATGATAGCTTAGGACCCTCACCTTGACCTCTGAGGACTGATTCCTCGCCTGTAACAAGACGATACTAAAGACTACACATCATATAGTAATGAGAGGCTTTAGGAGGTAATATGTCTAATATGGCTGGGGCAGGATCTGGTGCAGTAGCTGTTACTGCTGTCATTATTGTGATTACTTTACAGGCAGAAGCCCAATAAAAGCAACTAACATATACCCCAAACTGTCTACAGATATTGGTTCCCTCTGTTCTCCCCAACTGCTATTCCCTCAGCCCTACACCAAACAGTATATATTCAGATATATTTACAGTATAAGGGTAAAAATAAAGTGTAAATGCAAATCTATGTGCTTGCACGGCCTGAAAAGGTAAAAAAACCTCTTTGACTTTTAAGACCCTCAACTTTTTCTAAAACCATGAAGGTGCTCCACCCATTTATTCTGGCTTAAACCTTTGGGCAGCCTCCTTTACAGAAGCTAATTTCATAAGAATTTACAGTTCAAAAATAAGTTCACAATTGCAGTACTATTTTAACTTTTCTCACTTAAATAGTTTGCCTCCTCAGCCAAAGGCTTAAATCAAAGCATGAATTGGGGGGGGAAAAAAACTCAAATGTGAAAGATTGCTAGCCTCTTCTCTAAGGTCAGGAATAAGACAAGAATGCCTGCTTTCACCATTTCTACTTAAAACAGTTCTAGAACTCCTAACCAGACCAATGAGGCAAGAAAAAGAAATAAAAGGCATCCAAAAGGAAGAAGAAAAAATATGTTTGCAGAGGACATGATCTTATATATAGAAAATCCTGAAGATTACACACACACACACACACACACACACACACACACACGCACACACAACTATTAGAACTAATAAGTTCAGCAAAATTGCAGGATACATGATCATGCAAAAATCAGCTGCATTTTTATACCCTAACAATGGACAATCTGGAAAGGAAATTATAAAAAACAATCCCATTTATAATAGTATTAAAAAGAATAAAATACTTAGGAATAAACTTAACGAAGGAGGCAAGGGTTGAATATAGCAGTCCCCCACTTATCCACAGGAAACACATTCCAAGACCCCCAACAGATGCCTAAAACCGCAGACAGTACCAAACCCTATGTATATTCTGTTTTTCCCTATACACACCTATGATAAAGTTTAGTTTATAAAGTAGGCACAGTAAGAGATTAACAACAACAACTATTAAGTAAATGGAACAATTGTAATGGTATACTATAATAAAAGTTATGCGAATGTGGTCTCTCTCTCTCTCATAGTATCTTACTATACTGTACTCACTCTTCTTGTGACCATGGGAGATGATAAAATGCCTGCACGATGAGATGAAGGGAGGTGAAGGAGGTAGGCATCATGAGGTAGCATTAGGCTACTACTGACCTTCTGATGATGTGTCAGGAGGAGGACCACCCGCTTCTGGACCATACTTGACCATGGGTAACTGAAACCATGAAAAGCAAAACCACAGAAAAGGAGGGACTACTGTACTCAAACCTACAAAATATTGCCAAAAGAAATTAAAGAGGACACAGATAAATGGGAAGACATCCTGTGTTCACTGATGACTCAATACTGTTCAAATGTCGATACCACCCAAAAACAATCTATCAATTCAAAGCAATCCCTATCAAAATCTCTACAACAATCTTTGCAGAAACGGAAAAAGCCATCCTAAAATCCATATGGAAGCTCAAGGGATCCTGAATACTGAAGAGCCAAAGCAATCTTGCAAAAAAAAGAACAATGGTGGAGGTCTCAAACTTCCCAATTTCAAAACTTACTACAAAGCTAAACAAAAGAATGTGGTACTGGCATAAAGACAGACATACAGACCAAGTGAACAGAATACAGATCCCACAAATAAACCCTCAAACATATGGTCAAATAATTTCAGCAATAGTGCCAAACCCATTTAATGGAGGGAAAGATTGTCTTTTCAACAAATAGTGTTGTGAAAACTGGATATCCAAGCGCAAAAAAAAAAAAAAAAAAAAGTCGAACTCTCATACCACATATACTTCATCAAAAGTAAAAACATTGTGGGGGCGCCTGGGTGGCGCAGTCGGTTAAGCATCCGACTTCAGCCAGGTCACGATCTCGCGGTCCGGGAGTTCGAGCCCCGCGTCGGGCTCTGGGCAGATGGCTCGGAGCCTGGAGCCTGTTTCCGATTCTGTGTCTCCCTCTCTCTCTGCCCCTCCCCCGTTCATGCTCTGTCTCTCTCTGTCCCAAAAATAAATAAACGTTGAAAAAAAAAAAAAAGTAAAAACATTGTGCATCAAAGGATACTATGAACAGAAACAAAAGGCAACCTATGGAATGGGAAAAGATATTTTCAAATCATATATCTTATAAGGAATTGATTATCTAGAATACATAAAGAATCTAGAATATATATATAAAGAACTCCTACAACTCACCACCAGCAACACAATTAAAAAATGGGCAAAAACCTTGAATAGACATTTCTCCAAAGCAGATATGCAACTTGCCCCTAAGCACATGAAAAGATGCTCAATGTCAATGGTCATCAGGAAAATGCAAAACCACAATGATATACCACTTCATTAGGATATACCATTAGGATGAGTACTAATTTTTTTTTTAATTTAAAAACAAAGAAAAAATTTAACAAACAGCAAGTGCTGGTGGGGATGTGGAAAATTTGGAAGCCCACGCATTGCTGATGGCAATATAAAACGATGCAGCCACTGTGGAAGTGGATATGGTGACTCCTGAAAAAAAATTAAAGGTAGAATTACCATGTTTAATTCCACTTCTGGGTATACCCCCAAAAGAACTGAAAACAGGACTCCCAACAGATATCTGTACACCTATGATTATAGCAGCATTATTCACAATAGTCAAATGGTTGGATCTGGATGGATAAGTGGATAAACAAATGTGTTATATACACACAATGGAATATTACTCAGCCTTATTAAAAAGGAAGGAAATTTTGAGCTGTGCTACAGGAAAAACCTTGAAGACATTACTCAAAGTAAAATAATCCACTCATAAAGGAAAAAGTACTGCCTAATTCCACTTCTATGAGGTACCAAAAGCAGTCGGATTCATAAACAGAAAATAAAATAAAATGGAGGCAGAGGGGAACAGGAAGTTATCATTTCACGGGCACAGGGTTTCAGTTTGGGAAGATGAAGCTCTGGAGAGGGGTGGCGGTGGCCGCTGCACTACATTGTGCTCAATGCCACTCAACTGTACACATAAAAACGGTGAAAAGTGGTAAATGGTGTGTATATTTTACCACATTAAAAGCAAAGTGTGTGCCAAGCCCCAAACTGAATTTACCTATTAAGAATTTACTGAAGCACAAAATTTTTAAATGCTGTTTTTAAATTAAAAAGTCTAAGGAGTCCACAGATTAAAAAACAACAACAACAAACAATCCTTCTGAGGGCATTATACCTACTTCACAGTGGAACTTCAAAACGTTCTCCCAAAACTTCCACTTGACTCAAGAGCTCTTATCAATAAGTTGGCAAGAGCAAAGGTTGAGATGAAAACTATTTCAGAAAACAAAAAAGGATACATTTTTCAAAAAGTCAAGAGAAGCAAGGTCAATGGGAAAAACAACTTTCATAACATGCCATTAGAAAGATAACCAAATTACTCAGGAAATGTGGCCCTGAAAGGAAGATTACAAAATTGTTTCTCAAGAATATGGCACCAGAAAGCAAGATTATTCAGGGATCATGTAAGTTAAAAAGGGGGCTATCTACATGGATTCCTTAGAGTCCTTTAACATATGAGTGAGAGCACAGGACTAGT
This sequence comes from Herpailurus yagouaroundi, assembly GCF_014898765.1. Lineage (NCBI taxonomy): Eukaryota > Metazoa > Chordata > Mammalia > Carnivora > Felidae > Herpailurus > Herpailurus yagouaroundi. Next base: position 22,695,247 of record NW_024412419.1, on the reverse strand, counting down.
TAATTTGCACTTTTTTTTAATTTTTTTTTAAAGAGAGAGATAGAGTCAGAGAGATAGAGTGCAAGGGGAGGGGCAGAGAGAGAGGGAGACACAGAATCTGAAGCAGGCTCCAGACTCTGAGCTGTCAGCACAGAGCCCGACACAGGCCTTGCACCTGAGAACCCCGAGATCATGACTTGAGCCAAAGTCAGCCGCTTAACTGACAGCCACCCAGGTGCCCCTAATTTGCAGTCTTGAAACAAACTTATTATCATGTGTCCATGAATGTGAACTAAAAGAGTCCCACTCATCTTCTAAAGAACTCTGCAAATTTGTCATTCTAATGAAACAGAAACCAGTCAAAAAATACCATCTTAAAATTGCACAGAATAGAGGGGACAAAAGATAACAGTAAGAGTGATTTTTTTGTTCCCCTGAACAGTACAAAGTAGAGTTAGGAATAGATTAAATCAATCTTCTACCTCCTTTCCTTTACACATCAGACTGGCAACTTCTCTTTACCTCTTCCCCTACCCAAACTTCCATACCAAATGAAGTCACTCTGAAATGAAGTCACTGTAGGGCATGAAAAGCCCATATGATTCATAATTCATAATCAAAATCATTAACCTCCAGACCCAGGTTTCTCCCAGCATTGACCACCCTAGCCTCTGTAGGAAGACTGTGAAACCCTAGCACAAGTTCCTGAGGTCAATGATGTCAGAGTTCACTGGGCCAAAGCCAATACCATCCTTTGACTTCTTCTCCCAAAAATCCTACGTACAAAATAAAACAAGTGAAAGCCCTCTGAAATGTTAAAAAAAAAAAAAATTTAACTGTTTGACATTATTTACATTACTGTATCACCCTATGAAAATTTACATTACTGTATCATAGTATTACAATCAGAAGAAGGCTAGACAGGCAGCTACCCAAGTCAAAGATCTAAGAGAAGAAAAGCCTAGAGCACGAGGAGTAGGGGAACTTGTGTTTCTCCAAGTTAAAACACACACACACACACACACACACACACACACACACACACACACACAAAGTAATTCCCAGAGGACAACCTAGGAATGGTAATACCACTCAAAATATCAACACTATGCACCATTCACTGTGTTTCTAGATGCTCGGGTGCCCAGATAAGCACCTTGAGCCCTAGCCAAAATTCTGCCCTGTAACATCCACAACCCCACCCACGCACTGCCCACACTAGCTCCCCACCCTCCCACAGAGCTCCCCACATTAGTCTGTACACCATCTTCTGAGGTCCTGGCAGGAAAGCTTCTTCAACCCTGTGTAGAGAACTGCATGTCTCTGCTCAAGACAGCCAATGTTCAATCTCAAACACCTGCTGAAAACAGTTAGGTTCTGTCTGCTAAAATAGAAGTTGGCATCGCCAAGCCCATTCATTCTTCAACCTACTCAAATATTTCAAAGTACATCCACCTGAGGGTCTGAGTTAGCTACACCGATATTTTTTTCTGCTTCCATGGATCTCCAAAAGGCGATGAACAAAGACAGAAAGCTACCCCAGAAACAGAAGTCTCTGGCTCTCCTGTCCTTATCTGCTCTATGATTTCTAACTTTTGTTATACGTGTGTGACCTCTTATCTTGCTCTGCTTGCCTTAGTCTTATTTAGACAGCTCCCTTATACCGCCTGCATGGACACTCACTCTTTAAAGAGTCCCTGATTCTGAAATGCCAAAGTGATTCTACCAACTGCCTAACAACAGTTACAGTGAAATAATGATATGTATGATGCCATGCAAAATATATTATATAAGACACATAATATGATGATAATAGCATTTTTATTGTCGTAGATAAAAATAGCTACCATTTATTGCACACTAAATGTATTATTATATTACATTACATACATTACATGCATACATACATTACATTACATACATACAATACACTAAATGTATTGTTAGAATACAAATATTCTAAATACTTTATATTGAGTTATATCCTTTCCTCCCCCTAACTACTCAATAAGACAATTATCAACATCCCCAAGTAAGAGAAAACCGAGGCACAGAAAGGGTGTGCAATTTGCCAAAGCTTATTAAGCTATTAAATGTCAAAATCAGGATTCACACTCACTGACTAAAAACCCTATACCTGCTTACCACTATATCATGCTACCATCCAACACCCCTAAAGGCGGCTCACTGGGCTCCATCCTTTGTCTACCTTGACTTCTGGCTTATGCCACCCCACCCCTTCGCCCAGTATTGCTTTAGATCTTCTGGTTCTGGCTATTTTTCCTTTCTTCGAACTCTTCTTAAATATTCTTAGTGATTCGGATAACAGATCATTGAACTATTAAATTTTCCGATACATCTTTTCCTTCTACTTCAATCTAACTTCTAAATTAGCTTTCATCTATGCCAATAAACCACTAAAAATCTCCACTTGAAAGCAGCCAAAGAATAAACCACCTAGGAATAAAGTGAACGGTAAATGTGCAGGAACAAAATGAAGAAAACACAAACCTTTACTGACAGAGAAGTGGGCATAAATAGGACAGACTGACCACATTCCTGAAGAGGTATCAATATTAAAAGCAGGTATACTCAATATTGTAAAACTACAATCCAAGGGCTGCTTGCTTCTCTTTGTAAATCAAATCTTATTGGAACACGCATATTCATTTGTGTTTTGTCATAGATCCCATGCTACAAGAGCTGAATAGTTGTAACATAGACCGTAAGACTTACATGCCTAAAATACAAACTGACCCCACAGAAAGTTTGCTGACCCCTGTTGTAAAGACATCCATTCTCTGCAAACAAAAAGGTTCTATTCAAACTCCCAGCAGGTGAGATGATGAGATTTAAACATAGTATGCAGCTATAATAATTGAAAAGCTGTATAACTGCACAAAGCAAATACAGATCACTGAAAATAAAGTCAGAAATAAATACAGGAATTTAGCACATAAGATGGCATTTCAAAATAGCGAATAAGTGAAAGATTTATTCTATAAATAGTGCTAGGACAACCAGACGATTATTTAGAAAAATAGTATCCCATTCCTACATTGTATCATATGCCAAAATAAATTCCAGATTAATTTCAAGTAAAAATGAAACTACAATACAAGGAAGCATAGGTATCTCAGGAAAAAATACAGGTGTCTCAAAGTGGAAAAGGCATTAATCTTGCAAAATGTTAAAAGAACTCACGAAGGAAATAGATTTGATGACAACATAAAAAGTAAACATTTTGGCACAAAAACAGACACATAGACCAATGGAGTAGAATAGAAACCCCAGAACTAGACCCACAAACGTATGGCCAACTCATCTTTGACAAAGCAGGAAAGAACATCCAATGGAAAAAAGACAGTCTCTTTAACAAGTGGTGCTGGGAGAACTGGACAGCAACATGCAGAAGGTTGAAACTAGACCACTTTCTCACACCATTCACAAAAATAAACTCAAAATGGATAAAGGACCTGAATGTGAGACAGGAAACCATCAAAACCTTAGAGGAGAAAGCAGGAAAGGACCTCTCTGACCTCAGCCGTAGCAATCTCTTACTTGACACATCCCCAAAAGGCAAGGGAATTAAAAGCAAAAGTGAATTACTGGGACCTTATGAAGATAAAAAGCTTCTGCACAGCAAAGGAAACAACCAACAAAACTAAAAGGCAACCAACGGAATGGGAAAAGATATTTGCAAATGACATATCGGACAAAGGGCTAGTCTCCAAAATCTATAAAGAGCTCACCAAACTCCACACCCGAAAAGCAAATAACCCAGTGAAGAAATGGGCAGAAAACATGAATAGACACTTCTCTAAAGAAGACATCCGGATGGCCAACAGGCACATGAAAAGATGTTCAGCGTCGCTCCTTATCAGGGACATACAAATCAAAACCACACTCAGGTATCACCTCACGCCAGTCAGAGTGGCCAAAATGAACAAATCAGGAGACTATAGATGCTGGAGAGGATGTGGAGAAACGGGAACCCTCTTACACTGTTGGTGGGAATGCAAATTGGTGCAGCCGCTCTGGAAAGCAGTGTGGAGGTTCCTCAGAAAATTAAAAATAGACCTACCCTATGACCCAGCAATAGCACTGCTAGGAATTTATCCAAGGGACACAGGAGTACTGATGCATAGGGGCACTTGTACCCCAATGTTCATAGCAGCACTCTCAACAATAGCCAAATTATGGAAAGAGCCTAAATGTCCATCAACTGATGAATGGATAAAGAAATTGTGGTTTATATACACTATGGAATACTACGTGGCAATGAGAAAAAATGAAATATGGCCTTTTGTAGCAACGTGGATGGAACTGGAGAGTGTGATGCTAAGTGAAATAAGCCATACAGAGAAAGACAGATACCATATGGTTTCACTCTTATGTGGATCCTGAGAAACTTAACAGGAACCCATGGGGGAGGGGAAGGAAAAAAAAAAAAAGAGGTTAGAGTGGGAGAGAGCCAAAGCATAAGAGACTGTTAAAAACTGAGAACAAACTGAGGGTTGATGGGGGGTGGGAGGGAGGAGAGGGTGGGTGATGGGTATTGAAGAGGGCACCTTTTGGGATGAGCACTGGGTGTTGTATGGAAACCAATTTGGCAATAAATTTCATATACAAATAAAAAAAAAAAAGTAAACATTTTGGCACATCAAAGATAAATGTAAAGGAGATTCTTTACAGCCCCACGTTATAACAAAAGATAGACACTGAACCTGTCTCAGTAACAAATGATTAAATTAGAGTATGCTCAGATGCTGGAATATTATGCAGACATTTAAAAGGGGCAGCAGCTATATCAGTACTAATACAGAACAGTCTTCAAAATATACAGGTCAGATGAATACATAATACGCTACTCTCTCAATTATCTATGGCTGCATAACAAACTACCCCAACACTTCATGGCTTCAGGAAACAACTTGTTATCTCCCATCACTGCGTCAGTGGGCTGGTCAGTTCTGCCAGCCCCTGGATGGCTCGCACATGCAGCTGCATTTGGCTGACAGGCTGGCTGTGGGGCCAAGCAGAACCGGGGCAGCTGGGCTCCGTGGGCCGGTCTCTCTCAAGGAGACCAGACCCAAGCCCCCTGAACATGGTGATGGCAGTATTCCACACGAGAACAGAACCACAAGACCTGGTAGAGCCTACGCTCAGAAGTCACATGACATTTTTGCCACATTCCACTGGTAACGATAAGTCACAAAGGCAGCCCGGATTCTGGGGTGAGGAAACAGACTCTCTACCTGTTGATGAAAGGAGGAGTAAAATCATCTTCAGAGAAGACCAGATAAAGAGAGGCATGATTTATTCGGGGCCATTACCATAACACTCTGCCACATCTACTATTTAGACAGAAATGGAAAAAAGGTGGGGGGGAGCTTACATCTACAAAGAACACCCCTAGAAAGAAAGAAAAGATACTGCTGAGAGTAGTTACCTCCAGAGAATAAAATTAGGAGAAAGGAATAGGAAAGTGACTTATTTTCTACTTAACACCCTTCTACTTTTTATGTGCTGTACATTTATTATTGCTTCAAAAAATGAGCAATATTTAAGAGCTTCTGCATACTGAATAAGTTAATTTAATTGAAAGACAATGAAAATCTGGGGAAAAAACATCTATAACATCTATGACAAAGGGTTAATCTTCATAATATATATAAAAGTTTTATAAATCAAAAAAGACAAATACCACATCAGAAAAGGGGACAGACATCATGAAGTGGTAATTTACACACACGCATATCAATAAATAAAGCAAAATATAAGAGCAATTAAATACCATTTGCATCTATTGAATTAGCAATAACTGTACAGAATTTATAATACCGATTTTATCAAAACTGTACAGGAACTGGCATGTTCATATACTGCTAGTGAAAATATATATTGATAATACATTTCTGAAGAGACATATAATTATATATATATTTAAATATCCTTACATATAAATATAACAATACACCAAATACGTCAGAAGTCTAAATATTTACATACTCTGGCCCAATAGTTAGAATTTTGCTGGCACACATCCATATAGACACTTTTTTTATTTTTTTAACGTTTTTATTCATTTTTTGAGAGACAGAAACAGAGCATGAGCGGAGGAGGGGCAGAGAGAGAGGGAGACAGATTCTGAAGCAGGCTCCAGGCTCCCAGCTGTCAGCACAGAGCCTGACACCAGGCTTGAACTCATGGACCGTGAGATCATGACCTGAGCCGATGTCAGCTGCTTAACCAACTGAGCCACCCAGGCGCCCCAATAGAGAAACTTTTATTTTTTATAGCCCTAGAGAAAAGATCTGCAAATAATGAATCCGACTATCAGCTAATAAAGAGGCCAGGGTGCTGCCTCATCACGCTACAGTGAAGTTCGGTAGCTGAGAAGTCCACCCATGTACAACATCTTCAAATTCACATTTTTCTTCTTCTCTCCTTAATAGACATGGACAGCCAAGAATGAACAGTTTGAGGAAAGCCACCAACACTAAAGACAGAGAACAAAACTGAGATAGTGAAAGGTACAGAAAAAATGCTGTTTTAAAAGTACGGTCAATTATACCTCAATTTTAAAAACAAACAATAATTAATATCCTTACAGAGAAGACACTGCATCCATGAAACTACAACAATATGTGTCAAGGGTTCCCAACATTACAGACCAAGGCCTTCAAAATCTGAAGGGAAGATAATTTACAACAGACTTCTGTACCTGCCCAAATTATCAATCAAGTTTAAACGTAGAATAAATACATTTTCAGACTTTCAAGAACTCAAAAATAAACCTCCTCTTCTCCATTTCTTAGTATGCTACTGAAGTGCATGCTCCAACAAAACAAGAGGGTAAAACAAGAAAGTAAGATAAGAGATTCAACACAGGAAAGAAGCAAAAGGAAACCTACAATGATAACTGCATGGCAGACATACACAACAATCAATCAAAATTAAAGTCGTTCCTCCACCAATCTTTCTCATCTCGGCAGATGGCATAACCATCTTACTCACTAGCTCAAATTTAGAAGGAAGAAGTCATTCTTGATTCTCTATCAAATCCCAAATTCAACATCCTCATGTTTTCACCTTCTAAACAGCTTATAATCTATTCACCTCCTTCCATCTCCACTGCCACCACCATATTCTTAACATTCCATCATCTGTCACCTGGTCTATTGTACAAATGGACAGCTAACTAGACTACCTTATCCTGCACAAGCCTCTTTCTATATAACAACCAATGATTTTTTAATATAAATTAGATCATGTCACTCGGCTTAAAATTCTTCAGTAACTCCTTATTCCACCCAGAATAAAACCCAAGTTTCCTAATATAGCCCACCAGGCTCTCCATAATCGGGCCCCCGACTATCTTTAGAATCTCATCTCATTTCCCGCTTACACTTTCTCACTACATTTCAACTTTCAGTGGCCTTGCAGATCCTTGAACATGCAAAGCTTTCTCCTGCCTTTACACCCAGTATTCCCTTTTTACATCAACTTCCCCAGCTCTTCACATCGAATTGTTCTTATCTTTCGTGATTAAACTTAAATGCCATTTCCTCAGAGAGCTTTCCCGACAATTAATTCTCAATTAGCCCTTCTCACCAGGTCATTTTCCCTTTATTTTCTTTTCTCAATGAGTTAAGAAGAGGAGCTTTGTTAAGTGAATTTGGGGATGGTCTAATAGAACAGTATGCAACTATTTAAATGAGGTTATCATAAAAGTCTCTAGAATATATGGTTAAGCAAGGCAATTTTTAAGAATCAGAACAAGATGGATGAAAGTTTTCCTACCAGATATTATGACATACTATAAAACTGTAATCATTAACACTGTGTGCAATTGGCATAAGGACAATAAGGCTGACAGAATGCCTAGAAACAGATCCATGTATGATGTAAATTTGACATAATAAGAGAGGTAGCATTGTAGATCCACAGGCAAAGGATGACTTTTCAATAAATGATGCTGGATAACCAATTATCCATCTGAAGAAAAAAACTATATCTCTCAAAACATGTTTTATAGAAAAAAATAAATTTCCATTTGAAGAGCAAAAAGGAAAACTTTAAAATTCTTGGAGGAAGATGTATGACTTTGGAGTGTGACAGAATTTCCTGAAATTCTCCCTCTCTTTCACAAACATACACACACACACACACACACACACACACACACAGCACAAATCTAAAAAGGAAAATACTGATGAATTTGACTTCATTAAAATTAAAACTTCTGGACATCAATAGCATGAAATTAAGAATACTGGGGTGCCTGGGTAGGTCAGGTGGTTAAATGTCTGACTTGATTTTGGCTCAAGTCACGATCTCACGGTTCATGAGATTGAGCCCCACTGACAGGGTGCAACCTGCTTGGGATTTTCTCTCTTTCCCTCTCTCTCTGCCGCTACCGTACTCTCTCGCTTTCTCTTGCTCTCTCTCTCAAAATAGATAACATATACTTTTTTAAAAAAGAATATAAGCCACAGACTGCATGAAGATATTTGTAATACATATAACTGCTAAAAGATTAGTTTCCAAAATACATAAAGAATGATTTAAAATCTATACAGAGGTTCCTGGGTGGCTCTGTTGGTTAAGCACCTCACTCTTGATTTTGGCTCAGGTCACGATCTCACAGTTTATAAGATCAAGCCCCACGTCCAACTCGGTGCTGACAGATTGGAGCCTGGAGCCTGCTTCAAATTCTGTAGTCTCCCTATCTCTCTCTCTGCCTCTCCCTCACTTATGTGCATGCTCTCTCACTCTCGCTCTCTCTCTCTTAAAAATCAACATTAGAAAAAATCTTTTAGTAAAAACTTTTTTTCAAAAATAAAATAAAATCTATATAAAACTACAAACAACCCACTTAAAAGATGGGCAAAGGATATTCCTAAAAGAAAAACACCTGAATTAGCAAAATATTCTTCACTACGCTAATAATCATGAAAATACAAATTAAAAACATAATGAGATTCTCTTTCACACCCATTAGCTTGACAAAAATTTAAGTCTGACAACACAGAGTATTGTTAAGGCTACAGAACAATGGGAACTCTCATTCATTTCTGGTGAAAGGGAATTGATACAATCTAGCAATATCTAATAAAATGGAAGATGCATATACCTTAAGAGCCAGCAATTTTATTCCTAGGAATATACCCTAGAGGGGTAGCTTGCTTTCAAACTTTTTTTTTTTTTGCTTTCAAACTTTTTTTTTATCAAAACACACATATTTTGCATTGTGACCCAGTACCCACATAGTTACTTATTTAACTGAAAGCAAAATCCACAAAACAGTGCTTATTTTTATTATGTGTGACACATTCTGATAGTTTCCATTCTATTCTCATTCATTTTTTAGATGTTGGAGTGACTCACTCAACTGATTTTATAACCACTAATGGATGAACACACCCAATACAAAAAAAGGAAGCCCCAGAAAATATTCTCATATATATCTTCTTGCACAAAGGTGGGAGAATGTTCATTATGGCATGCATTCTTCATCAAAAGAAACTTAAAACAACATGTAAGACAATCAGGAGAATGAATAAAAAATTGGGAGGCATATTTATACAATGGAATATGATACAGCAATGCAGTCTGAAGAACTTGAACCATAGGTATTAACAGGTAAATCTCATGAACTTCCTACTAAACAAAACAAGCAAGCTGCAGGGGAAAAAAAGAAAAAAAACTATGCGCACACACACACACACACACACACAGGATGATACCATTTGTATGAACCTTTTAAATATACAAAATAATACTATATATGGTTTAGAGATATATTTTCATATAATGAATGTACAAAGATATGCATATGAAGAAAGGAAAAAGATCACAAAAGAATACAGAAAAGAAAGTGAAATGGAAAAGCCCAGTGAACAGCCAGATACTAAATGGTTAAAAGTCACCCATCCTCAAAATTAAACTAATGCCTCCTGCGCAGCACCTTCCTTCCAGGCACAAGGCTAATAATAAAGGCTCAGCCTGCCAGCTAGAGGGACTAAGGCAGCAAACGGAGATCAGTCTTCAAAGCTTACAGCACTCATCTTTTAAAACCGTTCTATTTAGTAACCAAGTACACTGAGCATCTATTTTTAATTAAGTAATGAAATTCAGAACATGAACAAAAAATGCAACAGGTAGTTGTGGGCGGATGAGATGTCATAGCAGATGCCCCAAACACAGCCATGTGCCAGTAAGGTTGAGTCACTGTGATATGCTGAAAAAAGATAATAAGGCTTGGCTGCCACAGGTTGCAGTGAGCCCTCTGCTTTCCTCTCTCTTACATTTGCCAGGCATCATTCCAGAACGCTGAACATTTAGATATCTTCAAGATTAGTAAATCACTAAAAATGACAAAATATGGCATCTTACAAATAGCACATGCTTGTGATCAAAGTAACAGAACAAAGAGCTAATAAACATCCAGAAGCCTCATGGAATAAGTCCCTAAAATAAAAATTTTCCCCCTCTACCTAGAAGAGTAAACCCAGTACTATAAAACACTTTACTATCATTTCAAAAATGTCCACCTATCTGTCAAGGAATGATGTTTTAAAGGATTACGTATAACAAATTTAAGCAATAAACTACCAGACCAATAAAACATGTTTCCAAACCAGAAATCCAAACCACTATGATCCCCAAACCAGACAACTTCTCTAGGAAAACATCTTACTTATTCACTCATTCAACCTCTACTTGCTACACTATATGCGAAAGGTACTATGGCAGACCTTAAGGAGACCTAAAAAATTCAATAAGAACCCTGTCCTAAGATCGTGACAGTCTAGCAATGGAACTTAGAAACGTACATACATACATAGGTACACACTAGGTAGAAAGATTTAGGTGCCATAAGAGAAATAAAGATGAATTTCTATTTTTTTTTTAAAAATCTTACTTTGAATAGTGTTTACCTATCTATTTCTCCTATGAGGCAGATCTAGAATATAGATACCCAGACCTCATCTCTTCAAGGGCAAGTAGCCATACATAGAAGACTAGTTCTTGTCACCTCTAGAAATCAAGTCTCCTCATTTTATAACTTTTGCATATGCTGTGTCCTACAGGGTATACCCTTTTGAGTTCACAGAAATCACAAATGTGTACCCCATTTCTTGTACCCATGAGTGCTGCTGATCTAAAAGAAAGGGAAATGCCATAAAGTGACACACTAAAAAAAAAAAAAAAAATTAAAAAAAAATTAAAAAGCCATTCTTTTCCCAAACCCTGCCACTGTTCTGCTATGGAAACTTAAGGAATGCATACTTAGTCTGATGTCAGGATTGAAGAAAGAATTGTTAACGAGATTCCAAAGAGTTTTCATGAATCTTTCAGACAAGTACTACATAAAAGGCATCACTAATGCTCTAGATTACTAAGGCTTTCCACATCATTTTACACGTAGCAACTTTGTTAATGTAGGGAGAGGTATTTGCATTCCTTGTTTAAATCTAAAGAAAGTACATTCCTTAAGTACTAAATGCCATTAATGTCATTTCAAATATTTTTCACAGAGCTAGTCCAGACCAGGCCAGGTCTAGTGGATTCATTTCAATGTATCATCATATCCACCATTTGCATTTAAACACTCAACTAAACATTCAGTAATTGGGAAGCACTGGAGAGGGAGTCTGCAGAAAAGAAGCAAAGTGACTTTCTGTTGATGAACCCAACTGTTCTCTCAGGATACTGACACAAGGAGTAAAAAATTCAGATCACGTCACCTTACATAAGTCAGTCCCCAGTCCTCTATCAGGTCCTCACCACCTCTAAAATAATATTTGTGATCAAATGAAGAAGAAAGACCTATCTCCATGTCTTACCCATTCGGGACAGTAAACATCTCTGGTTCATGGGTCTGGCTTCTTTTGAGGACAGCTTTTCTAAGCTATAATTAACATACCACAAAAACCGCCCTTATAAGGTGCACAATTCAGTCATTTTTCACATATTTACAGAATTGTGTAACCATCACACTATCCAATTTTAGGACATTTTTGTCACTTCCAAAAGAAACCCCATACCCAATGATTAAATTGAAGAGAATACCAGATCTTTTAAAAAGCATCCTACTATTCCAATAAAGTATCCAATTCAGTCTTCTTTATCTGACTACTGAAGAATGTAAGTATATACCCTTGTATCTAAGTCTTCGGCTTACTCAAAAGACAGCAAGACTTAAGAGAAGGTAAAAGGGCCAAAAAAGAAAAGCTTAAAGAGAATCAAGAATGCAACATTTCTAGTGAGAAAGTGCACAAAAACTGATGGGGGTATGTCAAAAAGACACAAAAGTCAACTTGACAAAGCTCCCAATGACAAAGCTAGAACAACTGAGGAACAAAATAAATGAAGACAATCTTTGGCTATGACCCACAGAATAAAATAAACACCTAAAAATTCATACTGACATAATTAATAAGTGAATAAATATGTAACTGAGGGAGAAGGGATAGTGCTTCCTTACAGCAGAATTCAAATTAATAAATGTGGGGGGAGTAAAGAAAATAGAAAATCACTCTTAAACCAGCACCACAGTAATAACGTTTGCAGGCAAGAACCATCAGTAGACACAGAAATTAGTGGCAAAAGTATGATGAGGAAGTGAACATGTGCACAGTCTCAAGGCATCACTCCCCAAGATACTTACCAATGACAAAGGGAAGATCAGGTTAACTTTACAGTGGAGAAACTTGGCAGATACAACCTTACCTGAGCGGTCAACGTTAACATACCAGTAACAGCACATATGAACATCATGTACTTCCTGACCTAATGCACTGAAAATCGTACAATTCTGTAGTATTCCTGAGCGGGGGAGGAAGGGGATTACACAATCAAGGGATAACAGCAGACAAACCCATACTGAGCAACATTTGATAAAACAACTGGCCAGTGCTATCTTCAAAGGTGTCAAAATCATGAAGGACAAAGACAGTCACAGGTTAAAAAGAAGAAGTGACAACTAAATTCAGTTTGTATCCTGGATTGGATCCTGGACCAAAAAAAAGGACGTGCACAGGTGGGAAAACTGGAAAAATCCAAACAAGGATTGTAGAACAACTAACAGCATTATAGCACCACTAATTTTCTGTGATTATTTTGTAAATTCTCTATAAATCTAAATTTATTTCTAAATAACAAGTTGGGGCTTTTTAATGCAACATTTCCAGGTGTGAGAGTCAACTGTTCTAAGCCCACTGTGAAAAATGACTCATGCCAGCTAGCTATTATAATTTTCCTATTAGGAGAGATTATCAAATGATGTCATATTCAGAATCCCAAAACCCAACTCTTACAGTACCTTCTGGATTGCAGCAGACATAACAAGAAAACAAGTCAATGCATGAAAAACCACATGGCACACTGTTAACAAAGAGACATGCCCCAGAACAAAGAAACAAACAAAAAAAAAAACAGACAGGAACGTTCTGATCATAAAGTAATGGTCCGCAACACAAATAAAACAACTTGAAACATAAAATGTCAAGAACTGGACAAAACCAACTGCATCAACATGCGGTAAGACCATGACTTGATGAATTTCTCTGGTGTTCAATTTTTATGAATCTGGTGGTAAAAGTTTATTATTAGGTAAAGGCTGGATTGGTTCTGATACATTAGTTGAATCAGTTCTGGTACATACCCAGATTTCAAGTCAGTTATCCTCAAACAGTTTGTAGCATCCAGTCCCACTTTTCCATTGCGGACCACACTAGATATGAATGGAGAGAGCATTGGAGAAATTCGGTTCAAGGCCACTTCTGGGGACATTTTAACTTGATTTGCAAATCACCACTGAAAGCAGAAGGAAAGAACAGCGGTCAGGGTATCCAAAGGAACTAGATATAACAAGTTTCCCAAAAACTGGCACAGTACACACAGTATTCAGTCTCTTGAATGAATACTTCATTTCCTGTCATACAGCAGCCTCTTTTAATGACCCTCCAGAAGAAACCAACCCCCTGTTGCTCCCCTCCCCAGCGCAGAGACTACATCAATGCTTTTCAGGAACAGAAGCAACCCTTCAAATCCAATTCCCTCCTCCTTTCCAAAGCTGATTTCTACACTGCCACATACTACTTAAAGCTATCTTACAATCAGCCGCTTCCCACTTCAGTTGAGGCCTTAAGAAGCCTTCACTGACAATCCTCTCCCCTGACACACAAAAGGTACACACCATTAAGTTAGGAATTGCTCCCTCTGTGTCCCCATGAGAAGAAGGGATTGATAAAACTGTATAAAATTGGTGACTAAGCATAACCTACTTACTTACTAGAAATTATTTACTTCTGATCCACTGTCCTCCACAGTGTTCTAACCACCTGCTTTGTGATCTCCCCCCTGCAGGGACCATGTCTTGAATCCCCAGTGTTTAACAAAAGTACCTGGCATGCGCTAAGCACCAATAGAAATCTTTTAATAAGTAAATGAGTGAAGAGATAAAAACTAGAGAAATATTAAGGCATGGAAAGAAGATAATATGCCCTCAAAAAAATTGGTAGAGGATAATGTATCTGAGGAACATATGCAGCAAAAAGCTACTTAACAATTAAATCACGAAAATATACACTTATCCAGATATTAAGCAACACAAACTCACATAGATCTAAAAGACTTTGACTTTCAGGCACTAAGAAGTACTTACACCTGAAAATGCAAAAGTAAAACCAATAAATCATATCTAAATTATTTGGAAACCCAGGGGGCAAGGGAAAGGGAATGCATGAATTCCTCTAAATAGATTTCTAAATGAGAACCTCTACTTTCAGAGGTGAATAAGTCCATTTAAATAATCACTTTCTTCCTCTATCTGAAAGGATGATCCCACATCAAAGGCAAATTAATTTCCTGCAAGTTACAACTACAAGGAAATGATGTTCTGGTTCTAGTTTTCATCTGCTTTACCATATGAGGACTTACAGGTCTCTGACAAAATAAATGTTGAAAACCAGTACCTGTCTTAATCACTTCAGATGGTAATAAAGGGAAGGACTGCAGTGATCTTTCAAAAAATAGTAACATGGTGACCTTAATTTAGCGATGACACCCAGAAGTACCTTTGAGACAGTAAAGGCTTTATACTTCTGTACTCAAATCATCCTTTCTGCAAATATAAAACAAGCTCCGCTACCAGCCACTTATGGGTGGGAGATGACCTCCCTCCACCATTTCAATGTCCCCACGAAGTAGGAATAAACATCTAACGCACTCTATTTTCAACCATAAAAATCATGTTGTACATTTTTATAACACTACTACTTGTAAGGAGCTTCCAAATACATTATTACAGTTGATCTTCACAATCCTGGGCAGGAAGGCAGGTATTAGAATCCCCACTCTGCAGGTGACAGGAATAATTTCTGTGATTTGTCCTTGAACAGTCTACTAACCCGTATTATCATCTTGACACTTAATTTTTTTCCTATTTTGCAACATTTCCACTGTTACTTCTACCCACTGATGTCACAGTTCTTGAAAGGATGCTTATCTAGATCATATGCAAAGCAAAGAAATACTCATCTGGAAAAAAAGCAAAAGGATCTCACCTACATTACAAAATTATTCTTCCATGCTTTTCCCCATAATACCTATCATTATTTTACCTCTCATTTCTATGAAAAATGGAAACAATCAGCACATGCTGAAAACTCTGCTGAGCATCAGGCACTATATTACCCACCACTATGTAATCTCATTTACCGCCCCACAACAACCCTGTTTCCTGATTATTATTCGAAAACTAAGGCTCAGCAAGACTAAGTAACTTGTCCAAAGTTACAAACCTAGCAAGCATAAAGATCAGAATTCAAATCCAGATCTCCCTCAAAGTCACTATACCCAATCTCCCCTCAAATAACAATGTACAATTGCAATCACCAAGAGAAAAGCATCAGAGCTATTTAAGTATACACCTTAAAAAATCTGAACAGACAAAAAAGTCACGAATTTGAACTAATGGTTGCTTGACAACTAGAAACAGGTTTGACTACAGGCTGGTCAGCTGTGGAAGATGGCCTGAGTCATCTACTAGTCAAATCCTACAGGGAACAAACCTACACCAGAAGCCAAACTATACTTAAGGTGACAACAATGCATCCCAATTCAGCAACTGTCATGACCTCAGACTAATACCTGAAGGAATGAATTTGTTTCAGAACAGTTACAATGCCACTTTTTTTTTTTGACAGTGCAAGATTTCCTGCAGCATTAAAATCTGTTTCAACCGTAGGTGTAGTGACTTCTCTAAGAAGGGAAATAAACACTCCAAAACCAGACGTCACCAAAGAGCCAAAGATGATGGTTCTTTGGTGTGATCCTTTTGAGCCAGGAGCATGGATGGGGAATAATCCCCAATATGAGCTTTTTCACATCATAGTCTCATAATAGATCCCAGGTAGGCAAAAAATTTACAGTGGCCAGCCTCCTCTGAACGCTAGTTGTGCAATGTGTATTTCCTGATGTTGACGTATTACAGGAGGAAAATGCAGCAATACAATTTTTACAGGGCCTGCTGCCCAAAATAGGGTCACACAAGGTCCTCCGATGGGCAGGCTGTAGACTACAAAGACGTCTAAAGCACCGTCCAGTATCTCGCAATTAAGATGGGATGACAAACACGGAAACATGTGCCCTGCTGACGTCATGGAACGGAAAGGGGTGGCGTCCTGCTGCGTCACCTCAACGTCATACAGCGCACGAGGGAAGTTAAGTGGGGAAGCAATTTGTCCAGGGGCAACATTCAAGAAAAACAAGTCGGCTCAGACCCAAAGAATGACCACCCCATTCTAGGGGCCATCTAAAAAGGGATACTCTCCCTCTCCCAAACTGTATGATCCCCTCACCAGGCCGGCAGGAGGAAGGAGTCTGAGTTTAATGAGGGACCAAGGGGCGGGCTAAATATGCAAAAAGAGCAGCCTCTGGCCTTGGGGGCGCGTTCTTGCGGGGACCAGCGTGATAGGGATGAGCAGGGCATCTTTTAGAACGGGGGGCCTTCTCTACAGGAAGAGGCCGCGAGCCCCGGGCATGCTTAAACCACGGTCCTCAGCGCCACCTGTGCGACTCGGGATCCAACCTCCCCGCACCAGCCCCAGTCCAGGTACCTGGAACTTAGTCCGATCGGTAACCGGCGACTACGTGGGGTACAGGTTACCCGAGCGCGCCCCCGACTGACGCACCGACCTGCGCGCGCACCGCGGGCCGGATGCGTGCGCGCCCCCGGACGTCCCGCCCCGCCCCCTCTGCCGCCCGCGAGCCGGGAGGCGTGCGCGCCCCCGGACGCACCGAGCCGGGCACTCGGAAAGGCGTCCCCGCGGTGCCTGAAAGGTCTTTACTCCGCGCGGGCCTCGTGGGTGGCGAGTGGCGTGGAGTCTGGAACTATCAGAAGCGCCCTGTTACGAGAGGCGGTGCAGGGAGACCATCCCGGAAAGAACGGAGGGCAGATGGGGGGCTGGGGTTATTTCGGGCAGTCAGGTGGGCGACCCGCAGGGGCGTCTGGAAGGCCCGCGTCGTTAGGGAGCGTAGGAGCGGCGTTTCTGGTTACGGGGTCGGACAAAGGGCAAAGGTCAGCCTCCTGGTTGGAGAGCACCTCCTTTTTGCCATGGCGGCGTCTGGGGAACCCGGCCGGCAGTGGCAGGAGGAGGTGGCGGCGGTGGTAGTGGTGGGTTCCTGCATGACCGACCTGGTCAGGTTAGTCCGGCTCAGGACACCGAGTCTGAGGTCGCGGGAGGGGGCGGACCGTGCGTGGCACAGGGGCTTTGGCGATCGTGTTCGCTTTTGGAGTGAGCTACAGGTTTCCCCAGCCCGCAGCCTGCCTTCCTGACGCTGAAGAGGCAGAATTTGAGTTTGTAAAGGTAACTCTTAGGTCGGGGAACATAGAGGCCAGGACGTAATGAAATCTCTTACTGTTACTTTAGAGCTGCTCCTGTTTTCTTGACCAGGCTGCTGAACCTGTCCCCTGCCTAGTCTAAGTAATGGTTAAGTCATTTTATCTCTCAGATCGTGCCTATCTCGCAGGGTTTTTGTAAGGACTAGGTGAAGGAAAGTCTTTTCTGTACAGTGACATTAACCAGGTTGGATATTATTCGCCTGAACTTGAATGAGTGGAGCAGAGAGGTCAAAAGTCCATCAGTCACCTTTCACCGTATTGATCGTTGGCATTCCTGCAGTTCATATTGACACCTTGCCTTTTAGTATTATTTGTGTCAGTATATAGGTTACCTTACGATAGCCCAAATGGGAACCAAAAACCTACAAACACAGTGTTTACAACCATTTAAAAAAACAATGATCAGATCATGAAAATATGCTGAATGAAAATAGGATGGAGAGAGCCTTCTAATTTTTCATTATTTGAAATGAAAATGGCGGAGTACCTGGTTGGTTTATTGCTTAGAGCACGCTACTCTTGATCTTGGGGTTGTGGGTTCAAGTTCACCTTGGGCGTAGAGCCTACTCAAAGAAAGGAAGGAAGGAAGGAAGAAAGAAAAAAAATCCAACCTCTGATTATTAAAAACACTACATGTTCATTGTTTTTAAAAAAGCAGATAGCCCAAGAATATCCTCCAATTCAGATTGCTCCCATTTAACATTTTTGTGAATAGCTTTTCAGGTATGATATTTTTTACATTATAAAGATCAAAAATGGTCACGCATACAACAGTAAGACCTCATCTGTCCTGCAACCTTCCTTTTCCAGACAATAGCAGAGAGCCTGAAAATTAACAGAAAGGCCTTGAGACAATCAAAAGAAGTCACCAAATCTCTGCACAACCTGTGTTTTGCTTAGAAAATAGTTCTAGGGTCTTTACATAACCAATTTAGTCTTACACTGCTTAAAATGTTTATAAACTAGGTCATCAAATTTCCAGACCAAGAGTAGAAAGGGGGAGAGACTGCTAGGGGCAGATGTAGTGATTGCCAAAAACCATACTTTTATTTTATGTTGTTGTTTGTTTATTTTGAGAGAGAGAGAGTACAGGAAGGGCAGAGAGGGGGAGAGAATCCCAAGCAGGCTCTGCACCATCAGTGCAGAGCCTGATGTGGGGCTTGAGCTCCCGAATGGTGAGATCATGACCAGCCAAAACCAAGAGTCAGATGCTTAACTGAATCAGCCACCCGGGGGCCCCCCAAAACCAATACTTTTATAGGTGCAGTAGCAGAAGAGTAAGAAAGCTAAACAATTTTCCCATGCACTCGACCTGAATAAATGTCAGGGTTAAAATTCAGAGCCACTTTCTTCTTGAACTAAGAGTTTTCTGTGAAGCTTGACCATCAGATATTAAAGATAATTATACTTTATAAAATGAGGGCTCTTCATACTTTGGAGAGGGGGGAGTGTCAAAGGCACCTGTCATCTCATGTTAGCCTCCGTCAGGATTTTAAAATCTTTTTTAAGTGCTAGAAGAATTTAGAGATTATTTATCCCCGCGCTTCAGTTCATAAAAGAGTAAAGTGAGGTCCAGAGAAGAAACTGTTATGTGGTGTATAACTTTTCTAATTTCTCTCATCATTTTCTTTCCTTTATAAAATAACCAGGTTTCTACCCTTCCCATGAATCACTAGTAAAAATTTTATTCCCTTAGAGACTATTCTCATGACTTTTCTGCAAACTTTTTATGGTTTCTGATTACTCCTGCCTCTGAAGATCTTTACAAAATACCTGAGTATAGAATTTTCATTTAAACCCTGCATCTGTGATAACTTGGCTCCAACTTTGCTAGTTATGGTACTTATCATGATTGTGTTAGTTCCTATGGCTGCTGTAACAAATTAACAAACTTAGTGGTTTAAATAATACAAATGTAATACAGTTCTCCAAGTCAGAAGTCTGACACAGATCTCACTGAGCTAAAATCCAGGTGTCTGTAGGGCTGCGTTCCTGGAGGCCCTAAGGGAAATCTGTTTTCTTGCGTTTTCCAGCTTCTAGAGGCTGCCCACATTCCTTGGCTCATGGCCCCTTCCAACATCTTCAAAGCAAGCAATGGTCAGTCAAGTCTTTCTCACATGGCATCACTCTGAGGCTTACTTTCTGCCTTCCTCTTCTACATTGTAAGAACCCTTGTGATTATAGTGAGCCCAGATGGATAATTCTGGATAATGTCCTTATTTTAAGTTAGCTTATCAGGAACCTTAATTTCCCTTGCCACATAACATTCACAAGTTTCAGGGTTTAGGATGTGAATGCCTTTGGGGTAAGGTGGGAGGGGAACCGGGGGGGGGGGGGGCCACATTATTCTGTCTACCACATTGATTAAGCTTAAAGTCAAAAAATCTTATAATAGAGCTTGGGGAATCATTGAAGCCCGTCAGTCCATCCTCCACATTTAACAGGTGAGGTAACTAAGCTTCGAGGACTCACCGCAACTCACATAGCCAGTTAGTGGCACAGTGAAAGCTGGAACCCATGTTTCCCAAGCTTTATCCTTCCATTGTATCATTCTGCCTGTAATTCTGGCTGATATTGATAGCCCTTTCCATCTGCAGTTCACTCGAAGGCTTGTAGTCTCTGCATTCATTGTTTACTTTGTAAGCGGGTGAAGAACAACCAAGGATTTTTAATTTTCGGGCCTAAAGATAGTACCTTCATGACAGTTCCTTACTTGATGTCTTAGTTTAACTGGAGCCAACCCAGACACCTGTGCGTATACCGTAGAATCACTTCGGAAATAAGACTCCTTCAGTAACTAATCCCTCTTGGACGGCATCCAAGTCCAACTCACTTTGTATATTACATTACTGTGTGCCAGACACTGCTAATTCAATCAATGAGCCACTTTTTTTTTCATGTCTAATTTCAGTTTGCTATGAATAGTAAGCTCTGTGTACTAATAATTTTAAAATATCATTAGCTCATCCAACATGGTAAACAATGAACATTATTTAATACCCACCTATGTGTATCATTATTCTCTTCTTGAACAGTCATCTCTGAAGTTCCACAATGCAAAGTTAAGAGATATCAAGCTTGTCCTTGTGGAAAATTAAGTCAGAGTTTCTCCAAAGACAGATTTCCATGAAAACCCAGTAACAAATGAATGATTTTAGTCATTAAGCTTAGAGATCTTCGTTAATCATGCTTTCTCACTAATAACCTTTATTTCTTATTACATGAATCACCCATTTTTTAAATTGTGCATTCAACAAATACTTCCTGACTTTATACTAAGCCAGGTATTTCCCTAAGTGCAGAGGATGCAGGGATGAAAAACACAGCCAAAAACCCCTGCCTTGTGGAGCTTACATTCTTTTTTTTAAGTAGGCCCCACAGTCCATCAGTCCATCAGCCAATGTGGGGCTTGAACTCACAACCCCGAAATTAAGAGTTACATGTTCTACTGACTAACCCAGCCGTGTGCCCCTCATGGAGCTTACATTCCAATGAAAAAGACAGTATCAATAGAAATAAGTAAAATGCATAGTATGTTAGGTAAATGCTAAGGAGGAAAATAAAGCATGAAAGGGAGATGGAAGTAGTAATTATTCTAGACCATTGCCCACAGAAAGCCTCACTGAGGAGGTGATTTTGAGTCAAAACCTAGAGGAAAGGAAGCAAGCCATACAGATACTCAGGGGAAGAGCATATGCAAAGGTCCTGAGGTGGGAGCATGCCTCTTATGATCAGTGACCAACAACGAGTCCAGTGTGGCTGAAGAAGGAAAAACAGGAGGGGAGAGGGCAATTAATGATTAAAGGATGTTGGGTCATACCCTGAATAAGATGAAAAGCCACTGGAGGATGAGCAGAGAGATGACCTAATATGATTTGCATTTTAATATCATCACTATGGAGACTGTGTGAGAATAAACCAAAGGAAGGCAAGGGCAGAAAAGAGGAGACCAGTTCAGAGTCAGAAGAATCCTGGTGAGAAATGATGGTAGCTTGAAAGCAGTGCCAATGGGAAGAAATGAGCATCTTTTGATTATATTTTGAAGGCAGAGCTGACAGGATTTGCTGAGGACTAGAGATAGGTCAAGGATTATTCCCAGGTTCTGTGGCCTTTGCAAGTAGAAAGGGAAGCTGACCTTTGCCGAGATACAGAAGATTGTGAGCAGAGCCAACTGGGTACGGAGAGGGCAGTATCTGGAGCTCAGGGTGGACGTGTGAGATTCGAGGTGCCTGTTAGACATCCAACTGAGACTGTCAAGACAGATACAGGAGTTTGGAGTTCAGAGGATAGGTCCAGCTGGAAATATAAATTTGAGAGTCATCAGTGTATTGATGATATTTGAGGCCATGAGGCAGGATGAGATCACTGAGGGTCTGAGCTCCGAGGGCACTCAAACATGTAGAGCATACATTTTTTTACATAATTTATCTCCTGTCTCCCAGTCTCCCCGTACCCCTAAAACTTGCTTTGAGACAAGTTGAATACAAACCCATGTTTACATTTCCATGGCAATAGACTATGATGTCAACTAAAACCCTATGTTATCCTTTTACATGCTCCAATTAAAGGCGATGGCTTGAGAGATAAGGCTCATGTTCAACCAAGCATCTAAATTTAATCCTTGGCAAGTCAGGAAATGATTGCTTAATTCTCAAAAGATTTTAATTGGATGGCAGAATAAGTGAATTTAGAAGCTTTTTGATCCAAAGTGGATGAAACGTTGGACATGTATTACTTAGGGGAAAAAAAAAAAAGCCAAAAATGTATGCCATACCTAGAAAAGGTTACACGTGTTTAACGTATTACAGTAACCTCTAACCTGCATTCCCCCCAGAAGCCTCTTGACTGTCATGTTTAGAACAGAAAACTCTCTTGTGCATCACATTTTCAGTAAAGTAAAAGCCTGAGGAATACCCTGCATGTCCAATGTTAAAGCAATAGAATATCCTTTATTATTCCTTCTGCTCCTTAAATTGGTCTTGAAAGTTGCTTATTAGTTACCAACTTTAAAGTTAGTATTTTGGTAAATGTTTCTGTCAACCAAATTCCCTAACATCAAAATAAATCTTTCATCGGAAATTTGCTAATTCTGGTCCCTTCGAGGAAAACATGTATTAAAAAGTAAATTACATATGACAAAGCAAGCCCACCTCCCATGTGGTATTACCAAGAAGTCCCTTTAGTCATCCGTTCCTTTGTCAGCTCTTCATGCCCTAGTGTCTGTATTCTAGGGAAAGGAAGGTCGGGCAGGCTTCATGACGAATGTTGCTCCGGAAGTTTGGTCACTTGTGTACAGCATTCAAAGACTGAGACTGTGCTAAGTGCTAAGGATACTGCAATTAGTAAAACATGGTCATTGCTCCTGAAGGCAGACACAAAGATCGATCACTGTAGTGTGATGTGGTTAAGTGCCCGCAGCTTCTACAGGAGCAGAGGGAAAAGCGCCTGGATGGGATGCCTCCTGAGCCAAGTTTTAGAAAATACGCAGGAGCGCCTGGGTGGCTCAGTCAGTTAAGCGTCCAGCTTTTGATTGCAGCTCAGATCATAATCTCACGATTTGTGAGACGGAACCGTCATCGGGCTCTGCGCTGACAGCCCAGAGCCTGGTTGGGAGTCACTCTCTCCTCTGCCCTTCCCCCACTCGCGCACAGACACATGTGTTTTCTCTCTGAAAATAAACTTTAAAAAAAAGAAAAGAAGCAGGTTCTAACCCAGCAAAAAAGAGGAAAGGATTAAGTACATTCTGGCCAGCTGGGATAACACACAGAAGTCAAGTCACAGATGTGGGTATATGTGGGTGTGCTGAGGACAGCGGCTACTGGGCTATGAAGAGTCACATGTAAGATGTTGATGTAGGGGCGCCTGGGTGGCTCAGTTGACTAAGTGTCTGACTTGGGCTCAGGCCATCTCATGGTTCATGAGTTCAAGCCCCACATTGGGCTGTCTGATGTCAGCACAGAGCCTGCTTGGGATTCTCCCCTTCTCTCTCTGCCCCTTCCCCACTGTCTCTCTCTCGCACGCAGAATAAATAAACTTAAAAAAAAAAAAACAAAGATGAAAGGACTCATCAGCCATGCTAAAGTGCTAGGGTTTTTATCTGTAGGCCCTGGGAACTAGCAAAGGGCCCAAAGGACAGGAACAACATGGTCAGATTTGTCTTCCTATAGCTCACTTGCTGCCAAAGGGAGGATAATGCCTATTCTAACCTAGCTCACAAATGTATTGTGAAGTTCGAGCATAATCCATTCTTTTTTTTTAATTTTTTTTCAACGTTTTTTATTTATTTTGGGGACAGAGAGAGACAGAGCATGAACGGAGGAGGGGCAGAGAGAGAGGGAGACACAGAATCGGAAACAGGCTCCAGGCTCCGAGCCATCAGCCCAGAGCCTGACGCGGGGCTCGAACTCCCGGACCGCGAGATCGTGACCTGGCTGAAGTCGGACGCTTAACCGACTGCGCCACCCAGGCGCCCCAAGCATAATCCATTCTTGATTATTCACGATGATGGGAATGTGGGAGAAGCATGAGCACCAAAACCCAAAAATAGTAGATAAGTTAAAATTTTTAATAATTGATTCCAGAATACATTTTTTTTTGTGCGCTGATTTATCTTTCTAATTATATTTCGCTTAGGATAAAATTAATTCCATTTGTATTCCTTTAACCTACACCAGCAGATGGCAGGAAGAAGTAGCCTGGATAATTACAATGTGGTGACAGAAGTCATTTTGAAATTTAAAGTTTACTATAACTAATTGGCAAAATAGAAAACAAAATACCGGTTGTGTAGTTATTTATCACTATTCATACTTTGCTTGTCTTCTTCAGTGAAGTAAAATGTTTTCCATCAGGAACTCTGATAAACGCTTTAGCTTCGCCAGTTCCTTTTCTGCTGTGTTGTTCCGCATCCTGCTTTTCCTACATACCTTACACCGTCCTATAGTTGTCCCGTCCCCACTAATCCCCCATCCACACACATAGTTCTCCTGCCCTCTCCTCTCACAGGTTCTAGCTCCAGGATTAGGTCTTTCTGTACCTCTCTAGCCAAGCTTCTATTCTCTCTCCAGAACTTTGCTCACCCGGGAGTAAGGAGGTCTGTGTGTAATTGTCCAAAAAGACTAGTTGACATCAGATGGCATTTTAATTTTTAAATAATGTTTTTATGGGGCGCCTGGGTGATGCAGTCGGTTAAGCGTCCGACTTCAGCCAGGTCACGATCTCGCGGTCCGTGAGTTTGAGCCCCGGGTCAGGCTCTGGGCTGATGGCTCGGAGCCTGGAGCCTGTTTCCGATTCTGTGTCTCCCTCTCTCTCTGCCCCTCCCCCGTTCATGCTCTGTCTTTCTCTGTCCCAAAAATAAACGTTGAAAAAAAATTTTTTTTAAATAAATAAATAATGTTTTTACTGTTTCACTTGTTAGCCTCTCCCAGTGCCGTCTGTACTCAGTCTTCAATCCAGTATTGGAGGGATGGAAGAGGATGTGGCCCCTTATTGTTTCCTTTATTCTGACCAGATTCCTGTTTAATAACTAGTTTACTTTTCTCCTTGGGCTACACTCATACACAGCACTTTTGCTCTGCTCTCACCTCATTGTAAGATTTATATACAGAGGCATCTGTCATCCCAGCTATTTCTAGAAGTGTCTTTTAAGGTATAGATCATTCATTCAAAAATATTTACTTGTGACCATGATGGAGTAACTAGTACCAGACTTAACCTTCCCACCATAAATAACTAGAAAATGGGGTATATAAGGGACAAGATCTATGAAGCAGCTGGATATTGGACAGCAGGCATGTTATCCAGAAGAGAAAGGAAACAAACAGGTGAGTCCTGGAGGCACATTACTGACCATGGCACAGAGAGAAGAAACCTGGGGAAAGCATGGCAAATATCAGTGAGGTGAGAAAATGGATTTCATAGTTTAGGGAGACTAAGGTAGCTAGAATTTGAGGGAACATGCACTAGAGAGGAAGGAGCTAATCAGGGAAAGGTCCAGAAATCTGCATAGGAGTCCCCTTGAGTCTAAATACTAAATGGACATACATAGAAACCACAAAGCCAGGCCACTACTGGAGAGCTCTAAGCTGAACATTTCCCAGGTATCACATTCTATTCAGCCAGAAACATTATTGAACCCCTGGAGCATTCAGTAGAGATCCCAGAAGGACCACAACTTAAGGGGTAAACGTGCCCTAAAGTAAAGGCTACTCTAAACTCTTCCTAATAAATCACAAAAACAATCCTTAAAGGATCAAACAGATCCACAAATTATTTAGATGCCCAAAAAAAAAGTTCAACCCTTTGGAAAAATACAACAGAATTAAGACACTCAACAGTGTAACCTTTGAAATATTCAGCCTCCAATCAAAAATCAATAGTCATGCAAAGAATCAAGAAAATGTAATCCATAACCAAGGGGGGAAAAATCAATCAAAATTGACCTGCAGAAATGGCAGGGATGGTGGAATTAGCAGAAAGGGATTTTAAAAGAACCATTATAAAATGCTCAGTGATTTAAAGAAAAACACGAATACAGTGAGGAGAAAAGTGGAAGATATATAAAAGAACCAAATAGAAGTTTAAGAAATGAAAAATTCTTTTGATGGGCTTATCAGCAGAGTAGACCTTACAAAAGGATCAGTATACTTGAAGATAGTAAGAGATAGCATCTCAACTGAAGCATAGAGAAGAAAATGACCAAAATGCACAGAGCCTTTGTGATTTGAGACAAGGAATCTGTCATTTGTGTAATTGGAGTCTAAGAGTAAGAGTGGGTGAGGCACAAAACAATATTTGAAGACATAATGGCTGAATTTTTTTCAAATTTCATGAAAATTATAAATATATAGATCTAAGAATTTCAATGAACCCCAAGCAGGATAAGCATACTGTAAACAACAAAGCACATTGTAATCATATTCCTGCAGACCAATTAGAAACTCTTAAAAGTCTCCGAAACAGACATTACATATGTAAGGGGACAAAGATTGAATGCAGACTTCTTGTCAGAAACAATGCAAGCCACAAAAAAAAACAAAAAAACAAAAAAAAAACTCTAAAGTGCTTCAAAAATAATCTACATAGAATTCTGTATCTTTCCAATATGAAGGGGAAATAAAGACAGAAAAACAATAGCTGAGAGAACTTATCACCAGAAACTCACACTGCAATAAGTATTGAAGTTCTTTAGGTGGAACCAGAATGATACTAGATGGAAACTCAGATCTACCCAAAGGAATGAAGAGCCCAGAAATGGCAAATACAAAGACTTACTTCTATTTCTTAATTTCTTTAAAGGCAATTGATAGTTTAAGCAAAAATAACAGTACTGTAAGGTTTGTATAATATAGAAGTAAAATATGTAACAATAATAGCACAAAGGATAGGAAGAGAAATGAAAAAATACAATCGTAAAGTAAATTACACTCGTAAGTAAAGTGGTATAATAATGTTTGAAAATAAGCTGTGATAAGTTAAAAGATGCTCATTGTCACTTTTAAAAACAGAAAAAAGGGGGGGTGGGGGGGCTCCTGGCTGGCCCAAGTGGTAGAGAGCATGCAACTCCTAAGCATCTCAGAGTTGTAAGTTTGAGCCCCACGTTGGGTGTAAAGATTACTTTAAAATCTTTTAAAAAATAGACAAAATGCTTCTACTTCATACTCACACATCGGTAGTGAGTATGAAGTAGAATACAGTTAATCCAAAACAAGATAGGGAAAGAGGAAAGAAATTAATGAGTATTATAATGTCAGATAGTGATACTGATCTGAAGAAAATCATTGGAAATCAATGCTCCATAAATGTTCTCACGCCTCTGCGTGATCGGGACTTTCTGAGCAAAGCTCTCTAGCGCCAGGATTAAAGAATGTTTGAATGGCAAACAAACCTTGCAAGTCCGAGACCTCTGGAGAGATTTAGGGACTTCTCCCTTGGACACATTTATTTACATTCTGGGGACTGTAAATCTAGAGACCTCCCTGCTCCCCCTGTGAGGATCCATTTACGTTACAATGCAAAGGTCACTAGGTCGTGTTTTCTCCCTCTCCCCCTCCCCCACCCCAGGGGGGAGGAGGGACAGCAGCTGTATGGGCTCCTATATAGACTCCCAATAATTCGTCATTTGGAAGTTCCTCTCGTGTCACCCTGGGGGAGATTGGGACACGGAGAACTAATGTAATTGTGAGTAATTAAAAAGCTGGGTCTCTGATCCAGGAACATAGTATTCTTTGTCAGAATGAATATGTACTTAACAAAAATTGGGAATGGGGACATCTCCTGTAAGGTGGTGTGGGAAGACCTCTCTGAGGAGGAAACATCTGAGCAGAGATGGGAAGGAAGGAAGCCACACAAGACCAGAACACAGGAGACCATACTCTCTTCATTGGTTCCCCTAGTACCTGGCACACTTTGTCACACGTCAGCAAAATTTAAATAAATAAGGTTCAAGAATATGACATTCTGGAAGGCTGGCCACTTGTGGCCAATATTCTTCATATGTATCCTATATGTTCAAGAATAGTTACATCTTCAGGCAAAACTACTTTTTAGCCACAGACTGGTTTACCAGGAAAAGATAGGATTAGTAGCCAAAATCAGTTTAAAAAAAAAAAAAACCGTTTCAAGCATAATTCAGCTTTCATTCCCTTAAATGAGCCCTTTGTCTGCAAATTTAGGGTTGGGAACCACATAATGAAGTTTTAGTTGGGAGGCTAAGTTCTTTTTACAGAGCTGGAAAGAGATATCACTAAGTTGGTTTGGAAATGACTCTCATTTCTGTAAATGTGACCCACACAAATGCTGAGAAGAACAGATACGGTTGAAGAATACAGGCAGTAGGAATAATAAATCATGAATTTTAATTGGGCAATAATAGTACAATTCCCCATTATAGGGATAGAGGCATCCAGTGTGTCAGAAGCTTGCAGCCAAAAGACGAAAGGATGGAACGAAAAAAGCCAAAAAGCGACATATTCCTTGACTTTTGGCTGGAGCCCGGCTAGGGTGACCTCTTTGGTCAAAAGACTTCTCATCCCTGTTTCACTAGGTCATTCCTTCCCTTGGTATGAATCATCTCTGAGAATCTAACAAACACATCACTGTCAAGAAGCTAAAAGCAATTGATTAGTTGTTCTGATAACACCTGTCAGTGAAATAACTCAGAGCACAAAACCCAGGCATTTAAGGAGTTGACAAGTATTATTAAACCTGTTTTGCAAGAGAAGAAGCCGGTTCAAAGAGGGAAAAGCTGTCAAAGGTAATACATCAGTAAGCGGCTCAGGCCTGCTGCCTTGCACAACGAGGCTCTAACCTCATGGCCTCTCAAGGCCCAGAAGACTGAGGGGCCATCTCTGAACAGTTAGCAGTGTTTTCTCCTGTGCAACTTTAAAATGTGACATTTTTAAAGCTACTAATTTGTTTTAAATTCAAATATATTTCTTATGACTGGTTTTCTCTGTTTGGGTTTTCTCCCCCATTCAGAAATACACCGTTCTTAATTTTTAAATGGTAGCAATGGTGTATTAACTACCAGTACTGCTCCCTCTTTAGTTTCCTTTGAGCAATTTAATTTGTCTTTGGCGCCCTGCTAAACCTTAGGTTTGAATTGGGGCGAATCATAGCAATGCTTTCATCGAGGGGATGGTGCCTTGTGTAGATCCTTTCTTGAACCAGACCTTAATTTCATGATATTTCATAAGAGAGAGGAAAGCCTAATCCAAGGTAAATGAGGATTTATAATTCAGAAATGCTTCTGCCTATCGGCAACTGTAACTAACTTTCTAGTGCTTTCCACTCCAGTTCCTTTACCCTTAAAAAAATAAGCAGTAAACTGTCTTAGTCTGGGCACAAGACAAAGGCTTCAGTGCACATAAACTGTGCGGGTCTGTAATCCAGGGAGCAAGAAAAGCCTATACAAAGATACCTGATGTGTTCAAGTGGTCGCTCGATGCTGCGGGACAGCCTGGGGAACCATAACAAAGAAACAGAAACCCCTGGAATGGAAAGACTGGCATTGGGCAAGGCTCAGTTGGGCAGGTGGCACCCGCAAGAAGCCAGGGGGAGCCCAGGAAGAAGTGGTGGCAGGGATGCAGGGACGCCAGATGAATCTGAAGTAGTAATCAGTGGCCTCCCATAATGCACAGATATATTCTTGTTGCACATACCTCTCTGTTGAAGTATATAAAGTAAAACATGAACTTTTGCTCCCTCTCTCCACCCTTTTCATGGATGCTTGTCATTAACATTTCATTTTCTGCGCATTTACATATCCTGTAAGAACATGTACATACATCTTTTTATTTTAAAAAATCGTGAGTTGGGGAGGTCCCCTCTACTTGCTAGATGCTGCCCTGATTCATGAATCGCTTAATAAAGCCAATTTGATCTTAAAAAAACAAACATGAATCAGATCATACTAACCTCGTGCTCCGACAGGTTTTTGTTTGTTTGTTTTCACTCATGTATTACTTGCATCAGGGTTAGGTCTTACTACATTGTCAGGAAGTTGATTTTGTCCTGTAGAGGTATACTGGAAAATACCAATAGAACATTTGTTGAGGGGTGCCGGGGTGGCTCCGTCGATTGAGCTTCCGACTTCAGCTCAGGTCATGATCTCGCGGTTCATGAGTTCGAGCCCCGTGTCGGGCTTGGTGCTGACAGCTCGGATTCTGTGTCTCCTTTTCTCTCTGCCCATCCCCCGCTTGTGCTCTGTCTCTCAAAAATAAATAAATCTAAAAAAGATTTTTTTTTTAAATAGAACATTTGTTGAATGAATGCATGAATGAAGGAATGATACTATGAGTTCTAGTTACAGTTCCTGCTTAGAGGACAGGAGTGGCTGCTAATATTGGGAATGCAGTGGGCGAGGTCTGGTAGAACATGAAATTGTCATTGCCAGACAATTGAACAACCCTGCCGGTCTCCTTCCCTTTCATCAACACCTCCACGTCCGCAGTTCAGAAGTAAGAATGGATGCTACACAGGGGAGACAGAAAAGAGATGTAGGGGAGGAAAAATAGTTTTCCCTCTACCCTTCTCAGTTCTTGGCTGAGACCCCAGGAATAAAAGATTAACAGGAGAAAAACAAGTTTACTGGCCTGCATCCCCCAGGTATACATGGGAAATACCCAGAGGAAAATGAGTAACTCCCCAAGGCGATTAGGAATTCAAGATTCTTAATAGGAAAGGGGGAGGAAGGAAGGAGGCTTCTTAGGGGGAGAGCAAATGGCTTAGGAAAAACGAACTAGCCCTCAGTAGAACAAATAGATAAGACAACATTTGTGACAACGTTTATCTGGGTGTGATGTTGACTTCTAGCCTCCTCTCCTGTGACAGGAGTCCATCCTTGCTGGTGGATGAAACTCCTGGGGAGGGGATTCATGGCCATGGAGTCCTTTCGGGGGACTGGTCTGTAGGCAGATAAGGGCAGTTCAGAGAAAGCCTCTCCCTCCATTTGCTACTTTTCACGTGCCTACCGCTCAACATAATCAATATACCGAAGTGGCGTATTTGGGCAGCATGTCTTGTCCCCCAGTCGTATTTTGGGGTGGCATTTCCTGCCACCCTTCAGAGACAAGGGAAAACTCTTTTAAAAATTCACTAAGTCAAATATTTTATCAGCCCCATGCTAAGTGGCGAGCCCTCCGGATAAAATGGAGAACATGACAGACTTGGTCCTTGTCCTCACACAGGGAGAGTCCACAGTTAAAGGAAGAAAGAAAGAAGAGTAGGGCATAGATGCAGAAAGAGAAGGGTAGGGTTCCAAAGGAGTGAGAAATTTCAGTGATGGCTAAATTAGTACAGTGCTTGTGTTAATATAAGTTGTTTAGAAAGGAGTTTAAATCCCAG
Organism: Herpailurus yagouaroundi; assembly: GCF_014898765.1. Lineage (NCBI taxonomy): Eukaryota > Metazoa > Chordata > Mammalia > Carnivora > Felidae > Herpailurus > Herpailurus yagouaroundi. The sequence goes on along the minus strand of NW_024412419.1, from coordinate 22,663,506 downwards.
CCATCTGCTCTCACGTCAAACACATACACACTGTACCCCCGATTTCACTCCTCCGTCCCATATATATACATCCCAATAATCATCTGCTGATATATTTTTCATGATTTCCCACAGTCAATAATAAAAAAATATACCTGATTCAAACCAGTGAATTGTGACCCAGCTCTAACTATGAATATAGTGGAAATCATAAGTTTCTTTACCGACAGTCTTACTAATTAAGTTATTTGCCTGTTTTTAGCCACATTGGATATTTTTTTTCTTTTTGAGGTTGTTATGGATGTTGTTTGTAGCAGCATCAATAAGCCAAGAATTCACATACTCAGTCGCACAGATTACTCATCATTGCCTGTTCATAACAGAATCCTAAAATGTTTAAGATTTCTGATGCAAATCAAAATCTCATCATCACTTGTCATTGCTAAATTAAATGACAGGATAATAACATTACATTAAAACCATTTTTCTCTTGATTGAGTACCTTTTTCAGAAGTGAACCCTGTAGATGGATTTTTTTCACCAGTACTATAAATGCATTTAGAATAGGAGATAAAAATAGAATTGAAAGGGGAGGAGTGGAATAGAATGTTTTCAAATTATTGATGAGTCTCTTTTGAATCTCAAATAACCATATTTGACACTGCACTGCTTGGGAATGGAGTCATTTAGCCCAGTTTATTGAGATTTTTTAGAACCACATAAAGGAGGTGCACAGGTTGAACTTGGTCGTTCTCGACACAGTCACGTGTTCTTGGCATTAGCCATCAGTCATTCCATTGCAAACAGGCTGTTAGTGACCTGTAGGGATTGGCATTGTTCTGTTACTCTATAATTAGGAATGAGAACTGGTTTGAGAAAGATCACAGCCTAGGTGGGAAATGAATATAAATTGCAAATCTGCCAGGACAGAGTAGGTTCTCAATTGACTTGCTGTCGTGAACTGCTCTCTTGGCCTTTCTTTCCCATCGAAAGCTAATTAACCTTTTCGGTCACACCTGCCATCCTCCCATCTGGTCCGTCTAGCCCACCTCTCTGTGGCCACCCGGTCCTCATGCCACTGGTGCCCATCTTCTTCACTTGCCCTGATACCAAGGGCTCTTTCCATTCTCAAGTCTTCTGTCCTTCAAAGATTTGTTTCTTCACATTTTCCACTTTGATGTTAACGAAAATCATATCCTGGAGAAAACCTTTTACCCTGACTTTTTGTCTCCTTTAGTACTACCCTCATTAGGCAGTAACAGGTCAGTAAAAAAAATCCTCAGCTCTTGGAGAAGCCCCTAAAAATGCAGACGGAAACAAGATTGGCTAGGAGTTGACACTAGTTGAATCTGGGTGATGAGTGCATGGGGGTAGAGAAGTTAATATACTGTTTTCTCTAGTTTTGTATGTTTGAAATTTCCTATAGTAAAAATTTTAAACTAGGTTCTTTAGACTCCGTTTTTTGTTTGTTTTTTTTAATAGATGCTATTTTTGAGTCAGTACATGAAATGGGTGGTAAACAGGAGGGACTGGGGCTAACACCTGATCCTGTCACTGAAATGCCCCACTCCCACCCCACGTGCAAGGAAACAAGTGTGATTCCTTAGTGCCTAGAATTGAAACTTCCTCCTTCTCCGTAGGTCCTGAACATGGGTACCAGAATCCTGCTACACTTCCTACCTCTTGTTAAAGTGACCAGATCAATCTGTACAGAAACACACATTAACTTGGTCTCATTTATCAAGTCCCATGGTGAATTAAGGTCTGTGCTGGGGGCACGGAGGAGCAGGAATCTGAAGTTACCTCCCTCCAAAAGCTCCCCATCATGGAAAACAAAGGCACCTACGAACCCCCCTGATGCAGTACAGACACTAGGAACTGTCATCTGAAGTGAAGCTTCAGTAGCGTGGCTGTGGGGCTGTAGGGAAGTAAAGAATCCCATCAGCAGATGCGTTCTAGAAGGTGATGCCAACCACTGAGTGCTATCGCTTTTTTATGTTTGTTTATTTTTGAGAGAGAAAGACAGAGGGAGGGCAAGCCAGGGGAGGGGCAGGGAGAGAGGGAGACAGAGGATCCGAAGCGGGCTCTGCGCTGACAGCAGAGAACCCAGTGTGGGTCTTGAACTCATGAACCATGAGATCATGACGTGAGCTGAAGTCAGACGCCGAACCGACTGAGCCACCCAGGCGCCCTGAATGTTACCTTAAAGGAAAAGATCATCTCTGCTTCTGATTGCTAAGACTAGAGCTCCTTCAGAGAACCTTCCTTCTCTCTTCTGAAGAACTTAAAGTGATTGCAGTTACCAATGTGCCTTTTTTTTCCTTCTCTTTTTAAATTATGATAGCCTTACTTCTCGTTTGCCCAAAACTGGTGAAACCATTCATGGACATAAGTTTTTTATTGGCTTTGGAGGGAAAGGTGCCAACCAGTGTGTCCAAGCTGCTAGGCTCGGAGCAAAGACATCCATGGTATGCAAGGTAAGTGTAGACTACAGTGGAGAGGCTCCTAGAGGCAAGAGTCTGTTTTTAAGATTTGAGTTGTTTTTATTTTTTAACCGTTTGAAAGTGAACAATTCAGTGCCATTTGGTACATTCCCAGTGTTGTTGGACAACCACTATTCTCTTTAGTTCCAGAACAATTCTATCATTCCAAAGTAAAGTTCCTTACCATTAAGCAGTTTCTCCCCATTCCCCCACCCCCACCCCACTCCCACCCCCAGACCCTCACAACCACCATCTGTCTCTGTGGATTTATCTATTTGGATATTTCCTAGAAATGGAATCCTAGGATATGCAACATTTTGTGTCTGGCTTATTTCACCTAACGTAATATTTTCAAAGTCCATCTACCTTATAGCATGTACTGTTTTTTTTTCCTTTTGTGGCGGAATAATATCCCATTGTACATACCATTATCTGTCTATCCATTTGTCTGTTGATGGACACTTGAGCTGTTTCCACCTCTTGACTATTGTGAATATGCTGCTGGAAACATGCATTTACATGTACTGGCTTTTGAGTATCTGGTTTGTTCTTTTTTTTTTTTTTTTTTTTTTTTTGGTAGTTCCTTGTTAAAGATTTAAATAGGAGAGGATAATCTTCCTTGTCCTTTAGATTGCTTTCTACCTCAGTGTGTCCTCTGGCAAGTAGCAGTCCTCAAATAACTTAATTATGCACGTCTTTCGCTTGCTGGGCTTCCAAGTGAAGGATGAGAAGTGAGAGGAGTTCGCCTGCCCCACTGAGTTTCTGTATGCCAGCTTCTGAACGACAGAAGTTAATCCTGCTTTTAGCAGTTTTCGCTGCAACACAGCTCTTGGAAAGTCGGTGTAATAACTTGTGATTCACTCGTGTAGCTCTTTAGTTATTTCTTCTAATGCTAGCCCTTGGATCAGAAAGGAATCTGGGCTTTACTGAACTACCCATAACTAATTTTTAGGCATAATTCTTTTTGCAGGAATATAAGGAAATGATATGTAAAATATCCCCTATTTCTATCCATCTGTCTGAAATTATTTGAAAATAAGACAAAATTGGCTGCCAGAGGTTCAATGTTTGCATGTTTAATGAAATTTTAAGGTGCTTGCATCACTGGTGTAACAAAAAAGATAATTTACTTTAGAAAAGCTAGCCTCGGTCTACACGGTAAAAGATAAGAGGAATCTGAGAAATTTAAAAGAATGAGCCCTCTCCTGTAGGCTGGGTCATTTTTACCAAAATGTCTCTGAAATGTCACTTCCCAGTGCACACAGCACTCTTCTCTCCATGGGAGTCTTTAAATGATGTACAAACGATAAGCAATTGTCATTTCATCTGCTAATGAATTGCAGTTTTATTTCTAATTTATGATTAACACGATATAATTCTCATCTGGCTGTTTGGTCAAAAACATCACATGAAGCGCAAGATTCAAAGTAAGAAACCCTCGTTTGCTAAGGTTGAACTCTTGATAGATTTTAAGTGTCAATCATCCATGAATTATTGATGACCCATTACATGCTAGGAATTGTGCGGCGAGGAGAGGGAGCTGTAGGCCTGACCTCTCCTGTACTTGATTAGAAATGAAGGGTTTGGGGAGTCATCAGATGGTGCTGACTTAACGGGGGCTTGGGAACTGGAAAGAGGACAATATTTCCTGGCTGGGAAAACGTGGACAGAGAATGGGTATGGGAAGCAAAGTACCAAAAATGGCTGCTCTGGGAAGAGAGGAGTTCCCTAGAGCGGAGCCGTAAAAGGAGAGATTAGAGAACCCCTCTTGGAAGCTTCATAAATGCTATTCATGTAGCCATGAAAGTCAAAATTGGATGTCCCCTGGGATCTCATCCAACTCGAAGATTGAGATTGGTGTTATTTTGGGTCTGTTGAATTTGAGGCAAAGAGAAACGCAAAATAGAAATATTTGAGTTGTGGAAGTGAACTTGGGAAGTGAATCATGCAACCATCAGGAGTGGATGTGAGAGGAATAGACAGCAGAGGGCTGTATTTGGGGAAATGTTACAGTTAGGAGTTTGATAAAGCAGTGGTGCTGTTTTATTCCAGTCCGTGTATGACAGTTTGTGTTAACACCTGTGCAGTTTGGAAAGTGCTTTATATCTACTGTGCCCCTGATGCAGTCATCTGCTGTCCAGCCCCGTGCAAGGCTTCAGCATGGGTATCTGTACAGAGAGGATAAGAAAGCATGGCTTCAGCCAAAACCCATACGGGTGCCTTTGCTTAGATAACCTGGAACCTTTAGACACATATTTCTTTAGCTTAATGTTCTTAGACTTCTTTATATATCTGTAGATGTCTATAGATATATGTAGATAGATAGGTGATGTATTTCATATAGGTATAGATATGGATATAGATATAGACATTTTTTTAAGTAGATTTCATGCCCAGCGTGGAGCCCAACGTGGGGCTTGAACTCACAACTCTGAGATCAAGACCTGAGCTGAGACCAAGAGTCAGACACTTAACTGACTTTGCAGTATTCTTAGACCTGTTAAAGAGAAAAATATCTTAGGGGTGCCTGGGTGGCTCAGTTGGTTGGGCATCCAACTTCAACTCAGGTCATGATCTCACAGCTTGGGGGTTTGAGCCCTTCCTCAAGCTCTGTGCTGACAGCTCAGAGCCTGAAGCCTGCTTTGGTCTCTGTGTCTCCATCTCTCTCTCTGCCCCTCCCCTGCTCGTGCTCTTTCTCTTAAAAATAAACAAACATTAAAAAAAATTTTTTTTAAGAAAAATTGGTGCGCCTGGGTGGCTCAGTCGGTTAAGTGTCCAACTTCAGCTCAGGTCATAATCTCACAGTTCGTGAATTCGAGCCCCACATCAGGCTCTGTGCTGACAGCTCAGAGCCTGGAGCCTGCTTCAGATTCTGTGCCTCCCTGTCTCTGTGCCCCTTCCCCGCTCACGCTATGTCTGTCTGTCTGTCTCTCTCTCTCTCTCTCTCTCTCTCTCAAAAATAAACATTAAAAAAAATTTTTTAAGAAAAATATCTTTTATAGTAGAAGGTATCATTATCCATTAATCTTGATATTTTTTTCCATTGGTGAAGTATTTTCTTATTAAGTAAATTAGCCAACCTGCTGTATAGCAGTTTTTTAAAGATGACGACTTTCAAGTGGAAACCAAAATCATGACATTACTCCAGATAAAAATGAACAGATGGAGCAAAAGAAAAACAGGTAGAAAATTTCCTACAGTTTTCTTAGCGACATTAACTTACCTACTACTACCCTGCAACAAACTAAAATTCAAGCTCTGGTGAAGTAAGACTGATGGCACATGCAAAACATCTTCTTTTGAGCTTAGGGGAATTATTTGCCAAGATACTGTGATGAGGACTATTAAGCAAGAGTCCGTCGATATGTATCCAGGGCAACGTGTAATAATGAAACACTTCAAGTTGTTAAGAGTTGTACAGTCAGTACTCAACTGAGTCGTGGGCCCACGGCCACAGTCAAAGGATAACTGGAAATGATATTTTCAGATTAAAAATCTAGGCAGATATCATAGAAAACGAAAGTCTTCTTGGCAGGGCAAAGAGTCTGTTAGAATACCTTTCATAATACCTGATTTTTGTGTTTCCTCTTCCACCATTCCATTGAAGATAAATGTTGGAGGAGGAAGTTGTTTCTAGATATCCAAAACTGGCTGCTAGGGAGGACCTTGGGAGAATAAAGAGTTCAAGTTGTGGTTGCCTGGAATGAGCCCAAAGACCCTGCTTCTTGTGCGGTGGAAAGGAACCCTGAGCAGGCAAGGACCCAAATAACCCCAATCTCAAATCAGCCAACTGGGAGGACCCTCAAGGACCCTGGTCTTGCTTTCCTCAAACATGACATTATCAAAACTCACTAGGTCCATCTGGCTGGCTCATTTGGTAGAGCATGTGACTCTTGATCTTGGTGTCATGACTTCAAGCCCCACATTGGGCATAAAGCTTACTTAAAAAAAAAAAAAAGACAGGGCACCTGGGTAGCTCAGTCAGTTGAGCACTGACTTCAGTTCAGGTCATGATCTCACAGTTTGTGAGTTCAAGCCCCACATCCGGCTCTGTGCTGACAGCTCAGAGCCTACAGCCTACTTCAGATCCTGTGTCTCCCTCTCTCTCTGCCCCTCCCCAACTCACGCTCTCTCTCTCTCCCTCAAAAAGAAAATAAATATTAAAAAAAATTTAATGAAAATAAAAAGGTAAAAGAAAAAAAAAACTAATAAAAACAGCTGTGTGTTTTCCCTGAGGAATGGGCAGATATTAAGCTCTGTGACAGAAGCAGTATATTAGAGCCACGCATTCAAGGTCTGACCCTCAGGCATTCTGCAAACTGTCAGTGGTCTGGACATTACAGAAATTGAGAATAAGCAATTAGAAATATTTATAGCAATTTTACAGAGGAATTTTATAGCTGTTGAATATAATAGTAATAATAAATTAAGCCTTGTATTTTGTAGGATTTTTTTCTGTTTTTATTTGTTATATTTTATGGAATTATTAGTCCACAATGGATTGAAAATGAAAAAAGAAAAAAAAAACTGAGCCTTCACTACAGATGGTTTGAAAAGCAGTATATTAGAGTACTCATCATCTTAACCAAAAAGGTGCCTTGTCAGTTAGATTACTGTGGGACAGTCAACTGTGCAGTAAGATTTAGTTTTCAAAGATCAAAAATTAGTCACCATCCCTTTCCAAGTAATCCCATTCCAGGAATGAAGTGAAATTTATCCTTTCCTGAGCTCTGCTGTAGGACAACTGGCTAGAACTAATGGTTATATTGATTGGAATGCTTGGCCACATGTCCAAACACAGGGTACCCTATGACCCTAACCAAATAATGTGTGTCTCGTATAGGAAGAATGGAAGAAATAATTGGGTTACCACCAACTCACCTCCACTCTTGGATAAGCAGGCATCGCAATACTGATTGTAGCATTAATTTTGTATGTTAAGGGCCATTATGAAGCTAAACACCCATTTAGATAGGATTTAAACCACCAGCTAGCTTAAACAAGTGGAATCGTATATATTCTTCTTTCCTCTTTTAGGCAAAGCCACAAGTAACAAGTTAAAAAAAAATAATATTCTGAGGGACCTATTCAAAAAAGCAACTGCCAGGTTTTGTCATAGGACAACAAATGCATGTTAGTATCCCTAACCTGCTGTTCATTAGGACTTTTGGGACTGCAATGTCACAGAATGTCTTGAGTCACAAATATTAAATTGTGTTCAACTTGAGTATTAATTATGTTTTTGTGCACTCTACCTTTGAAAGTTGGCAATCTGTTTTAATATATGTGATAAATTTCTTAGCAGAATATTCAACTTCATGTGACCTTGAGTACGGTATCTTGGTCCTCTAGGTTTTATTTTCCTCAACTATGTGTTGATGGATAGAATTACTAGATGTTTTCTACCATTCAAGGATTCCAAGAAGCCCATTTCTCAGCCATTTTGAAACGTGGATGTTTGTTTGTTATAAATGTAGTGCTAACTGAAGTTACCTTCCTCAGCATTAGGTCCCGGTTCTAAACTATGGAAGCCATGACTGGCTCTCCCTCAATGCAGAGAGCCTTCTTGGTGGTAAGAGTGAAGGCAGTATCTCAGTAGCCTTAGCTGGAGGAAATGTTCTTGCTCCTGATACACCCAGCCCTTTTGTTTTCCGTGATTCTAATTTACATCTCCCTATAACTGCATTATCCAAGATGGTAGCCACTAGCCACGTGCAGCTAGATTTAAATGTAATTAAAATAAAAGTGTAAATTGAGTTGCTCAATCATACTGGCTGCATTTCAAGTGCCTGTTTTGGGCAGCACAGTTAGAGAACGTTTCATCCTTGCAGAAAGTTGTATTCAGCTGCATTGCTCTACAGTCTTCAGGGTAGAGCTAAGCCTGGGATTTCCTGAAGAGCCTCTCGGGTTCTAGGAGTTGCCTTAGCATAAGTGCAAGTAGTTGTCCATAATTGCCAATGACCTGGCTTCTTTCACCTGGAACAGGCTCCCTCAGACTATGGTTTTCCCAGAATCCTTCTACCCAAAAGTGGTTTTCCCAGAACCCTTTTACCTGAAAGTATTTCACTGCTACTATCTGAAAGGATAGTGTAGGAGTGTAGGAGTGCCTTCAAGAGGGCTGTTTAGGAGCAAAACCTTCTATAGACCCTTTTGGCAGCCACTGCTAGGAGAGTCTGAGTGCCTGTGGTCACATCCCTTTAAGAATGATAAGATAGGGGCGCCTGGGTGGCTCAGTTGGCTAAGCATCTGACTTTGGCTCAGGTCATGATCTTGCAGTTCGTGAGTTTGAGCCTCCCCCACTGTCAGCCTGCGCTCACAGCTCAGAGCCTAGAGCCTGCTTCGGATTCTGTGTCTTCCTCTCTCTCTCTACCCCTCCCCTGCTCGCTCTCTCTCTCTCTCTCTCTCTCTCAAAAATAAACAAACATTAAAAAAATTTTTAAGGGGCGCCTGGGTGGCGCAGTCGGTTAAGCGTCCGACTTCAGCCAGGTCACGATCTCGCGGTCCGTGGGTTCGAGCCCCGCGTCAGGCTCTGGGCTGATGGCTCAGAGCCTGGAGCCTATTTCCGATTCTGTGTCTCCCTCTCTCTCTGCCCCTCCCCCATTCATGCTCTGTCTCTCTCTGTCCCAAAAATAAATACACGTTGAAAAAAAAAATTTTTTTTTTTAAATTTTTTTAAGAATGATAAAATAGGCCCAAGAAAATAAACAGGCAACTAAGATGACCAAATACTTATGAACACATTTCACGTACAGGGCTTGAGTCTTGCTAAGCTAGAGTCTCCAAGAAGCTTTAGGAAGGCTAGACCTTTAGGGAGATTGTTTAGGCAAACAACATAAGATGATATTCAATTAAATGTTTAATGGTATCTATTAGGAATGCTCTAGGAGTTTAGGAAATGAGAGCATTAAGAAGGGGCTAGAATAGGGAAGGTAGGCTTTAAGTTGTGCTTGAAAAACAGGTAAGGTTTGATTAGGTGGAGAGAGGAAAGGACTTCCAAGTTCTCAGGAGGCAAGGAAATAGACACGACTGAATTGTATTCACCTTGTGTTTTAACACAAATGATCATACCAAGTTAACAGTGCTTTTCTACTGACCACTCTGTAGAACAGAGAAATCCAACTACTTTTGCCAAATAAGAGTGTTAGAAAGAGAAGCCAGCAAAGCAAGGGGGCGCGAGCCTAGCCACGTGAAAATGAGACCAGAGTCAGCAAACACAAGCGCAGCAATCTTTGTAGCTTTACGATACCTTGATCCCAGTGTTGGACCCTGATGGGCCCCTCGCCCCCAGCAGATTCTGTAGGCGACACTCCTCCGTGTTCCCACTTAGCGGACTTCCCACCCCAGCGCCAGGCAGGACTGTGCTCTCCCTTTTCATTTCTTCCACGCAAAGCTTTACGCACGCTGTCCCAGCGGGCCGAGGCTGGAGTCATTGCAATCACCCGGTGCACCTGCCTCGGTCTCACCTGCACAGGGCCTGGTTCAATTGATGTGGCCTGTAACCCGAGCACCCGGATGTCTGTAAACTCCTCGGGAGCTACCGATGCACAGCGAAGGCTGAGAACTATCGGTTTCCTACTTGCCAGAGAGAACTCACCCCGTCCCACCCTACCTAGCTCAGGTGGAACAATTTGCAGCAAAATATAAAGAATTTTAATTAGCTCGATAATGGCAGAAACTGAAATTCGATTCCAAGTTTCCTGACTTCCACACGCACTATTTTGCTTCACAGCCAAGATACTTACACGTCAAGTTCTCTTGCCAGGTTGATAAGCAAGATGTGACCGGGAAAACAGGGAAGACTCCAGAGACACCTGTGAAGGTTCCTTTATGACATTATTTCATGTCGTTTTTATTTCAAGGACCTTCCCTTTGCATCATTCACTGTGATTTTCAAGGTAGCTTCACTCAGCTGTCAGTGGTAGTCATTGCAGGACACCTGCTTGGGTTCTGTTCCTGTGACTCCTGGTTATCAGTGTCCAGAGACTGGGGAAGAGGCTTACATTCGAGTCAGAAGTAAGCACAGGGGATGGGAAAGTGCTCACTTCGCTCCACCTTTTTTTAAAGGAAATCCAGCAGAATAAATGATTGTGTAAGAGGTTCGAGGATGGGGAAATCAGGAATATGGCATTCTTTTAGTATTACGTAGCACAAGGCATCTGTGTGACTCTGTAATGCAGAAAGAAAGGACTCAGATCTCTGTTGCCTTTTTGTCTACATTTCGATGTAATATGTATGTCTAAGACACAGACATCCTCCCAGGTGGCTCTGTTATTCTTGTGGAAGCAACAGGGATACATGGTTACATTAAACAGCATTAGTTACACCATTAATGGAGATGTTACGTTTTTATTATAATAATAGTAATACAGTCTTATTTTTTAAATACTTTAATGCACCCACAGGCTTGCTTCCATGATCAAGTGCTCTTCTGTTTGAAAATAGGGAGCAACAGGAAGAATTGGAAGCATCAGGGAGAACCAGATGGACAGGAAAGTAGTTTATAAGATTGAATCCAAGAAGCAGGAGCCCTGCCCCTCCCCGCAAGGGAAGCCGCCCTGGTAGCAGCAGTAACTGCCATGGTGATGATGAGGATGACGATGACAATGATAATGACAGTGATAGCACCAAGCCATTATTTAATCCTTTACGGTTTTAAGCACACTTCATGCATGTTATTTTATCCTCACAGGTGCTGTGACTTTCCAGATAAGGAAACTGAGGCCAAGAGGCAGTTAAAAGCAACCTTCCCAGGGGCGCTTCGGTGGCTAAGTCAGTTGAGCGTCCAACTTTGGCTCAGGTCATGGTCTCAATGATTCGTGAGCTCGAGTCCTGCATGGGGCTCTCTGCTGTCAGCACACAGCCCACTTTGGATCCTCTGTCCCCTCCATCCTCTCGCTGCCCCAACCCAGCTCACACTCTCTCTGTTTCTCGTTTCTCTCTCTCTCTCTCTCTCTCTCTCTCTCTCTCTGTCTCTCTCTCTCAAAAACAAACATTTTTTTAAAAAATGTGGCTTGCCCAAAACCACACAGGAGGTGTGAGGGCACTTCTGACTTCCATGACACAAGTGCAAAGGTCGTCTTCCTGTTCTCAGGCTTCTTATCACTCCTTTTACTTTGTAATGTATCTCCACAACCCAGATGCAAAGTTAACGGGGCTAAGGTTGACTTCTGTAAATCCTCAGCAGTGCTGTTACTTTTCCATTATTTTTTAGTTACGAGATTTTTATTTTTGTCATGGGAATATCGAAGAAGGCAAAAGCAAAGTATGTTGTTTCACCTCTCACGTAGAGCTTAGAACACCAGCCAACAGGTTTGCCAGGAAGTCACTATTGGAACAAATCTGGAACCATAACCGTCAGCAAGGGACGCAGCCCATCAGGTGATTCCCCAAGCAGAAGATGACAGCTACTGCAGCCACTAAAATACCACTGCGGCAAGTCTGAGCAGGCCGTCCCTTCCTCATTATGCCTCGGATGCGCCTGATATTCCACTTGGTGTGACGGGTGTCTCTGTACGCCTTCTTTTCCCTGCAGTATTATCAGTTTCTTGAAGGCAAAGCCAAATGTTTTGGGGTTGCCTCCTCCTCTCCAACAATTCTCCCTAATCCCTGCACTTCCAAATGTTTACATCATCACCACCATTTATCAGACATGCCTTTGGTGTTCACCTTAAACAGATTTTGCCTGTATTAAACTGATAGGAAAGGGGAGAAAGAAGTTTCTTTGCTCTAATTTGTACCGGGCCCCACATGCTGAGGAATGGCCTTCCTTTAATCCCTACAATATTCTTGTAGTGATGCTTTCCCCAACTATATCACATCTTTTTTTTTAATGTTTATTTATCTTTAGAGACAGAGAGCAGGGAGGAGCAGAGACAGAGGGAGAGAGAGAATCCCAAGCAGGCTCCGCACGGTCAACACAGGGCCTGACGCAGGGCTCGATCCCATGAACTGTGAGATCATGACCTGAGCTGAAATCAAGAGTTAGATGCTTAACCGACTGAGCCACCCAGGCGTCCCTCCCAACTATATCACATCTTGATTGCCCATGGGAGAGAGTTAAATAATGTTTAAAAACAGATGAGAAAACAGTTTGTTTCTGGTATGAATCTTTGACCTAAGAAATGGGATGCTTTGGTAGATAAATGGCCAGCCTCCCACCAAGAAAACCTTTGACAAATGACCTCCCTCCACTGGGCACTCTCCCCCACAGCAGTGCTTTATAGTGGACACTCTTCTTTGTAGAGACAGAAATGCTGCTCATAAGAAATTATTATATATTATTTGAGATTATTGCCTACTCAGCATTTCTACCAGAAAAGCACAGGGAAAAGTGTTCTTTGAGAAAGAAGCTCTCGAAGGAGGCATTTAAATTGGGTCAGCAAACTACCGCCCATGGAGCAAATCTTGCCTACCATGTGTTTTTATAAAGTTTTACTGGAACACAGCTACATCCATTTGTTTACAGATTTTCTTCGGCTGCTTTCACACTGCAACAGCAGAGCTGAATCGCTGCAAAAGAGACCGTCTGGACCAACAGTGTCCGAACTATTACCCATCTGGCCTTTTATGGAAAAAAAAATTTTCCAACCCCTGATCTAGACCATCCAAAATCTTACCAGGAAATTGTATCTTCACTCATTGAGGAACTTGACCCAAGTAACCTCCTAGGTTTCTTTCTATCGATATATCCAGAGGGGAACAATTTTCTGTGGAAAGGCAGAACTCACCAGGAGTGGCTGAGACCCAGACAGATACATGATCCAATGACACGGTGCTCACCTGCAGGACAAAAAAGTAGTTCCGGAGTGAAGCCTAAAAGCCTACGGGTGCCAAGAAGGTAACATAAATTGCAATAGGCCTGGTAGGGACTGTGGTCAACTAGACAGCATGGACACACCTTTGGGGCATATCCAGCTGATTTCCCTTGCAGGAATGTGGGCCCAGCGTTACCAGAACATCTGAATTTTCAGGACCTCCTGGAAACTTGTTTTTGTGAAGCCTCCTGATACTTAAATGGTGACAACTGATTAAAATTTAAAATACAATAGGAGAAAACAACTATAACACTGTATGTCAACTATACTGGAATTAAAATCATAAAAATAGGAGGGCATCCACACAAAAACCTGCACATGAATATTCACAGGAGCCTAAATTTATAATTACCAAAATTTGGAAGCAACCCAAGATGTCCTTCGGTGGGTGAATGGATAAAGTGCAGAACGTCCATACCATGGAATATTTTTCAGCACTAAAAAGAAATGAGTGATCAAGCCATAAAAAAGACATGCAGGAAACTCAGATATATTTACTAAGTGAAAGAAGCCCGTCTTAAAAGGTTACATATTATATGATTCCAATGATACGGCATTCTGGAACAGACAAAATTATGGAGACAGTAGAAAGATCAGTGGTTGCCAAGGACTTGGAGGGAGAGAGGGATGAATAGGCAGAGCACGAAAGGTTTTCAGGGCAGTGAATCCATCCGGATAAGATTGTAATGGTGGATAAGTGTCTATACATTTGTCAGAACCCATAGAATGTACAACACCAGAGCGAACCCTAATGTAAACTATGGAGTTTGGGTGATAATGATGTGCCAACATAGGATCAATGGTTGTAACAAATCTGCCACCCTAATTATGTTGCCTATGAATGGAAGAGGAGTGAGTGTCCAAGGAAAAACTGAAGGATCACTAGCAGAATGCATGCTGGGACTCAAGAACGACAGACTTTCACTATACCAAGTTACCCAAGTTAGCGACAGCTTTTTAAATTCCCCCTTCTCTGCCCCCATCCCGTGTCAAAGAAGACTCTAAAACACCAGGCAAGTCATGACAAAGATGCCCTCATTTATAGTGAAGTACAAACAACTGAGATTCTTCATAAATATTGAGGGCCGTTGATGGTGGACAGCACAGTGGTGATTTCCACAGGAACAGATCAAAATGAGAGCAGAGTGATTGAACTTGGGACAGTCATTTAATGCTTCACGTTTTAGGTTGGATGCAAGTGGAACATTAATATATAACAATTATTTGGGCTGAAATCAAGTCTAGCATCTTACATTAAGAAGATTAATTAGCTAATGTTTATAAAGTACTGTGCAGATATGCCCTTTTAAAATGCTAAGTATTCTAAAAACTACATTGTAGCATTTTACTAAACGTAAAAGATCTAACATTCATCATTTCTTTGGTACAGGTTGGCAAAGATTCTTTTGGCAACGATTATATAGAAAACTTAAAACAGAATGATATTTCTACAGGTAAAATTTCATCTTTTTTAAAGTTAGTTTTTATGACTTTCCTCTGGGATCTGGTTACAAGAAAAGTTGAATATAGAATAGAATTATTAGATCCTCCTCTGGTGGCCAGAGAATTTTTATGCACAGCTCTGTCTCATCTTGCTTAAATGTCGTTTGGTTAATTCTTTCATGTACATTCCTCCAGACGGGAATAAAATGATAGGAGATTACAAACCTTCATCTCATGGAAATGTTTCTAAAGCAGGTGACAAGAGAAAACAGGTGCTACGTTCACAAAAGATATTTTGAGAAAGGTCATTGAATGTCATGGCTGGAAATGATCTTAGAAACCGCTGAAGCCGATACCATTGTTGCACAAAAGAGAAACGAAGGCCAGATCAGTTCTCAATTTGTCCAAGAGCACACAGCTAGTTGGAGCTAGAGCCAGGAGTAGAATGCAGGTCTTTGGCTCCATTTCAAGGCTTTTTGCCGCTGCCAGAGGCTGCCTGATCAACATTTCCATTTACGCTCCAGACCATAATGCTTCATGAGACACAAAGTTTATGAAGAAACACAAACAAGTGCATTGCATAGGTTTGACTTTAATCTCTCCTCTGAAGCCTATCATTTCTTTCACTGAAGAAAAAAAAATGGTGGTCTAGAAAAATGCATGTGGATATGCTATGAGTAATTTGGGTGATTTGGCAGTGGGGGGGGGGGTCTGCTGGGTTGTTACTAATGCAGAACGAAGGTGCGACAAAGTAAAGACTTCTGTCTTCCTTGTTGTATAGGTGATGGGTATAAATTAGCAGCAATTAGTTATTTCTTTTATCATCCCAGATGGCTAAAGGTTAAAAAGCTTTTCCAGCGATTAGTGGTGCACTGAAATCGCTAAAATAGATTGTCCGTGCCAGGCTGTATATACATGATTGTAATTTCTTTTTTCTTTTAGAATTTACATATCAGACTCAAGATGCTGCTACAGGAACTGCTTCTATAATTGTCAATAATGAAGGTACGTGTTTCGCATATTAGAGTGTCATTTCAGGAAGCAGTTCGTGTCCAGAACTAGAACAGAAGCATCAGTTTTTACTCTAATCCTATGGATTTCTTACTATGCCCACCAGTCTAAGGCCTAAAGTGTGGTCTTTCTAGTTTAAAAAATGAGTGTTTCCCTTTATTTATACTTCCCAGGTTGATCATTTAAATATAAAATTGTCCATCCAATACATATGAAGTGTTACAGTTGCCTCAAAATAATATTTATATCCTATAATGTCCCATTACCCTTCACGTGAACTCAGAATTGGTATTTGTCTCTAAAAGCAGTTAAGTATTCATCCATCATTTCAGTTATACTAGGTAAATAAATGTAAATAGATAGGTGCACAAGGAAGTTGATGAATCATATTTATAGAATATTTACTGAGCAAATGGCAGCAACTAATTACTTCCAACTTATCATTAGCATTCAATTTTGTCTGCTCTTTAAACGGCAATCAAATCTTAAAAGTCTATATATACAACCATGTCTGTCTGTCACAGGGCCTTGCGACAGTTGAAACATTTGTCTTTAAAAACAGTAACTTCCCTTTACCCTCAAGTAAAGTTTTCATAATTTCTTCCCACTATTGTAAGTATAAAAAAACCTGCATAAGATTCTTGAATTCAGAATGACCCAGCATTCCAAGGGGCACCTAGGACAGAACCTAGTGCACTGAGGGCAGTGTGCACTGTGTGAAATTAGGATTTGTCAAAGTAACATCCTTTTTTTGTTTAAAGTTTATTTACTTTGAGAGAAAGAAAGGTTGGGAGCGGGGATGGGTAGAGAGAGGGAGAGAGAGAATCCCAAGCAGGCTCCCTGCTGCTAGCCCAGAGCGCATTGTGGGGCTCAATCTCATGAACTGTGAGACCATGACCTGAGCCGAGATCAAGAGCCACTCAACCGACTGAGCCACCCAGGCCCATGCCCGGCCCCTGTCATAATTAGGTCTTTGATGTAGGATAGTTTCACACAATCATTTCTCACAGAAGATACAGAATATTCAGCTCTACTCCAGTGATCCCCAAGTTGCAATAACAATGAAAAAATGTATCCCACTTAAAGAAGATAATGTATCCCACTTAAAGAAGATAAAATTTGTCATTCTAACAATAGCCTGTGTTCATTACTTTAAGCTACGTCTTAAGTAATTATTGCCGCCTGTCTTAAACCTCTGTCTTAAACCTCTCTTTTGTGTTCTAGGGATATCTTTGAGTTCCATTTCTAGCCTATCCATGGAACAAGTTCCTGCCTTTCCCATACAAAGATACAGTTTTATATGACGTATTGAGTGCCTGTTATGATAGAACTTGTCAGATTTGTGTATAGGATACGGTTATACCCTTGAGGATACAGATTGCCTTAGAGGAGCTAACACAAATACCCAGAGAGGGGACAGTCGGCTCCCATAAGTGAAGGAATGAATAGCAAGGTGAAGTCAGGAGTGCAGTCTTGACAAGTTGAGTTTGAGGCCGGAACGATCCAGCCAAATGGCAGTGTCTGTCAGACAGCTGTAGCCTAAGTCCTGCTGCTCATCAGCCAAGGCCAGGCCAGAAACATAGATTTGGGAGTCAGCAACCCAGAAGCAGCAGTTGGTGCTAGCAGAGAGAATGAGGTCACCGAAGGAGAAAAGGAAGGAGATATGTTGTCTCTCAGTGTGTGTGGGTACTTTGAATTTTTCCAGTCCCAAGACTGGGTTTATGCTGAACCATCCCCACTTTTTTAAGTCCTCCTTGTGGCCAACAGACACATCTGTGGTAAGATGATAGGCTAGCATGTGTTCTGTGTTAAGAGGTAATTTTAGGTCATGTCTATACAGGATCAGCACGAGCAGCCTGGAGTGCAAAGAAATGGCTGCTACAACTCATCTCTCTAGGTCCGTGCCGTCCAAAAGAAATATAATGCAAGCCACATACATAATTTTAAGTTTTCCATGAGGCACATTTTAAGAAATAAAAAGAGGGGTGCCTGGGTGGCTCAGTCGGTTAAGCATCCAACTCTCGGTTTTGGCTCAGGTCATGGTCTCAGGGTTTCATGAGTTCAAGCCCTGCATCAGGCTCCGTGCTGACAGCACAGAGCCTGCCTGGGATTCTCTCTCGTGCTCTCTCTCTGCCCCTCCCCCACTCACGCTGTCTCTGTCTCTCTCAAAAAGTAAATAAATAAGCTTTAAAAAAAAAATTAAAAGTAGGGGGCACCTGGGTGGCTCAGTCAGTTAAGTGTCCGACTTCGGCTCGGGTCATGATCTCAGGGTTCGTGGGTTCAAGCCCTGTTTTGGGCTCTGCGCTGACAGCTCAGAGCCTGGAGCCTGCTTTGGATTCTGTGTCTCTTTCTCTCTGCCCCTCCCCCACTCACACTCTGTCTCTCTCCCTCTCAAAAATAAACATTAGAAAAAAATTTTTTTACAAAATAAAAAGTAAAGAGGAACAGGTAAGATTAATCTTAATATACTCACTTAACCCAATATCTCTCAAATATTATCTTTTCAACATGGAATCAAAATGTTCTTAAAAAGTAATAAGAGATTTGACCTTCTCGTCTTTGTACTCAGTCTTTAAAATCTGCTATTCATTGTACAATTGAAGCACGTGTCAATTTAGACAAGACACATTTCAAGTGCTCAACAGCCACCTGTGGCTTACACTCATGGAAAGCACAGCTCTGGAGAGTTCACTAACATAAATGCACCCCCAGTCCTTCCCCATTTAGGTGGGATTATAGACTGTGGGTCCAAGTGATGAGTATTCAAGATCCTTTACCCCTGCTTCTGTTTGATCTGGTGCTGGATAGGCCAAATATCCTCTCTCTGCCTTAGCTGGTACAGCTTTCCATCTGTTAGCTATTATAAACTATGTTTTGACCTTCAGAATCACTTCTCGGAGATACCCTAGGTTATGTACATGAACTGACTGCATACTATTGAGCCTTAGTTTTTAGTGTCAGGCAAGTTTATTCCTATTTATACACATCATTACCACATCTGTCATCTAGGATTCAGAATCTTTACCACATACATCGTACCAGCCATTTTTAAGTATGTTATATATCACTTCCCAGCTAGTATTCTTTGTATATGAGAATATTAATGGGGAAATATTTTTTAGATTTTTCAAAATTATCAGAATAATATTGATCTCACAGAGCAGGAATAGTGTAAAAAAAGATACAGTAGGAATACAGAACTTCACCTAAATTGCCTAGAAATGTTAAAATTAATACTTACAACATGTTTAACATAGTGACTTTGTAAGGGATTGTAACATTGCAGAATATCATTGCTTGGCTTTGCTTGGATTTTAATATAAATATGCAGGAATTCTTTATAGGCCAGAATATCATCATAATAGTGGCCGGAGCAAATTTACTTTTGAATACTGAAGACCTGAGGGAAGCAGCCAAGGCCATCAGCAGAGCCAAAGTAATGATCTGCCAGCTAGAAGTAACTCCGGAAACTTCTTTGGAAGCCCTGACCATGGCCCACAGCAATGGAGGTGATTTTACATATTTATTCTTCTTCCTAGAAAAGCGTTTATCCGTGTTTTAATGAAAGGTAACCTTTCAAGTTAAGTAATGCAGTACTTTTCCTGTAGTAAAATATCCTCTCTCCAGCCTGTAAGATTCACGGTCTTCTTATAGTTCTTCATAAGGTTAGAAAAGCTTATAAATTGGGTACAAAGTAACCTGAGTAGCATTTCTGATATCCAGCGATATAAATCTTCAATCTAGTTAGCAGAAATAATACAAGTAGCGACTAGTACCTCAGAAGCAGCCCATGGTCCCACAGTGGAATGATCGCTTTTCCGAGAAGCGAGGTCAAGCTGCGTGTCCTGTATGATGACTGCCCAGCTAGGTATATTTTGATAAACGTCTCTAGGAGCTGAAGATTAGTTCTTTCTCATTTTCGTAAAACTCCATCCCTGTTCTATAAACAACAGAAGATTATTTGTATGTAATATTCTCTATGTTGTCAAGGTCTTTTAAGTCTTTGGTTTCATTTGACCTTAGCTTTTGGAAATTTTCAAACATACAAAGGTAGGGAGAACTGCATAATGAAACCCTTCACTTGGCTTCAGCAGTTATCAACACATGGCTAACGTTGATTCATCTGCCCTCGTGCTCACTCCCCCCACTCCACCCCCAGCCAAGAACAAACTCTTTAAAAATCCAAATGGTTTCTTTCTGTTTGCTTCTGTTTCACCGTTGACTTGTAGGCAAAGCATCTTCTTATTTAGACTCCATGTCTGTTCCTTGTTAACTTTGTGGTCTTTCCAGAACCATCTGATGTTTCTGAGCCTTGTCTGTCAAACACATCTAGAAATACCCCCCGACAGAATTGTTCTAATAATGAAACAAAATAAAATAAAACATGATGCCAAGCCTGGTGTCATGAATCTCAGTAAATTCCAAATGTCTTCCCCTTTTCACTTTTCTCTTTAAAGTAAAATCAGGATTGGGGTGCTGAGCCTGGGTGGCTCAGTTGGTTAAGTGTCCGACTTTGGCTCGGGTTATGATCTTGCAGTTCATGAGTTCGAGCCCCACTGTGCTGACAGCTCAGAGCCTGGGGCCTGCTTCAGGTTCTGTCTCCCTCTCTGCCCCTCCCCCCCTCTCGTGCTCACTTGCTCGCTCTCTCTTTCTCTCTCTCAAAAATGAATAAATACTTTAAAAACTAAATAAATAAAGTAAAATCAGGGTCATATCCAGGGCATCTGGGTGGCTTAGCTGATTAAGCATCCAACTTCAGGTTGTGTCATGATCTCATGATTCATGGGTTCAAGCCCCACATAGGGCTCTGTGCTGTCAGCACAGAGCCTGCTTCAGATCCTCTGTCTCCCTCTCTCTCAGCCCCTCCCCTGCTCACTCTTGCTCTCTCAAAAATAAAAATATTAAAAAAATTTTTTTTAATTGAAAGTAAATTTAGGGTCATATCCTGATCTCAGCACCATTTGGTCAAAAATATATATAGCAAAATAAAAAGTAGCCACTCCAAGACAGTAGCTTCCTTTTGATATTGTGACCATAGTTCTGTGATTTACATTGACTTTTCCACATGAAACGTTCTCATCAAGATACAAAACTAAAAAGAAAAGAAGAAAAAGAACAGTAAGTGTATGTGTGTGTGTGTTTGCATAAGTGATTTCTCCCCAAAGTCTACACCATTTTAAATAGCAGTAAATGGAAAGTAAGTTACTTGAAATGATTTTTGTGGAGAATTTTTAAATGTATGTCCTGATTTAACAAATTTTTCTCTTGGCAAAACAACATGCCGTGGCAAATTCTCACTGACATTTAATGTACTTTTAATGGACTCTGAAGCTGTCAGAGAGAATTCCAAGCCAAAACCCATTTGGTTGCATTTTCTCAGGGGTGTCACAGAAAGAGTCTCGTGCCTGTGGTAAGCGTCGCCTGCACGCCACGCATCCGAATCGGGTGATGTGAACACAACGTGCCACCTCATTCGTGCTCCTGTCTTTCCTTATATAGGTCAAGGCATATCCTCATGCACCTTCTGTTCCTACCCTCCCTTGCTTCTCAGGGATCACGGTTTCTTCTGTCCTGCTCTGGTTCCCCGTTACCTACTCAGTGTGTGGAGCAGAGAAGGGTACCACGGTGGAGGATCTAGAGTTATCTAGAAGGGCAGGCAGCCTGACCTCAGGATGTCATTTGGATGGGGTCCAAAACTGCTTCCTCCATCACCTGCCTGGCAGCTGTGCCCGCTGAGGAGCTGGAGGACCCGGGGCATCAGGGACGGGCAGGGGTAGGTGATGGCAGGCCAAAGAGCACTGGCCAAGTTGGCATTTTTACTAAGAGCCAGCCTGCCTAAGGATCAATTCCACGTGGTCTTTCCCATATAGTGATTTTGGAAGGAGTAATGCCTTACCTTTATTATGTACTGTATAGTTTATAAAGCACTTTCAAATATATCTGATCCTCAGGAAAACCTGTGACAAAGATATGGCAGGCGTTGTTCTCCCAAATTGGCGGTGAGGGGACAGACTTGGGGAGGTTAAGTACTTAGTTCAACCAAGGTCAGCGTAGAAACCCGGATTGCAGACGCCAGGACCCAAGTTCTGTGTCCTGGAGCACACTTAAATAAAGAAACTGCACATCCCGTTGATTTCAAGGAACTGAGCCTTTGTGAAGAAAAGTAAAATCCACGAACTGTAACATTGTTCATCCTGTAGCCTAAGCTCTCAGTGTTTTCACTGCTCCCGTCTCCCGGATCCTAGAGTGCTTTCTGCACTGCGTCCCTTGCACGCTCCCACAAAACACAAACACACCAGCACACGTGCACACGTACTCCTCTATCCAGAACTCAGCTGGTCCTCGATTGGTAGTTACCAGCCAGAGCAGCTTAGCTACTATACCATGAGGTGTGTGTGTGTGTGTGCGTGTGTGTGAACTTAATGTCTTCCTTCTCACATAAAAGAGCGATACAATGAAAGGAGCACTGGTTTGGGAGTCATGAAGCTTGGCTCTGAATTCAGAATCCATCCCTTAGTAAATGGAGGATCGCATGCAAGTCTGTCAGCTCTTTGCTCTGGGCCTCACTTTCTTCCTCGGTGAAGCAAGAGAACTGGGCCTAGAGCTCTCAAGGTTGTTTAATGTCAGGACGTGTGAGCGTCCTGATGGCAGAGCAGAGCGGGCAGTCTTAGAGATGCGGTGAGCACCTGGCGTCCTGTCCATCGCCCTGTGAGATCGCCTGTGTGGTCAATCAGCAGTATTCCACCTGCAAGAAAGGTGGTAAAATCCCCCTCCCCTTTCTCTGTGGGTTTATCACAGCCGCCTTATCTTTGCTTCTCACAAGTAACGAGCTCTGAATTAAACACACTGTATAACTGGATTAGGGATAGTTGTTAAAATACAGAGGAAAAAGGCCCCCTTCCATCTTTGAATAGATTATCTCAGAAATCTCTTTGTGTCTTCACCAAGAAGAGAGCATTGGTCTTAAACAGCACCTGCAGCACCAGAAATGAGCCAGTGGTGTCCTCCGGCCCCCTCCTCCGTGGGTCAGGACGCTGCGAGGCAGGCCCACAGCAGAGAGCTGGTGCTGCAGCTGCTCGGGATGAAATTAGGCATGCCGGGTCTGGTCTTTACATCCATTTCAAAGCAAATGGAACATTACAGGAACAATTATAAATAATTGAGATTGTAAGATCGCCAAGATTAAATTCTAGGTAGGACACAAAATATCTTATAATGCCACTTTAGTCCTTTTCCATTTGGCAAAGCAAACTTCTTGGCCGGCCACCTTGACTTTCACAGCCACGAGCACAGAGCCCAACTTTTGAGCGTTTCTGCTGATCAACTCACAGTAAACAACCCCTAGAGGGAGGCCGCCAAGCCAGTGTTTGGTTACCCCAACCTTCTCCCGGTTTCTTTACTTAGGGTGACTTTCTTCCTATTTCTCCAGGCTAGTTGTTTTTTTCCAAAATTTTTTCATGTTTATTTTTGAGAGAGAGAGAGACAGAGTGTGAGCGGGGGAGGGGCAGAGAGGGAGATACAGAACCCGAAGCAGGCTCCAGGCTCTGAGGTGTCAACACAGAGTCCTAGGTGGGGCTCGAACTCATGAACCCCAAGGTCATGACCTGAGCCAAAGTCAGACGCCTAGCCGACTGAGCCACCCAGGCACCCCCAAGCTTGTTATTAAGGCCTTCTTAACTGTCTGGCTCCTGCCCTCCATGGTGACACCAAAGCGCTTCCCCCTCGTTTTCCTGGCTTTGCACCTAAGCGTTCCCCCTCACCGGGCTCACCCGTTCCTCACTGGCATCACTGTGCCAGCCACTGGCATGCTGTTAAGACAACCGGGAGCTTAGCCCGTCTATGTTGGGGGCTGTCAGTCACCCCTCCAGGTCCAAGTTACTCCATGGTACATCTTGTGTCCTCTGCTTTTGTGTGGTTCCGGGATGACATTATTTTTTCCCACCTAAACTATCACAAAGGTGCGTTCTTATTTGATTAACTACATCTACTGATTCTTCACAGTTTTTTCACCCTGGTAAAATATTTATGCTAATTCATGGTAGCACGAGCCAAAGAGAGTCCTTTGCTTTATGGTATTTTCATTTTTTCCCCTAAATTTAGTTACTAGTCAGACTCTAAGCCTACATATCCAGCCTGTTACCATCCGGCCTTGGTAAGAATGCTTTCCTTCAGCAAAATACAAGCAAATAAGATTGGATTGGTTTTTATACAATATTTATGGTCAGATTAAATTGTAGAATGTCTCATTCCAGCAACTCTTTTTATTGCTTAAAACGCAATGTAATGGTTTCTTTAAAATTTGTTTTTTATGATGGAAAACTTCAAATCTATCTGGGACATACAGAGAATAGTACAGTAAACCCATATTTACTGTCGTTAAGCTTCAATAATTCTCAACACATGGCCAATCCTGTTGAATCTATACCCCAACTCACTACTCCCCCACCTCCCCCCCCCCCGCAACCTTGGAAGCAACAGCCAGACATTATATCATTTCATTTACAATGTACTTGGTTTTTGATGTAAGATATTATACATGTTTTAAGAATGATGTCTTTGCCTGGTGTATAGCAGGTAATCTGTGGTCAGATTGATGCCCATCAATCACCCTTTGGAACTAATCCCTTATTAGTTTAGTGAGTAACTTCTCAGACTTTGTTCTCTTCTGTGCAAGTGTATAAATGTAAATACGCATATAAGTATGCTTTGTTTGATTTAAAAAAGAGAGAGAGGGTCATACTATGGATTTTATTACAAAACTTCCTTTTTTTTACTCACAAATTATAGAAATCTTTCTGTGGCTAAACAGAAATCTGCTTCGTTCTTTTTAACAGCAGGAGAACATTCCATTAGAGGTTTTTTTTTTTTTCCTAACCAGTCCTCTCTGATAGAAGCTTAGGTTTCTTTTTGTCTTTTTCTCTTTTTCTGTTAAAAAAAGAGCTGTACATCACTGTACATCCTGAACCTCGCTGTACCTCATCTTTGCCTGCCTGTGTATTTCTGTAGGATAGGTTTGGAAAAGGAACTGCTGGGTCAGGGATCTTTTGAGATGAAATGGCACTTTTATAAGAATGGCTCAAAGCTGTTGTTCCATCCTGGTACTTCGCTCTAACCTGTGCTCAGATGCATGCAGATTTAGAGATCATAATATGTGAGCAATGCTTTTGCAATTTACCCTTCAAGGAAAATAGGGAGCAATATATTTGTTCTACAGCGGTAAAAAGTAAATGGGTGTGTTGGAATGCTGGGCGTTGAGGGCCTTTATGCATAACTGACATCTCTTAAGACCTTGCAGAAGCGACAAAACCAATGAGAGAGACTGTTGCCAGGCTACAAACTTCAACAGAAGGCAAAAGAGATGGGTGGATGGGCGGGGGTGTTGAGCTGTGTGTAAAGGACAATATAATAACAGTAATAATCCCTTACGTTTGTACAACACTCTACAGTTTACATAGGGCTTTTACACCCGTTTTCTAACTTAAGCTGCACAATAACCCGTGCAAAAATATGAGCAGCCAAAAATATACCATAGGATCTCTGTGGGTGGACATTCTGAATTCTAAAATAATGAAAATGTGGGAATAGCATTAGTCTGTAGACCACTGGACGAGATCCATTGACCAAACCAAACTGTTAAGACCAAGGAAGGTATGGAAGCAAACTAGCTAGCTTTATCAGGCAGAAGTAGTGGATAGTTTCCATTAGCCACGTGCTGAGAAGCATCTCCCCAAGAATGTGGAACGGATCGATGCCACAACAGCTACAGAAGAGCCACCTGAAGAACTCCTCAATGTGCACGTTCCTGTTCCTACCCCAAGAGATTCTGATGAGTGGGTTCGAGGGGGAGACCAGAAGTCATGCACTTTAATGAGCTCTCCTAGTGATGCTGATGTGCAAGGAAGTTTGTGGGTCACTGTTCTAGACGGGTCTCTGAGAAGTGCAGCTAGAGTTGTTTACTCTGTGGGTCCAATGGGGCTACTAAACACATAAGTCATTGGACCTGGGCAGAGAAAAAGAAACCAGCCAATCTAGTTGGGTACTCTGGTGGATAAGTGTTTTGATAAAGGGGAAGCTTCCTGTCATTGTGATTTCTGAAGACTTCTTTAAAAATAGTAAATAAATAAATAATGAATGAATGAATAAATAAATAAATAAATAAATAAATAAATAAATAAATAAATTTGCCACGTTCCACACCAGAGGCTGTTTTAAATACACTGTAAATTGGAATGGAGGCTTGTGTTGCTATAAACAGAGTCCTGGCCTAGAGAGATGACCAAATACTGGACTTAAAGCTGGAGGACCCCACATGGGCACCCAGCTTAACCATGTCCCAGCATATGACCTTAGACTGTGACCTCATCTCTCTGAGGTTCACGTTCCTCCTCTGAAAAATGCAGAAATTCTTCTGATGCTGTATTGGCTGTGACATTCTCATTCTCCCTGTCTCTGCTATCCCTATCCATCCTTCTCTTGTAGGTCCCTAGTCTGAGCTAGCTCTCAGTCTCGGATTGAATTTCTCCTCCTTTCTCAATCAAGCTTTCCTTTATGTTCCCAGATTCTTCACAGAAGCCAAGAACGTAAGCTTCTGTGAAAATGTATGTTTGGGGAGCCTGGCTGGCTTAGTCGGTGGAGCGTGTAACTCCTGCTCTCAGGGTTGTGGATTCGAGCCCCACCTTGGGTGTAGAGATTACTTAAAAACAAAATCTTAGAAAAAAGCTTATGTTTGCATGAGTACTTGTGATATCTGGAATACATGCATAGATGTTCAAAACCTGCATATGTACATAAACTTCCTATTTGACTATTCTTACCAGGAAATTTTTGACCTCTTCATTATTTCTTTTCTAACTTCTTTTCTTTCCTGGAAAATGGACTTAGGAACAAAAAATGTTCACCAGCCTGAATGTTCACATTCATGCATGTCCTTTCAGGCCACAGCACTTAAAATTTTCTTTAATATTCTTGCGCTTTGCCACAACTTTGTAATCATCTTGACTGTAATACCGACGCTTGCCCTTGAAGCTGAAGTGTTGCAGAGTGAAAAATAGAGCAAATAGAAATAAGAAGGGGCTGGTACTAGGCCATCATAGAGACTGAGATTTTAGACTTCTACACCCGTAACTAAGTTGATTTTTCATTTCATGGGGAAAGTGGTCACACTCGGGGATTGCCTTTACCCAATGTCTGTCAACACACCATGTTAAAAATGAGGACCACTGGGGCGCCTGGGTGGCGCAGTCGGTGAAGCGTCCGACTTCGGCCAGGTCACGATCTCGCGGTCCGTGAGTTTGAGCCCCGCGTCAGGCTCTGGGCTGATGGCTCGGAGCCTGGAGCCTGTTTCCGATTCTGTGTCTCCCTCTCTCTCTGCCCCTCCCCCGTTCATGCTCTGTCTCTCTCTGTCCCAAAAAAAATTAAAAAAGTTGAAAAAAAAATTAAAAAAAAAAAAATGAGGACCACTGAAGCCCCTTTCCGTTCCTTTACAGTGAAAACATTGTTCAATCCAGCTCCTGCCATTGCTGACCTGGATCCTCGCTTCTACGCCCTCTCAGATGTGTTCTGCTGCAATGAAACTGAGGTAAGGATGGAAGGTTTTGCTCATTCCATGAGAAACCAAAGACTTTCATACAAACGGGTAAAGCAAAGAGGCAGGACTAACCGTGTCAGTTTGATTGCATGTGAATTCTTGAGCCCCGTGAAAACACATTTTTCAGCTAACTGGGGTGTGGAGAAAAGGAAATTAGTGAATCCTAGGTGGAGAAAAAGGTTCCCTGAGTCATCTCCATAATCTGGCACTTCTCAAACCTCAGCTAATTTTAGTCCCCTCCCTACCTTCGCACTATTGGCGTTTTGTTTTCTTTTTTAATTATTCCACATTCTATGGAATAATTAGTATCAGAGTTGCCAAATTTAGTGAATAAAAATACAGGATGCCTAGTTAAATTTGAATTTCAAACAAACAGCAAATAATATACGAAATGGACTTAGGCTACAAAATTGTTTGTTATTTATCTGAAATTCAAATTCAACTGGTCTAACGACCCTAATTAATATGCAACCCCTGGAACATTTGCTACATTCTCTTGTGAAGATGCTGTGACTGCCTGAGGGAATAGACATAGGTTCTCCATGATGCCACAAGAAGGACTTCAGGGGCCACTCTGTTACGAGAGGGCTCTCTCAGTCCATCTGAGCGTCCTAATGTATAGAGAGCTGAGTAAAATATCTCTCAGTTACATTCAGATCGTCCCATTCATTCTGAACCATTTTAGGAAGAAAATTTCAATATTTTTCCCTTATATAGGTCAGACAGTTTTAGACCAGAGCTCTCTCTCTCGATGTTGGGAGGCAAAGACATACTATACGATGCAACATGCAGAGAGAACGTTAGTAGTTAAAGAACTGTAATAGTAATTTTCCATGTGGTTCAGAGGCTGAATGCATGTTTCCAGGATTTCCTGACCTGCCTTTTTGTTAATTTCATCTCTCAGAACATGAAGTAAATAAAAACTAAAACAAAAACAAAAAGACTGCCACGAAGAAACTAATTTTAACCAATCACAATAAGCTGTGCAGTATTTTTGAGCACCCATTATGGCCAGGCCTTGTGCTGGGAGGAAGGAATTGTGGGAAGTAATAACCATTTTATAGTAAGAAATTAGATTACCCTCCACGGCCAACTGGCATAGATTTCCCTGCTAGATACTTGCAGAACACTATTCTTCAAACACTCATCACAGCTCAAATGACTTACTCAGTACTTCTGTCTTCTCCATTGAATTACTAGTCTTGTGAGGCCAGGGACATCTGTCTTATTCACTGTTGTATTCCTAAAGTAGGCACAGTAAGAGATTAACAACAATAATAATAAAAGAGAGCAGTTATAACAATATACTGTCATAGAAGTTTTGTGAATGATCACATTCCCTCTCTCTCAATATCTTGCTGTACTGTACCCACCCCTCCCCTACGAGATGGTGTGAGATGATAAAATGCCTGCGTGATGGGACGAAGTGAGGTCAGCAACACAGGCACCGTGACATAGCGTTACACTGCTGTTAACCTTCCGACGATACGACAGGAGGAGGATCACCTACTGACTGCGGCTGACCATGAGTAATTAAAACCACAGAAAGTGAAACTGCAGATACAGGGAACCTGCTGTAATTATTTCTTGTCCTTCATGGTTTCTGTGCATCAGGAATTGAGACGGGGCACAGCATGGCTTGTCTCTCTCGGTGATGTCTGGGGCCTGGAAGACTCAAAGGCAGAGAGCTGGAATCCTGGGAAGCCTACTTCACTCATGTGCCTGCTAGTTGATGCTGGCTGTTGACCAGACTTACACAAGGCCTCTCCTTGTGACCCGGGCTTCCTCACAATGTAGAAGCTGGGTTCCGAGAAACACTATCCAGAGGGAGAGGGAGGGGGAGCCCAGCAGAAGAGTTGGCTTTTATGACTTAGCTCTGGAAGTCACGCAGTATTTCTTCTGGCCCATTCCATTGACTGAGGCAGGAAACTCTGCCCTCACACTCCACCTCTCAGTAGAAGATTGCCATTGCACAGTGTGAAAAGAGCATATACACTGTGACAAATATTGATACAGTTATCTTTGGAAATTACCATCTATTACGTTGTACCTGGCACATAGTTGGCACCTAGTAAATGCTTTTTAAATGGATGAACAAATGAACAAACTCTAGTCTTTAAGAAAATTGATCTCAAACACATAATGGAAAAAAGAAAAGCTTTAAAAACCTACCATTCTTAAGGATGATGTGTAAATTTTTTTAATGTTTATTTATTTTTGAGAGAGAGAGAGAGAGAGTGCAAGTGAAGGAGGGGCAGAGAGAGAGGGAGACACAGAATCTGAAGCAGGCTCCAGGCTCCGAGCTGTCGGCACAGAGTCCAATGTGGGGCTCGAACTTGCAAACCACGAGATCATGACCTGAGCCAAAGTCAGATGCTGAGCCACCCAGGCGCCCCTTTATGGATGACTTCTAATCTCGATAATAATGTAAATTCATGCTTTAAGACACTCTCTCTGCTCACACACAAACCATTGATATATAAAGATACAAAGAGACAATGAAAAGGTACTCACAAGCTCAAAAACAAGATAACTCCACAAATCAGAAAGGGAGCAGAATCCTAGAGCATTCAGCCCTACGTGTGCTATATTTCGGTCCCAGAGGCAGGTGTAAGTGGTAGGGACCTCTAATGGGTAACGAGCACTAGAAATGTGCCACTCATGGAAGACTGGGGCAATGCCCCCTGCTCAAACCCAGAGATGCTGGACTAAGGCTCCCTTGCTAACCAAAAATGTTAGAGGAAGCTGTTAAGCCTGCTGCCCAGGACTACAGCATATGTAAGGCTCCCAAACTGAGGAGATAGGAGGACAGAGGTACTGCCTCTGATCAGGAATGAATTAAGCCAATGCTAACGTGGTGACCGTGAATGTGACGAGATTGGCAATATCGCCAATGACAGCAGAACAGGAACTCCGTATTGCCGATGTAACACCTGGCTCTGGTTTAGAGACCCTTGGGGCCTGATGGATGCAACCATAAAACCACTGGAAAGGCAGGAAGAAGCCTAGCGGGAGCTGAAGTGTGGGATTCTCCAACTCTCAGAAAGCAAAGTGAGCCTTCAGATGACAAAACATAATGCTCAACATAAAATCAACAATCCAAGATGAATTTTCCCAGGGTGAAATCCAAATAGTGAAGCAGTGCAAAAAAGACATTAAAATAAGAATGACTGAGGGATGCCAGGTGGCTCAGTCAGTTGAGCATCCAACTCTTGAGTTCAGCTCAGGTCATGATCCCAGGGTTGTTGGGATTAAGCCCCACATTGGGCTCTTTGCTGAGCATGGAGTTGCTTAGGACTCTCCTTCTCTCTCTCTCCCCTCCCCCCACTCACTCTCAATAAATAGATAGATATGATTGAGATTCTCATTCATTAAAAAAAGAGAAAGAGAAACAGAATCAAAGCAACAATATGTGAATATAAAAATCAGTCAATTAGAAATTTGAAAATGACACTGAAAACTATAGGAAGCTTATGAAAGAAATTGAAGAAGACACAAAGAAATGGGAAAACATTCCATGCTCATGGATTGGAAGAGGAAATACTGTTAAAATGTCGATACTACCCAAAGCAATCTACATATTCAACGCAATCCCTATCAAAATAACACCAGCATTCTTCACAGAGCAAGAACAAACAATTCTAAAATTTGTATGGAACCAGAAAAGACTTTGAATAGCCAAAGTAATGTTGAAAAAGAAAACCAAAGCTGGAGGCATTACAGTTCGAGACTTTGAGCTAGATTACAAAGCTATAATCATCAAGACAGTATGGCAGTGGCACAAGAACAGACACTCTAATCAACGGAACAGAATAGAGAACCCAGAAGTGGACCCACAAACGTATGGCCAACAAATCTTTGACAAAGCAAGAAAGAATATCCAATGGAAAAAAGTCTCTTCAGCAAATGGTGTTGGCAAGACTGGACGGTGACATGCAGAAGAATGAACCTGGACCACTTTCTTACACCACACACAAAAAACAAACTCAAAATGGATGAAAAACACTAATTAAAATCTTTCTACAAAATACTCATTAGGAAGGTAAACAAACTGGAATCAAAGAATTAGTGAATTGAAAAAGAATCTTGATCAATTCACCCAGAAGTGAAAAGCTCAATTCACCTAGAAATATCACAGAAACTTTGTTTTTAATACAAAAGAGGAAATTGGAGAAAAGAAAGATAGGTTGAGAGGCTCTAACATACATCTAATGGAAGTGAAAGAAGAGAAAGGAGAGAACTGGAGAGAAGCCATATTGGAGAAAAAACTGCAAGTTGTTTTCTAGAACTGAAGAAAGGCACAAGTCTTCAGGTCAAAAGCGTATTAAAAGTACCACTTGAGATACAAAGATACAACTGTCTACTAACATACATTTTAGTGGAACTGCATAAAATCCAAAGTCAAAACAAAAATATTTTTAAATGGCCAGAGGAAAAAAAAAACAGATTTTATATACATGATAAGAATATCCAATACTTCATTGTTTGTAAAAGGGGAAAATGGAAAAATGAGTGTCCATGAAAAGGAGAATAAATTTTTTTTAAACTGTAACATATTTGCAGTATTTTTGCAGTATATGGAATGCTACATATATAAACACAAATGAAATAATGTTAAGGGGAAAAGCACATTAATACATAATATCTATGGAGGACATTATCTTTTTTTAATGTTTTTTTAATGTTTATTTATTATTGAGAGACAGAGCATGAGCATGGGAGGGGCAGAGAGAGGGGGAGACACAGAATCTGAAACAGGCTCCGGGCTCCGAGCTGTCAGCACAGAGCCCGACGCAGGGCTTGAACTTATGAACCGTGAGATCATGACCTGAGCCGAAGTTGGACACTTAACCAACTGAGCCACCCAGGTGCCCCGTTGTTTATTTTATTTTTGAGAGAGAGAGAAACAGAGCGTGAGAAGAGGAGGGGCAGAGCGAGAGGGAGACACAGAATCAGAAGCACGCTCCAGGCTCTGAGCTGTCAGCACAAAGCCTGACATGGGGCTCAAACCCACGAACCCTGAGATCATGACCTGAGCCAAAGTTGAATGCTTAACCAACTGAGCCACCCAGGCACTCCATCATTTACCTCCTTTAGAGAAAAATAACTGAAGCAAATAAAATAAAATGTTAAGACTTATTAAAAGTGGGTGGTAGGTGGGGTGCCTGGGTGGCTCAGTCGGTTAAGCATCCGACTCCAGCTCAGGTCATGATCTCGCAGTTCGTGAGTTCAAGCCCCATGTCAGGCTCTGGTGCTGACAGCTCAGAGCCTGGAGCCTGCTTCGGATTCTGTGTCCCCCTTTCTCTCCGACCCAGCCCTGCTTGTGCTCTATCTCTCTGTGTCTTTCAAAAATGAATAAACGTAAAAAAAAAAAATTTTTTTTAAAGTGGGTGGTAGGTACATGGGTGTTTATTGCATTATTTTTACGTTCAGGATCTTTCATCAAAGAATCGTTTTTTAACAGGTTTTTAGAAACCACAAGAATTCAGTGTTTCTGAAAATAGACCCAACTAACTCAACAGATGTAAGTGATCTCAGTAATGAAGATCAGTGAAAAACTTATAAAAAGAAAACAGAAGGTGGCCTTAAGGCATAGCCAACTCAGACAGGGTGTGGAAAAGATGGTTCAGGAAGGACACATGGTCAAGTTAACAAAACCTTTGCTGCCAGGGA
This sequence comes from Herpailurus yagouaroundi, assembly GCF_014898765.1. NCBI lineage: Eukaryota > Metazoa > Chordata > Mammalia > Carnivora > Felidae > Herpailurus > Herpailurus yagouaroundi. Next base: position 22,630,516 of record NW_024412419.1, on the reverse strand, counting down.
AGACCAAACCCCAGAAGGAGCAGACACTGTGGGGTGACTTATAGGCAACAAAAAGGGTTAATCTGGGCATGTTCAGAGCAAGCACAGGAAGAGATAGACCCATTCTTAGGAAGAAATAGGATATAGAAAAGACAGAATTTGGTTATAAACTTTTTGAGTCATAAAGTATCATATAATTCATCTGGTCCAGTGAATTTTCAGCCACTAATTTCAGAACCATAGAGGGTCCCCAGAGAAGCTAGAGGGGTACCTAGGGGGTGAGGAAGCAGGGCTGCAGCCCTTCACCCCTACTTCAGCCAGAGCCCTTTTTATATTCTGGGAGAGAACTGTGGTCCTGTGCAAGCCCCTCATTTTATACGTGACTTGGAAAAAGTCCCAGAGTTAGTAAATGGTGGACATCTCCTGAATATATCAGCACGTTGCTTTCTCTGCTCCATGTCAGTGCCCCTCCTACCCTGCTTCTAATTTCTTGAGCAAAAACAAACAAAAGAAATGGGTGTTGTGCAAATATGGAAAGCTATAACCAGTAATAAGAGAAAGGCATTATGACCCAAGAGGAGCCTAGAAGAAATACAACCTTAGGGGTAAAATTTACAGACACGACTTATATATCAAAGTCATTGGCAGCGGCCCCTCCCTTACTCCTTTCTTCCCTCCCCTCTTCCTTTCTTTTGTAGAATTCTTTGTTCCCCCTAACTCTTTATGATGAAAATTATCATACGTACACACAGAAATGCTGGAAGGGCAACACAACGAAGAGTGACATACTCTCCACCTAAACAGTTGTTAACATTTGCTATATGCTTCCCCTCTCCACTGTGTGTATTTCTTTTTGTTTTTGTTGAGTCATTTCAAAGTAAGCTGCACATAACATGAAACCTCACCCCTAAATACTTCAGTGTGCATCTCCTAAGAGGAGCCACAACACCATTTTCACACCTAAGAAAATTATTAGTGATTCTGTGCTGTCATCTAATATCCAGGCCACATTCACATTTCCCTGTTGTCCCCAAAATGTCATTGATAGTGAGTTTTTGTCATTGTTATAGGGTTTTTAATTTATTTTCCTGAGCCAGTATCCATCAAAGTTCCCCACTGCATTGGTTGTTATGCAAAAGAAGGGGGACATTTTTCTAGAAAACCAAATCTAATCTGGAAATAGACCCAGGTTACTTTTCTCACCGCTGTTTCCTTTCACTTTTTTGTATTCCAGGCTGAGATCCTAACTGGCCTCATGGTCAGCAGCCCTGCAGACGCTGGGAAGGCTGCACAGGTGCTCTTGGAAAGGGGGTGCCAGGTCGTAATCATCACCTTAGGTGCTGAAGGCTGTGTGATGCTGTCACAGACAGAACCTGTCCCAAAGCACATCCCCACAGAGAAGGTCAAGGCTGTGGATACCACGGTAGGTTTTAAAATTTCAGAATCATTTCTGCCCCCCTTGAGAATCATCATTTATAACAAAGATACTACACCTGAATTTTTGGATCACAAGGTAAGGGCCCAAGGAGGTGATACGATAGAAGGGAAGAAAAACCAGGCAGGAGCACTATATCTTAATCCTTCCCCAACCCACTGTGGGACTTTCTACAATTCACTTAACCTCTCTGGGCCTCAGTTTCCTCATCCATAAAAACAGAATATCAGTAAAACTATACTTGTATCACCTATATTCATTCATTGATTCATCCAGTAAATATGTATTGAATACCTGTTATATGCCAATCATCTATTAAGTTCTGGGGCTATCGTGATGAACAAGACATAGTCTCTGCCCTCATGGGGCTTAGATTTTAGATAGTATGCCCAGCTGCTGGTTCTTACAAGCCTCCTGTGTGGAATGAAAGTGCAAGGATCACTGGCTGGCAAAACTCATTCTTTTGGCCATCAGATAATGCCCACTATCATCTACTATGCGCTTACTGTGTCTCTTTGGCATACATCTCATGTGATCTTTACAACAATGACATGAGCTATATTATCTTCATTTTACAGATTTAGATACTTGCTTAGGACCATAATGCTAGGAAGTAACAGAGCTGGGGGGTTCAAAACTTGGCCTGTGAACTCCAGACACTTCTTGTGTAAGGCATGCATTAAGGACAAGCAGGTTACATAGACGAGTCACAGCCCAGAAGGGGGTGGAAGGGAAGACAAGCTAGAAAAAAAAGCTCAGAGGTCCTCTAAATCTGGGAAAATAAGAATTATTGTTTATGACCTAGAATTGAGAAGAGCGAACAAAATCGATAAATACCAGGAACCTAAAACTAGAGTTGGGGAAGAGTAAACATTTTAGAGTTTTTATTTATAAGAAATTAATGTGTAATTATTTATAAAATATATTTTGGTTTTTATGCTTAGAAAAGGCTTTAAAATGTGGGTCATTAAATAAATAAAATAAAATAAAATAAAATAAAATAAAATGTGGGTCATTTATCAAAAAGGAGCCTAAGCAAATGTAATGAAGTCATGGATGCAAATACGCTCTGAAAGATAGATAAGTACAAGGACTGCTTTTTATCACATGAAATCACACCCTGATTGCCTTTCACAATGTGCTGATCAGATATTTGATCAGTTGCACTCGGTGGTGTCATTCTCTTCATAGTCAGTCATTTTGGACACCACGAGTTTTTTTCCTGTTCTGTCACGGACAGTCGCCTGAACTTGAGAGGTTCCTTCTTAGTTCTGAAATTGACCCTGCATGAGACTAAAACGAGTCCAGGTCCTGAACTACAGCAGAAAAGTTTACTCTTCCGTTGCTAAAAATGAAGGACCCTCATGAAGATACTGGGCCTACGTATCTACCCCGAAAGAGACTCAGCCTCTGCTTCGGGTGTCTGTGTCAGCCACAGCTCCTTTGCCCACAAGCACCAAAGCACAACTGGAATGGGCCTACACAGGAACAGGGATGTATTCGGTGCACCTGGCTGAGAGTCCGAAGGTACGGCCGAGGGCAGAAGTGAAGCCATGTCATGGGGGCCCACTCACCCCCTCCCTGTTGGCTCTGCCTGCCTTGGGGTGCTGGGCTTTGAGCTCAGGCGGGCCCACTCCTGGGAGTGGTCCCAGGCAGCTGTCTGCCCACACAGTGCCCCATGTCGTGTCCCCATCCCTGGTGTCAAATAAAAATCAAAGAACTCTCATCAGAGGATGGGAAGTGGATGCTGGTCATACAAAAACAAGCCCCGCCTGGAATGGGGAACCTCACAGAACACGCATGTGGAAATGCCCTGCCTGGGCATGGGACAAAGTGATGAAGACACCAGCCTTGGAAATGTTCAGATTCGAATCGATAGTCATTATCCTCAGAGCCATTTCATGTTGAAGGATTGGATTTCCTAGATAGTGATGGGTTGCGTCTTGAGCATCTTAAATACAGCAGGGTGCACAAGGAGGTTTTCACACTTTGCTGATACTGTTTTGTGCCCTTTCATTTGGTTTCTTAGCATGTGCACTTAAGTTTTTGGTTTCAGGAAAGTTGAAACACAGTGAGAGCTCAGAGGAGAAAAGATTACTTAAACGCTTGGAGGCAGGAGGTAGAGCACGGGATCACGAAAATCGGGGCACTGGATTGGGATCAGTGAATTTTTCCATCAAGGGCCAGACAGTAAAGTTTTAGGTTTCACGGACCTTATGCATACACGCTCTGTCACAACTGCTCACCTCTGCCATTGTAGCATGAAAGCAGCCATAAACAACTTTGTATGCTATCCAAAATGAAGTTGGTATTAATCCAAACTAGACTGTTTTAAGTTAAGATGTTAACCGGAATCACCAGTGCAATCACTAAAAAAAGAAGAAGAAAAAAAAGGCGCCTGGGTGGCTCAGTCGGTTAAGCGAAAGACTTCGACTCAGGTCATGATCACATGGTTCATGAATTCAAGTCCCGCGTCAGGTTCTATGCTGACAGCTCAGAGCCTGGAGACTGCTTTGGATTCTGTGTCTCCCTCTCTCCTGCCCATACCCTGCTTGCTCTCTGTCTCTATCTCTCAAAAATAAATAAACATTAAAAAAAAAATTTTTTTTTAAACCTGAAAGAAACAAAAGAATTACCATGGTACACTTCAAAATATCTATTTAATGGGCACGTGGCTGGCTCATTCGTTAAGCATCTGACTTCTGCTCAGGTCATGATCACACAGTTTGTGAGTTCAAGCCCTGCATCGGGCGAACTCGAGCTCCACTTCTCTCTCTCTCCCTCTCTTAATCCCTCTCTCTCTGCCCCTTCTGGGATTCGCTCTCTCTCTCTCTCTCTCTCTCCCCACCCCCCTGTCTCTCTCTCTCAAAAACAAAAAAAAATTAACACAAAAGAGGGCAGGAATGGAGGAATAAAGAAGATTATGTTGTTGTAAACTGAGGGATAAAACTAGGCCGGAGGGAGATAAGGGATCCAGGAAGCAGACGGTGCCACAGAGGAGAGAAGCCGGAGTGGTGAAGGGAAGTCCCAGGGCAGCACCTATGCAGCAGGCCCGCAACCAGGCGGGTCCCAGTCCCCAAGAGAGCAGGAGAGCGGAGAGCCCTGGAGGAGCGACTCCCAGAAACAAAAGCAAAAACAGGAAAGGACAAAGAAGGAAATAGCAGAATACCCATGTGTTGGCATATGACCAAAGATTTTTAGTTTTCTTGCAGAATTTGAGGATGAAGTAGCAATTAATTATGTTGAAAACTGTGGAAATGAAAAAAAAAAGGGGGGGGGGGAAATATTTTTGCTCTACGTCATCTGCAGTCTCAGGGTAAAAGTATGATTAAGTAAATATTCGCACGCCACGTGGCTGTAAAGACATAGTCCTAACAGTGCAAGTGCCGATTCTTGATTTAACCAAAAATAGAGATTAGAATCCCGTTTTGAAGATGGAAGGATAAAGTAAGTGTGTGGTCTGTGTGCACCTGGGGGAAGAGAAGAGAGTTGAATGCTCCTTCTCCAGAGTTGGGAGTCAAGAGAGAATATCGGAAACTGATTTTTAAAAACAGCAGTATAAGCATATTACCAGAGGGAGAAGATGAATACCAGAAGAAACTTAAAGGGAATTTAAAGTATTTGCCTCATGGAAATGGTTCAAGAGATGGGGCGTTTACTTCTTAAGCGTTGTCTTTTTACACTATGTATATGGATGGCTTTGATTTTTTTCCTAAATGACAAAACACGATGAGATACCACTTGTCACCCGCTAGAATCAAAAACAGTAATGAGCGTACCTAGGACATGGAAAAATTAGAACCCTCAAACGATGCCAGTGGGAAGGTAAAATAGTGTAGTCGTTTTGGGAAACAGTCTGGAAGGGCTGCGAAAAGTTAATTTTCTAGTTACCATAGGACCCAGCAATTGTCCTTCTAGGTCTCCACCCAAGAGAAATGAAAACACGTGCCCACACAAAAACCTGTACACGAATGTTTCTGGCAGCATTGTTCCCGATAGCCCCAAATCGGAAACAACCTGACTTTGAACAGCAGATGACATATAATAGACTGCTGTTCAGCCATAAAATGGAATATTGATACAGGCAACAGTGTGGATGAACATCCAGAACATTATGCTAAGTGAAAGAAGACAAACCTAAAGGCCACATATTTTATGCTTCCAAGTATATGCCATGTCCAGAATAGATAAATCTATAGCAATGGAAGGTAGATGGATGGTCACTGGCAGCTGGGGAGACGGGGTCAGGAGACTAATGAATGGGTATGGGGGTTCCTCTCTGGGGTGAGGAAGACATTCTGGAATTAGATAGTGGTGATACATAGACAACCTTGTGGATACCCTGAAAACCAGTGAATTGTTCACTTTTAAAGGGTGAGTTTTGTGGTAGGTTAGAATTAGATCAATTTAGAAAACAAAGGTCAAATAATAACAAAAAGATCCACCTAGGCACTTCACCCGTGGATGGATACTCTTGTGATAAAGAATCTTCCACTTCATTGCTCTACTGAATCTACTGAATGGGCTCTCAACATCCCCCAGCGGAGCAGAGGTGACACGGGAAACAAGGGTGGTTATTTTCTGGGGGTCAAGTCTCCCTCAGCCTTTTTTATGCTCTTTGTCCTCTCATCCTGCACTCTCATTATTAAAATCCTTGCCTGTTCTGCACGTACCTGTTCGGCCTCTTCATAGGTCTAATAAAGAGGAGATAATTCATATGGCGAGGTGAGCAACTCCCAGGGAGGCATTTTCTTCTGAACAAATGGGCTTCTTCACTTTTCTGTCAGGAGGGCATTACTTGCCCTCAGGAGGTTTATGACCTCACATTTCCCCTTCTCCTAATCCCTTACGAGGCACACCTTCAAAAAAAAAAAAAAAAAAATCATGTCGTGCAACCTCAACGGATACAATGTTTGTCAACCTTAACCTCAACAAAGCTGGCCAAGATAAAATCAGTCAGTCAGGGATGGCATGGGTGGTGGAAACACCTTTAGCTGGATTGGATTGCACATTTTCCAGCCCGCCCTGGAAGGGGCCAGTCCTGCTCCGCGTCAGTACTCCCGCAGGCTGCTACATTCATTTGCCTCCGTGTTGATAGTTGCTGTATCGCTTCTATTTGTACATCCATTTTTCCTGCTGTACGACCGTGAGATGGTGGCAGTAGTGCAGATGTCCTCGGCTCAGTTGGGAAGACATGACAGACGTGTCGCTCTTCCCATCTCTGTGTTACCTGAATCTCAGCCTCAAAATGCCACGGCACTCGTGTCCTCGGTGCAGTCCTCCAACCTGAAGGTCAGGGGGCTTTGCCGTCTTGTGTCGATTGCACTACATAATCACCCCGTAGTCGAGAGTCACACACATTTAAGCACTGTCATCTTCTAGGTTATTGTGCTACTGTGATATATCATTAATTATCCTTGGCCTACAGGCTGTATAAAATTCTTGACACAGAAATTGTTTTTCTACACGTAAATGGTTGAGTCCTAGAATCTGCATTGGTACCCTTAAGAATTTAGCCCATAGGCTAAATCCATCTTTCCAAACCTTCACCTTCTAATAAGTCATTATAATTCAGGGTATATAAGTAAGCTAAGAGTAATCAAAAGCCAGGAGCATGGGGATTCTCTTACCTCTTCCTTATTCCCCTTTCTTTCTATCCATTATATTTGAGTCCTGTAGTGCTCAAAGTTGCAGGTGTGGCACTAGGCAGTGTCAGCCCAGCTGCATGGATGCCCCCAACAGATGACTCAGGGCTTGGAGACTCAGCTCTGAACTAGAAATTGCACCAGTAGGAAGTGGTGATAGTTTCTTTTCAAGTTTGCATGGAAGCACTCCTAAAGGTACCGTGATTGCTGCGGCTGGTGGGTTACCCACAGCTTTCCGAGGTCACTTCTCCTCAGTGTATTCCCCTCATCCTGGGGTCTGGCCTTCGGCCATCCAGGCTGTTCTTAAGGGCTGGCTCCCATTAACTTACCTCTGAGGCACCATCCAGAATGACAGTTCAGCCTTTGAAAACCCAGATTTGAACCCATTTTTCCCATCGTGGTATGACTTCCCCACCCCCATCCTACACCTGCACCCTCTTCCCACTCTCACCCCCTAGCCAGTGGAAGGCCAAGCCAACATTGCCAGATGTCATTAGAACAAATGGATTTAGGTGCTCTTAAGAGATGTTTCTCAGCCCAGGCAAACTGAGGTATTCCCTGCTCCAAAGATAGTTTGAGCTCCCCTCACTGTTGATTGCCAGTACTTGAAGAAGGGTTGGGAGAATAAAACACTGTGGGTAAAGAATGATAGAATCGGGGGTGCTGAACAGGTAATTATTACATAATAAGGCTAACTTCAACTGCCATATCAAGTTATTATGCAAGAAGTAATTGTTGTTTCCTTCACATTTTGACCTTAGGAAAATTAATATCTACTGATACTGCCGCTACTCAAAGTGTCTTGGAAAATTTTTTTGGAACTGCTTTGAGAGCACCTTTACCCTACTTTCCAGTCTACTTGGGTTTTTTCTTTCTATTCATAAAATTAATACATACTTAGCGTTCAAGAGTAGAAAAAAAGCAGAAAACGTAGAAAAGTATAAAAAAGAAAGTCAAATACCCATGAGTCTACCACTCAAATGTAACTACTGTTATCCTTTTAAAGATTTTATTTTTAAGTAATTTTTAAATAAGACTTTTTTTTGAGCCCACATGGGGCTCAAACCTATAACCCCAAGATCAAGACTCACACGCTCTACTGGCCAAGCCAGCAAGGCACCCAGTCTACTATTATCCTTTTAATATAAATCCTTCCATTTTTTTTTTTCCATACCAATTCATGCACTCTTGAATATCTTTTAACAGAAAATTTGAGTATTTGCCCCTGCAGAGATTAATATGTGTAATTATGGGAAGCCTCTACAACTCAAAAATATCAACCATTTCTCTAGAATAATGTAAATGGACAATTCACTGAAGAAGAAATGCAAAAAAATAAATGTGTGGGCACCTGGGTGGCTCAGTCTATTAAGCATCTGATTCTTGATTTCAGCTCAGGTCATAATCTCACAGTTGTGAGATTGAACCTCACCTCGGGCTCTGCTCTGGGCATGAAGCCTGCTTAAGATTCTCGCCCCACCCCCACCCCCACTTCTGCCCCTCCCTGCTTGCTTGAGTGCACTCTCTCTCAAAAAAAAAAAAAAAAGAAAAAGGAAAGAAAGACAAAAAAAGAAAGAAATGTGATAATGTTCAACCTCACAAGAAATCAAGAATATTTAAATGAAAATAACAGTGAGATCCCCCTTTACTGCCCATCAGTTTGGCAAAAAGTAAAGACTGATAATGTCAAAGTCCCAATAAATTGGAAAACACATGCTTTCATATAATTCTGGTAGGAGTGTAAATTTGTACAATGTTTTCAGAGGGAAATTTGACTAACAGTTTTTAAATTTGGCCCAGTAACTCTTCTAAGAATCTATCTTGTAGAACTGCTCATATATACAAATATTTGTATAAGAATATTCCAACTTTGTAATAATCAAAAGTGGATCAGACATATCTATATAATCATCAGTAGGAGAAAGTCAAATTATAATGATATGGTGCCATTTATTTAAAAATAACTGTAGCTATCCATAAATAAAAGCATAGCATATTTTAAAAATCTAGGAAAAAAATAACCCACCAAACTATTGCTCATGGGGAGGGCCAGGGGATGGGAGGCAGGTGTTGTAAAGGAGGACTTCTACATTCTACTCCATGTTCTTCTGAATTGTTTGAGTTTTTCCATGACCCTTTATTTTTCATGCATTACTTTGAAATTTGGAAGAAAATACAATTTGGAGACACATCAAAAAGCTATTTGGGGGGCGCCTGGGTGGCACAGTCGGTTAAGCGTCCGACTTCAGCCAGGTCACGATCTCGCGGTCCGTGAGTTCGAGCCCCGCGTCGGGCTCTGGGCTGATGGCTCAGAGCCTGGAGCCTGTTTCCGATTCTGTGTCTCCCTCTCTCTCTGTCCCTTCCTCGTTCATGCTCTGTCTCTCTCTGTCCCAAAAATAAATAAACGTTGAAAAAAAAAATTTAAAAAGCTATTTGGAGCCACATCTAGCAAATAAGAGAGGTGATATCATTTCTCAAAGGGTGTACTGGGGTAGGGGGGCTGGGTGGCTCAATCAGTTGAGTGTCTGACTTCTCAGGCCATGATCTCTTGGTTCATACATTTGAGCCCCATGTCGGGCTCTGCGCTGGCAGCTCAGAGCCTGCTTTGGATTCGGTGCCTCCCTCCCTCTCCACCCTTCCCCCACTCACACTCCATCTCTCTCTCTCTCTCTCTCTCTCTCTCTCTCTCTCTCTCTCTCAACTAAATAAACATTTTTAAAAGTCATTGTTTTTTTTTTTTTTAAGAGGCCTGAACCTTTAAAAAAAAAAAAAAAAAACTTGCCACTACCTTCCCAAAGGAGCCAGTAATTGGCCAAGTTCACTCTTGGCCTCCTAAAGAACCTCTCAACCATCCCAAGATCTCTGTGTAAGTAGGCTGAGTAACACTTTGACTTAAAATAACTTCTGAATGGATAGACACTTGATGCCAAGGAAATGATCTGCATTGCCTTCTCATCCAGGCCCTGGAGCCTCTTTAAGTCTAGATATTTCACTACACATTTTTGACAGGCTTTTTTCCCCTTAATCTTTCTAAAGAAACAATCTCTCTCAAAAATATGTTAGTTTATACAGTTTCCTTTGGAAATCACAGAATAAATGTCAAAGCTGCATTTTTCTGTTCCTCACTCAAATGCATAGCCTATCTTCAGAGAAGCTTTACTCAGCATCAGGTTTTCTTTCTGAATGTGTCTGCTTACATGTCTTAAACTCTTCAAGCCTTATTCCTACAATTAACAATAGGTTGAATGATCTAGACTTTGGCCTTGCCACAGCTCTTGGTCTCTATTAATCGATGACCTGAAGCAGTTGTAAAAGGGGCCAGGCCATAGGTGATACCTCATGTTTAGGTACTTAATAGTTCACATACTTCACCATTCCTGTACCTCCGGTTTGAAACACACCTGAGTGGAATGGCTCCTGGGGGGAGGAGGAACATAGGTAACACAGTCCTTTGGACTGAAGCATGTCCCCTCTAAAATTCATATGCTGAAGTAAGGAGGTAATTAAGGGTGAACGAGGTCATAAGGATGGAGCCTAGATCCCATAGGATTAATGTTCTTTTAGGAAAAGACACCAGAGAGCTCGCTGTCTATCTGTGTCTGCTCAGAGGTTAGAGCACACAGCAAGATGGTGGCATCCTGGGGAAAAACTGAGAGCTTTCCCCCTAAGGTCAGGTACAAGACAGGGATGTCCACTCTCGCCACTGTTATTCAACATAGTATCAGAAGTCTTAGCCTCAGCCATCAGACAACGCAAAGAAATAAAAGGCATCCAGATCAGCCAGGAGGAAGTCAAACTTTCACTCTTCACAGATGACATGATACTCTATATGGAAAACCCAAAAGATTCCACCAAAAAACTGCTAGCACTGATTCATGAATTCGGCAAAGTTGTAGGATATACAATCAATGCACAGAAATCGGTTGCATTCCTATACACCAACAATGAAGCAATAGAAAGAGAAATCAAGGAATCGGTCCCATTTACAATTATACCAAAACCCATAAAATACCTAGGAGTAAATCTAACCAAAGAGGTCAAAAATCTATACACTGAAAACTATAGAAAGTTTATGAAAGAAATTGAAGAAGACACAAAAAATGGAAAAAGATTCCATGCTCCTGGATAGGAAGAACAAATATTGTTAAAATGTCGATACCACCCAAAGCAATCTACATATCCAGTGCGATCCCTATCAAAATAACACCAGCATTCTTCACAGACCTAGAACAAACAATCCTAAAATTTGTATGGAATCAGAAAAGACCCCAAATAGCCAAAACAATCCTGAAAAAGAAAACCAAAGCAGGAGGCATCACAATTGCAGACTTCAAGCTGTATTACAAAGCTGTAATCATCAAAACAGTATGGTACTGGCACAAAACCAGACACTCAGATCAATGGAACAGAATAGAGAACCCAGAAATGGACCCACAGACGTATGGCCAACTAATCTTTGACAAAGCAGGAAACAATATCCAGTGGAATAAAGACAGTCTTTTCAGCAAGTGGTGCTGGGAAAACTGGACAGCAACATGCAGAAAAATGAACCTGGACCACTTTCTTACACTATACACAAAAATAAACTCAAAGTGGATAAAAGACCTAAATGTAAGACAGGAAGCCATCAAAATCCTAGAGGAGAAAGCAGGCAAAACCCTCTTTGTCCTTGGCCGCAGCAATCTCTTACTCAACACGTCTCCAGAGGCAAAGGAAATAAAAGCAGAAATGAACTATTGGGACCTCATCAAAATAAAAAGCTTCTGCACAGTGAAGGAAACAATCAGCAAAACTAAAAGGCAACCAACAGAATGGGAGAAGATATTTGCAAGTGATATATCAGATACAGGGTTAGTATCCAAAGTCTATAAAGAACTTACCAGACTCAACACCCAAAAAACAAATAATCCAGTGAAGAAATGGGCAAAAGACAGGAATAGACACGTCTCCAAAGAAGACATCCAGATGGCCAACCGACACATGAAAACATGCTCCACATCACTCATCATCAGGGAAATACAAATCAAAACCACAATGAGATACCACCTCACACCTGTCAGAATGGCTAACATGAACAACTCAGGCAGCAACAGATGTTGGCAAGGATGCGGAGAAAGAGGATCTCTTTTGCATTGCTGGTGAGAATGCAAACTGGTGCAGCCACTCTGGAAAAACAGGATGGAGGTTCCTCAAAAAATTAAAAATAGAACTACCCTGCGACCCAGCAACTGTACCACTAGGTATTTATCCAAGGGATACGGGTGTGCTGTGTCAAAGGGGCACATGCACCCCCATGTTTATAGCAGCACTATCAACAATAGCCAAAGTATGGAAAGAGCCCAAATGTCCACCGATGGATGAACAGATAAAGAAGATGTGGTATATGTATACAATGGAGTATGACTCGGCAGTCAAAAAGAATGAAATCTTGCCATTTGCAACTACGTGGATGGAACTGGAGGGTATTATGCTAAGTGAAATTAGTCAGATAAAGACAAAAATCCTATGACTTCCCTCATAGGAGGACTTTAACAGACAAAACAGATGAACATAAGGGAAGGGAAGCAAAAATAATACAAAAACAGGGAGGGGGACAAAACATAAGAGACTCTTAAATATGGAGAGCAAACAGAGGGTTACTAGCGGGGTTGTGGGAGGGGGGATGGGCTAAATGGGTAAGGGACACTAAGGAATCTACTCCTGAAATCATTGTTGCACTATATGCTAACTTGGATGTAAATTTTAAAAATTAATTTTGAAAAATTAAAAGAAAAAAAGATGGTGGCACCCTGCAAGCCAAGGAGAAGAAGCCTCAGAATGAAGCCTACCTTGTGAGCACCTTGATCTTGGACTTCCAGCCTCCAGAACTGTGAGAAGTAAATTTCTGTTGTTCAAGCCACTCAGCCTGTGGCTTTTTTTGTACAGTGGCCCAAGCAGGACTAACAGGAAAGCAAATGAATGTACTTCAGAAGTGATCTAAAGCAAAAACTGAAAAGTCAGCTGTTTTGTGAGGAGGAAATAATCTGAATTGAACTAACAGGATCATCCTAAATCACCCTCTTGGTGAAAACCATCTTGAGTGTTTTGCTTATGGTTCAACTGTAATAATCAGTCCCAGTGGGTAAGGCCAGGTGATGTCTTGAGCTCAGACCCTAATCTAGCCAGTAACTAGCAGGCTGCTTTGGGCAAAGGACTCATTATGTTTGGGCTCAGGTTGTGAGTCCAAACATGACATGTCTGGGGTGGGTGATCTCTGAGGTATCTTAGACCTCTGACATTCCATGATTCTTACAGATTCTTGGGAACATGAGGATTCTTAGGCTAATCTGGAATGCCAGGCACCACGCTGTGCTGGGCTTTGTGCTGGACTCCATATGCTCAGAACAACCCTGCAAGACAAGGTTAATGCCCATTTTAGACAGGAGGAAAGTAATGCTCCCAAAGGCAAACAGCCTGCCTGGTCATACAGCTGGTAAGTTGGCAGCGCCAGGAACTGCTTGCCGGTCTGTCTGTCCGACTCTAACATCCACGTACTCTCTACTGCACCCCTCTTCCTCTTGATTTTGTGGCAGTCTGCCTAGCCTTCAGTCCCTCCTAGTTGACCTTCCAGCACTGACTTTCCTTGTCACTTGTTAAGATACAGGCTTCTGTAATCACTCCATTCCTCTAGATGTTCGGGAGCTACCAGATCCTGCAAAGGCACTGCTGCGTACGGTGCAGCCTCACTTAAATGCAGTAACCCAGGGGCGCCTGGGTGGCTCAGTCGGTTGAGCATCTGACTTCGGCTCAGGTCATGATCTTACGGTTCATGGGTTCCAGCCCGCGTCAGGCTCTGTGCTGACAGCTCTCTCAGAGCCTGGAGGCTGCTTCAGATTGTATGTCTCCTTCTCTCTCTGCCCTCCGCCCCTCCTCTCTCTTTTCTCTCTCTCTCTCTCTCTCTCTCTCCCTCTCTCAAAAATAAATAAATAAATGTAAAAAAGTTTTTAAACGCAGTAACCCATGTATGGCTCTAAGAACAGTTCCTGGCGCACGTGAGCACTCAGTACCTTTTAGTGCTCATTAGTAGGTCCCCATGTGTCTGTTCATTGAACCTGGATCACGTATGCGCCAGGTGCTTGCATCACTCTCCAGTACACAGAGTGGACATAACCTTGGCTCTGTACGTTACTGAAAAGAAACCCAAGTGCCACTGCCATTCAGTTCCAGCATCTTCCTGTACAATACAAGGAGCTGGACTGCACGGCTAGTAGTGTGTGGCAGGATCATCCTGTCCAGATTGCAAAGTTTTGGGCACAGATAGATCACTTCCGTTCATTCTTGTCACTGAATGACTAACTCTGAAGGAGAGGTGCACCACTCCCAGTGAGTATAACCAAATCATCTTTCCGTGAGGCTTCTTTATTTTTTTTTTTTATTTTTTTTTCAACGTTTATTTATTTTTGGGACAGAGAGAGACAGCGCATGAACGGGGGAGGGGCAGAGAGAGAGGGAGACACAGAATCGGAAACAGGCTCCAGGCTCCGAGCCATCAGCCCAGAGCCCGACGCGGGGCTCAAACTCACGGACCGCGAGATCGTGACCTGGCTGAAGTCGGACGCTTAACCGACTGCGCCACCCAGGCGCCCCTCATGAGGCTTCTTTAAATAGAGGCCTGAACTGCTAACTAGAGAGGCTAGGGAAAATAGAGTTTCTCTTTTTTAACATTCCCAAACTAGCTCTCTAGTTTAAGGAAAGACAAAAACACTCCTTCCCTGCCTAGCAAACTCCTATCCATCCTCAAGGTCCAGCTCAGAGAGTTCTTCTTGGGAAATCCCAGTGCTTACTATATGCTTGGCACATAATAACAGGCCTTCCTGAAAAAACAAAAGAGTTCTAGTTCCTTGTGGGAAAGTAAGTAGTGTGTATATTAGGGCCGCTTGGTCTCACTGAGCCACTGAGTGTTCTCAGGGGACTAGAGGATCGACAGGATTCCTTATAGTCCTTAAGTTCTACCTTGAATATGTCAAGGGAAAGAATAAATCTCAGACACAAATGCTCTTTTCTAATGTTATGAAAACAAAGTACCCAGGTGCCCATTTTAAAACCTATCTTTAGATTATTTTACTTGCAGGGATAGAAAGGCCAGGCCAAAAAAAAATGAAGTTACAGAAGTAAATGGCATCTCTGAAATCAGCATCATAGAATACAGAAAACCCAGGTGAGGCTCCCAAATACCCATCTTAATCTTAGGAATGATATCAACAAATGGGCATGATATCTGAACCACTCTGCCAACTCTGGCTGCCAGAAAAGATGAAAATGAAAAAAAAAAAAGTTGACTGGATATGAAGAAAGGACAGAGGACAAGATAATTGCTAAAGACACTGATTGACAAGGCACAAGACATCCGTCACGCCCGGGGGGTCCATATTAACTCTATTACATTACTTTCATATCAGCAGATCACCTCATTTACTGGCTAATCAGGCAGAATTAAATATTTTAAATTATCTTTCTTAATCCTGCATGGGATCTGTTGAAAACACAGGGCTCTAAAAATCTAATTGTAACTGCTTACCAGAAATGTCATCTTCACTTGGAGGAACTGAACCAGGGCCAACTACGAGGCTGTCTTTTCCGTTTTCCTAAAGTACTGTCCCACCTGTCCCACGGCTGGACCTGGACATGCATGCACATGTGCCTAGTGCCAGACATCTTAGGGGCTCCCGAGCAGGAAGCTGGGATCCCTGGCCCTGCTTCAGAACTCAAATACAGCCAGAGATTGAAAAGAGCAATGGTAGTGGAGAACAGGGGCACGGAGGTGGAAGGAAGATGTAGAGGAAAAAATAATGTTAAAACATCAGCAAAAGTCAAGAGAGCAAACTCTAAATCTAGATGTAGAGTGTTCTGTGGGCCTCGATGCTCCCTGACTGAAAGGACAGGAGACAGTCCCTGTCCCAGTAGGAAGGGGCAATGTCAGGGTGTATAAGCTTGCTTATCCAGCCACAAGGAAGACTTCTCGCGTCCTACCCCTACCCTCCACTTCTCCCCGCTCCTGGAGAGCAGCGTGGTGTCTTGTGTCCTTGATAGCAGGTGATAACTTGGCTGGGAGGTGGCAGTCAGGACTACACCATAGTGCTTCTAAAGTGGCTTCCAGTATGTGAAGATGTTGCTTGGGTAGACCTGAAATTGTGAGGAGGTGAAGAAACCATCTGGAGCCAAGCTGTAGAGCCCAGTGAGTTGGAGCCATGCCCAGCGCCCTCAGTGCCCATCACTGCTGAGAGAGGTGAACAAGGAAATGAAGAAGGTGTGTGTGGTTCATAGCTTGCTAAACACCTGTCTGCCTTCATGTGAAAACATGTGTGTGGTGTAGTTTACCGGTGTGGATACTTTGTATATTTTCAGTGCTGAGGACGTATGCTCTGTGTGAATAAATTGTTGGTGGCATGAATGTCATGCATGCATGTGCGTGTCAGTAAAATGTACTGCAGTGGGACAGAAGGTAAAGGCATGATTCATCATTCACACTTTCCTCCTTTTAAAACTACAGGAGGGCTCTATACTGTGGTACATCCCTACAAATGCGATGTGATTTGGGGACAGAGGGCGTCCAGAGGTTAGGTGAATCACATCTCCCCTGAAAGAGTCTCTGAAAACTGAAAATTGTATATCCTTTTCTTTCCCTGGTCAAAACAAATGAAAATTAGAGAAAGAAAGATCATGGTTATATTTGCTAAGTGACTTCCTGTGACTGTCCTGTTCCCTGTTAAAACTGTCTTCCTCTCCTTAGTCTGCTTTAGCATGTGGGTATCTAATTGTGTGGATTCAGTTGTATGTGAAATATAATTTGCATCAAATACTTACATTTACTAACTTCCCTCAGTCATCCCAAGGCCAGTCAGATTGCCTGCCGCCCTCCCTTCCTTCCTTCTTTGTAAATTGTGAAATATTTCAATTATACTGAAAAGTATAGAGAGCCGGATAATTTGTTATTTTGCTATTTTTGCTTCAGGTGGTTTTTAAGAGGTAAAAACGTTAGAAACACAGTGTGACCTCTTTGCTTTCAGATGCTTAGTGCTATGAAGATGCAACCTATATCAGGACCTAGCTTTTAAAAACACATTTGAACAGAAAAACAGTAGGATTTTGTAAGAACTTTTCTTGGTCTTTGCCATTCTGCAGTTTTACTACAATGAGCCCAGATCTGAATTTATTCTTATGTATTTTTTTTTTTTACTTTTTTAATTTATTTTGAGAGAGAGAGAAAGAGTGAGCAGGGGAGGGACGGAGAGAGAAGGAGAAAGAGAATCCCAAGCAGGCTCTGCACTGTCAGCACAGAGCCTGATGTGGGGCTTGTATCCAAGAATGGTGAGATCATGACCTCAGCTGAAATCAAAAGTCAGACACTTAACCAACTGAACCACCCAGGTGCCCCTATTCTTATTTATACTGCTCATGACTCTGTTTTTCCTGAAGCTTTTTGGGGGGGCTGGGAGGGACTCTAATGCTCTATTTTTTTTCTTCAAGTTTTTATTTAAATTCAAGTTAGTTAGGAAGAACAAAGATTGTTAAAATGCCAATACTACCCAAAGCAATCTACATATTCAATGCAATCCCTATCAAAATAACACCAGCATTCTTCACAGACCTAGAACAAACAATCCTAAAATTTGTATGGAATCAGAAAAGACCCCAAATAGCCAAAACAATCCTGAAAAAGAAAACCAAAGCAGGAGGCATCACAATCGCAGACTTCAAGTTGTATTACAAAGCTGTAATCATCAAAACAGTATGGTACTGGCACAAAAACAGACACTCAGATCAATGGAACAGAATAGAGAACCCAGAAATGGACCCACAGACGTATGGCCAACTAATCTTTGACAAAGCAGGAAACAATATCCAGTGGAAAAGAGTGGAATAAAGACAGTCTCTTCAGCAAGTCGTGCTGGGAAAACTGGACAGCAACATGCAGAAAAATGAACCTGGACCACTTTCTTACACTATACACAAAAATAAACTCAAAGTTGATGAAAGACCTAATTAAATGTAAGACAGGAAGCCATCAAAATCCTAGAGGAGAAAGCAAGCAAAAACCTCTTTGTCCTTGGCTGCAGCAACCTCTTACTCAACACGTCTCCAGAGGCAAGGGAAATAAAAGCAGAAATGAACTAACCTCATCAAAATAAAAAGCTTCTGCACAGTGAAGGAAACAATCAGCAAAACTAAAAGGCAACCAACAGAATGGGAGAAGATATTTGCAAATGACATATCAGATATAGGGTTAGTATCCAAGGTCTATAAAGAACTTATCAAACTCAACACCCAAAAAACAAATAATCCAGTGAAGAAATGGGCAAAAGACAGGAATAGACACGTCTCCAAAGAAGACATCCAGATGGCCAACCGACATGTGAAAACATGCTCCACATCACTCATCATCAGGGAAATACAAATCGAAACCACAATGAGATACCACCTCACACCTATCAGAATGGCTAACATGAAGAACTTAGGCAGCAACAGATGTTGGCAAAGATGCGGAGAAAGAGGATCTCTTTTGTATTGCTGGTGAGAATGCAAACTGGTGCAGCCACTCTGGAAAGCAGTATGGAGGTTCCTCAAAAAATTAAGAATACAACTACCCTACGACCCAGCAACTGCACCACTAGGTATTTATCCAAGGGATACGGGTGTGCTGTTTCAAAGGGGTACATGCACCCCAATGTTTATAGCAACACTATTGACAATAGCCAAAGTATGGAAAGAGCCCAAATGTCCATTGATGGATGAATGGATAAAGATGTGTACATATATGTACACACAGACACACACACAATGGAGTATTACTCAGCAATCAAAAAGAATGAAATCTTGCCATTCACAGCTACATGGATGGAACTAGAGGGTATGATGCTAAGCGAAATTAGTCAGAGAAAGATATATGACTTCACTCATATGAGGACTTTAAGACACAACAGATGAACATACAGGAAGGGAAGCAAAAATAATATAAAAACAGGGAGGGGGACAAAACATAAGAGACTCTTAAATATGGAGAACAAACAGAGGGTTACTGGAGGGATCGTGGGAGGGGGATGGGCTAAATGGGTAAGGGGCACTAAGGAATCTACTCCTGAAATCACTGTTGTACCATATGCTTAGGTGTAAATTTAAAAAATGTTAAATAATTTTTTTAAAAGCACATGAGACTAGTCTCACATTTTAAAAGTTAAATAGCTTTATATCCCGTCCTTAAAGTACATCAATAAAACTTTTGTATTAAAAATAAAATAAAATAAAATAAAATAAATTCAAGTTAGTTAACGTGCAGTGTAATATTAGTTTCAGGTGTAGAATTTAGTGACTCATTACTTAATATACAACACCAGTGTTCATCACAACAGGTGGACTCCTTAATCCCCATCACCTATTTTTAATGTTTGTTTATTTTTGACAGAGAGAGAGAGAGAGAGACAGAGCATGAGTGGGGGAGGGGCAGAGAGAGAGAGAGGGAGACACAGAATCCGAAGCAGGCTCCAGGCTCTGAGCTGTCAGCACAGAGCCCAACGTGGGGCTCGAACTCACAGATGGCGAGATCATGACCTGAGCCGAAGTCGGATGCTCAACCGACTGAGCCACGTGGGCACCCCTCCCCATCACCTGTTTAACCCATTCCCCCACCTACCTCCCCTCTGGTAACCATGTTCTCTGTAGTTAAGAATCTGTTTCCTGGTTTGCCTCTCTCTCTTTTTTCCCCCCATATGGTCATCTGTTTTGTTTCTTGAGTGGAACTATACGGTAGTTGTCTTTCTCTGATTGACTTATTTCGCTTACCATAGTACACTGCAGTTCTATCCAGGTCATTGCAAATGGCAATATTTCACTATTTTTATGGCTGAGTAATAGTGCATTGTATATATACATCACATCTTTATCCTTCATCACTTGGGCTGTTTCCATAATTGGGCTGTTGTTAACAATGCTGCTATAAATATAAACATCAGTATTTGTGTTTCTCATCAATTCTGAAAAATTCTTACCCATTCTTTCTGTCATTATTGCCTCCCCTCCACGTCCTCAATCCCCTCATTCTAGAACCCCTATAAGGTATATATTTGACCTTCTCTTTTCTATTCTTCGTGTCTTTTAAAATTGCTAGGGAGAGATGCCTGGAATCCGGAGGCTTCCTGTCACCTTATTCTTGTTCCAATGTTGATGAAACAAAAGTGACCTCTAGAACAGAAAACACAGTCCTTAAACACAGAAAGTCACTGTCCTTTAAGAAACAGAAACGATCCCTGTGGGAAGTTCTGGCAAAAGGAGGTGAGGAGCACCCCACTGAGCATACGTTTATTCAGCACACTGTATTTTAATTTTCTGCATGCTAAACAATTGGCCAGCCCACTCTCGGTTTGAGTCACGATCCCCCAGTTGTGAGATTGAGCCCTGGGTCAGGCTCCGAGCTGAACATGGAACCTGCTGGGGATTCTCTCTCTCCCTCTGCCCCTCCCCCACTTGTGCACGTGTGCTCTCTCTCAAAATAAATAAACTTATTTTTTTTTTATTTTTTTTTAACGTTTATTTCTTTTTGAGGCAGAGAGCAACAGAGCATGAATGGGGGAGGGGCAGAGAGAGAGGGAGACACAGAATCGGAAACAGGCTCCAGGCTCTGAGCCATCAGCCCAGAGCCCGACGCGGGGCTCGAACTCACGGACCGCGAGATCGTGACCTGAGCTGAAGTCAGACGCTTAACCGACTGAGCCACCCAGGTGCCCCAAAATAAATAAACTTAAAAGACAGTCCCTGGCCACAAAGAGCTTAAGTCTGGAAGAGTCTGTAACCCACGTTCAGAATGAGGAGTACCATGATGGGGAGGCCCCTGTCACCTTATTCTTGTTCCAGCGTCATTGAAAAAACAGGTGTGGTGGGAGAGCAGATGAGGAGCCCACCTGGCCTGCGGGACCCGTAACCCTGCTTTTGAGAGGGCAAGGGAGGGCGAGCTACAGGATAAGTCAGCTTGGGGAAGGGTCACCCAGGCAGAGGCAGCAGCTCATGAAAGGTGCAGGACTAAGAGAGTGTATCAGGTTTGTGCCTCTAATTTAAGTAGTTCTGTGTGGAGTTTATGATACAAGGAAGAACAGAACAGGATGAGGTGTGGCTCTAACAGGGACAGGCTGTGAAGGGCTTCATTTGCCACAACTGGAAATCTGCATGTTCTCCTGAGGGCAATGGGGAGCCACTGAAGAGTTTAAGCAGGAATAGATTTTATCAGATTTGTACTCTATTAAAAAATTTAAATGGCTCCTTATAAAGACTAAATTGGAGATTACAATACCAGAGGCAGAGAGAACCACCCAAAGACTGTTGTCTTGATCTACCTAGTAACAAATTATGGCAGCCTGGACTAGGGAGGTGGCAGTGGGGATACTGAGAGGGAGTTTAGGAACTCAAGAATTCAGAGGACAGAATGGTAGTTCATTTCCTTTAAAATAAAAGGGTGGGGGGACCAAGTAAGATGCTTAGTTCATGGTCAACACCACTAGATCATTCTATCAGTCGTGGTGGTTGTCAGCATTTTGGGGGCCTTGACTCACCTAAGGAGTAAGACCTACTCCCATTAGAAACAATCCACATCAGGGGCGCCTGGGTGGCTCAGTCAGTTAAGCATCCAACTTCAACTCAGGTCGTGAACTCACGGCTCGTGGATTCAAGCCCCACGTCGGGCTCTGTGTTGACAGCTCAGAACCTGGAGCCTGCCTCGGATTCTGTGTCTCCCTCTCTCTCTGTTCCTCCCCTACTTGCTCTCTCAAAAATAAATAAAGACTAAAAAAAAATTTTTTTAAGGAAACAATCCATATCATCGGTGATTCTCTGCAGATAGCACAGGAAGATGCCTGTGTCGTTTACAGAAAATCAAATGAAATGCTCAGGTGATCCCTATACGCCCTTCCATTGGGCATGTCTGGCTGCCTGCCACCCCCATTTCGGGGAAATCACTGATCTGTGCAACAGAGTAGCATTTGGAGCAGAAATGTATCCTTCATTTAAAGTAAATAGCATGTGAAGGAAACTCTTTTGCAACACAATGCTAGTTGAGATATCTCCCCTACCATCTGTGCCTGAGACACTAGCTTTCTGCAGGTGCAAACACAGCCTTCACATAACTACACACTGCCCCCCTGGTGAAGTGACAAATCAGCCAGTATGTGATGAATTTGGTTGTGTAGACAAAGCAGGTATTCGGGCCCAGGCGTACAGGTTGTTGTGACTCATCCACACCAGCCTTCAGCAGTGAGATTCCCAGAAAGATGGTTCAGTTCCACCCTTCATTCTCCCAGTGTACAACCGACCCAAGACCCAAGAGTGAACCAGCAACTCGTAAGGAACCAGAAACGTTATAAATAACCCAGAGAACCCTTTTATAACAGCAACTGCCTACGGATTCTGTGGCCTAACAGCTCAAGCAAAAAAGGATATAAATACGATATTGTGCAATGACTAACTACTCAAAATTTTGTGCATCAGCAGAAGTGGAACCTGTGGTTGGTGCTAATATTATCAGATGTCTTTGCTGTTTAATAATCTGGGAGCTCTATACTATTTAGCGTGCAATTTTCCCAGAGAACAATGATTGTATTTCAAGTACCTCTCACCGAAATGAAAAAGCAGCTGCTAGAAGATGAACATTTGGCAGAAGATGTTCTAGCATAATCTTTTGTGAGAGACTAAATCCTATTGGATTAACTGTTTTCTGTCTAGAAGAGCGGAGTCACAAAGAAAAAGGATTGCGGAGCACAGAAGGCAAGGCCAGCCTTTAGAACCCAGTGAATCACTAACAGACAGTTTAGTTCTAAGTGCCATTTACTCATCAATATACAAAGTTATTTATACAAAGCTTCCATTAATATTGCCCGAAGAATGGGCCTTTTTTATTCCAGTTTTAGCTCATGCTCGGGATTCTACTTCTCTTTCATTAATCCTTTCCAATAATGGAATTCTTTAAATTATAGAATAAATTAAGCCACCACAGACATTTTGGCCAGAAGGGGTTTTTTTTGTTGTTTTTTTTTTTTTTTTTTCACCAGTTGCAAGTCTCCACAGGCCATTCTCTGTGGCCAGCCGGACAGAAGAACAGTGAGGGCTGTGACTCAGCAGCACCTGCTGACCACATGCCGGCCCTGCCCCTGAACCTGAAGAGGGGCAAGGGCAGCCATTGGCTCCCTGCACTCGTGGCCCACCCACTCCAGGTTGCCACAGCAGGGCCACATCCCAAGTTCACAACAGACCCTCACATGTTCTTCAGGCTGGCCAACCACTGGTCAAATTAGGCTGTTCTAGAGAGGAAGTGACTTCATGCCGAGGCTACTTGGCACAGCCAGTTTTAGCCAAAGAGTATTAAGACCGAGTTGTTTTCATGTGACCATACTGATTCAAGAATATTAAGCTATTAAAATTAAACATAAAATGCTCCTTTTTTCTAAACTATCGAGCAGTGTACAAAACAAAGACCTTCACTTTATCCCCAATTCCCATTCCTCGGCTGGAATGTGTGATGGGTAAAAATTAAAACTGGAGACTTTTCTGAGATGGCTGAGGATTGTTTTTCAGGTAGACCCCAGGCTTGGGCTGAGAGTGGCATGGGGTGGCAGAAAGGGTGTGGGGTCAGGGATGTCTGTTGCGTATGTTACTTGGTAATATGAGACAGTGTGTCTGCATGTTTCATATAGTCATTTTGATGCAAGTGCTAACTCAGAATGGCTTCATCAAAATGCCCCATTTCAATACTGGTATGACTGGCCAGCCCAGAACCCTCACAAACCAGAAGCTGAGAGTGGACACTGAGTCAGGCCCCAGTTGAAACCAACAAATGACCTCTTCAATGTGGACCAATTGTTGACTTGGACCAGGAGCCATTTATCACCAAAAGTGGAGTCCACGGTGCTGACCTCTGAGGTTGAACACCACAACCATGGACACTCATGTGAGCGAAACACACGGCATCAGGCTGGTGGTTTATTTTGCCTTCAACTCAATTTTAGATCAAATAGAAGTGATACAGTTATTATGATCATCCGTCCTCTTAGAAATGGCTACCAAATACTTGTAGGGTACGAATAAATGAAGAATCTGGAAGTCCTGGGATGAAGGTTGATAGAGTTTTTCTTGTTCTCTAGTAGTTGAATTTTTTTAATGTTTATTTATTTTTAATAGAGACAGAGAGAGAGAGAGAGAGAGCAAGGGAAGGGCAGAGAGAGGAAGACACAGAATCCAAAGCAGGCTCCAGGCTCTGAGCTGTCAGCACAGAGCCCAATGCGGAACTCGAACTCACCAACCGTGAGATCACGACCTGAGCCAAAGTCGGATGCTTAAACCACTGAGCCACCCAGACACCCCACTAGTAGATGAATTTTAATATATTGAAATTTGAAACACTGGTGTCATTTTCAAATACCACTTACAGCGAAATGCTGCCTTGAACATATATCGGCCTCACCTTACTTTGGTTTTGTGCTCAACCCCTGATTGATCCCTCTCTGTCTTCATCCATCTAAAATAAAGACGGCTTTAGCCCCATAAACCTCATTCCAGATGGAAATGCATAATTCAAGAGAAATACTGATGTCAAAGAAGAGAAGGCACACCAATTTGTGTCAGCAGTTGCTGTAAATTAAAGAGTACAAGGAGAGTTTAATGTAATGTAGAATTGAAAATAAAATTAGAATGAATATTTAGGCAGTCCTCCGCCTCTTTTCTTTTCCCCTTCTGTGACACGAAGGATTGACTCTCAGCTTAAATACCTAATGTAGTTCATTCTTCTTTCCTGCTAGAATTTTCTTTCCCCATAAAATGTTGCGTGTTTATCTTTGGCATCCAAAATTAGATCTTTTCACCTTTTTCCATTCTAATCTGGACAGAACAGCCAGGTTAGGAAGAGTCCAAGCTTTCCCCTCATCATCCACACCCATCATGCTTTCGGCCTAGAAAGGACCCCCGCTTTACCAGCCTGACTAGTCAGCTGCCGTAAATAGCTATTAATTCTCTCCTAATACTGATTCTCCCTAATGTGGGTGTCACCTCCATGGTTTCTTTCCTTTTTCTCAAGCTGGGAAATAAAAGAGTACATCTCATACATGTACTACTGTGCATGAGAAAAATTCTTTAGCACACATGTGAAAGAGTGAAATCCCCTTTAAAGTAGTAATATTAAAAGGCTTCATATTGGAATGCCTGGGTGGTTCAGTCGGTTAAGCATCCAACTCCTGATTTCAGCTCAGGTCATGATTTCACAGTTCATGGGTTCAAGCCCCACATCAGGCTCCACACTGATAGCATGGAGCCTGCTTGGGATACCCTCTCTCCCTCTCTCTCTGCCCCTCCCTCGCTCACTCTCTCTCTCAGAAATAAGTAAGCTTAAAAAAAAATCTAAGTAACAAGCTTCACGTTTAGTTCAACCAAACTGCCATTATGTAGCACCTTTCTCTTTATTCGAATTTCCCTCAGAACTGGTGGTGGTCTTTCCCGCTGTCCACCGTTCTTGGCCAGTGGCAGAGTTCCCCAGCTTGGTCTCCACTGTGGTCACAACACTTGTTTTTGAATGATTCACCTTTTCCAGAAATAAATTCCTTAGGATAGCGGTTCTCAAAGTGCATCCCTGGACTAGCTACATCACCATCACCTGGGAGAGTCATCTGGGCCCTACCTCAGATTTAATGGATCCAAAACTTTGGGGGTAAGCCCAGCAATCTGCGTTTTGACAAGCCCCTCAGGTAATTCTGATGCTCGCTCTAATTTGAGAACCACTGACATAGAAGATGAAATATTGCCTCCACTGAGGGTATTCAAAGATGTGCTGCAGATTTGTAAAGTACTCCAAAGAGAAGCTTTCAAAATCTTTTTGAGCGAAGTTAGAGTACATGGATGGCCCCTCCAGAGGATTGCTTCAACAGACCCTGGCCTTCAACTGAAGCATCCACTTCTGCCACCAAGCCATTTGACCTTGACCAAGTTCTCACACTTGGTTTCTCATCTGGAAAATGAAAGACCCATCCTACCTACGTCACAGGATTGTAATGAGATTCAAATGAATCACATCTGCAAACATGCTCTGTAATGCATGTTCATGACAGAACTATGAAAAAGTGAAAGTCATTGTCATTCTGCAGACAGGATTCTGGTAATATGAGCATTATACCAGGGCAAAGACTTGGAAAAAGTTCTAATTTCCTTGGCCAGATCCACCTTTTTTCCTA
The DNA here is from genome assembly GCF_014898765.1 of Herpailurus yagouaroundi. Classification (NCBI taxonomy): domain Eukaryota; kingdom Metazoa; phylum Chordata; class Mammalia; order Carnivora; family Felidae; genus Herpailurus; species Herpailurus yagouaroundi. The sequence goes on along the minus strand of NW_024412419.1, from coordinate 22,604,225 downwards.
CATAATGACTGATTCATCGTCTTGGGGGATGTGTCTCAGATTCTGCCAACTCAGCCTAGCAGTTTATCTGGTGCTAAGAGAGGAAAACCACTGCCCGATAAATGGCTGCAAGGTCTAGAAAAATATATCCATTTTCAGACACGCTGTTTTCTATGGAAAGCTTTGTGATGATTGGTAAGGACAGACTCTGTACATAGGCACTGAAGCTCTCATGACTGGAACTTGTCACATACTGGCAGTGGAAGGGTCTGTACTAAAACCACCCATTTTGGCCCTATGCAAGGGAGTCATGACCTTCAAGAAGGAAGCTAAGTGTCCATTGCCACATGGTAATCATTGGAGAGAGGACCAAAAAGAAACTTCCTCAAGCAAACCAAACCTATAGAAACCATGAGTTAAAAACCCGACCAGTCAACGTGCCTGTGCTGGAGACAGTGTAGACGGATTTTACCTTAGAGATTAGCCTTTACAAACACCTTCACCATAGGAATTCTTTAATGGCAAGTTCCTGGTATACTTATTATTTCACTTGGAATCTTTACTGACTGTTCGGTGAACATATCTGGACAGGAAAGAAGCTAAATCTGTTGCCTCGGTGCCCATTGGGAATGTAGTTTTAGTAACACAGGGCAGTTCTCAGTAGGCCAATGTCAGCTTCACTTTTCACACAAAATCAAGAGATTAGGTATGACTCTAATTGGTTAAATGTGACGAAATTATTGTCTGATTAGAATAAGCTGTTGGTTAATTATGGAATTAGAATATGAAATGACTTTGCTCAAAAACATGTGCCTATTTAACAAATCTATAGAGACAAAAGTAAATCAGTGGTTCCTAAGCCTGGAGTTTTCAGGAAGGTAGGAAGTGTGGTTGTCAGTGGGTAGGAGGTTTCTTTTAGGGGGGACAAAAATTTCTACCATTAGACTGTGGTGATGGTTGTTCAACACTGTGACTATATTAAAGAACACTGAATTGTATACTTTAAGTGGGCAGATTATATAGTACATGAATTATATCTCAAGCTATTTTGGCAGGGGCACCTGGCTGGCGCAGTCAGTGGAGTATGCAACTCTTAGTCCCAGGGTTGTGAGTTTGAGCCCCATGTTGGGCCTATAGTTGACTTAAAAAAAAAAAAAAAAAAGGGGGCGCCTGGGTGGCGCAGTCGGTTAAGCGTCCGACTTCAGCCAGGTCACAATCTCGCAGTCTGTGAGTTCGAGCCCCGCATCAGGCTCTGGGCTGATGGCTCAGAGCCTGGAGCCTGCTTCCGATTCTGTGTCTCCCTCTCTCTCTGCCCCTCCCCCGTTCATGCTCTGTCTCTCTCTCTGTCTCAGAAATAAATAAATGTTAAAAAAAAAAAAATCAAATAGCTAATAAAGTGTAGAGCTGGGAAAACACTGTGCCTATTTGAGAGGCAGGAACAAAAATCACATCAGTACTTTGCTGCATGCAGTTTCGTACTTGATTAATCGGAAATAATAATCATTTGAAATATATTAAGGCAGGAAATATTTACTTTTTCTTTTAATCACACTGTGTTTTAAAATCTGACTACTCTCAGCCTAATAACTGAAATTTAAATGTAATAAACAAAGAGAGCTAATAGTTGAAGCCACGGTCATGGATGTTTCTGACATAATGATTTGTCCATGTTCCCTACAGGTTTCTTTAGAATAAAAATCAGCAGCCCTTACACAATAGTGATAAGAAAACTAGATTCTCATTGTCCATCATGATGCTCCTAAGCTGATCTGGTTAGGGCAGCCAGAAGGTTGAGGTTGGAAAGGATGTGATCTCATCCTTCTGATGTCAATATGTACTGATAAGAGAAAATAGGGATATTCAGATTTGAGCTGTGAAACGGGGCTCTTGTGTAAGCAGCATCCTATCTCGTGGTATGTTTATCAGACTCGCTCTTGCCTGCCTAGGAGAGAACCTTTGCACTTTCCTGCCTTGGGAAGATAGGCCAGGCAACCCTGGTTCTAATCTCCTTGTGAAGTCCTCAGTCCGGGAGTCGGGGCTTGCCCATCCATGGCTCACTGGTGGCCATGGAGACTTGACTGAGGCCAGCAGGAGAGGAGCTGGCTGGGAGATGCAGGGGTTTCTGGCTCAGCAGAAAGAAGGCAGGGAGGCTACCAACACCTGCCTCGTGTGCCAGGGGACTTGGAGATCGCTGGTCAGGGCTTCTTAATGCACCAGAAGATCCTGGTCAGGCCACTGGCAGTTCTTTGGAACAACAGGCCCTACTTCAGGGTTTCTCAACTTTCTTTTCTTTAAAAGGAGCCTTTTAAGATTTTTTTTTTTCCTATTTGTCATCTCCCCCTGTGAAATTTTAGTACCACAGATACTCTCTCTTTCTAGATAGATACGTTTCCATACTGTGCCTTTGGAGAACCACATATCATTGTACTATGTCAAAAAAATTTTTCACCACAACCCCTCCCCACCATGCAAGCAGGAATTTCCCCCCTGTCGGGAGATACTGCCCCAGTTGAGAATGCACGCCCCGAATGGAGTGAAGGGTCTAGGCGGGCCTCTCTCTTTCTGTTCACACCTTGAGTGGTGAGGGCAGTCACATAGGGAAGATGGATTAGGTGACCCAGCGTCCGTCACTAAGCAGGATGGGCCCCGACTGCAGACTCCAGCACAGCCAGAGGAACATACTCCAGGGTGGTCCCTGCACCGTCTGTTCGGCCTGCCTGCCATCCTCCAGGCTCTGCCGCCACCTCCCCCTCCCGGGCAGCAGCCCTCGGCCCAGTGGCTGGCTCGGCCGTGAGGGAAAACACGGCCCTCCCTCAGAGTGGCAGTGCGGGCCGATGTGCGCAGCTTTCCCCGCCAACGGGCCAGCCTCTTCCCGTGCTGTCCTCCAGCCCCTCCCAGCTGCAGGCCACTCACACAAGCCTCACTCGTCGCTCTCCCTGTGTTCCTTCGGCTCAAAGGAAAGCATAAGATTTGCCAGGTTTCCCCAGTCTTACACTGACTAGAGGGACCTTTATACTCTTCACTGTACATTTCTTTAATCTCCTACTCACAGCCTCTTTAGAGGTCTCATAAAGCATCTCCCTGCCCCCCACAGAGGAATGGCTGTCCCAGGCCCCAGCACATACAGGAGGTCACTTCTAGAACTCTCTGGAGCCTGGCCTCCCTTGTCATTAAGAGCTCCAGGACACTGGCTTCTGTCTGTTTCTGGCTGAGAGAGCATTCCTGAAAATAAAGCCAGTCACAGCATAAACTCCTTCCCCTACGACCCTTAGGGACATGCCCTAGGATCACGACCCTCTTTGTTCCTTAGAACCCTTGTCTGGTCCCTCCTGACCTAGGTCATGGGCTTTCATTTCCAAAAACGTTCACAAATGAAGGGGCCTCTGAGATGATACCATCTAGTGCATCCCACTCTTGTTGGGCACCTGCTCTCCTCCAGGCTCTGTACTGGGCCTTTTCACGTACGTTATCTAATTCAGTGTTTACAGGAGCCCTATGGGGTAGGTTCCCATTTTACAGATAGACACAGAGAGGTTGAGTCACTTGCCAGAGTGGTGAAATCAGGACTTAATCAGGCCCATCTGGTTCCAAACCATTTCCTGCATTGTCCCAGCTGAGAAAGCATGTTCCCAGTTGAGAAAAACATTTTTCCCAGCTGTGGCCAGAGGGGCTCCACTATAGGTATAAAAATAGTGGATTTACCATATTTAAAAGATGACACACAGCTAATAAAAAGGCGAGAAGGCAGGATTTAAAATCAGGTTTGTTTGTTCCCTCCGTGCTGCTTCCTGGAGGGTCATGACACTGTGTCTCCTGCCAGTGCACGATGAGCCCTTTCAGGAGAAAGAATGACGCTGCTTCCCGGGCCCAACCAGATGTTCATGCCTCAACCTCCTGCAGACAGGAACGTGGCAGAAGCCCCATTCTTAGAACCTGGCAGCAAGAGCAGAGCAAGACTTGCCGCCAGGCTAGCCCGAGGGGGAGCCACCTCGGCTTTGGTGCAGCCCTGTCTGTGTGGGGGAGGAAGGTGACAGGAACCCTGGTGGGTTTACACGGTTCTCCCTCCCCTTCCTGAACCCTTTGCAGTATTCTGTTTTTGTGAAGAAACAGTGCATTGACTTGGGAGTTAGTCATGGTTCATCCCATTTGCCTTTTCCCTGGCCTCTCAAACCACAAGCCTGGCTGAGGAATTTGGGTCCACAGTGTGGGCTTTGAATAGCTTTGTGTAGGGAGAGGTTTTGCAAAGAAAGGAAAGTGGTATCTACTTGTCAGATGGAATGTGTTAAGACATCAAGGAGGAATGTGAGGGTTTTAACTGTTAGGGTCCCTCAGCAGTTTGGGTGATGAGTCATCCAGCGTGGGTACGGATTCCTAACAAATGAAGCCTCGTGATGACATCATTGTTGCAAGATTGTCTGGGATCTGTTGGAGCCGCCTGACAAGTTTGTACCTTGGGGATTTTCATCACATGGGGTTTTTTCCCAACCACACTTAATAGCCGTCATGCCTTCTAACTCGTCCATTTTTCTATCAACTAGAATTTGGCAAACCAGGACTTTCGCAAGTCTGTCTCATTGTCATCCCTCCTACAGGGCATTCTTGGGACAGTGTGTGTTCCTCGCCTGATCACTCAGCACCCGCCCTCCAGACAGTCCTCCATTCGGTCAACACGTTTTTCAGCGGTGAACCCACATTGTGCTGGTCTGAGGGGATGGAGGTTTGAGAGGATGAAGACTAAGGAGGAGGGCAGGAGCATGCAGGAGGAAAACACAGGGCTGTATATGTGGTGCCAGTCAGTAACTACGTGATGACTAAGTTAATACCTTGTCGGAGTCTTAGAAGATGAGTAGGAGTTAATCTAGGGAAGAGTCCAAGTGAGATATTTCCATGAATGAAGACCAAAGATGCCAAAGGTGAACAGGAAAGTGTAAGACGTGAAACCGGGCAAGTGTGCTAGAGAACCTCACGTGCCATGCTGAAGAGCTGAAATTTTATCCTAAGAAAGATGAGAAACATTCCAAGGACTACAGCAGTGTGGAGGCTGGGTTGGAAGGGGCCGGACTGGAGGCAGGGAGACTAGTCAGGGAGTCGTGTGGTCCTCTAGAGGTGATGGGAGCAGGAAGTAGGATGATGGGAGGAGAGGGTGGAGATGAGAGGCTAGACTTGAGAAACATCTAGGATTTAAACTTGGCAACCTGTGACTCATTAGTTATATGGGAGGAGACATGCAGAAGACCCCCAAACTGGCAATGCGGAAAAGACAAGAAGGGGCCTGCGTTCCGGCAGAGGTGTGAGCGCAGTTTGGGCCTGTTGAGTTAGAGTTGCCTGCAGGGGACTGAGGCTGGCTAAGCAGACTCAAGGGTAGTTAGATATGCGAATCTGGAGACGGAGGAGGATGCGCTAAAGGTACTGACTTAGGACTCATCGCGATCATAGCAGTTGAAACTAACCACACAGCAGTAGAGGCACCCTGGAAATTGTGGGGAATGAGAGGGATGGCGGGCCGGGGACAGAAGGCAAGGGAACACCAATATTGTTAGTGCAGGAGAAGGAAAAGGGCCCCATGACAGAGACAAGGGAGGGTCAGAGAGACACGGGACCCAGGAGGATCCCTTGCCACTCTGTGCTTCTCCCCCTCCTAAACCTTCCACGGAAGCCCTACGGCTGCCATTCGTCCTAAATAAGCTCCTTTACATCCTTGACTCCCATTCGGCCTTTGCAGGTGAAAGCTGCTCCTGATCCCAAAGCCCGTTGGCCGCAGCTTCCAGCCTTCCCTCCTCGACCCTCCTGTAGGGAGTCCTGCATCGTCAAGGCCCATGCACTTTACTTGCGATGCCTGGACCTCCTTTCCTGATCATTCCGTTCATCTCCATCACCATTCTTCCCTCCACCCCATCCTACAGTCATCCTATCAGATGACTCCAGTGCCATGAGGATGCCCTCACTTCCAGTGACTCTTCAACCTCCACGCCAGACTCCCACCTCCACGAGACTCCCAGGAAATGGCTAATACCTGCACCACTCCCATTATGTGGGAATAAGCCTCACGTCCCACGCTCTGACCACAACCAGCTCTCTCACCTCTTCTCCTGCCCTTGTTCTCACTGTCCTCCTAGTTCCCTCTGTTTTCTTCTGACCTGCTGACTCCCTCCTGACCTCCCCTCCTTCCTTAGCCAGGTTAGACTATCTGGTTGTTCATCTGAGATGGTCTTTCCTGAAATTCTTTCCCCCACACCTGCCCAGGGCAACTCAAGGTCCCATTCTCTTACCGGCTCCTGCCCCAAGAACACTGAGGAAAGTGGGATCCTAGACAGAGGGACGTCATTAGAGATTCACCGTCTCCACTCTCCCCTCCCTGTCATTCTTCACTGCAGTAGAAAACCTAAGCCTTCCCGTGGGGAAATAGGAAAATTCAAGCAGTAGCCAAAAGCCCAATCTCTCTCTCCCAAAATAGCTTCCGCACCTGCTCTGTTGCTGGATGTCCACACAGATGTCCTTGGAACAACTCCTGACTGCCCTTTACCACCTTTATTTTTCCCTTGGGCAAGTTTTTTAACCTCCTTGAATCCGAGTTTCCTCAGTTTTCAAATAAGGACCCTCCAGTGTCACTGCCAACCTCCATGGCACTTTGTGCAAATTAGAAGGTGCCCCTTTGGCCAGGCACACAGCTTGATGAGCAGAGCACGGCCTGTGGACCCATGGTCGCCCCCTCACCTGGACGCCCTTGTGTAGTGCCACCTTGCATCACCATACACTGCAGCCCCAACCACGCCTACCTCTCTACAGGCTCTGGTGAAAGAAAGGCAATGATTCGCACAGCGCACAGCCAAGAGCCTGACTGAGCAGAACTTGGGACAAAGGAGCTAACGTTGACCACCTGGACGTGGCTCAACATGCGGGTGTGCTCTGCTGTGGTGGCACCATCCGCCACTTTCAGGCACTTCTGCCAGCTCCATGAGCTGGAGCTATCAGCCCGCCCCCATCTCTCGTCAAGAGAGCAGAGCCCTGGGGCCCCGGGGTGCTCAGTCAGTTGAGAGTCCGACTCTTGATTCCAGCTCAGGTCCTGATCTCAGGGTTCGTGAATCGGAGCCCTGCATCAGGCTCTGCGCTGGCAGCGGGAATTCTCTCTCCCTCTCTCTCTGCCCCTCCTCCACTCTCTCACTCACTCTCTCTCAAAATAAGTAAACATTAAAGAAAAGAGAGAGAGAGGGAGTGCAGGGCCCTCAGAGACTGGATGGGAGCTGGTAGGTGAGGGAACAGACCCTTGGTCATAGCCAAGGGCTCCAGGTGGGCAAGGGGCAGTGGGAGGGAAGAGAGTTGGGACAGTCAGACAGAGAGGATGGTCTGAAGGGGGAGCAGAAGGGAAATGAGCAGCAACCTCCTGAAGGCAACAGCGCCTCAGGCACTAGGGGCAAAGGCTGCCCACCCCAACCCCACACCCCAACTCTGGGGTGCCGCCCTTGGCTCCCACCTCTCACTTGGGGACCTCTTACTAGCTGCTCAGGAGTGTCCTGCTACCTACCCCACCAGCCCCGCAGATTGCCTGGGCCCCTGCACCCGCCCACCCCACTGGAAGGTCGGGTGCGCCACAAGCCATGTCTGGCTCTCTTTTCACTGCACTGCCTCCATGGGTACCACAGACCAGGACTTCTCCAGACCCAGGAGTGCAAAGGCCCTCAGGAGAGCAGGAACCTCGGAATGCCACATCCATCCTGTAAGAGCAGCTCTTCAAGAGGAAATCGCTGCGAGAAGGCAACGAACGGTAGCCACCTGGGTATTTTTGTTGAAGAAAGACGAATTATGCCATGACCCCTTCTAGCACAAAAATAATTTTCAGTAAAAGGTTAAAACCGTCATGTTGTATCAATGAGAACTGTTCCATTATTCCAAGAATGATTGATTGGAAAGTACTTTACTTACAGGAAAATCAAAGTGATACAATGCAGCTTCCACTTTTAAAGTACTTTCCATTAAAAAAAAATCATACCAGTGTATAAAAATAGTTATACTGAAGATGTGAATCAACAGCCGAGGAATTTATTGGCACTTGAAAGCCTTGTGATATAAATAGATTCAACAATGAGAATGAATCTCAAATAACTCTGGGCTGTGGCAACCTAACCTCCATTTTCACTGACACGAAAGAAAGTCACATGTAGTTCAGTGAGTCATCTGGCCACCTTGGAAGAGATCACAGGAAAAGAACACAATGGAACTAGGTCCAACAGGCCAGGTCAACTCAAAGCACAGGGTGAGGCAGTGGGGGAGACGGAGGGGACAGCGATGTGGTCTCTGTCCTCAAAGAGTTTTCAGACTGCCCCAGACTGTGGGCCTATACACAAAACAGCCACCAGTACTGTGTCCTAAGAGAAGGACAAAGGAACAGGAGATAGTAGGGAGAGAGACTCTTTTGAACTTGGTGATTTCCTTCCTTCTCTCCCTGCCTCCACAAACGGTTACTCTGTGGTGTAACGGGAACAGAGCACGGAGTCCACTGGGGCCGGATGTAAGCTGCCACTCTGCCACGTACTAGCTGTGTGACCCTGGACAAATTATCTAATGTCTCTAAGATTCTGTCCCCTCAAGTGTGACAGGGGGCAGGAGGCTGTTGTTGTAAAGATGAGATGAGGCCAGTCGTGTGTGTATGGAAGCACCCAGCTTTGCTGCGTCCTGAGGCAGAGCAAACGATAAAAGATCACTCCCTTCCCTACCCTTCTCCTCTGTGAAGGTTAAGTAGTACTCACTTTTGTGCCCCTTTCATGCTTACATTTCTAAGAGCTTTTCCATCATTGGATATAATGTGATTTTCAAGGTAGTATTTGCTGGTCTTCATGTCTTTTGAGTTCATGGCCCCTGTCCTCCAAGAATTTCCCTCCTTCTTTGTGTCTGGGGACTCAGAGAGCCAGCTGCTGCCCTCTTTGTAAAGAAGAACATGAAACACCCCCCCCCCACCTGCCATGTCCCTTCTGGTGAGAAGGTAGCTGAGATCTGGCCCATCAGCAGTCATTAATTGAGCATATAATGCTTTTAAGGATTATAGAACTCTGAGGAGTCAAGGAAAGAACTAGACAAGATTTCTGACCTCTCATCAGACTTTAACATATGGGTATCACCTCAATCAAGGTTCTTGGTTGAAAACAACAGACCAGTTGTGGTACTGGGATAAGGCCCTGGATGCTGTCACCACAGTGCTGCCACTCACATCTTGGAACTCAGTTTTTCTGCGGCCATTGTCACAGCCAGAAAGTTCCTATCAGTCCCCTAGACATTCAGGTGGATGTCACTGCCTAGGCCTTAGTTGCAAGGGAAACTGCCTTGATGAGATGAGTATTCTCAATACAGGAAGGAGCACCTCTCAATTCAGTTCACCCTGGCTTGGAGTAGATGTCCATTTAATTAAGAAAAAGGGAAACTATTCACAGGCTGAAATTGGCTCATTTGTAAATTCATAAAGAGTGGCTGATGTGGATTTTTAAAACTTCTTTAGTAAAATTTCTTTTATTAAAAACATTTTGGGGCGCCCAGGTGGCTCAGTCGGTTGGGTGTCCGACTTCGGCTCAGGTCACGATCTCGCGGTATGTGAGTTCGAGCCCCACGTCGGGCTCTGTGCTGACTGCTCAGAGCCTGGAGCCTGTTTCAGATTCTGTGTCTCCCTCTCTCTCTGACCCTCCCCCGTTCATGCTCTGTCTCTCTCTGTCTCAAAAATAAACGTTAAAAAAAAAATTTTTAAAAAAACATTTGAATGAAATGTTTGCTTACTTACAGAAAAGTTATAGCACTCCTATATACTCTACAGAGTTTCACCAGTTATTAGCATTTTGTCACATTTGTTTTTGTCATTGTTTTTTGAGAGACTGAGCTTGTGAGAGGGGGACGGGCAGAGAGAGAGGGAGAGAGAGATCTTAAGCAGGCTTCACACCCAGCACAGAACCCGACATAGAGCTCGAGCTCATGACCATGAGATCATGACCTGAGTCGAAATCAAGAGTCGGATGCTCAACTGACTGAGCCACCCAGGCACCCCTTGTCATATTTGTTTTATTGCTGCCTCTCAAAGTACATAAATATGCTTTTTTATTTTTGGATGAACCATTTGAGAATAAGTTGCAGACATCCTGACTCTTTACCTCTTACTAATTCAGGATATATCTCCTTGGAACAATGACATAATAAAACTACAATATAATTATCAAAGTCAAGACACTTAACACTGAAATAATCCTATATGCACAATCCAATAATGTCTCAGTAGTGTTTTTTATAATTTTTTTCAGTCCAGGAGACAATCCAAGATTATTTAAGGAATTTAATTGCCATGCTGTTTTAGGCTCCTTTAATATGAAACAGGTCCTCAACCTTGTCTTTCATGATGTTGATCAGTTTTGAAAAGCACAGGCTCGTTGTTTTGTGGAATTTTTCTCAATATAGGTTTATCCAGCACTTCCCCATGATCCGAGTTAGTAAATCTTGTAGGCAGAAACACTGCACAAGTGACATTACGTCCTTGTTGAGGCCCCACGCTCAGGAGTATGTGATGGCAGTTTGTCATATTGGTTTGTTGCTGTCTTCATCAAGGTGGCGTCCACCAGGTTTCTCCACTAAAGAGCTATTTGTTATTAATAGGTAATCTGTATGGAGATACTTTCAAACTTGTAAATATTGTGTCCTCATCAAACCTTACTCCAGCAGTTTTAATGCATCCATTGATGATTTTTGCCTGAATCAGTTATTACTATGAGAGTTGCAAAGTGGTGATTTTTCAAACTTCTATATTTACTAATTGGCATTCTATTTTAAGGAAGTTCTCCCTTCTTCATTATTTATTTTTTTCATTTATCTGTTTAAAATCAGTATAGGGGCACTTGGGTGGCTCAGGCAGTTAAACGTCTGACTTCAGCTCAGGTCATGATCTTGCAGTTCGTGAGTTCGATCCCTGAGTCGGGCTCTGTGCTGACAGCTCAGAGCCTGGAGCCTGCCTCAGATTCTGTGTCTCCCTCTCTCTCTGACCCTCCCACCCCCTCTCTCTCCTCAAAAAATAAATATTAAAAAAATTTTTTAAATAAAATAAAACCAGTATAGACTCGTGGATTCTTTAATAAATTTTCAAGTGATCATTAACATCCATTATCCATCCCTTCTATAAATTATACACTTCTGCATTTGTGGATGGGTCAACCTAATTGCAAGCAGATTTCTTTTTTGATGTGGACTTGAACATTTAATCTATACCTCACTATTTACAGAGACAAACAGGAAATAGAAAACTGAATTTTTATGGGGATTTTGGGTTGAACACATAGGTTATCAAGGTGTTTTTGAGTAGCTGTGGCAAAATGGGCTACCCTGAGAAAACATAAGGGAGCAGGCCCTTCTAAAGAAAGGAAGGAAAGGGGTTTTGCAGAAAGCCATGAGAAGATAGAGAAGACTGGCACAATTGTGCTTTCAAAGTAGACACAGAGGAACGGGGATGTGGCAGAACAAAGTGGGGTGCGGGGAGGGCAGGGAAATACAATGGGCATGCAGAAGAGCATAGAGGTCAGGGGACTAGGGTGGAAAGGTAAAGCAGCAACATGTGTTGAGAGGTCTGTAAATTGATATTGGGTAAGAAAACTGAGAGGCAAGGAATGACAGATTCAAAAAATCCCTACGAGATGTTAATCATTTCATTATTTATGAGAAAACTAAGTCACAGAGAATTTACATTCATTTTCCCAAGGTCACAGAGCTAGTAAGTGGTAAAGTCAAGATTCATATACAAATCTATGTGACTTCAAAGCCATACCACTAGAAGAGAAACATTTATAGTGAAAGAACAGAGGTAGAATTAGGGCTCACAGTATAAGGCCGCATAGGTTCCAGTATGCCAATTATAACACTTAATTAATCCTGACCCACAGTAAGTCTCAATAATGATCCCAACCATGCACTTGAGTGTAAATCCGTAGTAAGCCCAGAGCACTTAAATATTGCCAAAGTTTTCAAACTTTGCATTATACTCTTGCATGACTCAGTGCCCCCACTCCCCCAACCCTGCCTTTTAAAAAATCAACTTGATTGAAATATCATTTTCATACATAAGATTTCACCCATTTTAAGTGTATGATTCAATGAGTTTTGACAATGTAGACTCATTTAACCACCAATCATAACTATAGAACCTTCTAACACTCCAGAAAGTTCCCCGTGCAGCCCCTGTGGAGGTGATATTCTCCAGCCCCTGGCCACTTTTTGTTGGTATACTTTTGCCTTTTCTAGAATTTCATATAAATGAAATCATACAATATGGTATGTAGTCTTTTGTGGTTGGCTTCTTTCACTTAGGATAATGTATTTGAGATTCTTCCCATGTTGTGTTAGCAATTTGCTCCTTTCTGTTGCTAAGTAGTGTTCCGCTACATGGACATACCGCAATTTTTTTACCCATTCATTAGTTCAAGGACATCTGGATTGTTTCCAAATGGAAAATTGCCAAGTGGAGCAGTTATAAATAATGCTGCTATAAACAGTCACATATAAATCTTTATGTGCATATATGCTTTCATTTATCTTCAATAGCTAAGAATAGAACTGCTAGGTTATAGGATAAGTATATGTTGAATAATGGCCAAACTATTTTTCAAAGTGTATCATTTTTCATTCCCACAACAAATAAGAATTCCCACAACAAATAAGAGTACTGGAACTAAAGCCAGTATTTTCAGTCTTTTTAATGTAGTCTTTCTAATGGGTATTTAGTATTATCTCATTGTGTTTTATTTTGTTTTTTAGTGATTATTTTTGATAAAGAGGGAGGTGGAGGGAAGGGGCAGAGAGAGACAGACAGAGAATCCAAAACAGGCTCTGTGACAGCTGACAGCACAGAGCCTGAAGCAGGGACCGAACCCTTGAACCATGAGATCATGACCTGAGCCAAAGTCAGACACTTAACCGACTGAGGCCACCCACGCACGCCCTCATTGTGTTTTTAATCTGCATTTCCCTAGGTCTAATGATGTTGAGCATCTTCTTATATGCTTATTTGCCATCTGTGAATCTTCTTTGATAAAGTCTCTATTCAAATATTTTGCCCATTTTTATTGGGGTTTTTGTCTTTTCGGGTTGTACTATTGAAATATTAGAATGCTTTATCACATATATGTTTTAAAAATATTTTCTCCCAGTCTGTGGGTTTGTCTTTTGGTATTCTTTTAAAGGACAAATGTTTTAAATTTTAATAAAGTCCAATTTATCAATTTGTTAAATGTCTTATGCTTTTGGTATCCTAAGAAATCTACCTAACACGGGGTTACAAAGATTTTTCTCCTCTATTTACTTCTAGATGTTTTGTTGCTTAATTCTTATATTTGGGTCTGTGGCCCATTTGGAGTTAATTTTTGTGTATTGTGTGAAGTTTCATGTTTTTCCATATGGATATCCATTTCTTCCAGCACCATTTGTTGAAAAGACTGTCCTCTCCTCCATTGAATTACCTTGTTAAAAATAAGTTGCTGGTTTGTTTACAGATTCTCTTTTCTGTTCAAGTCATCTACATGTCTATCTTTGCATCAATCTTTGCATCAATATCTCCCTGTCTGATATCTTATTCTGATATGTCTGATACTATATCTTATGGTAAGTCTTGAAATCAGATAGTTTACATCCTCCAACTTTGTTCTTCTTCAAAATTGTTTTATCTATTGTAAGTCCTTTGTATTTCCATATAAATTTTAGAATCAGTTTACCAATTTCTAAAAATTGCCAAGTGGGATTTTTATTGGAATTACACTGAATCTATGTATCATTTTAGGAAGGACTACCATGTTAACAATGATGAGTTTTCCAATTTACGAACATGGTTGATCTCACCATTTGTTTTCTTTAATCTCTTTTGCTTTCCACAGGAAGAGTGTATAAATCTTGCACATATTCATTCATTTTGCACAGATTCATTTAACCCTAATTACTTCATATTTTTGATGCCATTGTAGTAGTATGTCTGGATAATTCAAATTCCTTATTCTTCATTGCTACTCTATAGAAATATAATTTGGCACAAAAACAGACACTCAGATCAATGGAACAGAATAGAGAACCCGGAAATGGACCCACAAACGTATGGCCAACTAATCTTTGACAAAGCAGGGAAGAACATCCAATGGAATAAAGACAGTCTCTTCAGCAAATAGTGCTGGGAAAACTGGACAGCGACATGCAGAAGAATGAACCTGGACCACTTCCTTACACCATACACAAACATAAACTCAAAATGGATGAAAGACCTAAATGTAAGACAGGAAGCCATCAAAATCCTCAAGGAGAAAGCAGGCAAAAATCTCTTTGACCTTGACCGCAGCAACTTCTTACTCAACATGTCCCCAAAGTCAAGGGAAACAAAAGCAAAAATGAACTATTGGGACCTCATCAAGATAAAAAGCTTCTGCACAGCAAAGGAAAAAATCAGCAATACTAAAAGGCAACCGACAGAATGGGAGAAGATACTTGCAAAAGACATATCAGATATAGGGTTAGTATCCAAAATCTATAAAGAACTTACCAAACTCAACACCCAAAAAATAAATAATCCAGTGAAAAAATGGGCAAAAGACAGGAATAGACACTTCTCCAAAGAAGACATCCAGATGGCTAACAGACACATGAAAAAATGCTCAACATCACTCATCATCAGGGAACTACAAATCAAAACCACGAGATACCACCTCACACCTGTCAGAATAGCTAAAATAAACAACTCAGGCAACAACAGATGTTGGCAAGGATAGGAAAAAGAAGATCTCTTTTGCACTGCTGACGGGAATGCAAACTGGTGCGGCCACTCTGGAAAACAATATGCAGGTTCCTCAAAAAATAAAAAATAGAACTACCCTACAACTACCCTACTACCCTAGTGCAATTGCACTACTAGGTATTTATCCAAGGGATTCTGGTGTGCTGTTTCGAAGGGGCACATGCACCCCAATGTTTACAGCAGCACTATCAACAGTAGCCAAATTATGGAAAGAACCCAATGTCCATCCATGGTTGAATGCATAAAGAAGATGTGTGTGTGTGTGTGTGTGTGTGTGTGTGTGTGTGTGTGTGTGTGTGTATAATGGAGTATTACTCGGCAATCAAGAAGAATGAAATCTTGCCATTTGCAAGTACATGGCTAGAACTAGAAGGTATGATGCTAAGTGAAATTAGAGAAAGACAAATATCATATGAGTTCACTCATATGAGGAATTTAAGATATAAAACAGATGAACATAAGGGAAGGGAAGCAAAACAAATATAAAAACAGGGAGGGGGACAAAACAGAAGAGACTCTTAAACACAGAGAACAAACTGAGGGTTGCCGGAGGGGCTGTGGGTGGGAAGATGCGCTAAATGGGGAAGGGGCATTAAGGAGGACACTTGTTGGGATGAGAACTGGGTGTTATATATCCCATCCAGTGATGGGATGAATCACTGGAATCTACTCCTGAAATCATTAGAGCACTATATGCTAACTAACTTGGATGTAAATTTTTAAAAAAGAAAGAAATACAATTGATTTTTTAACGTTTATTTATTTTTTTTTAATTTTTTTTTCAACGTTTATTTATTTTTGGGACAGAGAGAGACAGAGCATGAACGGGGGAGGGGCAGAGAGAGAGGGAGACACAGAATCGGAAACAGGCTCCAGGCTCCGAGCCATCAGCCCAGAGCCCGATGCGGGGCTCGAACTCACGGACCGCGAGATCGTGACCTGGCTGAAGTCGGACGCTTAACCGACTGCGCCACCCAGGCGCCCCAACGTTTATTTATTTTTGAGAGAGACAGAAAGCACAAGCGGGGGAGGGGCAGAGAAAGAGAGGGAAACAGAATTTGAAGGAGGTTCCAGGCTCTGAACTGTCAGCGCAAAGCCTGACACAGAACTTGAACCCATGAACCCTGAGATCACGACCTGAGCCGAAGTTGGACGCTTAACCACTGAGCCACGTGGGCGCCCCACGGTTGATTTTTTTTAATTGATCCTGTGTCCTGTTACCTTGCTAAATCTACTTTTTTGCTGGATTTCTTAGGATTTTCTACATAGGTGATTATGGCATCTGCTAAGAGTTTTACTTTTTTCATATCTGCATGCCTTTTCTTTTCTTTTTCTTGTCTTACTGCACTGGCTGGCAATCCAGTATGATGCTGAATAGAAGTAATGAATATAGACATCCTTGATTTGTTTCCAATATCAAGGGGAAAGCTTCAGTCTTTCTCATTAAGTATGATGTTGACTATAGAGTTTTCATAAATGCCCTTTACCAAGAAGATCAAGTTATACCTTCTATTCCAAATTTGCTGAATTTCTGTTATAAATTGATGTAGAATTTTGTCAAATGCTTCTGCTGCTACTAAAATTATAAGTTTTTTTTTAAAAAAGTGAACTACACTGATTATTTAAATGTTAATTAGTTTTAAATGTAAGTAGTTTTAATGTCAAACTAATCTTGCATTCCTGGGATAAACCCTATTGTTCATGAGATACACACACACACACAGTTTACTAAAATTTTTTAAGGTTTTGCAGAGTATTGATCTGTTTTGTTTGTTTTTTTTTTCTTGAATTGTCATTGTCAGGTTTTGGTATCACACTAATGCTGGCCCTACAAAATGACTTGGAAAGTGTTTCCTTGACTCTTCTATTTTCTGAAAGAATTTGGACAGAATTAGTGTTATTTCTTACTTAAACATTTGCTAGAATTCCCAATGAAGCTATCTAGCTGAAAGTTTTCTTTGTGGGGAAACTATTTTTAATACAGGAACAGCTTACCTTTGCAGTCTCTACCAACACAGTGTAGCTCTAAGAATGAAAGGAAATCAAGTTCTGAAAATCACTGTTACCTAAATAATGCTTCCAACACACACAGTTCTACTAGACACTGTGTTTCCCTGGCTTTTTTATACTGGGAAGCAATTTAAATTATTTCAATAGTCTTTTCAGATATAAGAACAATGCTTTTTATACTTTCTTAAAGTTATCTGGTCTGCAGCTAAATACCCCACCAGCCAACAGGAATACATATAACTGATTTCTGTCAGCGTTGCTAGAATGTTTTCCCTCAGCCCTGTGCCTTTGTTTTGGTCAGGCTACATAAGTTAAAGGTGAGGGAGGTATAGAAACATGACTTAACTATCCATGAAATATTTTTATTCCCTTAAATTTTTTTGGAAAAATATTATAAGCTTGTAACAATAAGCTTAAGCAATAATATAAAAGTTACATAAAGGAAAGACTGCCTCCATTATTTGTAAATAAGAAAACCAAATATCAACACCATTGCATTGCTATGCTATAAACTAAGGGAAGGCAAAAAGCATATCTCTCTCCATTGTTTCCGTCAGGAAGGACTGACATAAACAATTGCAAAGCATCTAGCATGGCCCCTGACACATTTTGGGCACTCAGAAAACATTTATGGGAGGAAGGGAAGTGTCGAATTCACACCTGCATTACTATGACTGCTTGGCAAGTTGAATACTGCCTGCTTTATCTATGTAAACAAGGGGAAATGTCATTCTCCTTAAAGCCATTCACTGTCTCATGAGCTCACTCTGTTCCTTCCTCCTCTGTGTCTTTGTTCCTTGAGGCCTTCTTTCTCTATAAATCTGTGTCATCTATAAGAACTCCCTTCTTCAGGGAGGCTTTCTTCAAACTCTTTCTTAGCATCCAATAGCATTTATGGATTCTGCCACACTACTTAGCATTTAATCCACAGTGGATTTTACCCCTTTACTAGGGTCCATCACTGTTCTGGGCATATGCATCTGGAACAATCTTGCATGCCAAGGCTCTTTACAAAGGCTGAAGTATAGCCTCAAGATCTGTCGTGAAAACTCTTGGGTGTTAAGGAACAACAAACTGGGAAAAAACTGGGAAATGACCCTGAAAGCTATTTCAGAATGGTTTTCCAAGCGAGACTGTATAATCATATTTAAGTTATCTTAAATACATTTGTTAGATGAACACATGACTAGGTATTACCCTGCCTGAAGGTGGAAGTCAAGACTTTCTTTGGTGTTTTCTATT
The DNA here is from genome assembly GCF_014898765.1 of Herpailurus yagouaroundi. Taxonomy (NCBI): domain Eukaryota; kingdom Metazoa; phylum Chordata; class Mammalia; order Carnivora; family Felidae; genus Herpailurus; species Herpailurus yagouaroundi. Next base: position 22,586,209 of record NW_024412419.1, on the reverse strand, counting down.
TCTGTGGGTCCGTAAATGTACTTTACCAAATCAGATCTTTGGAGCTTCAGAGAAAATGGAAAGAAAATGTTTTGTCCCTATATTTAGTTTGAAAATAATATCTGCATAACTCTCACCACTTTTCTGCGTCCATTTAATGGAGAAATGGCTAATTCTAGAACTAAAGCAGGGAATATACAAGATGCGCCTGGAGCATCTTATACTATCAGAAAGTAAAGCACCCAAAAGGCAAAACAATGGGGTATGTTAAAGGGACACAGGAGCCAACTGAAAGAGTCCCTTACAATTTGAGCAAAGAAGTAATGCAGTACTAGATTATAGCCCAAAGAATAAATTTTTAAAAATTTTCAAAAGACCCATGAGTTCATGGGTCTTTTATACAGATATAATTATGTAATGAATTGGGGGGAGAAGACAAAATTCCCACAGAGAAGCATTCCAAATAACACTCTACCCTACCCCTTACATGTGGACTATACTTAGTGACTTGCTTCCAAAGGGTGCAGTATGAAAAGAGGAAGGAAAGTAACTTTACAGTGGAGAAACCTGGCAAAGACTGGCTTAGCCAAGTAATTGAGATTAACATGATCAGAGGCAAGTCACATTGACAGTATATACCCTTGATACAATGTGATGAGAGAATGATACTTCACCTTTGTGGTCTTCCTCCCAAAAACCATAACCACAGTCTAACTGTAAGAAAAACAGACCAGTCCCAGCTGAGGTATATTCTACAAAACATCTGACCAGTCCTCAAAACTCGAAACTCGAAACAGAAACAAACTAGAAACAATTCTAGAAAGTAGAGACTCAAAACAGAAATAAACACTGTCCAAGAAACTGTCACAGCCTACAAGAGTCTAAGGAAATGACAATTAAATGTAATAGGGTACCCTGGAGGAGATCCTGGGACAGAAAAAGGACATTAAGCATAACTAGTGAAATCCAAATCAAGTATGGAGTTCAGCTAATATCAATACCATTTCATTCATTATGACAGATGTACCATAATACTAGATGTTACCAAACAACAGAACTGGATATGGGGCGTATGGAAACCTCTGTACTATCCTTTTACCTAAAAATCTTCTCCATCAAAAAGTGTACTTAAATATTGTTAAAATACAGTTTGGGCAACAGGTGACTACATGCTTATCTCCACAACTATGCTTTTAATTACAGGGTGCTGGTGACAGTTTTGTGGGGGCTCTGGCCTTCTACCTGGCTTACTACCCCAATCTGTCCTTGGAAGAAATGCTCAAGAGAGCCAATTTCATCGCAGCAGTCAGCGTCCAGGCTGCAGGAACACAGTCATCTTATCCATACAAAAAAGACTTGCCACTTGATCTGTTTTGATTGCTACTAACCCTAAAATAAATGTACTTGGAAATAAAATGTACTTGGGGGAGGGGGTGGCCACTCTTAGCTAGCAGCTTACTATAAAATATCCTCTTCTCTGTTCTTTGCAAATATGTTCATTTATGAAGTCATACTCAAGCTTTCATTATTTTTAAATTATTTTTCTAATGTTTATTTTTGGGAGAGACAGAATCTGAAGCAGGCTCCAGGCTCCACGAACGGTCAGCATAGAGTCAGTATACAAGGTCCTATATGATCTATATCCTACACCCCTCTCCCTTCCCATGCCATTTCCGCCCATTCTCCCCTCTACGTTCATTTCACACTGGCCTCCTTACCCAACTCAAACCACTTCAGGGCCTCCGCACTTACTGTGCCCTCTGCCTAGAACACTCTTTCCCCACAAGTTGATGTGCCTTACTCCCTCACGTGTGCAAATGTTACTATCAAAGGCCTCCCTTAGACACCCTTTACCCAACACCAACAACTCCCTCTTTCTCTCCACCTGCTTCATTGTTGTGCATATCAGTTATTACCCACCTGTTTGTTCATTTGTCTCTCCAGAACTTAAGCTCCAGAGCAGAGAATGTTAAATGAGGGAAGAGGGCACAAGAAATTGGACCTCGAGCAGTTCCTAAGAAGGACAGCTGACATTCAGTGTTAGAGTTGTCAAAGCTTCTGTTTTGCAAGAGAAGCCAGAAGTCTGGATGTTTATTGAAATCTTTTCAATGTTTAAGGGTCAGCAACTGATTTTTTTTTAAATGTAAACATGGGGGAATGCCTGGGTGGCTCAGTCGGTTAAGCGTCTGAGTCGATTTCAGCTTAGGTCATGGTCTCACGGTTTGTGAGTTCGAGCCCCCGCATCAGGCTCCGTACTGATGGTGCGGAGCCTGCTTGGGATTCTCGCTCTCCCCTCTCTCTTTGCCCCTACCCCACTTGTTCTCTCTCAAAATAAACAAATAAACTTAAAAACAAAACAAAACATACTTTTAAAAAAACATAAACATGGGGGCACCTGGGTAGCTCAGTCATTAAGCATCTGACTTCAGTTCAGGTCATGATCTCACAATTTGTGAGTTTGAGTCCCACATCAGGTGAACTCAAGCCCTGCTTGCGGTTAGCATGAGCCCGCTTCCAGTGAGTGCTGCTTCTCTCTCTCCCTCTGCCTCTCTTGGGATTCTCTCTTTCTCTCTCTCTTTCTCTCTCTCTCTCTCTCTCTCTCTCTCTCTGCCCCTTGCTCACTTGCACCCTCTCTCACAAAAAAAAAAAACTTAAAAATGTAAACACCACCTGTGGGCCATGTTCAGCTCATGTGCTGAATAGATAAGTCATCTGTTAAGCCAGATTTTATGTTGCTTTGGGTTTAAAAAAAAAAAAAGGCGATTCATACATGTCACAGACCCTTTACATCTGACTTAGCTAGGATCAGGTGAAGGATTTTTCTTGTAACCCAAAATCACTACATATAGTTTCAACCTACAAATAGCCAAGATCTCACCTATTATTGCTTTGAACGAAAGTTTTAACAAAAGACGCCAGAAAATAGTTTATTGACTTTAATGCCACAAGCCACGAAGGCTCAACAACTGTCTACATCTAATTCCATTTTCAGAAAGCTACTCCTGCACATCCTCCACAGACTGAGCCATGGTGGGGGCGGGGGGCGGGGGGGGGGGGGGGGGGACACACCTGTTATTTTGGAATAGCATTGGCTTTGTCATGCTTGAGGCCATGGTGGGCACACTATCATTCTCCTAGATAACTGCTTTACATGGGGTAAGATTATGAACCAGCAGAGCTCAAAATAAAAGCTGATCCTTCTCACATTCAGTCAGAAATTTGATATAGAAAGGAGAAAACTAACTAATCTCTAGAAAAGAATGCAGATTTCAACTCAGATTTCTTACTGAAAATCTGTAGGAAACAATAGCTTGAGTGAGAAAGTATATGGATCTGGGTAGGGCAGGGGTCCTTACGTGAATGTCAGGGATTATCAGTGGAACTTCCAAGCTGGTTAGCTGTGTGGTACCAAGCCCCAGAAGCCCCAGTCATAGCTCTGTGGAAATACACTCTAGCTTTTCTTATTAAAACAAATAAAAACAAATAATTTTTTTAAAAAAGGAAATCTATGGGGCGCCTGGGTGGCGCAGTCGGTTAGGCGTCCGACTTCAGCCAGGTCACGATCTCGCGGTCCGTGAGTTCGAGCCCCGCGTCGGGCTCTGGGCTGATGGCTCAGAGCCTGGAGCCTGTTTCCGATTCTGTGTCTCCCTCTCTCTCTGCCCCTCCCCCGTTCATGCTCTGTCTCTCTCTGTCCCAAAAATAAATAAACGTTGAAAAAAAAATTTTTTTTTAAATAAAAAAATAAAAATATAAAAAGGAAATCTAAGAGATAAAGGGAGTCCAAAGCATTCCTAGA
>NW_024412419.1:22569052-22582334 GCF_014898765.1 Herpailurus yagouaroundi | reverse complement strand
ATAAAAAGGAAATCTAAGAGATAAAGGGAGTCCAAAGCATTCCTAGAAACTCCTAACTACTGTTTCAGTGACCAGAGTTTGAGAACATGGACCAATGGCATTTTTCCTAATTATATAAGCACAAAACAAAATGAAAGTTCTCATGATTCCTTTTATGTTACAAGGCTGGCCCCCTTCTTATTCCTGTTCACCCTTACCACCTCTGTTATTACAGTTTTTTCAAGATCACTCTGGAGAACAACTCTGCCTTTCCTATGAAGTACAAAGACGAGCAGACTGGAAAGTCTTGCACAAGTTTCATTATGGAAACTTTCTTTTATATGAAACAATGCTTATTCTTTAGTAATGTAGTTGTTTTTTTTATTTCAAAGAGCGGGGGAAAACATCACTAAGAGACAATAGTACACGCTATTTTAATATTTTTTATTAAGGGCTATAAAAATATCCAGAAAGATAAATAAATGTGATGCAATGATATATGTCCTAATATGAAGAACTTTCTTTCAGTCCATTGTTTTCCTTCACAATGGCCTTCAAATCACAGGAGGCAGTGATTCCGTGCCATTTCCTCTTCTTTTATTACACGCTGCAGAATTTCTGAATCAGTATCCCGCCCTCAGTCTTCTCATTTATAAATCAAATTCATTTTCAATCCATTGTTTAGAGGGAGCGTATTTTTTTCTGTTCCACAAAGAGGACTTTTGTTTTCACTGTAAGAGAAAAATGGGTTGTAGCAGAAAACTAAAAGCATCATCATCATTTTTAAATAAAAATATGTGTCAGACCACAAGCACTCTCTTTTCTCTTATTTTACTATTCCTTTCACATGAGGATGGAGCAGATTTGCAAACTCGGTTCCTCAATCCCAGAGGCCAAAGAAACCTAGAGAAAATGGTAAGGAAATCAAGGGAAGGTTCACCAGCCAATCAGTGGCATCTCTGGGACACCACAAGGTCATATCTCACTCAATGTGAAATATCCACATTAACAAACAAAACTAGGAGCAAAAAATGGAAAACATCCAATGTCTTCACCCAATTAATGAACACTCTTCCAGGAGAGAGACTAAGAGCTGGACTGAGGAAAAAAAAGCAGCAAGAACTGAGCAGACCAAGCAAAAGGCAGTCTGGCCAGAAGAGTAAATATACATTAAACCTTGTACTTTCCAGAGATGGTTTAATATACCCAAAAACTGATTTTCTTGTATGGTAAAAGAATGAAAATTATAACCAAAATCTCATTACTGAAAATATCAAAACAGTACAGTTCTCTGAAAGAAAGCCAACACAAAAGTACTAACTGCCCAGATGAAAGACTAGAGACTGGATGCTGGGCAGTAAGGTTTTCACTGTTCGTGTAATGCTTTATAGTACTCCATTAACTTCCAACATCTCTCTCTCCCTCTGTCTCTCGGTCTCTCACCACCTACTTATTCCTGGCCAAAAATCCAAAAGCAAACAATGCACCCAGGAAGATCCAGGAACTCAAAGGACTACAACACAACACCCCTCACTTATCCCGATCACACAGACATTTCACTACGGTTTTTCTTCTTCTTCTATAATCAATATGGATACTGTATACATGAGATTCCCAAGCTCTCTATGATTAAGAATAGGCTAGGTAGCTTAATTAAAATACATTCCTACTTCTCACCTCCACCCCTACCCTAATTCTGGTCTAATACATCTAGAGTGAGGACTGAACATCTACATTTTTACAAAACCTCAGATGATCCTGATGGTCAGCCAGATTTAAAAACTATTAGCCAGGGGGCACCTGGGTGGCTCAGTCGGTTAAGCGTCAGTCTTCAGCTCAGGTCATGATCTCACGGTTCGTGAGTTCGAGCCCCGCATCAGACTCTGCTGACAGTTCAGAACCTGGAGCCTGCTTCAGATTCTGTGTCTCCCTCTCTCTCTGCCTCTCCCCCACTTGCACTCTCTATCGAAAATAAACAAACATTAAAAAATTAAAAAAAAAACAAAACTATTAACCGGTCAACAGAATTTTATCTATGTTAATAAAAAAAACAAAATATATTATTACACTGTACAGAGGTATTTTTAATATATTCTGAATTATCTAATATTTTAAAAGTAGTAAAGTGTAGTAAAAATATCTAATATTTTAAAAATTGATGCTCCTTCAAAGTCTAAGAGGGACTACAAAGCATTATAAAATGGTAAACCACAATAGTTTCCCATCAAACAATATGATTCACTGCAGAAAATGTTTCCATGTTTTTCTACATGGAACTAAAAAAATGGCTAAAAAGAAAACCAGAACCCATCTCACTGGTAACCAATCAGGAGACTATTTAAATTACCCAGAATAGGAGTGACTAAGATCAGTAAAGCAAGGCTTTATTCATGAAAAATTTCGGATTCACTCACTGAATTCATTCTCTTACTCCAAAGAATAAATATTTCAGTCCACAGAACTGTGCTAAGCAATGTGGAGTTTATAGAAGTATGAGCAGAGCCCCTGAGTGTCCAGGAAGTAGGACCCTAAAGATCGAAGGGACTGGACCGGTAAGGGAACACCTCACGGACAGGGAAAGTTTGGTCCCCGAAAGAGCAGCCTTTGGATGAACTACAAAAGGAATACACATCTGGTACCAAGGAACAGTGGTAAGAGGTAAGAGGACAGTAGTGCTCCATAGCCTTGAATGCTAGGCTGACCCCAGTGGAAGATCCTAATTAAAAAAAAAAAAAAAAAAAAAAAAAATTAGGAAGATTACTTTGGCTCCACGTACTAGAAAAAATAGGGAGCCTGGCGTCGGAAAGATTGGGTTCCAACCTTGGCTCTACCACTTATATCTGCTGGGAGTCCCTGGACAAATTTCTCAAAATGTTCTGCTATCAGTTTGCTTCCCTGTGTGGGGGATAAGTCCATCTCCCTCACAGGGTTGCTGCTAGATACACAGTTGAGCTGAAATAATACACGCTATCCATGATCATAAACAAAAATTAATTTTCTGTCAAAATATTTGCTGCTGAATTCATAGAAGAATGAATCTGTCAAGTTCTTTCCTTACGTCTAACCTAAACCAACTCTGCTTCAATTAAAGTCTATATTGTCTTGTTTAGTCATCCAAGGAATCAAAAATGACAAGTTTTCATTTCCTTTACGATAAGCCTTCATATATTCAACAAAGTTTAATAAGCTTATGCCTCAGCATTTGGTCCTTCCTCCTTGGAAATTAGCATCTGGTTTTATATGAAGAAAAGGAGTCTGAAAAGACAGGCTGGTTCTAGCCAGAGTATACTGTGAAATGTTCAAATAATTGGGAATTTTTCTGTTTCCTTACTGATTTCCTTTATAAAGCAGACTAACAAAACATTACCCTTAAACTAGTCATTTATTCACTGCAGTAAAATATGTTGGGAGAACTGCCAAGCTATTTGGTACCTTGGGCAATGGGGCAGGCCCCAAGGCAAACATCATCATGCTAGCCTGCAGGGCATTCAGTAGATGGGCAGAAAGCCAGGCAGTCCACTATCCCGGAACATTCTCTTCTTCAGAAAAGGACAAAGTTGTGCTGTGAAGGCTTAGACCATTCCTTATCAGAAAAGTTCTAACAGTCTTTTATGGATGTCTTCTCCTACTTTCAACTTATGATCAGAACTGTTTATTGTAGTATTCTTTTCCAATCTCAAAACTTAAAATCAATTTGACAAATAAGTTCCTAACACCTCCGTACTAAGGATGAAAATCCCAATACATTCTCATGCTGAAAATATCATAAAAGGTTATTCAACTAACATTTATTAATGTTGTGCATGTTCCTAAATATAAATTCTAAAAGAGCTAAATGCTAGAAAAACAATTAACTTTCTGTAAAGTTCATCACTTTGAGCTTTTACCAGCTGATACAAAGAAATCAGGAGAAAAAAAAATCACACCAACTCTATCATATAGCTATAGTCTGAATATCTGTGTACCCCCCCCCTCAAATTCATATGTTGAAATCCTAAACCCCCAATACGATGGCATTAGGAAGCAAGGCCTCTGGTAGGTGCTTTGGTCACGAGGGTAGAGTTTTCATGACCAGGATTAATGCTTTATTAGGAGACCCCACAATACTTGCTTGCCCTTGTCCTCCATGTGAGGACAAGATGACGACACAGGCTGTGAACCAGGAAGAGGGCCTTCACCAGAAAGCAGCCATGCAGGCACCTTGAACTTAGGACTTCCCAGGCCCCAGAACTCTGAGTAATAAATTTCTGTTGTTTATAAGCCACCTAGTCTGTGGTATTTTGTTATAGCAACCCAAAAGGACTAAGAGACATACCTTACCATTGTAATAATTTTTCTACCATATGTGGTCACATCCTAGAATTCAGACTCCCAATCATCAGGTACAAACCTAGAACTCCTTTTATATTATGACAAAGAATGACCAGAAATTTTAACACTGTAAAAACGGCAGAGAATTTTATTTCCATTAAAGAATGGAAATCATCCAATTTTAAGCTGACAACTGGGCTTCTCAAGAGTCTTTTTTATATGCTCCTCACACTGGTAAGGGCCCTTGTGGGTTTTTTTGCAGGCGATACTATTTTTATTTTTCTTAGACATTGATGAATGAATGCAGCATAATGAATGGTACAACAGCGGTCATGAGACCTTCTGTACAAACTCTGAAGGCAGCTGTGAATGTAGCTGCTAGTCAGGATTGGCACTAATGCCTGCCCAGAAGTCATGCAATGGTAGGTAGGTTTTAGCCTCCCGTAAAACCTCCCATTCATAGGTCCCTACACAGAATAATTTAGGGCCCGGGGTTTAGAGTCAGAGAGTCTTCAGTTCAAATCTTTGTTCTGAAACATACTTTAGCTTTGTGTCCTTGATTAAAATCCTTTGCATAAAATTCTTCATCTAGAACATGGAGATCGCCTGGAGAGTATAGGTGCTTGTGTTCATGACATCTGAAGATAGGAGACTTGTGTAGGTAAGCAAAGAAGACAGAAATTTCCATTTTGTCTGGTTTTTCACAAGCACTAGTCTGTTTCCTTTCTTTCAGGGATCATGGTCTTTTATTGCAAATATTGTCCTTTTGTTGTTGTTTCCAGTGGGAAGGGAAATTTGATTCCTATTATTCCATCTTGGCCAGAAGTGAGAGTCTTATTCTTAGTTAATGAAAAAGTTGATTATGAGGTTAAGTATCTTTCATTATATAATGGATTAATTTTGGGAAATAAGATTCTGGTACCGATTCAATCTTGATCACCAAGTGGGTGTCTTACAATTCAGCTCAATTCTGCTCTCTTTTCATGCCCAGTACAGCCACGGCTTGTGGTCCCAAGAAGCATCTGAAGCACATAGCAGCTCCAAAGACTGGATGCTGGATAAACGGATGTGTTTGCCCCTTGTCCATCTACTGGTCCCCATAAGCTGAGAGAATATCTCTCTCTCATCATTTTCCTAAGGAACAGACTTGAGTATGCCCTCACAGCACATAAAGATCAGAATGCAGCATTTTACCAAGATTGATGGCAAGATCCCAACTGATAACAACCTACCCTGCTGGTTTTATGGATGACATCAACATTGACAAGACTGGGGAGAATTTCTGTCGGATCTGTGACACCAAGAGCTGCTTTGCTGTTCATAATATTGCACCTGAGGAGGCCAAGTATCAGTTGTGCAAAGTGAAAAAGATCTTTGTGGGAACAAAAGGAATCCCTCACCTGGTCACCCATTATGCTTGCATCATCTGCTATGCTGATCCCCTCATCAAGGTGAAGGACACCATTCAGACTGATGGTGGAGACTGGAAAGGTTACTGCTTTCATCAAGTTTGGCACTGGTAATCTGTGAGTGGTGACCAGGGATGCCAACCTGGGAAGAATTGGTATAATCACCAACAGAGAGAGAGAGACACCCTGGTTCTTTTGATGTAGCTGACGTGAAAGATGCCAATGCAAGAGCTTTGCCACTTGGCTCTCCAACATCTTTGTTATTGGCAAAGGCAACAAACCGTGGCTTTCTCTCCCCCTTGGAAAGGGTGTCTGCCTCACCATTGCTGAAGAGAGAAACAAGAGACTGGTGGCCAGAGCAGTGGATAAAATGGTCTGTAGGTGATATGATTGGAAGTCTTTATACTTAATTAAAGATAATACAGCATGATTAAAAAAAGAAGGAAAATTCTGACATGATCTACCAGTTATTAGTAACTCAGGAACAGTCAGATGGAAGTGACGCATAGGTGTGGGCAAGGGGCGCACAGGTCACTCTCCCATAGTCAATACGTGTTCACCAACCCAGAAGTTCCAGTACAGTTCTTACTAAGAAACATTTATAAAGAGGCTGTTCAGAATCAAGGGCACAAAAATTAAGCAAATGGCCTGGAGTTTTAAAATAAATCATTGGTTTGCTAGTTTACTTCACATAACTCTGCTCACAAAACCCAAAAACAAAACTGGGCTTCTACCAATAGCAATCAGCTGCTGTCTTTTGTAAGCAGGCAATCTTGCCTTGGAAACACTTGTCTCTTCTGGACAAATACTTCTACCTACCGAGACTATTTAAAGTTACCATTTATTATGGCATTTTAGCAGAGAGTACAAATGACATTTCTTAACTTCCTCCATCAATATATAGATACCATACTCCTTTAATTCAAATCGGGACCTAACTGCCTGGCACAGTTAAATGATCCCAGGAGAATATTCCCTCCCCTTCTGAAGACACTCTTTTCTTTCCGTTTCCAGAAAAGTATCACCTATTCTGTTTACATAGCTGGTTTCTTTACCAGATCTATCCTATTCAAGAATAAGACAAAGGTGGAATCTGCCTCTCCCCAACTTTATCGTGTATCTCAGCATCCTGCTTGTGTCTCTCAAAGAACTCAGCAGAACGTCATTTTTTTTCTTTTTTTTTTTTCTCTCCCTTCCAAAACAGACTGTATGTACCAAGAGTGCAGGGACTGGGCCTGAAGGTGTCCTGGTGTATCCCACCACCTGGGATAGTAAGTGGCACCATAGTAAACACTCAACATATACTTGCTGACTGAATGCTACAGTGTCAGAGGGGCCACAAAAATGGCCAAAAGACGTTCAGCATCAGTCTGGAAAGGGCAACAGGCCCTGAAAGCATCTGAATTTACTGTGGAGTAATTTATCTGAATCTTACCAATTGGATCATAATGTAAGAGAGTCAGTTTCTCCCGTAGTCGGCTTCTCTTAGTGTTGAAGGAGTAACCTGTCCCAGCTTGGCTTAGCATTTTCACCAGAATGGTTCTAAGATTTAAAAATAAGCTATTATAAGCTGAGGAAATAAACTAAAATCAGTCGTGGGAGGACGACACCTTTTGAGAACTCTGTACAGTAGTGTTAGCTGTGGGATATCAACCCAAAAAGGTTCAGTTCTAAGACAGCCTACATTTTCCATAAATCACAATTTCAATGGTTCTGATTTCCAAGGTCTGTTCTATTATAGAATACCTTGGCAATCAACTAACCAAGCAACAAGAACAATCAAACCACGTTGTGGAACAGACTCAGACACTCACCTCTTAGAAGGAGAAGTCAGGAAGGGCGGTGGGGGGGGGGGGGGCCGCGAATACAAAAGTGCTGGTAACTCTAGCTGGCTAGTCAAGAAATCATAAAGCTGGCTATCACAAAAGAGCCCTATCTTCCAGGATGTGTGTAATTAGAGTAAAATTAGACAGGGACAAAATAAAAGGATGGTAACTTTTACACTATTAACATGCAAAATCTTGTTCTCCCTCATATTGTGTTTAAGTTATAGTCATCCAAAGCATAAAGTTCATGTTTTGCCTCACTAGACCTTCTAATCCCTTGTACTGTTACTTGTTTGTGTGTCTGGCTTCCCTATGTAGAGCATGCTATCTTATTTCTTAACTATTCCAAAGAGAATCTGTAGCATCTATAATACATTACACATCGGGGCGCCTGGGTGGCTCAGTCGGTTAAGTGTCCGACTTTGGCTCAGGTCATGATCTCATGGTTCGTGGGTTCAAGCCCCATGTCGGGCTCTGTGCTGACAGCTCAGAACCTGGAGCCTGCTTCTGATTCTGTGTCTCCCTCTCTCTCTGCCCCTCCCCTGCTCACACTCTGTCTCTCCCTGTCTCTCAAAAATAAATAAATGTAAAAAAAAAAAGTAAAATGAAAAAAAATACAGTACACATCTTTGCATCCCTTTCAATGTCTAGCACAGTGCCTCACACATAAAAGGTACACAATATTTGTTAATTAAGAAAGGCCATAGGGGCACCTGGGTGGCTCAGTCGGTTGAGCGTCCGACTTCAGCTCAGGTCATGATCTCACAGTTCAAGAGTTCGAGCCCCAAGTCGGGCTCTGTGCCAACAACTCAGAGCCTGGAACCTGCTTCAGATTCTGTGTCTCCCTTTCTCTGCCCCTCCCCCACTCACGCTCTTTCTCAAAAATAAACAAACATAAAAAAAAAAGAAAGACAATAATTAGTCCTTCATTCAAAAAGATTTAACAAATACCTATTAAGCGCTTACTCTGTGGAAAGCACTGTGGGAAATGCAAAGCTCTATAAGGCTGCAACTGCCCCTTCCAGGAACCAACAGTATAGTATGGAAGGTGAGTGGTGAACACAAAGTCTATAAGGTAAGACATATTTGGCAGATGTCATAAGAAGGATACAAAGAACGTGAGAGGCAGGGTTTCTTTTTTTTTATAGGGAGACACAAAATTTTTTTCAGGCTCCAGGCTCTGAGCCATCAGCCCAGAGCCTGACGCGGGGCTCGAACCCACGGACCGCGAGATCGTGACCTGGCTGAAGTCGGACGCTTAACCGACTGCGCCACCCAGGCGCCCCGAGAGGCAGGGTTTCTAAAGAAACCAGAGGCACTGGAGATTCCTACATAATTTAGACGTGGGAATTCTAACATAAATAAACTGGATTGTGGGAAAAGCTGTATGAATAAAAGCTATTTGGTAGAAAGCACTAACTTATATGTTTTCCATTAACTTTAATCCAAAAACCTAGTTTTAAGATTTGTGATATGTCTTGGGTTGTAAGTAAAGCCTGCTTTAGAATTTTCCTTTTTTTTTTTTTTTTTTCTGGAAAATAATTCTCCTATTTTTAACACAGAAAATCTTACTTCAGTTATTGTCTACAAATTTTATTTTGAGATGCCAGTTTGGTATTTATAGTCTCTCTGGTACAGCATGGAATCTTTAATCTTTGCTATTTTTGAAATGCTTATTCTATGAATGCAAAGGATCACACAACTCATCGAAACTGTCTCTGTAGTTCAATCAAATCACAGCTTGTTCAGCTAGATTCCTGTAGTGGCCTCCAAACAAATGGCCCTTCGACCTGACTTTGAAGAAACAGAAATATGGTAGTATTCCAAAGAGAGCATGGGAACCCTGATGGTTTGTTCAGGAACAAGGGAGCAAGAGCTCCTTTACTTATCTGAATGGCTCACTTAAGTAGATCAGTTGGGCAGGGGGAAAAATATTTTCTGAAAGCGTTCATAGACCCAAAACGATTCACCAAGTAATCCTCAAATCAACTTTCAGAAAATTGAAACCAAATGCTTAGTTTAATTAATATAAGGATGTATTGGCAGGGGCTGGAAAAACAAATCTAACATAAACAAGTTAAAAAAAAAAAAAAAGAAAGAAAAACCTTACTTACTTTGACTTGCTCTTGGCAACTTTTTCGCAGAGAGGAAAGGTTGAAAGAGAAAAGAAAATATCAATTTATTATCTTTCTTATGCAAAGTTCATATGTCTGTAATAAATAATGTAAGTTATAGAAGTATGCCATGGGTTGTCACTCAAGTAACTACTCCCTAGCTTGTAGGGATCTCGCTAAGATTCTGGAAAGAAGACAAAGATCCAATGAAACCAACACAATTCTGGATGTAATGCTTTGCACAATCCCTTTTCAGTGGGGCTGGTTACTTTTCAAATCGCTCTAAGATCTGCTCCACATGTTCCTCTTCTAGGTGCAAATATTTGCACTGGAACAAGCCTCTGGTTTGACAAGTTAACCCATGCAAATTTCAGCAACCACATGAGGTGGAGGAGGGAAACTAAATCTAATCGAACAGTTGGCCTGGTGCAGAATTGGGAAGCCAGAACACTTCTTTCCCAGCCCAGCTGTATTGACCTAGTCACTGCCTCTCTCAAGCCATTTCCTCGTCTTCAGAGTTTGAAACGAGTGGAATAAAAATTCTGAGGGTTCTCCCCCCCCCAGTTCGGACGTGCAGAGATTCTGCTGACACGTCCCTACGAAGGACAGGGAAAGCACCCCACTCCTGCTGACCAGACACGACCGTCCCTGCGACCGCAAAGGGATGAAGAACTAGCACTAGAGACCTCCAAGCCCCACGGAGGAGTGCCGCGGAGCATGCCGGACGCTGTAGTCCTGAAGGCCTGGCAAGTCGCAGCGGCAGGTTCCCGACCGGCGCGCGCCCTCAAACCCGCACCGTCCCGAAGCCTGCCTGTCACGGCCTCCCGCCCTTGCCGCAGTCCCTGCCGCCTCCTCCATCCCCACTTACAGGTGACCGCGGACAGGAACATGGCGACAACTCCCCCAACAGTCTCCGAAATCGGCCCAAAAGCACTCAACAAGCAACTTCTTCCGGGGCACAGGCCTGTTCCGGAAGAGAACGTGATGATTTGCCCCAGGCCACGCCCCACGCCGCCCCCCACCCCTCCCAAATAAACCTCCAGACCCGACGCTGTCTCTTGCTTGTGTTCGATATGAGCTAGTTGTTTTATCTTTGTAGTGGTGGAGGCTGAACTCCCTTTCTCTACTAGAGAGGGAGTTTAAAAGCGCTCAGGGTTCGCGCTCCAACCCTTGCCTCTTACTTCCGGGGCAGAGTTAGGTCTTTCCATACTTGTTTTCACTAAATAATCGCAGCCACCTGCATTAAAGCCACAGGCTATGTATGTGTTTCTCAGCTGCTCCAGACTACCAGGCTCCCGCATATTTCCTTAAAGTGTTGCCTTCTTTTGCTTCTTCCGGCCCAACTTCATCCCCTCCTGGTTAAGAGCTGCTCTTAGTCCCTTCAGGGTTAGAACCTCCACCTGAATATCCCCCGTTCCTTAATTATCTGTTGGATTTCTAGGAGGGCACGACCTTGCGTATCTTATGTTAACGTGCCTTATCAGAGCACCCAGCACAGTTGCCTGCAAGAGGGACTGAATAACTCATTTGGAGTGCTCACGTACGTTGCCTAATGTGACAAAACTAGTAAATGGCAGAGTCAGAATTCGAACCCAGATTTTATCTGACTGCCAAGACTCATGCCTTTCCCACTAAACATTGGGACCTAATCTGCATCTTCAGTTCTTCACTTCTCTCTGCAAGGAACTCCTTCAACACTAGGAACTTCATCTGTAACCCCATTCCCCAACTAACAATCAAGACTTTCAGATTTTTTCCTCATCTATGATTTTGTCTATATATTAAATCTTAACAAATGTGTGAAATAAAATTCAATCTCATGGATTATACTCACTAAAAGTAATAAAATTATTTAAAAGAGAAAATTTAGCTTTTCAATACAATTCAAGTTTGTAAAAATTAGGACTGCCCTTGCCCTTCGTACCTTATAGTTTTTTCACCCTCTAATAATTTTCAGTCCTCTTGATAATCTGACTTCAACAACTGAGTACCCTGTAGGTGCCCCAATCCTTCCTTACCTTGTGCAGTTTGCTGACAAATAGTTTTAGGTGTTTAAGAGGGTAAGGTTTCTTATCTAGGAAATTCCTTTAAAGGATATATAAGAAAGAACACAGGACTGGAAGCCAAGGAACATGAATTTCAGCCTTTGTTCTGTCCTTTGGAAAGTCTTTCAACTATTTTCACCTCGGCTTTATGCTCAGTGGGGCATTGGATCAGTGGATCTCATCCCTAGATGGTATAGCAGAGTCACCTGTGGCCTTTTAAAAGCTCCATTTGCGGGGCGCCTGGGTGGCTCAGTCGGTTGAGCGTCCGACTTCGGCCAGGTCACGATCTCGCGGTCCGTGAGTTCGAGCCCCGCGTCAGGCTCTGTGCTGACAGCTCAGAGCCTGGAGCCTGCTTCCGATTCTGTGTCTCCCTCTCTCTCTGCCCCTCCCCCGTTCATGCTCTGTCTCTCTCTGTCTCAAAAATAAATAAAAAACGTTAAAAAATTAAAAAAAAAATAAAAATAAAAGCTCCATTTGCCACCAGCGAGGCCCAGAATCTGTATTTTCTCCCAAATTTTCTATAAAGAGGCATTTCAAACATATCAAAAAGTTGAAAGAATAGTGCAATGAACACATCATATACCCAATGCAATCAATGTTAACATTCTACTCTCTCTGTATACTATTTGAATAAATAAATATATTTTTATATATGGTTTTTTGCTAAGCTGTGTGAAAATAAATTGCAGACGTCACAAACCTTCACCCTTACACATTTAAGTAGGTATCTGTCAAGACTAAGATTATTATAACTATACTACTATTTTCACTTCTAAAAGATTAACAATAGTTTCCTAGTATCTAGTCCATATTCAAACTGTCTTTTATAGCTGGTTTCTTCAAAAACAGTACCCAATGACTAAGACAACATCTCTGTCTCTCTCAGAATCTGGCATCAAACTTTTGCCTCCCCTCCTTCCTCCTCTCCATAGAACCTGTTCTGGTGAGGGCCTTGACCCCTACACAACCAAATCTCATGGTCAATTCTTGAGCCTCATTATACTCAGCATCTATCAGTATTGTTTTTACACAGTTGCTCACTCCCTCCTCTTGAAAAACTCTCTTCACTTGGTGTCCAGGTATCCGCTCTCTTGGTTTCCCTCCTTCCTCATCAACAATTCTTTCTCCATTTTCACCTCACCATTTTCACCCTTCAGTGGAGGCATGCCCAGGGCTCAGTCCTCGAATCTCCTCTGTCCACACTTATCCCCTTGGTGGTCACACCTAGCTTGGGTTTTGAAACACCCAGGAGCTGAAGATTTCCAAATTTATATCTCCAGTCTCAACCTTTCCTCTGGATTCCAGATTGGTGTATTTAACTGCCTACTTGATATCACATGACCAAAATCAACTTCCCGAACTTGGTCTGTACCCGTAAGGCATCCCCCATCTCAGTATGTGGCAATTCCATGTTTCCAGTTGCTCAAGTAAAAAGCCCAGGAACCAACCAGACACCTCGTTCTCTCATGACCTATATGTAATAAACCAGTAAATTGTGTCATTTGAATGTTACCTAATCAGTGAAGCCTTCCCTGGCCACAGAAAGAAAGCAACACACACACACACACACACACACACACACACACACACACACACAC
>NW_024412419.1:22510978-22569042 GCF_014898765.1 Herpailurus yagouaroundi | reverse complement strand
ACACACACACACACACACACACACACACACACACACACACACACACCCTCCCTATTCTCCTTACCCCACTTTACATTTTCCTACCGCACATCTCACCATTTAGTATTTTTTGGTGTATTTGTTGACTTCCTTATTATCTGTCTTTGCCTACCACAATGTAAACTTCTTAAGATCAGGAACTTTGTCTTATTCACTCACTGCTGTATCCTGGCACCAAGAACAGTGCCTCCAACACCTTTTGACTGTCTGCTGAGTGAAAGAATAAATGAATCTGAGATGAGAGGCACCATGCCAAAGTTAAATTATTAATATTTATGTTTAAATGGCAAACAATGATAAGTATTTGTGTATTAATAGTTTCGGGGTTCAGGAGAATTTATAAGCTTGTTTCTAAAAAGAGATAGCATATGAATTATTTCTTGAAATTTCTGAATGGAATAGAAAGGAAGCAGCGACTGTCTAGTCTCATTACTTCAACCTGCACCCACCTGTTATTTACACCTAACACTTTGTTGGCAGTTGGTAAGTGTTAATTAAAATGTTTATTAATACAGATGTAATTCCTGATTTGGATTGGAAGGGAGGATTTCCCGGATATACATAATGAGCCCTCTGTGCCTTATTAAAGTGTAGAACAATTAGAGAATCCTGGTAGCCCAAGTGGAAGGGGTGAAGGCCTTAGGGGAGGGGCATCCACCTCTTTGCGGGGGGGGGGGGGGGGCAGGTACAACTGTTTAACCTGGATTCTCAGCCCAGGAAAGCAGATATTCAACATTTATTGAACATCTACTCTTGCAGAGCTTTAGATGCAGTGTCTGTGTGGTGTCAGTCAACACTGAATTCCCAGCACTTAGCACGGGGTTTCAAACCCAAGGATCTGGAGGTTACTCCACTCCTCCTCTGCTATTCTGAGAGGCCTCTAACTGCCCATTTTCCAGTCCACTTTCATACCTATGTCCCACCTGACTTATGGTTGGGAAGTACAGTCATTGTTCTTATCTATAGGGTCAGAGATCCTGGCTCCCTGACTTGTTCTAGGGGCCTGGGAACATGGGCAGTGTGGGAAAGGAGACTCTACAGAAGGCCGAGGCTCCCTGCAAAAAGCTAGCACCTTCCCAAGTTTAGACACCCCTAGGCAGATGACACAGCTTCAAAATTAGCTCCTATGCCTCAACAGCTTCATATAGCAAAGACTTCCTGAGGGAGAAAGACTAAAAGCTGGCAAGACCTGGGGGCACCAGCTGGGCTCAGTCTGTGTGTGGTGAGTGTCCTCAGGTTGGCATTCAATGCCCTCTATAATCTAGTCTCAGCCTCCTGATTAGGCCCATCTCTCTCCACTGGGGTCCTTTCTGGGACACTGGGAATCAGTCCCTTTCTAGATGAAGTCTTTCCAGACCCTCCACTCCTCCTCCCACCCCACAGGTCCCCTCCACATATTCCTCTCAGAGCACCTAGTATGCTTCCCTGCACTCCTCAAATCACTGGTCCACCTCCCCGACACTGGCATCTTAGTCTCTCGAAGGCCACAACTTCTCTGAATCTCTGTACATCATCCCCCTACTCCCCAAGCAGGAACTCCTGAGGTCGCTGCCCTACTCACTTTGACCAATGTAACTGAGTACCTTCTGTCCCCAGAGAACCCACCTCCAGCCATTCTCTTCTATCTTCCTCCCCTCCTAGGCCCATCCCAAGGCAGGCAGAGTTGGGGAAGGGGGTGGAGCCTGGGAAAGAATAACAGCAAAGGCACGGTGTGTGCAAACTGAACAGTGAGCATCCTCTCGGGGCTCAAGTGTGTGAAGAAGTGAGGGAGATGAGCTAGAAAGGGTGGCTGGAGCTAGGCCATGAAGAAACCAGGATGTTGTGGTCCCGTAGCCGTGGGACAGTTAGGTGATGTGATCAGACCTGTGTAGGGGCAGCATCTGAAATCACACAGTTTTCCTGGCTAATTGGGAGAGATAGGGACTCTCCCATCCCACCAAACAGAACATTCCCAAGAAGCAACAACAGGTACTTTCTCTGCTCTACATGCTAATGCCTAACTTATTTAATTAACACATGTATTTGGTGTTTCCTTAAAAATTGGCAAGTTTTCCCTGCCTATTTATTATCTTAGACCAGTCACTGAGCCCTTTTTGAGGTGGGGAAAGGGAAGGAAGAAGGTGCCATGGACACCTTTGAGAATCTGCTAAAAGCTATGGCTTAGCTTTGCCAGGAAGTGCACATATGCTTATCCAGAAACAATTTTACCTGGATTTTCCAGTGGCCCTCAACCTTGGCTGCACATTGGAACCACCTGGGGAGCTTTATAAACCACTGATGCCTATCTCCCACATGAGTTTTTAAATTAATCAATCTGAGTGCAGTCCAGACATCGGGTTTTGTTTTTTTTTTTAACGTTTATTTATTTTTGAGACAGAGAGAGACAGAGCATGAACGGGGGAGGGTCAGAGAGAGAGAGAGGGAGACACAGAATCTGAAACAGGCTCCAGGCTCCGAGCTGTCAGCACAGAGCCCGAAGCGGGGCTTGAACTCACGAACCACGAGATCATGACCTGAGCTGAAGTTGGACGCTTAACCGACTGAGCCACCCAGGCGTCCCATGACATGGGGTTTTTTAAACTCCCTAAGAGACTCTAAGGTACACTCAAGATTGAAAAGTACTGGGTTAGAATATGTGGTTGCCAAGCTAGGACCCCTATCTTAGACCGTAAGTTCCAAGTGTGTCCATTGAACTTCACTGGTGAGCAGCACCTCCCCGAATAGGATAGGGAGGGAAGAAAGCGGCCAATCTGAAAGAGTGAGGAACTCTTGAAGCTGAGAGCAAAGAGAGGAGGTGCTCACATACATTCCAGAAGGCTGCAGAACACTTATTGAGAGGGACGCCAGAACAGAAGACAAAGAGCAGAAAGTTGAACAGCCTTCCTGAAAGATGGATGGAAGTCCAGAGGGCAACACCCTTCCCACCCACATACTTCACCTGCCCCAAGAAGAGCCACGATCATCAAAGGCTGACAGAAACAGTCTTTGGGGAAAGTCAACCAATTAAATGTGTGGTTTGGCTGGTAGGTGATGTGGGTGGGGAGAGGATAGCAGTAAAGAATTTGTGAGGGTGTGGAGGCTTAGAGGTAATGGGCTGAAACTCTGCTGGAGGAGGGAAAGATTTGGGTCACAGTCAAGGAGAGTCATTCCTGTGGTGGGTAGGAAGCAGGACTGTGGTGGAAGAACTGCACGTGTGTTGCAGGCCAGACTTCGCCATTTATAACCATGTGACCCTGGACAAGAACCTGGCCTCAGTTTCTTATCTGGGACTCGTGTGAGGATAACTTCAGAGGAGCACACAATCTCAGATGACTATCATGAAGTCGTCTCTAAGGCTGTTTCCATGGGGAAGTGCCACAAAGCTCAGAAATTGTCCTCCGAAAATGCTCTTGTGAGTTTTCAGACCTGGTATCCATCAGAATCACCTGGGGTGCTCGCTGCCAGGTAATCCAATTCTGTGGAAGGGGGAATGAGACCCACAGGTATTTTGTGACTGTCACCTATAGCTTCTAATGTTGCATGTGCTTTGGGAATCAGTGCTCTACATGTTTCTCAACTCCTGGGGATCCTGTTGAAGGATAGATTCTGAGCCAGTAGGTCTGAAGCAAGGCCCAAGGATCTGCATTTCTAACAAATTCATGGGTGGTGCTAATGCTGCTGGGTGCCCATACTTGCTACTCAACACGTAAGCCAGGCAGCATCCTCACAGTATCGTTTGGGAGCTTGTTAGATGTGCAGAATCTAACATGTGCATTTACCCAAGTGATTTGAATGCACACTGAAGTTTAAGAAATATTGTTCTAGGGCACCTGGGTGGCTCAGTCGTTAAGCATCTGACTTTGCCTCAGGTCATGATCTCACAGTTTCTGAGTTCAAGTCCCACTTTAAGTGAACATGAACCCCGCTTCAGGTGACCCCTGCTTCTCTCTCTCTCTCTGCCCCTCATGGGATTCTCTCTCTCTCTCTCTCTCTCTCTCTCTCTCTGCCCCTCCCTCACTTGCACCCTCTCTCTCTCTGAAAAAAAAAAGAAAGAAAAAAGAAATACTGTTCTAGAAGAAGTGACTTACTGACCAGGGAATGACAATTGAAATTTAGGACAAAATGGTAGTTTCTTAAAATGAAACAGAAGTTAAAGAGGGGCAGGGATTTCTATCTATTTTAGTTACTGCCATATTTGTGGGCCTGGCACATAGCAGATGCTCAATCAACATTTATAAAGTGAACGGACAAGATAAGAGTCCAATTTCTGGAGCCAGGGTGGAGCCAGGAACCACCATGACCTGATACTAACATTAGGTCCAAGGTCTTTTCTAGCCCTCTGTCCAAGACAAGATTGGTCCTGATGCTGTCACAAAGCAGATCTCTGGCCACATGTGGCAAAAGCATGTTAAGTTGTCTCATCTGTGGAGATTAAAAGGCTACAGAAAAATGCAACCAAGAAAATACACCAGCCTTCCTAAGTAGGTCTGCTATAGGAATCAGGGACTGGGCCAACCAGTGGGGAAGTAGGTGACCAAAGAAGCCCCAGGTCCAGAAATAACTGTTTTGGTCTCTATGAGTAATTCCATGAAGCTGCCTGAAACATGTCTGTCATGGGTAGAATTTAGTGCACTCAAAATCAATTCTATTAATCTTTTCCCTCCACTCAAGATAGATCTCAGTAAGATACATGCCAGGGTCAAAAGCAACCAGTATGGCTGTGTGAGGTAAGGCCAAACTCCATGTGCTATAAGTGGGTTGGGCAGATGTTAAATTCTACAAAGAACAAACAGTGTTCGTTATTACCCAGCCTTAGAGGAATGGATCAATAATTCATATTTAAAGTGATTCTTATCTCTAGTCTTCAGGGGTGCCCGTCTAGAAAAGAAAATGTTTCTATGTTTCCTATGTGTAGCATTATCTAGACTTTCTGGATAACCCTGACAGTAGCAGTTAGGACTTCAGCAAAGTAAATCCATTGTCACTCTGCCCTAGGAACAAACTGAGCTGAAGATTTCTGATAGATTCCTCAAAACACCAGGCCCTTTTTCCTAATGATTATTTTAAATCCACTGTGAATGTGAGAGAATTCTTTTCAAAGCAGTGTTGTTTCACTCAGGCAATTTCATGTGCTTGATTCCCACAGGTAAACTGGGTAAATAGTCACTATGCATTCCTAAGGGTTCACCTACCTCCACCTTGGACTAGATCCTACGTTTAAGGCAAAATGAAATGACCATGTTAATGGCCATACCAATCATGGCAAAGTTCCCATGAATAACTATTTTCATGGTTATTGGTAACTATTGTTCCCATGAGTAATAATTTTCCGTCACTGCTTCCTCCTCACTAACCTGATCCTCAACCTAATTTCTAATTGCCCCAATGAGCCTGGTCCCACAGAGGGACAATCCCATGAATGTCTCCAAGGGCTTTGAAAGATGGTTCCTGCCCAGCACACAGTCCCCCAAGTTGTTAGCTGCATGTGAGGAGGGACCAGGAAATCAGACAACATACTCACTGGCTACCAGACAAATGATTTAAACCCCTGTACTCAACGGTCCTTCTATAAACTGGTGTGAATGTACCCTGGCACCTTTCTTGGCTTGTGAAGAAGATTGGCGAATTCATTCTCCACCGCTTTGGAACAGCACTCAATGCAAGTCGCCACAGTCATGCAAATTCTGTCTTTTAAAGCCATTTTTGAATGGGTCTATGTTTCTTTTTGTTGACTAAGAGAGACAGCAAGTTGTCATGTTCACAAAGATGACCTAACTTGAGCTTCTGTGGTTTGGGATCCTGCCTGCCTGTGTTTCACCCTGTTTTGCCTCCAAGGCAGGAGCCTACAGTCTCATAGCCAGGAGATTGTGGTTAGTTTCCTGGCCTCCAACTGAGGTGGGGACACACCTGCACCCCTGAGGGAGGGAGAGCCTGTGGAGGGTCCATGAGGCCAGGGCTGAGTCATTCACCCAAGAGACATGTCAAACGGCATTAGAACATCAGTTTGGCATTTAAGGAGCAAGAACCCACACAAAAATTCTTCTGTATGTTAACCATCTAGTCCATTTTTAAAGCAAATTAAGAAAAGAAATTGAAGTTCGGTGTCACCTTACTCCAGCACTGGAGTTTACTCTTCGTGTGAAATCAACCCCAAAAGAAACCTCAGCTTCACCTGAAAATCTAAGGGAGGTGAAGGGCCTCCACCTGATAATATAACCTCCCATGGGCCCCTCTCTACGACTGCCCACACCGCACAGTCCTGTCCTAAGACCATGCAAATTCAGAAAACCCCACTGTAAGCCATTGTCCTAGATTTTTCTACCCAAACCACTTCCCTCACCCAGAAAATTACTTGAAATGCAATGTGAATAAATGTAAGCCTTCTTCCTCCCTTATGAAGGTCCACCTTCACGTGGCGTCCTATTCAAAAGAAACACAAGTTGGATCCCCAATGTCTTAAACATAATATGAATCTTTGCTAAGCTTCTTGAAGAAGTGCCCATTTTTCTCGAAGTCACACTCAAGAGCTACACACCCAGCCTATTCTCTCTCTCCAGAGAGTAGCTCCACACTTTTCCTATGTAAATCAATGCAGCCTATTTGATTCCCATCAACCCTCCATTCTAGCTGGCCCCTTAACCCAGCCACAAGAATGGAAGGCCAACAACCTCAGAATCCTCCCATAGAAGCCAAGGGAAGAAAGACTGTAACCACCCCTGCCTCAGGGGCTTAGTTCCAGGAGTAGGAATGGGGAATAGGAACAAAAGGATGCTAATAGCACTGTGAGAACCTGAGGGACCTTTTCCATCCTCAAGACGGCAGCCTTCTGACTGGGGCTGGGTTCTGATGTGGCTGCCCTGGTGCTCACCAGCACACGGGAGGCTGGCAGTGAAATCCTCAGGACCTTCCATGGGGTCCTGGGACAACTTAACCCAAACAGGGATAGTCAGAACAATCTGCATGTGCTTGCCTCCGGGAAGAGCTTTTGAAGGCTTCAGAAGGATTTGATGCAAAAGGATGTGCAGCCAAAAGAGAAAAACAGGGTTTACATCAAGTTGGGTTTTCATTTCAGTAAGCCATTTGAAACGAAGGAGGCAACGTCTTTCCAAAGATGTCTTCTATGATTCAGAATTATTGGGTCCGGCTTAATTGGGTGCACGATGGAGTTAAAGAGCTATGTGACTGCTTCAAGTGTGTTTTGCGGTTCCCAGCATCACTAATTAGCTCCACAACATAAAGGTTAATGAGATAAAACATCTATAAATCAAGTTGATGGCTGATTCAAGAAGAAAGCCCCCAACTCCTGCTACACCATAACACTATAATTTCACTCTTTCAGGCTATCTATTTGATTAACCTTGATTATGTGTGAAGATATACAAATGTATAATTATAAAATTCATACTTAAATTATAAACTACCTTGCCCAAAGCTCCTTTCTACATTTAGCTGTTCAATACCCATAAAAAAATAAGTCAATCGTTAACAAGCACCAGAATTAATCATATTGGAATTAACTAATTTGATGAGAGGTTTAGTAGTGACCCTTCCCAAAGAGCAAAAGGCTGTTATATTCAAAAACTATTTTCCTTAAAACTTGGGAATCAAACCAACCCAGAAAATAAAACCATGGATTTTGCTGACTGAAGTTACAGGGGAATTTGGGGTTTAGAGACCATTCTGGAGAATCCTTTTGTAACTTTTGTAATCTGAAGGATTCTATTCCATTTAAATCCTCTGTTTGTATATGTGAGTTTGTCAGATGCATTTAACCAAAAGAAGAAGAAGAAGAAGAGGAAGAAGGAGGAGGAGGAGGAGGAGGAGGAGGAAGAGGAGGAGGAGAAGAAGAAGAAGAAGAAGAAGAAGAAGAAGAAGAAGAAGAAGAAGGAGAAGAAAGAAAGAAAAAGAAAGAAAGAAAGAAAGAAAGAAAGAAAGAAAGAAAGAAAGAAAGAAAGAAAGAAAGAGAAAGAAAGAGGAAAAGAGAAAGCAGCTCAGTCAGGGTAACCAGGCTCACATCTTAGCTCGACCACTTACTAGTTCTATGTCCTTAAGCAAGTTACTTACACATCTGTGCCTCAGTTTCTGAATCTGTAAAAGGGGATAATAACAGACTCTATCTCATAGGATTTGAGGACAAAATGTGAAAACTCATGTATATCACTTAGCACAGGGCCTGGCACATAGTAAATGGAAATTAAATTGATGATTATGAGTGACATAGGGCCTAACTGTACCTGGACTTTACTTCTTGAGCCCATTGCACAGAATGTTCAGTCTTGAAGCATGAATTTAGTAAGACAAAGTTCTTTGCAATTTATCGTGAAGGTATAGTTACTCATTATCAAGCTAGTTTGAGTGCAATATTTAGCAATTTCCTTTTGTCAAGGACTTGACAAAGGACTTGAGGCACCTTCTTTTCTCCGCCTCCCACGCCTTTGTTTTAACTTTAAAGATTAAAAGAATTATATTATGTCCGAGGCATGCAGATCCCTGGGAGATGGGCAAGTAGCCCATCATTTATATTTGATAGATGGGGCCTTGAATAGAAATAGCATTCCCTGTGCCATATTTTGAGCCTTTGGCTATACAGGAAATTTCTAGGTCTTCTGACATTCTCTGATCTTTCTGACTGAACCCACTTCCTCAGAGGAGCACTGGGAGCACATTCTCAGAACATCTATCTCATGTCCGGATCCCCCCACTGGGTGTGTGTGTACACCCGTATCGTGCACACTCCTGGCAGGCAAGGATGTTCTCTGCAGGTTAGGGTACCACGAGAGAATAGATGTGAGCAGGTTCTAACACAACAGTATCAACTATTGATTCTGACGACCACAGAGTAAACTCCATTCCAGGAGAAAGAGTCAAGGAAGAAGAGGAAGCTAAAACTCTGTAAAGAACAGGGCCTGGCAGCTGCAGCCCGGGCTAGCCCAGCCCAGCTGACCTTTGCTTAGTCTTCGAAGAACAACACGGGCTTGCGTCTGGCTATTGCATCAGCTGCTACCATCTGCCCTTCCCTTCCCCACCCTGGGAAGTGGTGAGGAGGGTTAAGTAACAGCCTGTGAGGCAACCACTCAGGCAGGGGGAAACCTGGGGGAGGCTGGCTCATTCTTTCCAGCCAGGCCCCACCCAACGGGTGATCCTTAAACCTAAGCCCACGAAGGGAAAGTACTCAACTGGTGCAGAGTCCTCCCCACTGGCCTGAAACTGCATGGGCTCCCTTCTCCCTCCACTTGGGCATATGCGGGGTCGTGGGCAGGATCTCTGAGCCTTCTGTTTGAGCCAGGGTGGGCTCCATAGGGCAGCTGAATCAACACTTTCCTTTCACAGACGATCAAAGTGAGGCCCGGGGAAATAACGTGATTTGCTGGGGGCCCACAGCTAGATTGCATCTGCTTGCTCTGACTACGGCCCATACCTCCTCTCTCCTGCATAACCTCAGGAACAGCTAAAGAACCACAGTGTTCAGACTTGGCCAATCTTCGGATGGAAGACAGCGCCAGACATGAATGTTCAGAAGTCACATAAACTGGCAAGTAGGATGCTTAGAAGATTCTGAGGAATGAGGTTGACATATATTGTGCACAATATGCAGAAGAGGAGGGTGGGGGGAGCTCACATGAGAACAGGCCAATATCAGGCTGAGCACAGGCAAAAGAGATTGTGAGGGAGAAGAGGGACCCATTCTGGAGCAGTCTCGGTGAGATTAACCTATGCCTGGCTCTGCCCAGGCCTCAAGCCCCCTGGATCCTGGGAAGGGCCAGGGCCGCTGAGGCAGATTGGCACATTCCAGGCCGACTTTGGCAGGGCTCAGAGCTCGCGAAAAGATCAGCCATCACCAGAAGGTATTAACATGGGACGCCAGAGTATTGGGTGGAGATCAGTAACTACAGATGATGTGTGCTGATTTAAAGGTTACACTAGAAGCTATAACCACACACAAATTCATGCATGTATTCTTTAAAAAAAAAAAAAACAACACTTTATTGGGGCACCTGGGTGACTCAGTTGAGTGTCCGACTTCAGCTCAGGTCATGATCTCATGGTTCATGAGTTCGAGCCCCACATCAGGCTCACTGCTATTTCACATTCTCTGTCCCCCTCTCTCTACCCCTCCCCCACTCACACTTGCTCGCTCGTGCTTGCTCTCTCTCTCTCTCTCAAAAATAAACATTAAGGGGCGCCTGGGTGGCGCAGTCGGTTAAGCGTCCGACTTCAGCCAGGTCACGATCTCGCGGTCCGTGAGTTCCAGCCCTGCGTCAGGCTCTGGGCTGATGGCTCAGAGCCTGGAGCCTGTTTCCGATTCTGTGTCTCCCTCTCTCTCTGCCCCTCCCCCGTTCATGCTCTGTCTCTCTCTGTCCCAGAAATAAATAAACGTTGAAAAAAAAAATTTTTTTTTAAAATAAATAAAATAAACATTAAAAAAATACTTTATTTAGGTATGATTGACATATAACAAGCTGAAAATATTTAATGTATACTTGATGAGTTTGGTGAACACACATATTCTGTATTAACCTGTAATTACACTGATGCTCAGTCTGAGGTAGCCAGCTTCCCCGAGCTACTTGCAGCTGAGGAGGGCAGCCTCGGTGAGCGCCTGTTCTTTCTGTGGTCTGCGTAATAACCACCTTCTTTGGCTTTTAACCTAAGGGCTCTGGCAACATCTGACGTCCTGCATTTTAAGCTCTCGCACTGAAAGTCTCTCTTGGAGCATGATACTGATTTGATAGACACTCGGGCTGTTTATGTGGCACGTGATTTTGCTGAAGACGACATATTATTTGACTGATTTTTAAACTGCCCACCATCTCAGGGCACCTGGGCAGCTCAGTCGGATGAGGGTCTGACTCTTGGTTTCAGCGCAGGTCATGATCTCACAGTGTGTGGGTTCGAGCCCCAGGTCAGGATCTGGGCTGGCAGGGTGGCACCTGCTTGGGATTCTCTGTTTCTCTATCTCTATACCCCTCCCCTTTCTCTCTCTCTCTCTCTCTCTCTCTCTCTCTCTCTCTCTCTCTCTCAAAAATAAATAGACATTAAAAAAAAAAAAGCCCTGCCCACCTTCTCATAGCCCCTCTGGACTTGAGAGTTCAGCCATGTTCTCCCGCTGACCAACCACCTTTCTGATTCAGGGCTCTACTTTTTTAATGTAATTACTTGTCTCAAATTTTCATAATCATCTCAAAGGGGCAAGAAGCATCTTCTTTTCAGCCTGATGTAGACAGTTTCCAGCTGCCAGTAAATGCTGGTACCTGTGGTACCCACCAGGTATCCTATGGGTATGGCCCTACCCGCTATGCGGGGGGTCCAGGGAGGGCCCTCAGGTCCATATGAAACCATGAAGATAGGGCTTCAGTGTGACCGTGGGGCTCCCCCCATTAGGCCATGTAACCCCTGGCACACCTAGTAAGTCATCCTGACACGTCATACGTCACCCTTCCTCAAAAGAATGTTGGATAAGCCAGAGCCTATGAGTTGGGCAGAGGGAGAGGACAGGGAGATGGTCCTGTGAGCGAGGGGTTTGGGCAGAGTCACAGTGGAGGAGCACGTGACAGGAGGAGCCTCAGACAGTGGAGGGAGGATCCAAACCAATCCTATCAGACAGTTTTTTATTTTCTCACCTCACAAAGTTTCACGAGTCAACTCAAATATTTTCTCTCTCTTCACCCCTAATGAGGAAGAAGGTAGCTAGTCCAAGGATTTGGAATTGGGGGCTGCTAATTTCCAAGTATGGGAAAAATCCATTCAAAACGAGCATTGGTACTCTGTCTTCATTTCATTCCTTGCATAGACAACATATTATTCCAAAGAAGGAGAGTTGGATAACAGAACATAAAGGGAAATTTGAAATCAGCTAGTCAACATCCTCATTTTGCAGATGAGAAAACTGAGAACTAGAGAAGTGCTCAAAATCACTCAGCCAGGAATTGCAGAACTGGTGGGATTAGAACTCTGTCTCCTAACTCAGTCTGTGCCTTTTCTTCCCTTCTACCCTGCCCACTACCCCTTCCCATCCCAGCTGCCCAGACTGCTTAGAGGTGAAAGTTTGCCTTGGAGCGCCCTCCTCTGGCTCTGGGCTGCTGGAGCAGTTACTGCCTAGGCCCGGGTTCTTGACCTTGAACCTTGAACTCTGCAACAGATTCACCCTCATGGCTGCTGAAAACAGATTGCTGGGCCTATCCTAGGAGTCTCTGATTCAGTAGGTCTGGGCCAGGGCCCAATAATTTGCATCTCCAACAAGATCCCAGGTGATGTTGATCTGCCGATTCAAAAACCACTTACTGAGGATGGTGCAGGCAGAGATCTTTTCTATCTTGGCACCAGAATACCTGGGTTCAAGTCCCATCTTTGTAATGGATGTGCTGTAACCTTGAACACAGTGTTACTTAATGTCTTGGCATCTCGGTCTCTTCATCTTATGATGGTAACTGTAATAACCACCCAGAGAATTAACGTAGAAAACAAATAAATCAGATGTAAAACTACCTGAGGATTGCTGTACCGATGCCGTGTGAACACAGATTCACAGATACGTTACCCTTGTCTGGAAAGATGGCACTGTGGGCCAGGGAATGCCCACGGTGACAGCGTGTTCTTTTAATGCCACTCAAAAATACCACAAATCCAGCAGAAATGGGGTTCATTCTTACACAAATATTGCCTGGGGAATTATTAGGGCCCTGCACTGGATTTACAAAGGTGACTGACACAGTCCCTGCCCTGGAGGAGCGACTAAGGGGAAGATAAACATGCAAATCCTAATAACTACTTACTGGGTGATGAGCCAGGGAAGGAACCCTGTGCCTGGAGCACAGAACAACCAACCCTGTCTGGGGAGTCAAGCAAGATTTGAAGAGGCATCTGACTTTTGAATAGGGTCTTGAAGAACAAATAGGAGTTCTTTAAGAAAGGGAAATGGCAGGGGGCACTCCAGGCAGAGGGAAAAGCATATGCAAAGAGGTCACAGAGGCGTGAAAATGCATAACATATTCAGGGCGATAACAGTAGTTTTATGTAGCTAGAGCCCAGCCAGGTCTGGGGAGAGATAGCAGAAGAGGGGATTGGCAAAGAAGGCTGAGGCAAGATTCTGCAGAGTCCTGGATGCCGCGCTAAGAAGTTTGGACCTGATCATGGGTCTGGTGGGAAGCCACTAGAAGACACCCACCTACTCCTTGGAGGATTCTTTGGAAAAAAAAAAAAAAAACCCTAACGTATCCCCAAGATGAAAATTTATGAGCCAAGGTACTTCACCACCCTCCTCTGCACCCCCAGAGCCTCTGAGCCTCCTCTGCCAGGAAGCCAAGCCCAGAAACGCCTCCTGAACTGGGTGGGGGCCCTTGGGAATGAGCTTCCCTGGAAGGCACAGGAACACAGGAGCAGCCTCTAACCTCTTACCTTCATCAGATAGGCGGCACTTTCCGAAGGTTTCCTCATTCCCTCTCCCCTTGGGTGTGGAGTCACTGGGAGAACAAAAGACTGTTATCTTAAACTGAGAAGCCTTGGGAGGGGAGGAGGGAGGTGCAGGCGCCCTTGGGGTGGGAGAACAGCACCCTGGCGGTGGCGGTGCGCTGACGCAATCCGGGAAGAGCCCAGTGGGAACCTACACCTGGGGAGCAAGCCCCTTGCCTCACTGACCTCTCTGAACTACGGACAGATTTGGAGCTGGTAGAGCCCTGAAAGGTCATCTGCTCCAGATTCCTCCTTTACACTCAGCAGTCAAGTGAGCCGCCTGAGATCCTGGAGATCCTGGCCAGCTGACACCTCGTAGCCCTCTCCCCACCAAGATTTAAAGCCCCAGTCTTTCGGAGACTGGTGGTCTCTTTATCCACTCACTGACCTCCTGCCCCTCTCCTGAGTCTCTCGCATAGTCCCCGGCCAGCCAGATCCCTGCCCCTCTTTTAGAGTCAGTCTTCTGTTTCCAAATAGGCATACAGCGGTGTGCCCGGAAAGTGGGCGCTGCTGTTTCTGAAACCGGCAATGGCAAGAAAAGGGGACAAACTGCTATTCTGAACTGCATGGGTTTGGGTTTTTATGCCAGTTCCTCTGTCTCCTGTGGAGGTGGATGCAGATTGCTCTGGCGGGAATAATCCCTTTTGTTTTTAGGAAAACATTTTAATAGGTCTTTGGGTTATGCAAGGATAAAATTTCAACCTCTTCTGGAAATGAGACAAAGCAACTGGGAACAATGTGAAGCTACAGGCCCTGCATCATAATTGTAGAGGGTAGTTTTCCTTCGGAATGAATGGCATCTCTTCAGGGTTTAGGAGGGAATTTTCTTAAATGCTGTAGCCTGGCCTTAGCTGTGCTTTGAGGAGTTGCGGGAGGGACCCCTCTTGGCTTCAGAAGAGAGGAGGACTGAGCTGGTGGTCGGCAGGGAGGGCATCCCAGTCCCAGTGGGATTCCCAGGAGGCCTCACAAACACGGGAGGAGGGAACCCAGGAAAGGGCTGAGCCAGGCCCCGGGTTGTTCCTCTTCGTTGCGGGTTGTGATCTGTTCCTCTCTCTGGCAGGGCTATTGAGACCATCGAAGCCAGTCCCAAACCACTGAGCTCTTTCTGAAAAGACCACAGAGACATGTAAAACTGGCACCTCCACCTCCCAGTTCCCCTGCCACAGCCCACCCAGAGTGGAGTAGGAGCCCCTCTGTGAGAGCACAACCTCCCTTTCTTTCAACTCTGTTCCGTGAGGGGCCCCCAGGTCTGGTGGGATATGGACAAAACCAGTAGTACCTTTGAATTGCTAAATGTTTTCCTTTGAAAAATTTCTTTTTTCCTCAACACTATAGTTTGATAAGGTAAAATACTGTATTTTGAAAAAAGTTCTGGGAAACTGGATCCTCGCAGGATTAGGGATGCATGTCCTGCCAGGCATACAGAACTGGGTTTAAGGCAATAACCAAAGGCAGGAATAAAGGGCCATTTGGGGGTTAAATCACTTCTGCCTTATATTAGTGTAAAAATTACACTAATCTATTATTTATATAATAATATAAAGATTACAAATATATTACTATATGTTTATATTATTTTATAGCATAAATATATTATAAAATAATTAAAAACAATCATTTCTAACAGAAAAATCCATGTTAATATGAATGTAATACACCACTTTATAGAAAATATAAATAATGCATCAATGGTAAAAGCCATAAATATCACCAGTTATCCCACCACCAAAAATTAATTGATGTTAACATTTTAGGATACTCCTTCAGAGCTTCCTCTATGCATATCAACAAATAACTAGACATACTGAACATCCACCCACACTTATTTTACAATCCAAATAGAAAGAGAACATGCTCCTTTTTCAATAGTTCTAGCAATAATCCCAAGGCCAACTCTGACTGGCCCAGCTCGGATCATGTGTCTAGAGTCTAGAACCCACAAAAGCCCATTTAATGTCCGCGATAGTTTAAGTTAGTGTATACTTTTTTGAGTTTTTATAATTAATGGATAAATGAGACCATGCATGTGGAAGCTCTTTGCAAATGTCATTATGAAAATCAATGATTATAAACATTATTATCAATATCACCGCCCTTCCCCCACCCCACCCCACCCCCGCCTCTCGGCATCCTTCTTTTTCTCTTCTCCTTGCTTTATCTGTTTTTCTGCTTTCTCCTCATCCCACCAAGTCCCTGTTGCATCTGGGTTAACTAGGCTGTGGTGGACTGGTGAGGAGACCAAGTACTATTTATAGCAGCGTTTCCGTGGGCAGTGTGGTGTGTGGTGATATGGGAACACACCATTAAAGGGATACTTCCCTCTCTCACTGCAGCCAAAGTGGCTTCTGATAACTGAGTCTAGAGTGAGGAAATATGTGGAGAACACACTCCTCTCCCACAGCAAAGGCAAGCCCTGCCTTTTACACACTGTCTGCTCAACAGTTTAGGGCACAGATTTTGGCAGAATAAGAGTTTGTCACTCAAGGACTTTCTGAGATGGATACATTTCTTGTCAGCAAACCCCCAGAAGGATATTTCAACTGGAGGGAAGTTAGAGAAAAACAACCAACATGACCCAAAGCCTGGAGAGGGTATCTACGTGAGAACTGGCATTTTAGTTTGGCAAATCGAAGGCTGGGAACAGATCAGGGACTGTAAGAACAAAATGACATAAAGTCCTTCATAGAATTTTAGACACTTGAAGTAAACAGTTTCAGAAAAATTGAAACAAATTCCTACTTTAAAAAGTGAGCAATTGACAATACACATATACTGGGAATGATTAAGTCAATGGCTGGCAGATAGTGAGAGCCAGATTTCTTTCTTTCTTTCTTTCTTTCTTTCTCTTTCTTTCTTTCTTTCTTTCTTTCTTTCTTTCTTTCTTTCTTTCAGTTTATATTTACAAAGAAGGGGAGAAGGCTAGAATGATCTCTGTATTAATAAATTAGAGTTGAAGACATCAATGGGAACCCATGCTTAACTTAATATAGATAGGGAAATCTAGATTTCCATATAGATATAGAAATATAGATATTGGAAATATTTATAGATACTATTTCCTTATTATGTCAGAAGAAAAGACCTAGAGTGAATGACATCCCACTAGAAACAAGCACATCTAGTACCCAGATCTTGGTTTCTAACACCATTCTCCGGTGAAAAGACTAGGCCACCTTGGAGAAATGGTTGATTCTAGAACTGGGGCAGGAAATATACAGGCTGACCCATGAGCATCTAATAGTACCAGAAAATAAGGAAGTGCCCCCAAAGTTCACAATGATTGGGAGAGGGGGACACAGAGGGACACAGGAGCCAACTGAAAGGGCTCCCACTGGCCAAAACTGGAACAATTTGAGCAAGAAAATAAAGTAGTATTATATTATAATCCAAAGTATAAAATAAATATCTGTGAGTCTATACTGATATCAATAAATAAATAAATGAGGAAGAATAGGTAAATCTCACAGAAGAATTCCAAATAATTTATGTTGCTATGTGGTATAACTCCCTACTCCTTAGGTGTTTGTGGGCTGCCCATAGTGACTTCCTTAAAAAGAGGAAAATTTGGAAAGGAATGGGGGTGGAAGTAACTCTACAGTGCAGATACCTATCAAATGCCAGCTTAGCCAGGTAATCAAGGTCGACACCAACAGTAATAAGTCATGTTGATAGGTATGCACCTTTGATATGATGGGACAAGAATGGCACTTCACCTCAGTGGTCTTCCTCCAAAAAAATCCATAACTCAAGTTTCATTATGAGAAAGGCATCAGATGAATCCCAGCTAAGGCACATTCTACAAAATATCTGACCAATACTCTGACACTAATAAAGTCATCAACAACAAAGAAAATCTGAGAAACTGTCACAGCCTTGAGGAACCTAAGGAGACATGACAACTAAATAATATAGTATCCTGGATGTGACCCTGCAACAGAAAAAGGACATTAGGGAAAAACTAAAAAAATCTAAATAAAGTTTGCACTTAGTTAATAATAATGAGTCAATATTGGTTCATTTATTATGTATCATACTAATGTAAGATATTAGTAATAGGAGAAATTGGGTGTGGAGAATTCTGTCCCATCACGGCAATTTTTCTGTAAATCTAAAACTATTCTAAAATAAAAGGATTATTTTTTTAAAAAGTAGGTGATTGTATCATGCACCCAAATGTTAATATTTGATTATTTCTGGGTGGTATGATCATGAGTGCTTGCTTTAATGTGCTGCTTAAATTTTCTACAATGTACTGTTTATAAAATCTGGAAACATTTAAAAAAAAATTTTTTTAATGTTTTATTTTTGAGAAAGACTGAGTGTGAGTGGGGAAGGAGGGGCAGAGAGAGAAGGAGACACAGAGTCTGAAGCAGGCTCCAGGCTCTGAGCTGTCAGCACAGAGCCCCATGTAGGGCTTGAACTTATGAGCAGTGAGACCATGACCTGAGCCAAAGCTAGATGCTCAACCAACTGAGCCACCAAGGCACCCTTGGAAACATTTTTTTTAAGTAAGTATGAACTTCTAGTTAGAGACAAAAAATTGATCATATAGCTTTATCTTCTTTCCCTCCACATGCCCACAACATTTTTTTGAAAGTATAGGGGTACCTGGGCAGTTCAGTCAGTTAAGCGTCTGACTCCATTTCACTCAGGTCATGATCTCATCATTCATGAGATCAAGCCCTGTGTCAGGCTCTGCGCTGGCAATGCTGAACCTGCTTGGGATTCTCTCTCTCCTTCTCTCTCTGCCCCTCCCCTGTGTTCACACACAGTCTCTCTCTCTTTCTCTTTCTCTCTCTCTCTCTCTCTCTCTCTCTCTCTCTCTCTCTCTCTCACTTTTCTGGGAATACAGAGAATAGAAATGAGGACATTAGTGAACAAGAGAGTTAGTTAAGCAATTTGGGAATGATTAAAAGTGGCTGGAGGAGAGGTAACTGAATTAGTAGAGTAGGTAAAACTAAGACTCAGAAGGGCCTGGAGAAGAAACTGATGGTGATGAGAGAAGAGATTCTACCAATAGATTCCAGAGAGATGGGGAAATCAGAGGCAGTGGGTGTTGCAAGAAATGGGTTGGAAGCATGGGTTAAACACTAGGGAATTGGTTGAAAA
This sequence comes from Herpailurus yagouaroundi, assembly GCF_014898765.1. NCBI lineage: Eukaryota > Metazoa > Chordata > Mammalia > Carnivora > Felidae > Herpailurus > Herpailurus yagouaroundi. The sequence continues at coordinate 22,550,466 of NW_024412419.1, read as the reverse complement.
AGACATATAGACAGGGGCCCCTGGGTGTCTCAATCTGTTAAGCATCTGACTCTTGATTTCAGCTTATGTCATGATCTCATGGTTTGTGGGATCAGGTCCTGTGTCAGCTCCACAACAACAGCATGGAGCCTGCTTGGGATTCTCTCTCTCCTCTCTCTCTGCCCCTCCTTCCTCTCAAAATAAATAAATAAACATTTTTAAAAAAGATATATGGACAAATGCCCTCTAAATCCCATAATCAGGCAACTATGTCCCTACAAGAGACTAGAAGTTTTTTTCTCTAGAGAAATTGAAACAGAGCACCTCCAAATTCAGGGATTCCAGCAACAATAGAGGAGAAGTTGACAGGCTGAAAATAGGGAGATCAAGTGTAAGTTCACATGTTAATATTAGGGTCCTCTGCCAGACACCTTCCACTACCCAATTCCCATAAAGGGACTGTCAGGTATATGTTCCCTGGGTAGAAGATTAGAAGATTCTTCACTGGAAAACATGTACTAGCTCCAAAGAGAAATCCTCTAAGCAATGACTATTCATGATCTCCCAACGAAATGGCCTGAGAGTGAAGTTCACCAGTCAAATCCTGTCACCTCTCTACATTGCACATACATAGTTGCCAACCACATTGATGCTTCATTGTTTATAGGACTGGATAGCCCAGGATCACCAGAGATTTGCAGAAGGTATCCCACATGAAAGAGAGACCAAAGAAAACAAACATTTAAAACAGAAAATGAACTCAAAGGAAACAGAGATGAAGAAAAAAAATTTTTTGTATCTGTTTAATTAATGGTCTCAGATCTAAAAGAAGATGCACTTCCATGAGAAAGAACAGGATGGTTTGAAAAAGGAATAATCAAAGGAAGAGCAAGAGCAATTTGAAATTTAAAATGTGATAGCTCGAAGATTCAACAAAATAACAGAAAAACAAAGTTGAAGAAATATCTGAGAGAGTAGAATAAAAACATCAGTGAAAGTTAGTTTTAGAGGAAAGACTTTTAGAGAATTATCCAAGGTGTTCAGACATCTGTATTCAGTTTCAGAAAACAAAAGATAGGAAATCATTATTTTTTAGTAATAATAATGTAAAACAATTTCCCAGAAGTAAAGGAAATAAATCCCCAAACTAAAAGTACCCTATGAATGTCCAGTGGAATAGAAGGAAAATACCAAAGCAATAATTTTACACTTCAGAATGCCAGGATAAAAGACATAACCTAACAGTTTCTAGAAAGAAAAATCATGCCGTGTGTGAAGGTGTAAAAAGCTGTGGCATCAGACATCTTAGCAGTACAGGATGCGAGAGGACAGTAGTGCTGGACACCCAAAGTTTTGAGTGGAAATTATTTCTATCCTATAATTCTATACTTATCCAAATAAAGGATAAGTATAAGTGTGAAATAAAGATATTTTCAGATATGTAAGAACTCAAAATTTTTTCCTCCCACACATCTTTTCTTAGGAAGATAGTGAAGGATATGATTCAGTGAAATGAAAGACTAAGCCAAGAACAAGAAACAAAGGGATGCCAGAAAACAGAGAAACAATCCAAAGGATAAGACTGATAAAATGAAGTACTAAGATGACACCTGAGCCCCAGGTATAAAGGGCAACCCATCCAAATTGAAGTAAGATGAAAGAAGGAATAAAAGGGAGGCCTCCACGGGTGGAGGGCAGGAAAGATAGTGATAGATTATTTGATACATTTGGACATTTGGAAAGAAACATCACTAGATGTTTAACAGATGCATAGAAAACATTTTTTTTAAATGTCAGCAATAGTTATTAAAAAAGAAACTAAGCAAAAGAAAAACTATGGCAAAAAAAGAAAAAAAACTATGGCAACAGTTAACTACAAGGAAAACACAAAGTTGGAGGGAATGTAATTTATAATATTGTTCAGCAGTAAATACAATTTACAGAGTCAAAATAGACATTGACTATTGACTTAATTTTTTTAAATTGTATTACATTTACATGGTAACATTGGAGAAAGGAAAATGTAAGAAAACTAATAACTTTAATTACCATGGAGGAAATTGACAGATAGTGTCAAGCTATGCATAGGAAGACAAGGCAAGACAAATGCCTGACTGATACAACCAGTAAAATATAACGGGCCACTCTTAGATTTAGACAATCACTCACATAGAAAACAAAAAGAAGCCAAAGGTGCCAGCTCCCTATGGTCCTTGTCCCAGACACCAAAAAGGATGACACTGAAACAAAGGGTCAGGATGACTAAAACATGAGCGGTAGGAAACCTGTTGTTGAGGGGCCAATTCTAGACTGTGGCTAAGCAGTTACATGTTCTGCAGCTCTAGTCTTAGGTATGCTTTAATGGTTTGGAAAATAGGAGTGAGGAAGTCTCCTAGATCATAGCCAGAAAGATCAAAGAGATAGCATTAAAAAAAAAATTAGCACAACTCCTATAATGAGAATTCTGGGATAGAAAAACAAAATGTCAGGAAAAAAAAGCCCAAGTATATCACTATACCATGAATCTTAATAAATATACATTAATTAAAATTAATACTTCCAATTAGATCTTTTAATCAAAATCCAGCTACTCGGTAAGAGAGGAACAAGCTTTGAAACAATAATATAAAACACATGCAAATAAAGACACAGAAAAAGATATACCAAGCAAATATTAACCAATAAAAAGCTAGTTTTAATTCAAAGTTAAAGTAAAATAAAACATAATTTTGAGCTTTCTTTTCTTTAGTTCTTTATTATGTGTGGTATGTTTATTACTCCAATAAAGCCGACACAGAAATTGCTGCTACATAGAATTGAGGCTCTGCCATACCAAAGGAAAAAGGGAAAGGAAAAAGAAAACAGTACAGCATGTGGTAATGGCTTTGGAGCTGGGCAGAGGGTAGTGAGGAAAGTTTTACTGGAAGCTGAAAAAATGGTGACCAATGTGTTGCAGTGGTGCAACATTTGAAAAACTTGTGTGTGATCATTTGAAAGACTTAGGTACCTAATGAGCTTGTAGACTTTTTTAAATTTTTTTTAATGTTTTTACTTATTTTTGAGACAGAGAGAGACAGAGCATGAGCAGGGGAGGGGCAGAGAGAGAGGGAGACACAGAATCCGAAGCAGGCTCCAGGCTCTGAGCCATCAGCCCGGAGCCCGATGCGGGTCTAAACTCACAGACTATGAGATCATGACCTGAGCCGAAGTCAGACACTCAACTGTCTGAGCCACCCAGGCGCCCCTGAACTTGTAGACTTAAGTGAAGAGGACTTGAAACAATTTTTAGTAGTGTATCCTGGTTAGTACTACCTGCATTTGACAATGTTCTACAAGACGGAAGAAGGTTTAGAAAATAATTGGCTGGTTTTCAAGAAAGGATGAAAGATTAACAGGGAATTCAGAATTCAGGGACTTGCAGGGTTGAAAGATCAGTAGAAAAGCAGAGAAATGCTGCATGCAACAAGGTCAATTAAAACACAGCTTTGGGGTAAACATTTTTGTTAAAACTGCTAAATAGAACTAGACCAAGAGCCCACCCTGCCAAAGAGAGTGTGCAGTGGATCTGGCTCTTGCCCTGTGTGTGCTCCCCCATGAGAAGCTACTCTCTCAAGGGAGGCACAGAAGAGTCCCAGTTGTCACAGAAGTCACCTACTGAACTGATGCCACTGTTCAGGAGTGTGTATTCAGACCCATTCTCCCACCTTCTGAGACTCCCCAAGATCTCAACCTGAGTTGAAGGCCACATCTGGGCCCAATAGGCCAAGATGGAGGATGAGGAAGATGGAGACCGCACCACACCAGTTGATGGTCTGCTCTGCCTGTTTTGCTTCCTGCTCCACGGTGCCAGAGTGCATGGCTCTGCATCAGGGCGAGAAGCAATGCTGGTAACTGAGGCAGACCTATAGAGAGAGCATGGGGGAACACAGGCAAAGCACTAAGAGAAGCTACAGAGATGCAAAGCACCTATTCACATAGGAAGTCTCAGAATAAACCAGCACCCAGAGAGATGAATGGGTGGATGAAATCCTAACATGGAAGGTAGGCCAGGAGATATCAAACTCAGAGATAATCTTTGTGCCTGGGACTAGGAGACAACAGCCATGGGTTTGGACATGACCATCCTGAATAGCTACCACGTTTTCACAATCATCTCCCTGCCATCCCCACCCATCTTGTTCCACCAACATTGCCATGCAAAACAAAGACTTGGGTTAAGAAGTGCTCCCCTACCTCACTGAGTACTGAGCTAACTATAGGATATTGTAATTTTAAAAGAAAATTCACAATCTAAGGGTAAAATTGGTTACCTGAGCAGGTTTTCATTTATCTGGTCATTAGTTCAACAGCAAGTATTTCCTGAGACCTTCTCATGGGCCACATAGCACATTGGAAACATGCAATAAATAACATGACCTCTGCCCCCGAGTCATTTGGAGTTAGAGAGGAAGAAACAACACTAAAGCAACTAACTTGTTTAAAAGAAAAGGCAAAAAATAACAAAAACAAAACCAAAAAAACCAAACCCACAAACAAACAACTACCTCTAAACAGAATAAGATAGCCCCCAGTAAATTCTTTCAATTGAACACAAAAAGAGTATAACAGGTTTCCACAGAAGCAGATTAACTCAAAATACTTGCAATGAAGTCTAGAAGGAGGCAATTCTCCAAAAGAATTATGGGTACAGCTATGAACACACAAAGCTCCTGAAATCAAATAGTTAAAAAAAAGAAAAAGAAAAAGAAAAAGAAAAAAGTTTTGAAAGAATTGCATTGTCACAAGAGCCACCAACCTGTGCTAAAAGAAACTGTGGCATCTTGAGATGTGAAATGAACTTTGAGCCACTGTCCCATACCTGAGAGTGAGTACCTCCCTAAATTCTGTTAATGAGATTTGGAGAATTATCCACACAGAAAAGCTGACCTTATAGAAATTTTCTAACATAGCAAAATAGAGAAAATAGTATAATGAAACTCCCTGTAGCCATTATTCAACTTCAATAATTAGGGAATGTTATTTCAACCCATTCCCCCATCTTTGTCTTGGATTATTTTGAAGCAAATCCAAGATCTCTTTATCATTTCAACTGTGAATATTTCAGTATATGTCTCTAACAGCTAAGAGACTCTCTTTAAAAATAACCACAATGTCATTATCACACTTAAATTTTTTTTTGCCTTGAACCTATTTTTTTAAATTGTGGTAAAAAATACATAACATAAAATTTACCATCTTAACCATTTTTAAGCATACAGTTCAGTAGTGTTATGTATATTCACACTGTTATGAAACAGATCTCCAAAACTTTTTCATTTTGCAAAACCGAAACTCTATACTCATTAAAACACCTCTGCTTCCTGCCCCACCCCCACCCCAGTCCCTGGTAACCATCAGTCTACATTCTGTTTCTATGAATTTGACTACTTTAGATGCAGTATTTGTCCTTTTGAGACTGCCATATTTGACTGAAAATAATGTCTTCAAGATTCATCCATATAGCATGTGACAGGATTTCCTTCCTTTTTAAGGCCGAATAGTTCCATTGTATGTATACATCATATTTTGTTTATCCATTATTCATCCATTGATGGACATTTGGGTTGCTTCTACTTCTTGGCTACCATATCACACTTAAAAATTCTTAACAGTTTTTTAATAACATATTTGCTTGATATATCTTTTAAGTCTCATTTAAGACTTAAATGATCCCTCCCTTTTTATTCTCTATATAAATATTTATATATACTTTGTACATATTAAATATTATACAGTAAATATAAAATCTTAAATTATATTTTTATATGATATGTATATATGAAACTGTCATTTTTTAATAGAATTTCCCATAGTCTGGATTTTGCTGATTGCCTCTGTGTAGTGTTAGAAAGAAAACCACAGGCCCAAGATGGAGTAACTTGCCCCCAGGACAGCAAACCAAGACTTACTGCAGTTTCAACCTCCCCAGGAGTGGAATTTTAAACCAATCAATCTGGAATTTTCTGGTCAGCACCAATGAGGTAATCTGTCACATGGGCCCTGTCCATCCTCCAAAGGAAGATGAGGTAATGTGCAAGATAAGACCTCTCCCCAACCTCACCCTAAGGGAAGGTGACCTTGCCTGAAACAAGCTTTTCTTTTCTTTTGCTAATAACTGGTTGCCCCATGTTCCTTATAAAAACCTTCCATTATGGGGGGCACCTGAGCGGCTCAGTCGGTTAAGTGTCTGACTCTTGGTTTTGGCTCCAGGTCAAGATCTCATGGTTCATGAATTCAAGCCCCATGTCTGGCTTGGGATTCTCTCTCTCTCTCCTTCTCTCTCTGCCCCTGCCCCACTCACTCACTCTCTCAATCTCAAAATAAATAAATAAACTTTAAAATAAAATTAAGAAACCTTCCATTTTGTACAACTCCTGGAAGCTCTCCACTAATTGCTAAATGGGATGCTGCCCAATTCACTGAAAGACTTAATAAAGCCAGTTAGATCTTCAAACTTACGTGTTGTTTACATCTTTCTTTATACCCTGTATTTCCTGTGAATTGATAAATACGTAGCATTTTTATTGATTCAGGTTCAGCTTTTGGCAAGAATAATAGATTGTGTTGTATACATCCATCAGGACTCATGTTATATCTGATGTCTCTCTCTGTGATTTTATTGGCCATTGATAATGGGCATTGCTATCTCAGTGTTTTTCAAAATGATGATATTCTAAATGTTACTCCTTTTTTATTAGCTGGAATACTTCTTCAACCTTTTAGTCAGCCTGAGATAGTTCATATAGGAAGGAGGCTAACTGCTTAATCTTTTCCTTTTGCCAGCTTTCAGAATTATGAGCTGTGCTCATAACATCCTCCAAAGATGACTATTTTTTAAATAATAATATTAATTCGGGGTTTAAGATATTTCCTGTGTTTTAACTTAGTGAAGTTATCATTCTTATTGACACTTAAATTACCCCATTTGGGGCCAGTGGGAGCCTCTTCAAGTTGTTGCTACAGCTCTTTTGACAAGACCCTAATAGTCTTTGACAGCTTCCTTCTATTTGGTTTGACAAATTTTTCCACACTGTACATTATCCCTATCCTATAATCAGCCATTTCCCCCAAGGAGGCCCGGTCTTTGTAAAATGTGGTATTTAGAAATCACAGTCTGGGAGTTAGAGGTACTCATTGTTACTGGGTTGGTTATTGTTTCTAGGACTTCTCAGGTGACCCCACTGGGAGATCATTTCAAATTGAACGTAAATCCATACTTACATTTCCAATGCAAATTTTGGATTTTTGCTTAATTTGTCTGATTTTTATATTTGTATCTGTCTTCTTTCTCTTACTTGGAAAATCTTGGATTCTAATGGTGTTAACACAATCACTTATTTTCTTCATTTTACCTAGGTATAGTAGTTTAATAATAATAATAATATTAATATTACTAACAATATGATTAGCAAAAGTTTAATATTTATAGGGTTATAGTGTTTTCTTTTATTATTTCATAGGGTGCATTCTTCTATAGTCACATCCTCAAATTACTGTGCTTTAAGGTCTCTTGAAACAATTCCCCGAGTTTTGTAACCAATTTTTTAAAGTTGGCTTATTTATTTTGAGAGAGAGAGAGAGAGACGGGGGAGGGGCAGAGAGAGAGAATCGCAAGCAGACTTCCCACTGTCAACATGGACTCGACACAGGGCTGGAACTCATGAACCATGAGATCATCACACGAGCTGAAATCAAGAGTTGGACGCTTAACCAACTGAGCTACCCAAGTGCCTCATGACCAGTTTGATACATGATATCATTTCTTTTTTAAAAATTGCTTTCTTGGGGCGCCTGGGTGGCGCAGTCGGTTAAGCGTCCGACTTCAGCCAGGTCACGATCTCGCGGTCCCTGAGTTCGAGCCCCGCGTCAGGCTCGCGTCAGGCTCTGGGCTGATGGCTCAGAGCCTGGAGCCTGTTTCAGATTCTGTGTCTCCCTCTCTCTCTGCCCCTCCCCGTTCATGCTCTGTCTCTCTCTGTCCCAAAAATAAATAAACGTTGAAAAAAAAATTTTTTTTTTTTTAAAAATTGCTTTCTTCTATTTTAATTGTTTTATAAGTATGTAAATATGTGTATGGCTCTGAAGTCAAAGTCCATAAAATCACCTATTCAAAGAAGTCTGGCATCTATCAATGACCCCTCTGCTCAGTCTCTCTCCCAGAGAGAACTATTTTATTTTTTAGTTTGTTTTTTTATGTTATGGTTCATTCTGCTTTTTAAAATATAGGCAAACACATAATTTTTTTTAGATAAACAGTAGCATACAATATATATTTCCTCCTGTCTGCTTTTTCATCTTAACAATATAAGTTAGAAATCACTCTATAGAAGCATATGAAGATGTCACTCATTCTTTTTCACAACTACGTAGTACTCCATTGTGTAGCTATACCAAATTGATTCAAGTGGTCCTTTATTTAAGGGCAAAATAAAATAAAAATTAAGGTAAAAAGCACTGTAAGGGTCAAAGTGGTACGTTTCACACTGATAAAAGGAACAATTCACCAAGAAGATAAAATAATTGGGAATTTGAATGTATTTAACAATGCAGCCTTGAAATAGATAAAATCCAAAAGTTACCAAGGGAATTTTACACATCCATAAAGATATTTTGTTCATTTGTTTCATAGAAAATGGTTAGCAATATCCCACCCGGAATGTCAGAATACTTCTTAGATGCAGCCATTGCATACCTGACCTTCCTATTTCTGTCTTCCCTCATGCAATCAATTCTCCATACTGAAGGCAGAGTGATTTCTCTAAAACATGTACTGGAGCATGCTTAAAACCCGGCAATGATTCTGTGCTAAAAGGTGCTAAAAGGCCCTGCTGCTCTGGCCCCACATTTGTCACTGGCCACCTTCTCCACACTCCCACTCTCACTGTCTTAAAGCTGGTGACACTAAACTGGTTTGTAGATCCTTAGTGCGGACCATGGTGTCCCCGGCCTTGGGGCTTTTGCATATGTTATTTCCTCTGCCTAGAACACTGCTCATCTTTTCCTTTCCTTTTCCTTCTCCTCCTCCTCTTTCTTCTTCAAGATAATTCCTTCTAATCATTTAGGATTCAGCTCAGGCACCAGCCTTTCTGGCTCCACCAAACTGGGTGCTTCCTTAGATGCCCGACATTCCCTAACACCGTGTATTCACCCGCTGGCCTTGGGCCTTTCTCCATCTAGATTGTGAATGGAGTTCCTGAAAGGGCAGGGTTGTGGTACTTTTTAACCACTGTACCCCCAGTCCCTAGTACATGCCTAATATATAGAAAGACTTTTTTTTTTTTTTAATGTTTATTAGAGAGAGAGAGAGAGAGAACAGGGGAGGGGCAGAGAGAAAGGGAGACACAGAATCCGAAGCAGGCTCCAGGCTCTGAGCTGTCAGCAGAGTCTGACGCAAACCTTGAACCCACAGACCGTGAGATCATGACCTGAGCCAAAGTCAGACACTTAACCAACTGAGCCACCCAGCTGCCCCAAAAGGCTCAAGGTTTATTAAATAAATGAACAGTGGGCAGAGGTAGGAATTATATTAGATTTATGTTACCGGAGGAGAACAAAGGCCCAAAGATGGTCAAGAAACAAGTCAGAATCAGTTGGAGGTAAACTCCCTCAACTTTTGGTCTCTTAGCCAAGGCTCTGGCTTCAAGGTCTCATGGACCCATAGTGAGCTGTCTAAAACAAAACTGACTGTGTCCCTCACATGTAAAACACAAGTGGTATCTGGGAGTTTGATAAGCAAAGCAGTGCAAATGGGAGCTTTTCGGAGCTCCTGATCCTAGAGTGTCAGTCATACCTGGAATGGGTGGCCAAAAGCACGGAGGATGATGAGAAAAGTGACCCTCACACCAGCCCTTCCCTCCTGGGCTTCTACCCCAAAACTCCACACTCAGCATGTGCTCAGGTGACCCTGGAAAGTGTTCTGTGCTCCCCAAGCCTTTCCACTATACCGTGCAGGGTGAAAGCTGGCTTTCTGGAGCAGAAAGCTCCATCCTGGGGTGGGGAGAGTGTGTTGGGAGGAGGGGACAGTGCACAAGGGCAGGGGGATAACAGATGAGGCTAAATTAATTTTGGAAACCATTAAATCTCTGAAAAGAGAGCATGTTTTCGGCAGGGACAGTGAATCACTGTGATTTGCAGAAACAGGCACAAAGCAATTAGCCATCTGGATGCTGTGGCTTCCAGCCCCCCAACGGAAACTTCAAGTGAGCGGAAGGCTGGTCATTACCCAGCCCAGGCCCAGCTCTCCAGGCCCCACAGATAAGTCTGTGCCTCCAGCCCCTCCAGCCGGCTGGGAGCCCAGAGGCCTAGGACAAAGGGCAACTTGGCAAGAGTCACAGAAAAATAGGCAGGAAATCCAACGCCAGCCTCAGGGAGCCAGGACTACTTCCTTCTTCCTGCGAGCTCCTCTCAGAAGCCATCATGACTGAGTGAGCAGTTCATTCACTTGACAAGCATTGACAAGCATCGACAATCACCATCTCCCAGGCCTCGTGCTACTAGTACACAAATTATGACATTTCATCCACACGTCACGCACGGGAAGAGTTCCACCCCGTGAACAATGGCAAGGGGACCCCTCGTGTTGGTCCTCCATGTGGATAGACAGCACTCCCTGGAGTTAGGAAACACAGTAGCCTTGCCTGGGAGAGATTAGTATCTTTTTTATTCAATGAGTAAATAAAAGCTAAAAGAGATGAAGTGAACTTGCCCGAGGTAAGTGGCAGGATAGAGAATGTAACTCAATATTCCGTGCCCTTTTCTTAGATGATCCATATTTGCCAGTTCTGCTCTGTCTGGCTCATACAGTTATGAGAAAAAAATAATACACGTGGATGTGCAAGGGTTTTTGATAAACTGTAGAGTGCCATACGCAGCTGAACTATTCTTATCAGCAGTCACCCCGCCTCCAATGCCCTGTGACCCTGAGGGGCTGCCCCTCCATTCATTCCTAGAAGCTGCTAGGGAGTCCTGGCCAAGCCCGTCTAAGAAAAGGGTCAGCCGGCCTTTCCAGAGAAGAACATGCGATGAAGCAGCAAGAGCGCTTTGCTTGAGGAAGCCTGAGTGGACTGGACTGTGCTGTGATTTACAGACTGCGGTGGTTCTGGCACTGTTGTGCCATCAGGATGCACCACGCATGGCAGAAAGGCCAAATGCAGCGAAGTGCTGCCAGAGGGTGCCTGCTTCCAGGGAAGAGAGTGAAGCCAGGAAGGACGCTACCACCTAGACCGACTAGAGAGAGGTCAGTGCCCCCAAGCCAAGGCACCTGGGGCCTCCTGCCTGCCCACATTCTCTGTGGGACCATCGACCAACCCCTTATCGCTCCACGCTCTGCTGAAGTGTTGCCTCTGCAGAGCCTCAGCCAGGAGCTGTTTAGCCCAGCTCAGGACTCTGCAGTGGCCTGGGAGGCCCCAGACCTGGGTGGCCAGAAGGTTCTCATTTGCTGTCTCCATCTGCAGTCCATGCAGCTGCTGCTGGGAGTACCGGTTCTCTGATGAGGAAAAAGCTGGGTGAGACTCCCAGCTCTGCCTCTCCCTGGCTATGATGCTGGGTCAGAGGCCATTGACCTCTCCCCTTGTTTTTTTTTCATGTATAAAATGGGGTTAATGCTCCTCACAGGAGTCTGGGGAGGCCTGAATGAGATCACAGGTGCCCTTGGAGAACAGGCAGGTAATGGAACTGTTAGTGAAGAGAAGTTCCACAACAAGTTTTCCTGATTCAGCCACGGCTGCCACGTGGCACACAGGCTCGGGGTTGCCAGATCTTTTTATTTGTCAGTAAAATCAGAAATCTGGATTTTCATGTGAACTTTCCCAATTTTCAAAAGCCTGTGAGGACAGAACAGAGCATGTCTGCAGGCTGAGTGCGAGCTCAGAGGGCAATGACATTCCTACTGGTCTCCCGGCACACTGTGCTCAAAGTATGAGTGTCCTTCCTCCTCTCCCTGTTTTCCTCCTTTCTTCCTGGTTCCCTGAGGCTCTGCTTTTCCCCTAGTCGTGTCTGTCACCCACATTGTAAACAGCCGGGGTTAGTTCAGCTGTGGAGGGGCCTGAACTCAAGGCCACGGGTGGGGCTGAGAGAGGACAAACATTCTCAACAGAAGCAGGCTGGGTTCAGGCCACCATAAAGCCCCACCAAGCCTCTTTCCCAAGAGGGAAAGGGAAGGATGAGGAACAGGGATCTTCAATCACAAAACAAATGAATGAGTGAATGAATGAATGAGTGAATGCATGAACTAAGCACAAATGAAAGAGCCAGGGCTGCCTCAGACAGAATTTTGCTTGGCAGCTGTGGGGCAGGATTGAAGATTATGCTCTTCTCGATAATGTTGACAGAGCTTTGAGAAGGCCTCTTGCAAAGGTTGGTGGGGCCTTTGGCTGGGAGTCCTTGTGGAGCAAGCAGGCTCAGAGCCAAGTGAAGCAAACTGCCTTCCAGCTCCTGATCTCCATCTTGTGTTCTGATTAGAATCAGGCCTCAATCTCCTCCCCCAGAGCCTTCCAGAGAATCAAGCTGGGGCTGCCGGAAGCAGGAGTGCAGGGCGAGGCTGAGGGGGTAGGGAAGGGGGTGGGCACTTGCATCAGGGTCCTTCCCAGAAGGGGCAGGTCTTTCCTAGCACTGGGCCTGCTGGTCTCCCCCGCCCGCCCTTTCCCGGACATGCCATGCCGGTGTCCCTCACTGCAGTCTTTCCCAGGCGGGGAGCTCGGCCTGGTGGGCCCTCTGGAGCCCGCGGTGAAGCCACGCGTTCGCACGAGGTCCCGAACCACACCCCTCACTCTCTCTCCTGCTCCTGGAAAAGGCTGAGGAAGAAGCCCCCACAGAGCCTCTTTTCTTTCCAGTGTTACTTCTCAGCAGAACCACCAGGGGAGGAATTTTCCACAGGGTTCCCCCTCCCAGTGTCCAGGTCTGACTAGGTCACTTCAGCTTCAGCGTGCCCCTGAGCCTCCCCGGGGCCAGAAGGGGCAGGTCTGTGCCCAGCCACATCTCCTCCCTTCTGTAGCTACATGACTTGACCTCAGCGCCCACCAAAGGGACAGTGGAAACTCATCCACCCAAACATCAGATACAGTTAAACTGAGGGCTCTTTACACAGCAACAGAAAGATAACAGCGCTGAGGGACTGTTCCAGACTAGAGGAGACTAAAGAGAATGATCATTAAATGCAATGGGTGACTCTGGACAGCGTTGGGGGGGAGGGGGCCGGCAGGGGGGAACTGCCATAAAGGACCCCATTGGCAGCATTTAAATAATAGACGGTAATGTTATATTGGCGTTAAATTTCCTAAACTTGATTGTTGAAAAAAAAATGAAAACAAAAATGTCCTTAGTTTGTTTTCTCTGAAGTATTTAGGGATAAAGGGGCATATCTGCAACTTATTCTCATAAGGTTCAGAAGTAATAATAATAATAATTGCATTATTATTCCTCAAACAAAACATACAGTTAGAATAGGCCCAGCGATTCCACTCCTAGGTATATGCCCAAGAGAAATGAAAACATATGTCCACACAGAAACTTGTACACCAATGTTCACAGCAGCGTTATTCCTAATAGCTACAATGTAGAAACTGAACTCTCAAGTGGTAAATGGGTAAATAAAAAGTAGTATATATCTAATATACTGGAATGTTATTTGGCTATAAAAAGGAATGAAGTACTGATATATACTACAATATGCATGAGTCTTGAAAAGGTTATGCTGAGCGAAAGAAGCAAGCCACAGGGTTACCTGGCTGGCTCAGTCGGTTGAGTGCCTGACTCTTAATTTCTGCTGGGGTCGTGATCTCATGGTTCATGTGTTGGAGCTCTGAGTGGGGCTCTGCACTGACAGCATGGAGCCTGCTTCGGATTCTCTCTCTCTTTCTCAAAATAAATAAACATTTAAAAAAAGCAAGTCACAGAAATGACACACATGATTCCATTTATATGCTATGTCCAGAATAGGCAAATGAATCTATAGAGACAGAGAAGATTCATGATTTCTTAGGGCTGGGGTGAGTGGGTTTGAGGGGGTGGAGACAGCTAAAGGGTACAGAGCTTCCTTTCTGAGGTGATAAAAGTATTCTAAAATCGCGGTGATGGCTGCATATATCTGTGAATACACCAAAAGCCACTGACTTGTACAACTTACATGGGTGAATTGTATGGGATATAAATTATCCCTCAATAAAACTGTTACGAAAATAATAATATGTAGGAGTGCCTAGCTGGCTCATTTGGGGCAGTGTGTGACTCTTAATGTCGGGGTTGAGTTTGAGGCCCATGTTGGCTGAAGAGATTGCTTAAAACTAAAATCTTAAAAATAATAATAATATGTGTACATGTAAAGAGAGAGAAAATGAGTGATAAGAGTAAATGTGGCAAAACATTAATGACTACTGAATCTGGGAGAACGCTATTCAAAAGTTCATGGTATTTTTTTTTTTCTCAGTAGTCTCCATGCCCAACATGGGGCTTGAACTCACAACCCTGAGACGAAGAGTTACATGCTTGACCTACAGAGCCAGCCAGATGCCCCCATGGTATTATTCTTGCATCTGTTCTGAGTTTGAACATATTTCAAAGTAAAAGGTTGGATTTTTAGAGAAGCTTACCCAGTTACCCATCTAGAAGCTGAGTGCAAAGAGGTGGCAGTTCGGGTTCTGAAGTCCAACAACCTGGGTTCCAAGTTCAAGTTCACTGTTTACTAATTGTGTCACTGTAAGTGAATTATTTGACCTCTCTGGACCTCAGTTTTCTCATCTGTAAAATGGTAATTCTGTCAATAGTATTTATCAAAGAGAACCGTTGTGAATATTAGAGACAGTATATATACAGCTCATTTTGTGTATAGTTCTTAATTTATGTGGTAAGTGCTCAAGAAATATTAGTGATTATCCTTTCGAAACCAGTTTTCTAATAATTTATTTTTCCATTTGTATTACAAAAGTAACACATGATAATTACGGAAACTTTGGGAAATGCAGACATGCAAAGAAAGAAAAATCACCTGTAACCCCCAAATTCTGTGAAAATTGTTAACATTTGGGATGTTCTGGGTGGTGATATATTTATAGTATACATAATACAATATTTAGCACACTGCACATATTATTTTGTAACATCCTTTGTTCACTGTACATAACAGACATCTGCTGAGTATTTACTACATATAAGGTACTGGATTGAGTGCTGAGGATTCTGAAATGGATATGACAGATATCCAGTCCTTAGGAGTGAAGTCTAGAAGCAAAAGAGACGTATTAGCCAATAATTAGAAGACAAACTGACGAAAGCCACCGTAAGTAATAATAATAATAGAAGTTTTAAAAAGAGAAAGGCCCGCCTAACCCCAGTCTACAGGGAGGGTTTTTCAGAGGTTCTCGGTAGAAAAAGAGACATTTCAGACAGAAATGGGTAAGTACTGTCTGGGTAGAGTGAAAGATATGTGCAGACCAGCTGGGGCATGTTCATGGACTGTTGAGGCAGTGGATCATGGTGGTAGGAGGCAAGGAGGGATAGCAGTAGGGCTGAGACCAGATCATAAGGGAACCTGAATTCCATGCCAATGCTTCTGGACTACGGCACAGCCTCCAAGGGTTAGACTAGACCTCCAATCTTCTAATTCTCCCTCTTGTAATATAGTACTTAAAATCCCAACTTAGGAGGCAGATTGGCTGTGTTCAAATTCTGGTTGTGTTGCTTACCAGCTTTGTGCCCTTAACCTCTCTGAACCTTGATCTCTCACATGGACAATGGAAAAAAATTATAGAACCGAGCTCACTATGTTGTGAGAATTACATGAATTTACAGTAAGTTGCTCAGAGCAATGCTGGCATGTAATAAGCACTACGTATTTGTTATTATTTTTCACCTAACAGCACCTCAAGCCTCTCTTCTAGCAGCTGAATTTCCAGTAATTTACCTCCAAGAATGTGTTATAAAGGTAGATGCCCAGAGCCCTGGGGATCACAGGAGCAGGCCATTTATCAGAGCTGGAGCCTGGAGCCCCCTTCTAGCCAAGCCCTGGAAGTGAGAAGGCAACAAAGGAGGCTCCTTACTTCCGGGAGTCCTCACTATTATCTGATTCCCTCCTATCAGGAAGTTGTCCCTTGGGGCTGGGGCTGGGCCCACACAGCCGCCTGTCCTTTGAGGGGAAAGCTGTGATGGGAACACTTCTCCCTAGGGAGGAAATGGGCAGGGAATGACATTTGTGTCCCTACCAGTATGCAAATCATCTTGTGAGACAAACGATTTTGCAGGAAAACACATCCTGTTCTCTACAGAACATTTCCCCTGACGTCTGGGGGGAAACCAGTGGGGCGGCCAGGGCCAGAGCAACTGTTCAGGGAACTCCTGACCACTGGTCCTGCATTCCTGAGGGGACAGTAGGGTGGTGGAGAAGGAGGCCTGTAGGCTGGGCAGCCCCAGACTTGACAGCTGAAAAGGGAACTGGCCCAGGACCCCTCTTCAGCCAGGTTCTCCAAGCCAACAGGGAAAGCAGAGGAAGCCTGGTGGAGCAGTGCCTGGGGGAGCCAGTAGTCCTGGTGTCAAGGTCTGACTCAGTCCCTAACCCACTGTGTGACCCTGGACAAGTCATTTCTCTCTCTCAGGTCTGAGTTTCCTGATCTACAGAATGAGAGGGTTAAATTAGATAAAACATTTGCGACTTGGGGAACACAGACACTTAGGTCATAAACGGGCTTCCAGGAAATTGGTACCACCTTCAACTGTATGCAAATTTCCACGCAGGTTGTGTTTTTCTGGGGAGCTGTGCAAAGTCGTCATCAGTTCACAGAAAGGTCTATCACACAGACAAAAGTTTTGGGGATCTCTGGGGCCCCCTGAGCAAGCTGCGGGTTACACGGAAGTCTCTTAAGGACAAGGATATATCTTGTAACATCAGTGTCTTGTAGTATCTGGCACACAGTAGGTACTCAATAAATATAAACGGTAGGTAATGACCATAGGAAAGGGTGGAGGCATTTGCCGGTGGGAGTCAAGGTGGCCAATGGTTACGGGGCTGATGAGGGGACTGGGCCCTTGGGAGTGAAGGAAAGATGTCTGAAATGTGTCCCGGAATCTATTCCGGTTTTGAACTGTCTGGCTTGCATTTCTAGTCTCCACCAGACACGCACACCTCTAGCTCCCCTTGGGTTCTCATGGACGACTCAGCCAGGCCAAACTCAGCTCAAGGTTCAAAGGTTCAGCAACTAGATCGTTTGGTGGCAACAATTTAATTTTCTTTTTAAATTTTTTTAATGTTTATTTTTGAGAGAAAGACAGCATGAGTGGCAGAGGGGCAGAGAGAGAGGGAGACAGAATCTGAAGCGGGCTCCAGGCTCCGGGCTGTCAGCACAGAGCCCGACGCGGGGCTCGAACCCACAAACCGTGAGTCATGACCTGAGCTGAAGTCGGACACTTAACCGACTGAGCCACCCAGGTGCCCCACAATTTAAATTCTCACATTTCTCCAACCAGAAAATCCACTGAACCTGAAGAATGTGGACTCGCTTCCTGGTCTCTGGGGGTCACTGGAGCTAGTACAGGAGTGAGAGTGAAAGCAAGGGGCAGTTTGCCTCCCCATCCAGAACACCTCCAGCCCTAACTGCCCCAGCGCCACCCCCCACTCCTGGCCCTGGCCCCACTTGGGCTCCTGGCTGACCTCCGTCACCCTGTACCATCTTTGAGTCTCTCTCTCCACTCACACCTCCTGCTTTGCCAGCAAACATACACGGATTTCCATGCTGGTCTCTCCTGGCCTTAATTAAAATGCCTTCACACGTTTTTTATGACCTGGAAGAGTGCTTGTGATTTGGCGTTCTGTGAAAAAAAAGGGGGGGGAAGGGAATACAAAATTGTATCACTACAGTAAAGCCTCAACCCCCAAATATAAAAGAAATATGTATATTATATTATACCATTTATAAGTTATACATTTATGTATATATTTATATAATGCTATAATGTCTGCTGCCTTAAGAACATCCTATTTCTCCACTCAGTAAATGTGCTCAGGTGAAAGGCATTCTGGGAACTCTGTAGCACAGGAGGCACAGGGCTTGGGGTTATCTGCATGGTAGGGGAGACCCAAGGAGGATAAACGCATGGTCCAAGACACAGAGGACTGGGAGCAGACACACCCTGGACCTGGCTAAAGAAATCTCCTCTGCCACTGGGCCCAGGGAGGTCATGCATGGGAAGAAAGCTTCCAGTGGTCAGTCCCTTCCAGGAAGGATCTCAGCCCATTGGGAGTAGGGGGGCGGGGGTGTTGGTGAGTGCAGGATGAAGCAGAATCCAGTTCCTTTCCAGAGGGAGTGACAAGGTCTGGGTCAGGCCTGGGACCTGGAGCTAAGCCTTCCCTCCCTGCAGAAGTGGGGCAGATCAGCTCTTTCCCCAGGCAGAGGCCAGCACCCAGGAGGGGGAAGAGAGAGGGGGAAGGACTACCCCCTCTCGGGAAGTGTGGAGGAGAATATAATTGGAAGCTATTTCCTTCTTTCCCTTCTGCAGGCTGGCTTCCAGCCTCGCCCGTTTTCTGGAACCATTCTCTTGCCAGAATCCCATAGGCCTCCTTCCAACAGTACCAGTGTTAACACTGCTGGTGACCCCCTTCCTGGAACCCTCTGCCTTGTTAGCTTTCCTGACCTCAAGCTCCTGGTTGTTCTAAAACCACCTATTCTTACTTCCCTGTGCCCTTTACAAGTCCTCCCTTTCCTGCTGGGGGCACCCCCAAGGCTCAATCCTTGGGACTGGGACTTCTTTCTCTGTGGTAGGCTCTCAGGAAAATGAGCCATATCAGGGTTTTAGTTGATATCTCTGTGTTTACCAATGGATAATGGAGGGCCACGTTCACCACTGGCTAAGGGAGAGATTCTTTATATCATTCTCACTTTACAGATAAGGAAAGAATTCAGACGACTTAGGTGACTCACCCAAGGGTCACCCACCCTAGGTGACCTAGCCCATTTTGCCACCTTCTCTTCCTCTGTGGCTCCATCTTCCACAGCTGGTGAGTCTATAACACGGACTAAGGGAGCATTTGCAAATGAGTAGCCCAGAAAGGAAGAATCACTTAGTCATGAGGAGTGTGAGAGACTGGGCTGCAGATACTCCCCCTGCCCAACCCCATGCCTCGGCCAAGTCATTGTCAAACTGTCCCAGGTGTGGGTCCTGGTGACTCCCCGGCCTTGGGAGGAGTCCTGAGCTGGTGATTCGACTTCCTCTTCCTTTCTCTGTACTGCCCCTACTGAGAGCATCTGGGAAGAGTTGCCTCTGTCAGCAGGCCCATTTGTAGATTACTATTAAAATAACCATAGATGAAAATAGTGGTGTCTCCATTCAACCAATATCTGCTAAGCCAAGCAACTACTATATACCCTGAACCTTCACGGGTTCTGGGGATATAGCAGTGAGCAAAACAAATCCTTATCCTGTACTGTAATAAAAACATATTGAACAAAGCATTCAGCCTTGGACGACACATACATAAACCCATACAGATGATGCGGGCCCAAATATTTTCACTACAGAGATGTATCATTTTGTCTGCCCAGAACAGCACCTCCCTTTTTTGAGGGAACAGCTCCTTCCCCACAACAACGTGTAATTATGGAAGGAACTGCCGATCATGAGTATTGTTCCAGTGTTCATAGGGGTGAATGTGTAACCCAGGCACGGCCAGTCAGAGCCCTGGGAGCCCCTTGGTCACTGATGGCCAAGGAATAGTCACATGACCCAAGTTGAAGCAATCAGAATGCTCCCATTATTTTTTCCTCTTCAATCTTAAATCTAAATACATAAATCATACACGGATATGTTATCATCGAAAAAATTCAAACGTGACAGTCTCCTTCAATTCCCATTCCTTAATTCCTCATCAAACTTATTTCTTTTTTTAATTTTTGTTAACGTTTGTTTATTATTGAAAGACAGAGAAAGACAGAGCATGAGCAGGGGAGGGGCAGAGAGAGAGGGAGACACAGAATCCGAAGCAGGCTCCAGGCTCTGAGCTGTCAGCACAGAGCCCGAGGTGGGGCTCGAACTCACAAGTGGTGTGGTGAGATCGTGACCTGAGCTGAAGTCAGACATTTAACGGACTGAGCCAACCAGGTGCCCCCCTCATCAAATTTTTTTCTAAGCATTTGGATATACTTTGAAATATACGTGATACACATACACATAGACATATCGATTATTTCAAGGTTTTGTTTCTGTTTTTGTTTATGCTCAAGTGAATAGCAATACTGTATGCATCATTCTGCACGTTACTTTTTTCATTTACCAAGACAAGTTAGGAGTTTATGTCAGTACATACTTCATTTTTTTAACAGTTTCCATATACTCAGAGTATAAAATATACATATCGTGGTTTAAAGATGAACATTTAAGTGATTCCCAATTTTGTTCTACAAAGAACATTTCAAATAACATCTTTGCCTATATTTCTGTATGCGCATGTGTGAGATTTACTAATCTGGATTTTGAGAAGAAGTGGCACCATCAGATCAATAGTACCCACACTTGAAATCATAATACAAGTGTCACATTTTCCTCCAAAGGGACAACTTACCCCACCCCCCAGCAGGGTATCAGAGCGTTAAGGTCGCTATTTTCCCATCCCTTCGCCGATAGTTGAGATTAATGAAGTCGAACATTTTTGAAATCTGACGACTGAAAAATGGTATGTTGCTGTTTGTCAGAGCCTTCTACCGGAAGCTGGTGGGAAGATCTCTCTTCTTTCTGGCACAGCCCTGAGAGCTGCGGATGTACTAACACCCAAGAGGGGAAGGTGAGTCCCCAGGGTGGCCACCCCCAGAACCCAGTTGTTCCCTCTCTGCTGTCTCCACCGTCAGCTTATGAGACCAACACTTTCCCCTTGGAGGCTCAAGCTAATTAGAATTGTTTCTGTTACTTTCAGCCAATAAACTGAACTCCTGATTAAGATGTGTCATGACTGTTGTGTCTGTCATCTTTGTCCCTGAGCTCACAAGGCAACTGAGAAGTCTCCCTTTGCTCCTTGCCTTTTCTCTTCTTTCCTCTTCACTTTCCTTGCTCTCCTCATTCACACATCGCTCACCAGAGGCACCGCATTCAGCGGTCCAGCTCACAGTGCAGACTTTTGAGGGGAGGGCGGAGCAGAGCAGCAAACAAACCCACCCGCAACAGGCAACAGTGGAAGGAAGGAGAGCATCTGCCTGGCTTCCTACTTGGACTCTTCACAGAATGAGCACAGGCACTCTTAGTACCCAGTTTCTCTGCTTTGGTCTTGTCAGAGATGGCCAAGGTCAATGTTAACAGAGGGATCAACTCCTCTGTTTTAAGGGAGAAATGAAAAAGAGGAAAAGGAAGCGAAAGCAGGATTGAAAAGATGCAGTAGAAGAATCTGCCCTCCTTTTTGTTTTTAATTATCATACTCCCCAGCACTGAATGAAAACCATTTTGTTAAAAATCTACATTGCAGTTACAGCTTTAGTGACAGACACAACACAAACACATAAACACAGGCTGTCAATGTTCTTTTGATGGTAGCGAGTGTTTATTGTTTTATTTTATTAACAAGAGTGAGAACAAAGTGCTAAACTATATCCAATCTAAAATAAAAGGGGGGCGCCTGGGTGGCTCAGTCAATTAAGCGTCGGACTTCTGGTTTCAGCTCAGGTCATGATCCCTGAGTTCAAGCCCTGCATTGGGCTCCGCGCTGACAGTGTGGAGCCTGGTGGGATTCTCTCTCTGCCTGTCTCTTTGCCCCTCTCCTGCTTGCACACTCTCTCTCTCTTAAAATGAGTAAACTTTAAAAATAAATAAAATAAAATAAAATAAAATAAAATAAAATAAAATAAAATAAAATAAAATAAAATGGAACCTTTACTCCCACAGGGACATCATCTCCCAAGTTTGTAAAACTCTAGGGCCTGGTCTTCCCCTGCCTGAACTAACACTGAAAGCAAGACGCCATCAAGTGTGTCTCTGGTTGACATGACCCATGGTGCTAGAGATCTGAGCAAAAGTCCTTTCAGATACGAGCTCACTTCACCCTGGAACAATTCTGAGAAGTGGAAATGGGATAGAGCCGACACCACCATGTCAGAAAGCAGGAGCCCTGCAGATCAAGGCTGTGTCCTTCAAGGTCAAACAATGAGACAGAAATGAGACAAAAAGCCTTCCCTCCCAAGCCTGTGCAAAACTGCGGGAGAAAGCCTGGCCAGACGGGGAGCTTTGGTTGGGGAGTGGAGAGAGAGACCTGTGCCCCCAGGACAACTGCAGGGTCAAAAGGAAACGTGGGAGAAGAATTCACAGAATGAGAGGCTGTGAGAAGAGCCACATCGCTTCTCACCCCATCCCAGGAAATCTTCAGTAAAATTAGCCCCTTACTCTACATTTGCTAGCAAAGGATTTTTTTTTTCTGGAAGCTGGTAAAGGGGCTAAATTTTGCATTGCATTTGCTGGGGTCAAAATAGCCAACTCACGAGCGAGAGAAGACAATCTGTGTATTCTAGGCATCACATCTATTCTATCCTGCAGTATCCCCAGATCTAGAATACTGTCTGGCATGTAGTGGATGCTCAGAAAATATTTCTGGAATAAACACATACAACTCAACTCCTCACATGCACAATTTCAGCCACACCCACCACTGTGTCGTCCTCCTTCAAAGTCTCGTTCAACATTCACAGAGACTCTGCTCTGACTGACCCACACCCTCACTCCCAGCACTCAGCACCGGGGTTCTGCTGCCCCAGGGAGGTCATCTCCGCTGTCCACTCCGTGCTCAGGGAAGGGGTACTGAAAAGATGCGTCCTAAGGAAGTTCTCCAAGCTCCTCCAGTGAGAGCGGCCTGCCTGCCCCTTTTGCCTGTGGCCGGGGCAGAGCCATGGCCCCAACCATCCATCCATCAAAGCATGGCCTCAGGTCTGCCCCCTGCTGTGGAAATGGAGAAACTTCACCCAGAGCACCAACTCCCATACTTCTCAGAGCAGCAGCCTGGCTGATCACCTTGCTCTGTGCTAGCAGGGAGCCTCAGCATTCCGGGGCAGACTTGAATCTCTCAGCCCGTTTGTTCATCTACAAAGGAGAAAGTGGCTACAAATACCCTCCTTGCTCACTTGACAAGGACATGGTAAAAGTCAAATGAGGTCAGACATGTGAAAGCCTCTTGAACTCTGTAAAGCCCAGGCCAGGTGTGGCATTGCCGTTTAAAAAAAAATTTTTTTTAATGTTTACTTATTTTTGAGAGAGAGAGAGAGAGACAGAGTACGAGCAGGGGAGGGGCAGAGAAAGAGAGAGAGACACACAGAATCCGAAGCAGGCTTCAGGCTCTGAGCTGTCAGCACAGCAGGGTTCGAACTCACAAACCGCTAAGATCACGGCCCCAGCCGATACCGGATGCTTAACTGACTGAGCCCCCCAGATGCCCCACGGTGTTGCCATTTTTAAAAAACTACCTTTAATTCATAGACCCAGGGCAGAGCTGACATCTCCCTTTTCCTCCAGTCCTCTAGTCCCAGGCCCCTTGGGCTACCTGCTGGGCCTGGATGTGACACCCTGGCAGACACTGCTGACCAGAGGACAGCCCTGGTACCTCATTAGCTAGGTCTCACGATCAGAAGCAGCAGCCTGTCCCCACCCAGGTGGAAGGCCACACTAGCTTGGGTTAGACGCCTGCTGGCCTGAGCCAGAAGCTGAGGGCAATCAGGAACAGAGCTTGTCTCCCCAGGCGACCTGAGCCCCAGGTGAGGTCCCAAGGCAGGGTGAGGGATGCAGAGACTGTTCTTAACATGGTCTCAGACAGAGGAAAATCCCCAGGCCCTGGTAGGCTGCAGCAGTGGGACACCCCAAGGGTTGCCAAATTTAGCAAATAAAAATATAGGGCAGACATCCAGTTAGACTTGAATTTCAGATAAGAATCACATACTTTTAAAATGTAAGTATGTCCCATGGAATGTTTGAGATATACTAAAAATTATTTGTTATTTATCTGACTTTCAAATTCAACTGGGCATCCAGGCATATTTTACCTGGAAACATTACCCTCTCTGAATTCCCCAGGGCTAAAAGGGCTCAGGGAGTCCAGTCCCTCCCCAGAGCCTGCAGCTACAGCCCCCTGGCTGCTCTGGGAACTCTACTGAGAGGCCACTTCCTGGCTGTCTTCCAAGACCGTGTCCTCACTTCCTGAGTGGCGACCTGTGCAGCCCAGCATTGGGTGGCAGAAGGATCACGACAGAGGGAAGACCCAAGGGTCCCCTCAAGTCCTTTTACCTGTGAACTTCTGTGAGACAAGAGTGACGTGTCTCCTTCACAGGGCCTTGTCACGGGCAGGCAGTTGCCCTAACATTACACCATGCCCTCCTCCTGTGAGACTACTGTCGCAGGGGCCGCACCTGCCTTTGCTCAGCTCTTAAGTGTAGGGGGCCCCAGTGTGCCTCCCTCTTCCCTGAGCCACTCATCTACTGCCCTGCTCCGGTCACTGTCTATCAATACTTCTGGCCCCCTTTACCATAGAATTAGCATAAACGATTTACTCAGAGGTGACGCCACCCCAGGAGCTGCTGTGCACAGGTGGACCATCCGCTCTCAACTGAACTGCAGAGAGAGCCTCCTAGCTGCCCTGCTCCAATTCCCTGCCACGCCAAAACCAGGGTCCCCTGCTTAAAATCTCTCAAGGGTTTCCCATTGGTCTCAAGATAAAGTCAAGACACCTTGTCTATCTTCTGCCCCCATGTAGACGTATTTCTTGTTGTACTACAAACCAGCCAGCACCGTCCCTCTTCCCCAGCTCACTGTCCAACCAAATGCCTGGCAGTACCCTTGCCAGCTCCACCCCTCCCTCGGCATGCCCCAGTCCACCCCAGCCCTCAATGCCCCTCACTCATCCTTTTACAAGGTCTCTCCCTGTACAGTGGTGATACTCGTCACCCTTCCAGGCTTCGTAGGGTCCTGGAGAGAATCAAGTGAGAAGAGGGATGTAAAACTATCTTGTGAGCTGGAAAGTTTTGTGAGAGGTAAAGAACAGAATGGCAGTTGGGTGGTGTGGAAGAGCCTTGCAGGCTGACTTCGGACGCCCACAAGAAGCACAGGGGACAACCAAGTGAAGGCACCAAGGAAATTATGGCAATCTAAGCAGGGAGGTGTGGGTGGGTGGTGCATAGTGTCTGGGTGGAATAGCCATAACCCATGCATGAGGTCTGGGCTTCAGAGGAACCCCTGGAGATGCAGGGTTGGTGATGGGAGTGCAGGATAGGGGGGCTTTGGCCCCTTCCTTCCAGCTTAGCAGGATGAGTCATCCGAATGTACCGGCCCAAATCTCACCCTCCTCCACTCGAGGCTGAGCTGAAATGGTCCAGAGGATGTGCCCAGAGTGTGGAGACAGCAATGCAGAAAGTGAGTCACAGAGCTGAGTCAGAGCCCACTCAGCCCTTTTCAGGGCTCTGACGAAGGCTGTGCCAGCAGAGAGGTATTCTTCTAGCCTTGCCCCTTTCCAAACACTACACACACACACACACACACACACACACACACACACACACACACACTACTCCAGATACATGAACTCATAACATGCTTCCCCTGACTGCTAGCCTCACTTATTTCAAAGATGCAGTGAAATCCTGGGTCTCCCATATAATGGGCTTTCTTCACTCTATCTCTCTCCCATTCGTTCATTCGTTCATTCGTTCATTCATTCATTCATTCATTCATAGTTCAGATACCAGGGATAAAAACCCAGTTCTTGTCTTAAAGGACCTCTTTACCAGGCAGGGGAAACAGTGTCCATTCAGGCCCTGCACTGCAGAGGAGGGGGAATGAGGGACCTGGGCCCCGACACAGCCCCTCAATGTTGGGATGGGCCAGGAAATGACTGCTCACCATCCAGTCCCAGGACTCCCAAGTCTGCGGCCCTCTATCTCCCAATGAAAGCAATCGGCCTAAGGATGCATCTACACAGATTTAAACAACATTCTTCTTCTCCCAGTTAACATGGAGACATTTACACACGCAAGCATAGCCTAAGCTAACTGCTACAAAACAGGTTCTTGTCTGATCTGTCCGTTTTCAGTGTGAAGACTGAATTTTGGCTTTGAGTCTGTAACAGAAAGAGCCACCTGCTTATATCAGAGAATCTACAATATCAGAACTGGGAGGAGTTAGAAGGCCTCTCCTTCTAGTCTAACTGCTTCTTTTACAGAAATTGAAACTCAAATCCAGGGAGGAGAAAGGAAGCGGAGTTCTTTGACAATTTCCATCCATTTTCCAGTCTTTAAACAAACATAATTTTTGCTACAAAAATAAACCACATTACAGAAAGAATGACAAAGAAAACCACATTAATCCCAACACTATAATATAACCATTGGTATCCTTTTGCTGCTATTTCTTTACAGTTTCTTTTCAGACAAATGTAATCATACGTGCATATAACTGTGCGAACTACTTTTTTCATTAGACTTTACCTTCTAAGCATTTTCACCATGTTACTAGAGTCTTCATAACCATCATTTTTAGTGAGCATATAATATTCCCTCAAAAAAAAGATGGTCGTCATTTTTTCCCACTTACTACTTAACCGTTTCTTTACTGAAAGGCATTTAAGTTACGCCCAAAGTTTCACTCTCCTAATGCTAAATATTACTTTTTCACTTATTTATTTGCTTGGGTCAGACACACACTCCCATAAGCGGAATTGCTCTGAGGCAAAAAGCATGAACATTGGTAAGTCTCCCAGGACATAATAACAAATCGCTTTTTCTAAGACCGTACTCATTAACACAAGGGTCTACTTACACGGCATCCTCGCCTTTCATTGCACATCATGGCTTAAAGTGAAATCATAACTTGTCCATTTCAACGAATGACCAAAACATAAGCGTTCCAAGCTTCTGGCCCACCAACTCCCCGCTGACTTTTGGAAATGGCAATCAAGTGTGTAGGGACACACACACAAAGATGTCCCCTGAAGAGCATGACAGTGTGATATGTACAAGTGTGCCAGAGTCTATGCAGAGGCACGCCATGGGGAAGGACTTCTATATTTTACTTTGCACACTTCTCTGTTGCTTTAATTCTTCACAGGGAGCATAGTACTTGTATAATCAGCACGATGACAAAGATCTTTCCGGATATTTCGGAGAGAAAAAAAGCTTGCAAAAACTAGCACCTCCTTTTAATCTGCTGAACCAGAGTGCCGGTTCAGTGCATGCTAAGCCTTACCCAACCTTGACTTTTCTGTCAAATGGTGGTGATACTATTAATGAATGCCGCAGGGTGACACTACTAATAACATAGGCTATTGTGTCACTTCAATGAGATCATCCCTGTAAGACTGCTTAGCACAATGCCTTGCATTTAGTAAGTATTAATAAATGTTAACTATATATTATTCTTTTATTCTGACTTGTCTTTTAGTCCCCTAACCCACAACCTTAGCCACACTTCTTACCACTTATTCCCACTTAGCTCCCAGGCCCCAGGGAACAAAGCCCATTTAAAGCCACATTAGCCACATACCTTTCCTGAGAATTCTGTTTGGCAAATCATAAGCCATTAACCCAGGAGCAGTGCAAAGGCATAATGAGGGAGGGAACCAGAGGCGCATGTACGTGTGTGGGCAGCGCACTTGAGCACGAATGAATGCCCATTCCATTCCAGATGGTGACAAGGACGCACAGCATTTGCAAATGGCAAAAATGAGAGCACTTATTTTCAGTAGAGCAACAGCTGGGGGGAAAAACACCCAGAGAAGTAAAAATTAAGAGTATCTGATTTTTTTAAGAACTGAAATCTCAAGGCACCCATAACGCTTAGAATCTCAAATATCTTATGCTTACTTTCAGGGAAAAAAAAATAACAAAACAAAAATCATTTTTAGAAAGAAAAGCTGAGTAGAAGGGCACTAAGCTAAGAGGCAATAACAGCAGGTGAAGTTCAGCAGAAGGGACCCTGCAGTCAGACCACTGGGGGCCCAAATCCTGGCCCTTCCACTGGCCTAGCTCTGTGAACATGGCCAACTTAATTTATTTTTGTGTATCTCAGTTTCCTCACGTGGAAAATGGGGATAATAAAAGTACCTACTTTTCTAGTAGGGGGTTGTTGTGAGGATTAAGAGAGTTAATATATAAAGGCTGGCCAGGTACTATTTTTGTATGTGGCTGTGTGTCTCAGCCCCTACTGCAGCAGCCGGCCCCCTGCCTGGCCAACGCTATGGTCAGTCAGGGAACCTCTGTGAGGGTTCCCATCCGTGGACGTGTCCACGGAAGGAGGGCCAGCCCCCATCTGCAGGCAGAGTTTTTGCTTCGGCTCAACCCCTCTGGAGAGAGTGGTCCGGTGAAGGAACACCCACCCTGCTGGCCTTTTTGCAGGCGCCAGGCTTTGACAGTCTCACAGAGATGGGGGGTGGTGACTGGGTCAGGGGTGGTGGAGGGGTCTTGCAGTCTGGCCCAGGGAGGCTGACCTTGAGGGTTATTGCTCCTAGAACGACCTCTGATTGGATTGCCTAGGAAGGCACTAAGGGCCTCCCGGCAGCTTCCGGTGTGGAGGTCAAGCTGCTGGCAATCCAGAGACCGGAGGAAAGCAGGCAGGGCTTTGGGGGAAAGGGGAGCGATGGAGGGGCTCGTGTGGGAAAAAACAGAGGGGGAGGGGGGAAAAAGGGAGGGTTAAGAGGAAGGCAGTGGGTGGAGGAGGAGGCTGGAGGCAGCGGGGAAGGCAGGAGACCAACGTGGGGGAGGGGATATTGAGAGGGGGGAGGGAAGGAGGAGGAGGAGGTGAGAAGGAACCAGCAGGGAGGCAAGCGGGCCAGAAAGGGCGGCCCCGCCGTCCCATCTGAGTGTCTGTTTACTGAGCAGCCCCCCTTCCTCAGCAGAAAGGCAGCCTCGGCCTTTCTGGCCTATTCTGGCCTTTTCTGTCCTGATTGCATCCACACGCGCCTCCGACGCACTAGTCAGGCAGCCGCTGGGGAGGACTCGGCAGGAGCCTCAAATGCCACCTACTCCCCGGCCTCTCTCCCAGTTGATGCTTCTATTTTAGGCACCACATTATTTCCTGCTGTGATTTTTTCAGCCTTCTAATTCGGGCTCTGAGGTAAGCCGTGACATCCGCTCCGGCTCCCGCAGCCTCCCCCCTCCCGCCCCCTGGAAGCGGCGATGCGACCCTTCCCTGGGCGGCCACCCCTGCGCCCCGCGCTGCGCAGCACCGGGGACTTCAGGGAGTCACTCAGCCACAACGGCCCCAAAGGAGGCTTTATGAGGAGGGCTTTACACCCCCCTCCTCCCCACCCCGGGACCGATGAAAGGCTCGCTAGAATAGATCTCTAGGCAAGGGTTTAGAAAAAAATGACAGGGACCAGGTATAAATTATTTCACTGGGTCTCAGTAGATGCTTGGGAATCGGTGGTTTTCAAATCTTTTTTGGACAAAAGCCCCTTTGAGAATCTGATGAAAGCTATGCACCCTTTCCCCAGAAAGTATCCACAATGCAACCCCACCCCCCCCACCCCACCCCCACACAGACCCTGAAATTCTCTCATAATGTCAGGGTGCTGTATGCCACTCTAGGTGTCCAAGGACCCTAGGTCAACAGCCCAGCTCAGAGGCCCCCATAGAGCATCTCACAGAGCAGCTCCTCTTGCCAGTTTCCTCCCAACCAGAGTCACTTCTCCCTTCTTCCTTTCCTCTCCTCCTCAGTGATCTGCTTCTTTATATTTAATCAAGGTGTGTTTTTAAAGGCGGCTTTGTATGTGCAAAGATTTCACCCCCAAATGGGCTAAGGGAGGTCAGATTATAAAGTGCTTACTTGGGGTAGTGGACTCGCCTCTCATCTCTGGTCTAGTTTATTTCCTGGGTCCTAAGTGGTGGTAGGAGAGACGTGGCACTTGGACTTGAGCAGATTTGCACTGGAATCCAACACCTGGTAGCTTTGTACCTTGACGTCCCTGAGCCTCCATTTCATTTGCACAGTGGGAACTCCATTAATAAAGTTTCCCTCACAGGACTAAGTGAGGCGGTGCACAGGGAGGCAGCTCTCAAAGGTATTTCTCTGTTAAGGGAGGGGCGGGGTCCAGTTTACTTCTCAGTCACTCAGACCTCGTTGGCTGCCCTGCAGAGTAGGCAGCACCCAATAAAGTTTTTGTTTTCGTTTTTAATGCTGATGGGAAAAATGAGTCCTAAATAAGGAAGTGACGTGAGATAGCTCCAGAATGATGAGTGAGAAGTCAAGAGCCCATCCCCAAGCAAATGGAGCAGCCAACATGGAAATCAGCCTTTGTAATCTGGCTCTGGATTCAGAAGCTCTCCTTTTCCCACACCTGTTAAAAGGGCCCCTCGTTCTCTTCCTCTGTCTACGGAAGCCTTCCCTACCACCTACAGACCCACCTCCCTACCCCCCCTTCCTTGGTCCCTAAGGCGCCCACTATCGATTGTCTTAGTTCCTTCCCCCAGCCCTGTGAGATGCCTCTACAGTGCCAGAGTCACCTCTACTTCCTAAATATGCGTTCTCAATGTGATGCCCTCCTCAGTGTCCAGTTCAAGGACCTTTTCTCAGTTCCCTGCTCTCTTGACTTCTGGACCTGTTTCCTGACATGAGACACGGCTCTTCTCAAGCTCTCTTCTCCTGAGCTTCGACAGCGATACCCCAACTTGGTTCTCTTTCTGCCTCTCTGATTGCTCTTTCTCTACCTTGGCTCTCTTTCTCCTCTGCACCTTTCTGAGGGTGGCTATGCCCAGGGCTCATCACATTGCCATCAGTTCCCCCACCCTTTGCCCTCTGCCCTTTGGTGGCAGTGATGCTGGTGGTTTCAGCTATCTCATCTGCGCTGCCAGCTTGAGTTGCAATCCCAGCTTCACCTGCCGTTGTCATCTCAAAATCAACACATCTAGAAATGAATTCTTCATCTTCGCCCAGGTCAGCTTTCCCTCCTGGCTTCCCTTTTCTGTTTGGGGTATGACATCCCCCTGGTCACCCAGGCACAAAGGTGCCATCAACTTTGACTCTTCTGCCTTCTCCTCCCACCTCCACACCAGCGCCAAATCTGGTCCATCCCTTTGGGATCTCTCTGGCATCCATCCCTTCCTTCCCTTTCCCACCTCCGTTCACTAGCTCTCAGCTCTGATGGCTGTAGTAGCTTCCTGGCTACTTTTTCTACCCATAGGTTCTCCATTCTTTAAAATAGGTCAACTTTGAGGCACCCGGGTGGCAGAGTCGGTTAAGTGTCTGCAAGATCATGACCTTGCAGTTCGTGGGTTCTAGCCCTACGTCGGGCTCTGGGCTGACAGCTCAGAGCCTGGAGCCTGCTTCAGATTTCTGTGTCTCCCTCTCTCTCTCTGCCCCTCCCCTGCTTGCACTCTGTCTCTCTCTCAAAAATAAATATTAAAAAAAATTTTTTTAAGTAGGTTAACTTCTGAGTCAAGACCCATCTCCATTATAGCTTTCTCAACCATCTGAACTGCTTTAGTTCATCTTGCCTGTTCCAGTCACTTTGCCAGGGCATCTGATCTTGCCAGGTATCTCTCCTATTGTTATTTAGCATCTCACATTTTTCACCTAAATTGGAAGCCCCTAGAGCTCTTTCTCAGCCCCTGATCTGAGCTCTCCCAGGACCAGCCAGGACCCCTGGTGTTGCACCCTGGCACTTAACACGAGTGCTTCTGACTCCTCAGTGTGTCCCCTATTTGGTCTGGGTCACTTCAGCCCTCTTTTTTATGAACCAAGGAATGCCCTTCACCATAAAGCAGAGAACCTAAATTCCAATGCCCAGAGGGACCAGCAGGTCATGAAGACAGGCCAAGTATACAATGACGGGGTGATGGGAGATGGCATCTAGGTCCCGTGTCCCCAGTTGGAGGGTTGGCTGCTACTCTGTCCTCCTTCATTGCCGTTGGGCCAGGTATAACTAGATTTTCCAGCTTTTCAAAAGAAACAAATGTGGATTTTTATGGGAAATTTCCCAACTTTTAAAACACTGTGCAAGCCAAACACAACACCACCGCAGGCTAAATTCGGCCTGTAGGTAACCCTGGACATAAAGGTTTTCTGCATCGTAATTATTCTTGACATGGCAGAAAGCACTTTGGACTGGGAGCATCTAGTTACAGTTGAGTCGGTAAGAAGCTGTGTGACCTTGGGTAAGTTACCTCCTTTGTCTGGGCCTCAGTTTCCTCATCTGTACACAAAGGATCCTATTAAATGATCCCCAAAGCCTTTTCAACTTGGTAATTCCGTGGTTCCTCAGTTCATCCTGAATGGTGGGGGAAATGCCATTGAAGTAAATCGTCTGGTTATGAGATTTACCATAAATACACACTGAACATAGATTACCACATTTGACAGAACTAGAATACAATAAGGCATTGGTTAACAGAGATTCTCCAAGGTTAACTGGAAAATCCCCTTTTAATCAAGCTTATTGTTGTAAGACTTTCTAAAGTACTGGCCTCCAGTTTCCTGCCTTTCTAAGCACAGGAGACGCAGCAATGCTGGGTGAGGGGAACTGATGAGTCAATGTCTGGGGGCGACTCTGCCACCTGGGCTCATGCGGGCGGCAGCTGAGCAGGCTGGGAGGTCTCTCAGGCCACTCCCAGCCAAGGAGCTGCTAGTGCTCAAGGACCAGTGGCTGAGGCCGGAAGATAACTACACTGAAGCCTCACAGCTTCTTTGCAAAACTCGGACTCCTGAGTTTAACATCCACTTTGGGAGCAGACCGCAGCTGTAAGCTGGGATTTAGTTGAAAATTGGCCCTGCCTGGAATGTATGTCGAGGCTGAATGTCATGAGCTCCTTCCCACCAAAAACAGTAAGAGCTTTGCAGCCCAACAGATCTTAGTTGGAATCCAGAGTTCCAGTTCTTAGCTGTATGACTTCAGGCAAACACCTTAACCTTTCTGAGCCTTAGTTTCTTCATCTATAAATTGAAGAGAACAACAGCCTCTCCTAGAGTTGTTACAGGACTAGGGAAATAGCGTCCGCTAAGTGGCTCACGTGGTGTTTGAAGTTTACTAAGTGCTAGTTAAATGGAAATCATTATTCTATTAGGAAGTAACACGTTTTATCATTTAAAATCCACTCTGATTCTTTAGTTTTTTTCTTAGTAGGGTTAGAAAGTAAATACCAGTCACCTTCTACTTTCCACAACAGACATTTGAGAAACCAACTGTTTACAAGATTAGATGTTGTCTCTAGCTCCCTCCTCCCTTCCATCCTGCCCTGTCATCCTGAAATAGTGACACCAGCCTTACAATCAGAACCAACACTTCCATCTTGCAGCCACCATACTAATCACTCGTTCAGTCAAGAACATCAATGGATGGAAAAGTTTGGTGAGAGCAGTGTATTCACAGGCTTAAAGTATCTCTCCTTAAATTACTTGTTAATGATAAAGGGAAAAAAACAGTAACTTTACAGTGGAGAAACCTGGCAGACACCTCCTTAACCAAGTTTTTGAAGTTAATGTCACCAATACTGGAACAAGCAGACATCACATGGTTCCCAGTAGGATGCACTAAGAAGGATAAAGCATCACTTCTCTGAAACTCCTGTCCACAAACACCTAACCTGAATCTAATCATGAGAAGACATCACACCACACAAAGCTGATGGACATTCTACAAAATGGCCTATACTCTGGAGAAGTATCTATGTCATGGAAGAGAAAGAAAGGCTGAGGAACCGTTCTGAATTTAAAACCAAGGGGATATGATAGTTAAAGAGGAATGTGTGATCCTGGGTTGCATCTTAAACTAAAGAAGTATTATAAAGAATATTATTGGAACAATTGGATAAATTTAATACATATTGTACCTTAAGTATTGATGTAAATTTCCTGATTTTGATTTTGTGTAAAAGAATATCCTCGTTCTTAGGAAATTCACAGTTGGGGCGCCTGGGTGGCTTAGCCAGTTAAACCTCCAACTCTGGATTTCGGCTCAGGTCATGATCTCATGGTTTGTGATCTCATGGTTCCCCACGTTGGGCTCTGCACTAACAGCATGGAGCCTGTTTGGGCTCTCTCCCTCCCTCTCCCTTGCTCGTGCACACCTGCGCATGCACACACACACACACTCTCTCTCTCTCTCTCTCTCTCTCTCTCTCTCTCAAATAAAGAAAAAAAAACAAAAAAGAAATTCACACTGAAGTATTTAAGGGTAAATATGTACAAAGTGTGCAACCCACTCTAAAATCACTCAAAAAAAAAAAAAAAGAAAGAAAAGAAAATCAGTATGAACATGGAAAAACGCAAGCCAGGAGAAAGACGGAATATTAAAACAAATGCTCACATCTGGTGAACTTGAGAAAACAGTACACAGGAGTCCTCTGTACTAGTCTTGCAGGTTTTGATCAGCTGAAATTATTTTAAAATAAAATATAAGAAAGAGAAAGCAGCCAGAGGCGGGGGGTGCTAGGTACAGAGCCTTACATGGTGAAGTAGAAAGAGCTGTGACTTGGAGACGAGGTTCAAACCCAGCTCTACCAACTGCAAGATACTTAAAATCCCTTGACTCTGTCTCTTCACTCCAAAATGTACGTAATAATAATGCCTTGCTCTTAGGGTTATTGAGAGGATTAAATGAAGCAGTCTATGAAAATCTGGCACATGCCAATGTATTATTCTCATATTCTACAAGTATATGCTGCTAAGGGTCTTGAAGTGATAAATACAAGCAGAATTCTTACCCCTACACAGCTTTTACTGTCGTCAAAAAGGTGGCAAATAAATAACCCAAACAGGCAGACATATAATTACAAGTTGCCATACATTCTATGGGGGTCATGGAGTTGTGGCAGGAGAACTGGGGGACCGTACCGCATATGGGGGTGCGGGGTTAGGGAAAGCCTTATTGAGGAAATGGCACTTCAGCTAAGACTGATGAACTAAGAGGGAGGGGTTGACAGTCAGTGGTGGGAGCAGCAAGGGCAGAGGCCCTGAGTGGGCAAGAACTCAGTGCAGGCAAGGAACTGTGACATTCTCTCCTCTGTGAGAGCATTTAGAACTCCTTGAAAGCTCCTTGAGGTGAGGGGCAGTGGAGCACGCGGCACAGATTGGACCTCCATTAGTGTTTGATGGGTATCCCTTGGTTTCAATATTTGCCATAAGGAGATCTACCCTTTCCCAGCCCTTCGCAGTACCCTGTAACAGAAAGGAAGGTTTCTTTTGAACTTGCAGCTCTGGCATTTACCCCTCTGTGGGCAATTTGCTTAGATCACAGAGCTGGAAGGGACCCCAAAAATCCCATGCTCCCACCTCTCGAGTTGGAAGGAAGGAGCAGAGGTCCAGACTCAGGACAGACTTGCCAGAACCCGTAGACCCGGTTGGGGGCCCAGTTCTGGTGCCTTCCCCAGCCCCTCAGCCTGCCTTGTTTATTTGTTCAACAAGTTTGTTTCAGCCATGGCACAGCCTGTTCTGACACTGGAACATTTATGAGATGAGCCAAAAAATCACAGAAAAATGGTCTGCTCTTGGAGCTAAGGGGCGGGGCGGCCAGGGTGGGAGACAGGTTTCAGGCCAGCTCTGGGGCAGAGTTCTGGCTTATCCTTTGCTGTCTTTTTCCCTTCTGCCTTGGGAACCAAAGGGACTCCAGTGGGATTTCCCGCCTCAGTTTCTCCAGGACCATGATGTGGGAAGACTAGAACATTCGACCATAACATTTCCAGTTCTCACCTCCACCCTCATTAGCTCCATTCCAAAACCCAGCTTCCACCCACTGAGTTCATGCCACAGCCTGATGCACCCCATCAGCCCAAGGATGGAGGAGGTGCACAGTAGTGGCACTGACCTGCCCCCTCTGCCTGCAGTGTCCTCTTTCTCTCTGCTTGGGGACTCTAGCTTATCCTTCCAAATGCAGCAGTCATGCCGCCATCTCTAAAACGAACGGACTCCCGACATAGTCTGCTAGCCACTTCCCAAATTTTAAAAAGCCCAACCGCGGCAAACGAGATAGCCGAGATGCTGATTTCTTTGCTTTTGTCTGACTGGATACCTACTCGGTGTCGTAATGCTAGTTCTTATCTTGTGTTGATCAAAAGCATTCATTTGCAGTTACATAAATAATCAATTACCAAAAACTTAGAAGTGAATAATTAGTAAATGCAGGGGCTTTTTTGGCTGACAACATAATTTATTGAAAC
Source organism: Herpailurus yagouaroundi (assembly GCF_014898765.1). Taxonomy (NCBI): domain Eukaryota; kingdom Metazoa; phylum Chordata; class Mammalia; order Carnivora; family Felidae; genus Herpailurus; species Herpailurus yagouaroundi. The sequence continues at coordinate 22,514,377 of NW_024412419.1, read as the reverse complement.
CTTAATTAAGCCTAGGGTGGGAGAGGGGATGGGGCTAGGATGACAAAAGGAGTCCGGATGGTAAAAAGGTGACTCTAAGGTCCTATGCAGCCCTTTGATACACATGGCTGCCTCATTTCCCCCGAAGGCCTGGTACATAGTAGATACTCAGAAAGTATTCATTGAATGTATGAGTGTGTGAGGATGATGACACTCCCTGGCCCCTGGGATCATTCCCCTTCTGCCCTTTTACTCCAGGCAGCTCCCCAAGAAGCAGAGTCTGGCCAGCTGTGGGAGGTGCTGTTCTCCTTCACTTCCAAGATTAGCTCAGACCTTAAAAATCACAGCACGGCGCCTGCTCCTTCCATGCCAAGGAAAACAGTAGATGTCAGAAGCCTCCTTAGGTATCTGGAAGAGAACAGCTCCTTCTGCTCCCTCCCTTCCTTGTATGAGGTCATTGAATCAGGATGACAAAGCAAACAGTGACATGTGTTAGGACTTGTTCCTGCCCTGATTCCAGGCTTCTCCAGCCCCTCCCTCCTCCCAGTCTTCAGAATGGCAGCCCTAGGTGTGGACAACTAACTGAACTAAACTCAGTCCTTGGGATCCTGGGAAATGGGTGCTAGTTAGGAAGCATCTTCTACAGTAGTCAACAGAAGGTCCTGGAGAAACCTCAGTAAAACAGGGAACTGGGATATTAGCACCACTGGACATTTGCACAGACGTTTCCCAGGCTTCAGTGTGCTCTCATCTATTCTCATCTGAGTTATGGAAAGCAATACTTCTCCGACTTTGCAGATGAGAAAACTCATTTAAGGTCGGCAAGTTAATCAGGGCTACATGGCTTGAGGGTCACAGAGCCAGACTTGAAATGAATTTTATGACTCTAGTTCCATCTTCCCACCTCATGACAATTCCTTGACCTTCAGTCTTTGGTACACCTGCTTCATGCTTTTTGGCTATTGCATGCCACCATACTATTATTTACTTAACAATTTTCTTTAGATAAACTCAAAAAATGGACTTCCTTCTAAGCAACAGTATGTATGCACCTGTATATATGTATAAATAATATATGTATATATTTGTATGTGTAACTGCTAAAATTAAACATTTGTATCCTCATCCCCGAAAGTCAACTCCTAGATAACACCAGGGATGCCAGTGCACTCTTTGAGAAACTGTCCAACTGTCTTCCATCAACCTTGCATTACTAAGGACGGATCTTCACAGGCTGGCAGCCAAGTGGCTGCCCTTGTTGAAGTGCCCCACCAGTGGGATGGCTCAGGGCTCACACTGTTGTTAGAGCCATGCCTCAAAATCACAGAGTTACTAAATCATGGAGGATAAGAAAGAGATTATGGAATCCAAAAACCAAGGGGCAGGGCCTTCTGCCAGTCACAGCCCTAAAGATGAAAGGGGGCACCATTCAGAGACATAAAGATGAATCAGAGGTAGTCCTGTTAAAAAAAATTTTTAATGTTTATTTTTGAGAGAGAGAGAGAGAGAGGGATCACAAGCTGGGCAGTAGCAGAGAGACAGGGGGACAGAGGATCCGAAGCGGGCCCCACATGCTGACAGCACAGAGCCCGGCGGGGGACTCGAATCCACGAACTATGAGATCATGACCTGAGCCGAAATCAGATGTTTAACCAACTGAGATACCCAGGCGCCCCGGTCCTTGCTCTTAAAAACTCAGAGCTGACAAACGTAAACAACCGAAAACTAGAAGGAATAAGCAAAGGATCCAGAATCAGAGAAACTCTAGATTTGGTTCCACCATGAACTTGGCATGCCTTTGGGCAAGTCACTTCTTGTTTCTGAGCCTCAATTTCCTTAAACAGAGATGATAACATCTCTTCTTTTTACCTCTTAAGACTAACAGGAGATTCATTTTTTTTAAAACACATCAAAACATCAAGCTGTGCCCCTTAATCATATACAAATTTTATTTGTCAATTATACTTCAATAAAGATGGGGGAAACGGGTGTGAAAAGTCCTCTGTTAAAAAAAACAAACCGTAAAGCTGTAATATAACGTGTAAGTACTAAATAGACAATGCCCAAACTCCTCCATAGAATTGGCATCACTTGCTGGAGAATGACTTTCTCAAGGTGAAGTGAAGCACCAGCAACGACAGGTGGGGAAGAGATTTGGAGAGCACCCTTTGAGCCTTACCAGCATCCCTGACTTCCTGCTCTCAGATCATGGGCCCAGGAAAACATTAGTGAACTGAACCAGCTCACTGCGCATATCTCTTGCAGAATCTTTATTTTCTTCTCTGATTTGTACTCTTTCTTCTGCTTTGAAACATTTTCTTCTGGCTTTCTGCCCAGCGTGCAAGTTGACTGCATAGTAATGGGTCTCTACTGCCCTCTTGTGGTTGTTCTCAGACACAGCTGCATTGACTTTTGAAGGGGTGTGCGTGACAGCCTGAGGAAACCAGAGCCAACCCTCAAGATCAAGATTTTCCAGGGCCAGCAGAGGACTTAAAGCCCAAATTAAAGCCAGCTGCTGGAACCCAGAGCTCCTTGACGGGAAAGGGTAGTTCTGCCTGGTTTTGCCCCAAACAGGACAGGAATCCAGGCGGTCTGTCTGCATTAACCCTACTAAAACCATCAGTTCCTAGATTGTCCAGTTTGTCTGAAGCAAGATGTTGGAAATGAAGGCAGCTTTGAATCACCTTCTCTGCCCAGATGATCCAAGAATAGAAAGGGCCAGGACTAGAACTTCCAAACTCCACTCATTTAAAGCAACAGATAACTGAGTCCTCATTTCGTGAGTAGGTGCCACGGGGTTTGGGGGGGGGGGGGGGAGGTATAAAATAAAATAGAGAATTCCTGTTCTCAAAAGCTCATAAAGCTTACACGTGTAAATAACTCAAAGCACACATATAATTAACAGACACTGGGGCACTGGAGTAAGGGTCGTGTACAAGGCTGCTGAGGGAAGGAGAGATTCATCACGACCATGGGGATCAGGGTTTTCTGAAGGTAGTGAGACTCAAGCTGGACTTTTTTTTTTTTAATGTTTATTTTTGAGAGAGAAGGAGAGACAGAGTACAAGCAGGGAAAGGGCAGAGAGAGAGAGGGGAGACACAGAATCTGAAGCAGGCTCCAGGCTCTGAGCTGTCAGCACAGGGCCCGAAGCAGGGCTGGAACTCACAAACTATGAGATCATGCCCTGAGCTGAAGTTGGACTCAAGCTGGACTTTTTAAAAATGACTGGCATAGGGGCGCCTGGGTGGCTCAGTTGGTTAAGCGTCCGACTTCGGCTCAGGTCATGATCTCGCAGTCCATGGGTTCGAGCCCTGTGTCAGGCTCTGTGCTGACAGCTCAGAGCCTGGGGCCTGTTTCGGATTCTGTGTCTCCCTCTTTCTCTGACCCTCCCCTGTTCATGCTCTCTCTCTGTCTCAAAAA
>NW_024412419.1:22504663-22510878 GCF_014898765.1 Herpailurus yagouaroundi | reverse complement strand
AAAAAAAAAAAAAAAAAAAAAAAAAAAAGTTAAAAAAAAATAAATTTAAAAAAATAAAATAAAATAAAAATGACGGGCATAAGCAGACATGAGCAAGGAAAACCACAATGAAACTAACAACAGCTACATTTGGGGGGAGCTGATTATGTGTCAAGCGCAGCTAAAGGGTTTTATAGATATCTGTTATTTAATCTCCACAAGACTATGAGGCATTATTTTCTCAATTTGATAGACAAGGAAACCGAGGCTTAAGACCATGTACAGCAAAACTGACAGAAAATATAGGAAGAAATAAAAGCAAAAGGTGCACTTGAGGAAATAGTCTATTATTACTAGAGTATCAGGTACACCGACCGGGTCAGGTGGCAGAAAGGAAGGGATAAGGGCATATGGGGTATATGATTAGAAAGTACACCAACCCTGTAATAAGGGTTTTTAAAGCCTCAAATGAATTTAGACCTCAGCTTTTGGATACTGAAGAACATTTGAGATTTCAGAGCACAGGATTCTGCTCAGGGATGCATTTTAAGATAACTCAGATGTATGAAGGAGAGCTTGGTGATACGGGGATAAGAGGAAGGGAGCTCTGTGAAGAGTCATGGGGTAAGGGGAGCTGGGGTCAGGGCAGTGGTCAGGGCAAAGAGATGAATCTTAAAACCTCTACATCCAGAAATTGTTAAGACTGACTTGGGGGAATGAAGAAAATGGAACTGCCTTTGGTGGGAACCCTTGTCCCCTCCCATGCTGAGCTCTCCAACCCACCTCTCAACACCAGGTCTTACTGGAAGAAGGGAAACTTCTGGTCTTCCATGGAATGGAAGCCTCAGTCCCACCCTGGACCATGGTTGTGCCAAACCTCTAAGACCAAGCAGGCCAAAGTCACTCCAAGACCAGAGAAGAAATCTTGAAAATTATTCTCAATGCCCACATCAAGTGAAGAATCTCAGGATCAAAGAGCAGCCTGTCACAGAAGAGACCATGCCAGTTTGATGCTGTGACCTACTTCCCAAAGGTCAGGGAGAGTTTTATGTCATTTCCCAGCAGTCTGTCAAACCTGGTTGGGTCCAAACAGGGTTGGATCAAACCCTGTATGGGAATACCGCCCCCGCCCCCTGCCCAAGGGGCTTGGATTCCTGCTTTTGACTACCATGGGGCTGGGCTGGCGGGCTTCCCTCTGGCTTCCACTCTCAGGAAGCCGGCCACAGCTGCTGGCTCCTTGTCACACCATATCCGGAAGGTGGCAGCATTTCAATGGTAAAGCAACAGATGCCGAGGCCCTGGCTAACAGCTTCAAAGTTTGTCGAGAATTGTGTCATATTTCCCAAAAGAGCTAACTCCATCCAGTTCCAGAAGTGGTAACGGGTAAAGGCTTAGGCTACAAGGAGACAGTGAGGCTTCATAATTCCTATCCTAGATTGGGGAAGTTCCAGGGAAAATATTTATAGCAGCCACTCAACAAACATTTGAATGTACCAGGCACTGGGCAAGCTCCTTAGAAATTTCCTAAAGCAAAGAAAGAGACTTGTTTTAATGTTAACTATATACCCTTTTTTTCTCTCCAGAATCCTGCTCACTATGGCACTACTTTATCTTTTTCTTCCAATAAGTGAGGCCCCATACCACAAAAAAGTGCTCCCAATACCAAAGAAAGGGCAACTAGCTGTTCAAGACTGGGTCTGCCTGCAAAATTCCCACCTGCCACCTGGTCTTTAACCCCACCTGCTGCTGGTGCCCCCTGACTTTTAGGTCCATCTAGTGGAAGACTGCAATTGTTTTCCAGCCTCTCCTACTAAGATGCAGACTTCTAGATCTAACTACTTTCCTGACATCTTTACTTAGATGTCTCAATGGGACATCAAGCTCAACTTGTCCAAAACTGAACTTTTATTCTCCTCTGGCTCTACCCCCTCCTCCCAGCAATCCGTCACTCAGTCTCAGCTACTGCACTTTTCAAAATATTGCTAAGACCCATTTACCTCTCTGCATTTCAATCTCTACTTAGTACAAACTGCCATAATCTCTCCCTGGTGTTCTGTAGCAGGCTTCTAACCTGGCTTCCTGCATCCTCTTGATCTCTTCCCTCCTTCCTCCGCACTGTAGCTTCGGTGTTCTTTTAAAAACCCAAATCTGGGGGCGCCTGGGTGGCTCAGTCGGTTAAGCGTCCGACTTCAGCTCAGGTCACGATCTCGCGGTCCGTGAGTTCGAGCCCCGCATCGGGCTCTGGGCTGATGGCTCGGAGCCTGGAGCCTGCTTCCGATTCTGTGTCTCCCTCTCTCTCTGCCCCTCCCCCGTTCATGCTCTGTCTCTGTGTCTCTCAAAAATAAATAAACATTAAAAAAAAAAAAAAGTCTGGGGGTGCCTGAGTGGCTCAGTTAAGTGTCAGATTCTTGATTTCTGCTCAAGTCATTATCTCATGGATTGTGAGTTCGAGCTCTGCGTCGCGCTTTGTGCTAACAGCACAGAGCCTGCTTGGGATTCTCTTTCCCTCTCTCTCTGCCCCTCCCCGGCTCACCTGCTCTCATGCATGCTCTCACTCTCCTATTCTTAAAAATAAATAAATAAACATTTAAAAAAATAATAAAATAAAAACCCAAATCTGCTCATTTCACCATCACTAACACCCAAATGGCTTCCCGCTGCCTTTTAAATATAAAGGCAGATGTGATACAGAACTCCTGGGGAGGCCAGGACAGCTGACCAGGGATACTTTGCTTTTAATTAACCTATTGTGTTCTTGCTGTAACAGTATTTTTTGTAATGACTAATAACCTTATTTTCCTTTCTATGATAAGGAGACTGGGTCACCTTGATTCCCGGTAACCAAAAAACTACAACCTCCCAGTTCAGGAAGGGATAACTAGCCTTTCGAATAGAAACTTCAAATATCCATGAACTGAGATATTTACTTCTTAAATTTCCTGTAAGGAACACCCTGAGCCAGATGGAACCTTGAAGATGAATTAGCCTAGAGCAGGGGTTGGCCAACAACGGCCTGAGGGCCAAATCAGGCCTGCCACCTGTTTTCATAAATATTTACTGGAACACAGTCACACTCACCCGTTTGTGTCCTGACTATGCTGTCTGCACTCCAATGGCAGAGTCAAATGCTTGTGACAGAGACTGCATGGCTTGCACAGCTTAAAGTACCTGGCCGTTAACAGAAAAGTTTTGCTGACTATGCTCCAAAGGTTGGGCTGCACGTGAAAGTCACCTGGAGTGCTTTTTAAAAGGGCTCACATCAGAGGTTCTGATTAAACTGATTTGAGGTGGAATCTAAGCACTAATATTAAAAACTTAGAAACAAAAAATTTCCCTCAGTGACTCTAATATGCAGCCACAGTTGAGAATCACTGATTTGATCTAGTCTCCTGTCTCATAGATGAGGAGTCAAGCCTATAGGCCAGGATTTGTCTCCTGTTTGTAATGAGTAACAACTACTAATATCTACAAAGCCCTATACAGCACATCCCTCTATATTATCTCACTTGACTCTTTTTTTTTTTTAATATTTATTTATTTTTGAGAGAGAGAGAGAGAGAGAGAGAGAAAGAGAGAGAGAGAGAGAAAGAGAGAGAAAGAGAGCAGGGGAGGGGCAGAAAGAGAGGGAGACACAGAATCCAAAGCAGGCTCCAGACTCTGAGCTGTCAGCACAGAGTCCAATGCATGGCTTGAACCCACAGACTGTGAGATCATGACCTGAGCCGAAGTCAGATGCTTAACTGACTGCGCCACCCAGGCACCCCTCTCATTTGATTCTTAGGACAAATCTGAGGTTCAAAGAGCAGGAAGCACTTCTGTCCCTGCTTCACACATGACAGAACTGAGGCTCAGGAGATTTAAGTCATGTCCCCCTAAGTCTCCTATTTAGTAGAGGGAGCTAAGACTCACGGGCATGTCTTCTGAATTACCGATGCTCATTGTACAAGTTACGTATTTATGACTTATTTTGGCATATGGAGTCCTATTTGCTGTCAGGGTCTCCAGAGCATTTAGAAACCTACCTTCCTAAACAGACTATGCTCTGCAGAGCCCCTAGGATTCGTCATGGTCACTGTCAGGGTAGAGTAAGAGGGTAAGGATGCAGGTCAGGGGAGAGGATGCATGTAGGCGTATATCTATAGATCCCATCTCCGTGCCCTCACTTAAACCAGAGCAGGTGTATTTTTACCTGTTCAAGCATTAGGATCCCACATACAATTGTATGAATAAAGAGTTCCACCTCTGAAGACCACTGACGTGGCTCGGACCTTTGCTTACAGTTTCAATCCAAGATAGCAAGGTCACTCTGCCCCCAAATTCCTGTCACTTCTTACATCAAGTTCTTCCCTGTTGGTCTTAACGAAGTCCAAAAGAATAGTTTCTCATAATATCAATATAGGTACTGTTTTTTGAGAAATGAAAGGCATTACTTTCAGCAGACCAGACTTCCCACATCTGACAGGGTAACTGACGTTTCTTGTTACTGCTCCCTGCCTCACTCACACATATCATATAATGCAAAATATATAATATATACTGTATAAAAAAAGGAAAATATCACCCTCATCCACTTTCTTGCTCAGTCACAGTGTTTCTCCTGACTACTCACTGGGTCTGCTTCCAGCCTAATCCACCAACTCTCCACCTTGCTTCCACTCTGAGGCTTTTCCTTCCTGTGGAAGTGAGGCATTCGTTAATGTCGGGGGCGGGGGGGGGGGGGGGGGGGGGGGGGCGGGGGGATGCACTGGGAGAGAGAAGACATCTTCTCGCATTTCTCTGTGTTTCCAGAGAGGAAGGAACTTTTATTCTCCTCTCCACAGAAGTGAGAAGCCCCATACTGGACAGAACACACCCAGCTTTCCATTCTATGACCTTATTTGCACCTTTCCACAGGAGGAAGAGAAACTAATCTGATTGATCTGAGTCCAGGACATTCAAAGGACTGAGTTTTTATCAGGACTGGTGCCTGAGTGCACAAGGTGTGCCACAGTCCCGGACTGCATCCTGATAAATCAGGGTCTGTCCTCAAACCTGGCAGTGTGAGGGGGTAGGAAGCTCTCCCTCTGTGTCTACTTTCAGTTCCAGGAATGACAGGGACACCCAGGGTCACACCATGGCATGACCTCCTATCTCAACACTTATTGGAGGAGGAGGCCATATCAGTGAATCCTAGAGCCCAACTGCCAGAAGCATCCTATTCCTCAGAAGCACAGTTCCTAAAACTTAACGAATGAAAGACACTGTGGCCTTAAACATGAGACATCTTCACCTTCTCTTTTAATAGAGTTATGTCTCTCACTTTACCAATTCTCAAAATATATGGTTTCTCTTTACATACATACACAAACACTTTTAAACATAAATGCCAAATTCAAAAGAAGCAGAGGAGTAGATAAATTTATGGAGCCACAGAATGGGAGAAAAGGCCAGTCACCAGATTTTACAAAAGATCACCTGAACTCCTTCTCTGGACATTCAACTTGATATATTATCCTAAATATCCCATGTCACATGGTCCACAAGTCTTCCTTTAGGATTCTGAAGCAGTCAATAGCCATACTTGTCATTAAGATGGGTCCTGCCATCTCCACTTTGGCCTAGATCAAAGTATAAAGAAAAAAAAGAAATACATTCACTTCTCCAAAGTCAGGAGGGAAAAGATACCCAGACATTAGTGTCCGAAAAAGTAAAACAGACAAAGAGGTTTCTTCTATTCCAGAACTCTGCCCTTTGGCATATGATTTCAAAACATGGTCGTCTTTTCATGTCTACCTTCACATTTATTAGCTGATAAAAAGCAAACATTTCTAGTACCAAAATTTCTGTTAACTACTAGTGTATGAGAAACTTGATCCATAGAAAAAGCAACCTGTGATAAGCTTATGGGGAGCAAGCACCTCATATACTGCCTTAAGTGCGTGTGTATGAACATAAGCTGTATACTCTCTATAGAATGCAATTCACAATCTCAAAAATGTTTATAGTCTCTCATCCAGTATGTTAACTTTTACGACTTTTTTTTCTACACACACAATTCTACACTTGCAAAATTATGTTATGTTAGAGACTACTTACTGCAGAGTTGTTTATAATAGCAAAACTGGAAAACAGCAAATATTCACTGAGGGAACTGGTTAAATAAGTAAAGGTATATCTATACCATAAAAAAGAACTATGCTACAAGAAGAAAGAAAGAAAGAAAGAAAGAAAGAAAGAAAGAAAGAAAGAAAGAAAGA
>NW_024412419.1:22431664-22504653 GCF_014898765.1 Herpailurus yagouaroundi | reverse complement strand
AGAAAGAAAGAAAGAAAGAAAGAAAGAAAGAAAGAAAGAAAGAAAGAGAAACCTATAAATAGATACGGAAGGATATCCATAGAGTGATAAGTACAAAACAGAAAGGTACAGAATATGCTTCTATTTGTGTAAAAAAGGTGGTGAAATATCATGTATTTTATTGTTTACACAGGCATTTCACGTGACACATATAAGAAGCCACAGAGGGGTTCCTGGGTGGCTCTGTCTATCAAGCATCTGACTCTTGATTTCGGCTCAGGTCATGAGCTCACAGTGAGATTGAGCCCTGAGTCAGGCTCTGTGCTGACAGTGTGGAGCCTGCTTGGGATTCTCTTTCTCCCTACCCTCCCCTCAAAATAAGTAAATAAACATTTTTTTTTAAGTCATAAGAAAGTGATATTTTGTTGGCTTTAATGGAAAATACTGAGTAGCTGAGGTAGAACTAGAAGTTGTTGTTTTTTAACTTGAAAGAAATTTTAAAATACATGCAGAAGAGAAAAATACAATGAACCTCCATGTACTCATCACCCAGCTAAAACAATTATCAATATGTGGCAAATCCTGCTTTGTCTACTACTCCCTCATCCTCTGCTTCTACTGGATTATCTTTTTTTTTTTTTTTAATGTTTATTTATTTTTGAGAGAGAGAAAGAGAGGGAGGGAGGGAGGGGCAGAGAGAGGCAGAGACACAGAATCCAAAGCAGGCTCCAGGCTCTGAGCTGCCAGCACAGAGCTCAACATGGAGCTCAAACTCATGAACAAGATCATGACCTGAGCCAAAGTCAGACACTTAACCAACTGAGCCACCCAGGCATTATCTTAAGGCAAATCTCAATTATCATTCCACCTGTGAACATTCTGTACACAGTCCTAGAAGAACTTTTCCTAAAAAACATAATTCACACTTTGAAATAATTAATAATTTCCTAATAGTATCAAACATCTGGCTAGTATGCAAAATTATCCAACTGGTATGTAACTTTTTTAATAGTTGTTTGTTCCAGGGGCGCCTGGGTGGCTCAGTCGGTTAAGCGTCTGACTTCGGCTCAGGTCATGACCTCATGGCTCGTGAGTTTGAGTCCCTGCATCAGGCTCTGTGCTGACAGCTCAGAGCCTGGAGCCTTCTTTGGATTCTGTGTCTCCCTCTCTCCCTGTCCCTCCCCTAGTTGTGCTCTATCTCTGTCTCTCAAAAATAAATAAACGTTAAAAATTAAAAAAAAAAATAGTGGTTTGTTCCAATAAGGATCCAAGCAGAATCCACAAATTATACTTGGTTGATATATCTCTTTAGATCTTTTACTCTACCTGTTCCCCTAGAAAGGAGAATTTTCCCACTTCATACTCTTATAAAAACTTCACATTTTGAACCTTAAACATACATTACCTACTCAGAAATATAAATAAGTCTTAAGGAGAATAAGTCTCAGAAGAGAAGAAAAGTAAATACAATCTACCTTCAGGTGGGACCCATACACAGTAGTCTGGGTCATCTTCTGGATATCTGGAGGAAAGTGTTGCTGGAAGCTGCAAAGAAAACATAAGTTATTTTACTGAAAATAATTTTAACTCTAAGAACTATTATCCCTATGCCTGTCAGCAAGCAAAAACTAAGAGCAGCTTGCATTAATTACCTTCGCATAAGTAACCAAAAAATGGCAGAACATCTCTGAACCTTGACTTTTTCCTGTAAAGCCTCAACAAGCTGATTTTCAGCCAGTGAGAGTGAGTGAGGTTTTTTAAAAGAGGCAGTTAACAGAGATATGAGTTCTAATGGTATGATCTCCATACAGGGAATTTTGGTATTTGTCTTTTGATCTAGGTGGAGAAAAGAGTTAACAGAGCAAGCCTGACTGCTATCCTTTGAAAAGCCTATTTGCAAGGTTGGCCCTCGCCTAGTTTCTGGGGACTTGGATTTCAGGAGGGTTCCTACTACCCTGATAAAAGTGGCTCACTATGCCTAAACTGTCTGTAAAAAACAATAGGGTTCATGCTGAACATCTACTTTCCTTCTTGGAGAATGAAACTGGAGTACATGCCAGGCAGGAGGTACCCATATGATCAGTCCCCAGTGGGCACTGAGTCTCTAATGGGCCTCGCTGGTTAGCAACATTTCACAAGATGTCACAACTCACTGCTAAGGGAATTAAGCACATCCTGTGTGACTCCACTGAAAAAGGACTCTTGGAAGCTTAGCCTGGTTTCCTCAGACTTTGCCCCATGTGCCTTTTCCCTCTGTTGACTGTGCTTGGTATCCTTTACTGTAGTAAATCACAGCTGTGAGTACAACTACATGCTGAGTCCTGTGAGGCCTCCTATGAATTATCTAGCCTGAGGGTGGTCTTACGGACCTCCTAACACAACTAGCAATCCCACTTTTGGAAACTTACTGTATCCATACAAAATTTTGTACACACAAGATTAGTCCTTATAGCACTGTTATAATAAAAGACTAGAAACAACCCAGTGTCAGGGCGCCTGGGTGGCTCATTCGGTTGAGTGTCTGACTTCGACTCAGGTGATGATCTCACAGTTTGTGGATTCGAGCCCCATGTCGGGCTCTGTGCTGACAGCTCAGAGCCTGGAGCCTGCTTTGGATTCTCTGTCTCCTTCTCTCTCTCTCTCTCTCTCTCTCTCTCTCTCTCTCTCTCCCTCTCTACCCTTTCTCTGCTCGTGCTCTCTTTCTCAAAAATAAACATTTTTAAAAATTAAAAAGAAAACAAAAGAAACAACCCAGCATCAATCTATGGAGAAATGGTTAAGTATAGTACATCCATACAGTAGGAAGCCCTTGGTATACCAATACCTATTATGATTTCCACAATAGGTTAAAAAAAAAAAAGATGTACAATGCAGTACATTACATTCTATTTTTCGTGTAATAAAAGGTCAAATAAGAATATATTATTCAAATGTCTTTGTATGGCGTAAAAGGATATGAACAAAGATTCACAAATTAATAAAAGAGGTATATGCACAGTTATAGGGAACAGTGTGGATGGAGACAACAGAGAATTCAGAAAACAAAAATTCAAAAATAAGAGAGCCCAGACTTCTAGAAGAGGAGGTATTACGCAGTTGGGAACTCTGCTAAGGTGATCCCTAAAAATTCACTCTTCTGAATGTGGTCCATGACAAGGGGATTCATTTTTACTCCTAGAGACGTGAAGATTATGACTAAGGTACTTACTTTGCCTGGACCGGGAGCTTTCTTTTTCTTCAATTCATTTCTGTTTTTCTCATATTCATTCTTTGATACTAATTTGAGAAAAAGAAAAAAAAAGAGGCAATAGCTATTTCAGAATAAGTAAAATAGAAAAGAAAAATTCCTCCTTAGAGAACATTAAAAAAATTGAAGAAAACATGTAACAATCAAATTCTTAAAAATTCCCTCTACTGTCAAGATTCTATTAAAGAGAGAATTTTCCCTCTGCTAATAACCCTAGCTTTCAAATCCAAACGCTGTTCTAGAGCTTGAATATAATCGCACTATTTGAAAAAGGAAAGGAAAATGGGCTGATTTTACTATTCTACAGTTCAACCATTACAGTTAAAAGCAGTAGAGGGGTGCCTAGGTGGCTCAGTCAGTGACCAACTTTTGATTTCGGCTCAAGTCATGATCTCCCGGTTTGTGGGTTTGAGCCCATATCTGTACTGTTAGTGCAGAGCCTGCTTGAAATTCTCTCTCTGTCCCTTCCCCACTCTCTCAAAAATAAATAAATAAACACTTTAAAAAAAAAAAAAAAAGCAGGGGCGCCTGGATGGCTCAGCTGGTTAAGTGTCTGACTCTTGGTTTCGGCTCAGGTCATGATCTCACAGTTTGTGGGTTTGAGCCCCACATCAGGCTCTGTGCTGGGTGGCTGGTGTCAAGCCTGCTTGGTATCCTCTCTGTTCTCCCTCTCTCTGCCCCTCCCCTGCTCATGCGCTCTCTCTCTCTTTCTCTCTCTCTCAAAAATAAATAAACATTATGGGGCGCCTGGGTGGCGCAGTCGGTGAAGCGTCCGACTTCAGCCAGGTCACAATCTCGCGGTCCGGGAGTTCGAGCCCCGCGTCAGGCTCTGGGCTGATGGCTCAGAGCCTGGAGCCTGTTTCCGATTCTGTGTCTCCCTCTCTCTCTGCCCCTCCCCCGTTCATGCTCTGTCTCTCTCTGTCCCAAAAATAAATAAACGTTGAAAAAATAAAATAAATAAAATAAATAAATAAATAAACATTAAAATAAATGTTTATTTATTTTTTTAATGTTTATTAAACATGAAAAACAACAAACGGTAAGATGATGACCTGAGCTGAAGTCAACGCTCAAACGACTGAGCCACCCAGGCACCCCAATAAACATTAAAAAAAAAAAAAAAAAAGGCAGTAGAAAACCAGTCCTTTTTATTAAAAGGCCAACTTTTCAACCAATTTCTTTTAATAGTTTTGGAATCATTCCCATGATAGGCACAGACTCATCTCTGGGAGATGGAAAATTGTGGAGGGCTATGCATGGCCATGGGAAGAGTGAAGGCATCAGGTATTCTGCAGGTCAGGAAAATGGAACCCAAGAGGCAGAAAAGGAATAAAGAAAGGCAAATGGGATGGCAGCAAACATAACCTCTCATATGTTCCAGCAGCGTCTCCCCCCAGCATGCTCTGTGAAAGGCCACGCTCTGTGCTGCTTCAGTTCGACTCCAACCCCTCCTCTGACACCAGCTGGTTGCTTATGTGCAGAGCAGCTAAGGAGGCGGCTACGCTACTTGCCTGAGGGTTCCTCACATGATGCAGCTGTTTCACTAATCTCTTGATAATCTTTATTCTGTTGCACTTGGCTGAGTTGAGACGTGTTTTCTATAAAATGCAGAACCAGAGTGTACTGTTATTATTTAATTCATAGGAGGGAACCAAGAAAACAAAGGCAAAAGCAAGAAAAGCTAAGTAAATACAGAATCATCCAGCCTTACCATCATTAGCTTCAATAACCTTAATTAGATTTTCAAAAAAAAGTACCTCCATATGTCTAACAGAGAAACCAATTTTCCACTTTAAAAACTGGCCAACTCTGAGCTAAAACTTTTCAGCAGTACTTACCAAAACCCTTAAAAATGTACATATTCCTTGGCCTAGAAATTCTACTTCCAGGAACAGATTCAAAGAAAATAATCTGAGATGAATACCAAGATTTATTACATACAGTATGTTTATAATAGCAAAAGTTAACAAATAATGTACAGGTCTAACAATATGGAGTTGATTAAATCAATCGTGGCACATGCATATGATGGCCCACTATGCTTATTGAAGTCACATTTCAAAAGAACATTTTAAGACATGGGAATGCAAGCTGGTGCAGCCACTCTGGAAAACAGTATGGAGGTTCCTCAAAAAATTAAAAATAGAACTACCTTATGACCCAGCAATTGCACTACTAGGTATTTATCCAAGGGATACTGGTGTGCTGTTTCGAAGGGACACATGCACCCCAATGTTTATAGCAGCACTATCAACAATAGCCAAAGTATGGAAAGAGCCCAAATGTCCATTGACAGATGAATGGATAAAGAAGATGTGGTATATATATACAATAGAGTATTACTCGGCAATCAAAAAGAATGAAATCTTGCCATTTGCAGCTACATGGATGGAACTGGAGGGTATTGTGCTAAGTGAAATTAGTCAGAGAAAGACAAATAGCATATGATTTCACTCATATGAGGACTTTAAGAGACAAAACAGATAAACATAAGGGAAGGGAAGCAAAAATAATATAAAAACAGGGAGAGGGACAAAACATAAGAGACTCTTACATATGAAGAACAAACAGAGGGTTACTGGAGGGATTATGGGAGGGGGATGGGCTAAATGGGTCAGGGGCATTAAGGAATCTACTCCTGAAGGGGCGCCTGGGTGGCTCAGTTAGTTGAGCGTCCGACTTCAGCTCAGGTCATGATCTCGCAGCTCGTGAGTTTGCACCCCACGTTGGGCTCTGTGCTGACAGCTCAGAGCCTGGAGCCTGCTTCTGATTCTGTGTCTCCCTCTCTGCCCCAACCCACTCGCATTCTGTCTCTGTCTCTGTCTCTCTCAAAAATAAACAAACATTAAAAAAATAAAAACTAAAAAAAAAAACAAAAGGACTTTACTCCTGAAATCATTGTTGCACTATATGCTAACTAATTTGGATGTAAATTTAAAAAAAAATTTTGTTTAATAATAAAATTAAAAACAAAAAAATTAATTAAAATAATTAATTAAAAAAATAAAAGAACATGTCAAAACAGAGAAAAAAACAGATTATAAAATAGCATGTACAACATAATCCTAATAGTGAAAAAAAAAGAGGCCTAGAGTAATCCCTAATCAGCTGCAAATTTACTAATTAATGTATCTTTACCAAATTTTAAAATCTTCTATTTTTATACACACACATATTTCCTTTGCTCCTTTAAAGAAAAAATACAATACTTATTGCTCCCCTTCCTGCTGGCCTGCTTATATGCCACCCTCACAATATATGGATCAGAGACTAGACTCATTAAAAAAGCATGTATTACGCACCTTGTTTGAAAAGGCTAAGCATTTTGCCAATAACTAAACAAAAGGAGAATGCAAAAACAAAAGATCTCTCACAGATGAAAAAACAGTAACTTTTCTTTTCTCAAACAACTGAGGATGATTCAAGAGAATGTCTACATACCAGGCCTGTTGTTTTATGTAGATAAGCCTGGTTTGTTTTGGAAGTAGACATGCAAACTTTCCCACACATATTTAATGTCAGTTTTTGTTTTGTTTTTCGTCAAGCTCTCTATTTTCTGTGAAGTCTTAATATTGCCAGACAGTTTGGCCACCCTGCAGGAAAGTAACTCCTGCAGTGGACAAGGAGAGAAAGATACTAAAATGATAAACAATTATCTCTAGGGGTGAGACCGCAGTAGATCTCTCTTTTCTTCTTTGGACTTTGATGTATGATCAGAAGTTTCTAAAATGAATTTATCTTCCTCTTATAATCAGAAGAAAACATATTCAAAAGCCAATCAATTCCCTCTTTTTCATCAAGCCTTTGCTGAGGTAGGTCTCTGCTAGGTGTTCTGCTAGGTACCACGGACAAAAAGATGAATAAGGCATTATGCTTCCTGAGCAGTATGCACAGTGGGTACAATTATGCTTAGCCTCTGTTTTAGGGATAGGGAAAAAAATGAGCAAGAGGAGGTTTATCCTTAAACCACCTAGTCAGGCCTCATCATGAACCTAGTCCACTGCCCTCCAATCACACAGTGGCAGCTGCTCAGGGTCATTTCATAGCAACTGTGGTTTCAGATTCCACAGCTTCCAAAGTTTCACAACTCTGGAATACACTGGAAATGCCTGCCCTTATTTTGCAATGAGGATAAATAATGACTGACAGTCAAAGAAAGACCAAGAAAATATGTTTCCACAGAGTCAGCTGTGTTATATATCATAAAGTGCCACAAAGTCAAAATGCACAAGCAAGAACTGGCTTTGCTTTTTAGACCTCTGCACAATGAATGCAAATGCCCCACTGAACAGCATAGGAAGGAGAAGAAAGATTTACCATGGTTTTTTGTTTCTTTAGAACATGTGAGATCAGTGGGAGGCCTCGCTTCCTGCACTGCTTCTTCCGGCTCTATCTCCGCCTGTAACCTACTGCTCTCAGCCTCCATTTTTTTCTTTTCATCCTCCTCCTTTTCCTTCTCCACATCTTCTTCTTCTTCTTCCTCCTCCTCTTCTACTTCAGGCTCATCCTTCATTCTCATTAGAGCTGGAGGGAGCTCTGGACGTTTGGGGGGTAACTTCTATAAAGGAAACAAAACCATGAATGAAGAGTTCCACATAATGAGAAAGAGACAACTCTCCTCAAGGAGGTTAAGCTAAATGTGGAGAATGTCTAACCCCTCCAGGTTGATGAACCCTGCAGAAGTCTGCTGGAAGGAGGACCTGCACATGAGCTTTTATCCATCTGTGGACCCTTAACACATATCTTTATTAGTTTCTAGGGTCCAAAGAATATTAAGTACAAAACACTTGGAACAGCTTGTAGGGAATGCAAACATTTATTCCAGGCGAGTACCTGCTGCAGGAATTCTGTCCTGTTACCCCTCAGGGGGTTAAAGGATCCTCATCACAAAATCTAAGAAACAGATTATTTGCCTAGATTTTTCACTTTAGATTTAACCCAATTTAAGGAAATAAGACATGTAAATCGGTAAAACAGATCCTGAAGAAAAGACATTCCTTGAAGAATAAAGTCAAACATTCTGATCAAGACCTCTCAATAAAAGTAATTATTAGAAACAGTTGATTGCAGCTTAAGAAATAGAAAGTACCAAAGTGTACGTTGGGCATATCATTTTTTAAATAAAGGATTTAATTCAGTAATCCTTTCAAGAGAGCTTTTTATTTTATTTATTTTTTAAATTTTATTTTAAGTAGGCTCCATGCCCAACATGGGCCTTGAACTTATGACCCTGAGATTAAGAGTTGTATGCTCTACTGACTGAGCCATCCAGGCACCCCTAAAGAGAGTTTTTAAGTAGAGTTTTTCTGCTAACTAAAACACAAGTACTTCCAGTCCCCCCATCCTCACAGAAAAACCTCCATCTCAGGTCAACCACATGGCTGGGACTTCAGGCTTCTTCCCCCAGATGGCAGTTTAGCCTAATTGAAGGTGCTGGGGGCTGAATTCTGTCCCCACAAAATTCATACGTTGAAGTCCCAATCCTTAGTACCTCAGAAGTAAGCATATTTAGAGATAAAATCTTTAAAGAGGTAAGTTAAAACAAAGCAGTTAGAGTAGGACCCTAATCCAATATGGCTGGTTTTTTGGGTTTTTTTTTTTTGTTTTGTTTTTTGTTTTGAGAGGGTGAGAGAGAGAAAGAGAGCGAGCGAGCATGCAAGGAACGAAAGAACAGGGGAGGGGCAGAGAGAGAGGGAGGGAGAGACTCCCAAGCAGGCTCCGCACTGTCAGCCCCACCTGGGGCTCGATCTCACGAACCTTGATAGTGACCTGAGCCAAAATCTAGATTCAGACGCTTAACCGAATCACCCAGGCATCCCACTATGACTGGTACTCTTATAAGAGGAGGAGGAGAGGGGAGACACCACAGGTGCAAGTGCACAGACAGGTGACCACGTGAAGATGCAGGAAGAGGGCAGCCATCCCCAAGCCTAGGAAAGAGACCTCAGGGGAAACCAACCCTGCTGGCATGCTGATCTTGGAACTGTGAGAAAATAAATTTCTGTCCTCTAAGCCGCTCAGTCCGTGGTATTTGGTTAGGGCAGCCCTTGCATACTAATACACAAGATTCAGCTCTTTGGGGTGATGAAAACCTTCTAAAAGCTGGACCTGTAAACAGGGATGTATATAAAACAAAAACATTCACCAGTGAAGTGTTAGAGGATAACAGAGAGATCACAAAACTCAAAAAAGAGAGGACCTGGATTTGATTGCCAGTCTAGTCACTTAATGATGATGATGATGATGTGTCCCGTAATTAACTTCTCTGACCCTGTTTCCTCACCTGCGAGAGGTAATAATTCCCACAAGTCAGCAAGTGTTGAAGGGATTAAATGAAGTAAGGAACACCACATGGCAGAGCCGGGTGCAGTGACTATATAACTAACAAATGTTGAGTCCCACCAGGAAAAGAGACACTTCTGAAATGCAACATCCATCACAAATTAATACACTGATGTTCAATGTACAAATCAGTTATATGCAAATTGACTTGAGAGCTAAAAGTTTAACACCGTGACCCACAACTTACCCCTACTGTTCCCGTTTTTAATTTGAATTTGCTTCCTCCTTTCATGGCACCAAAGAGAGGCAACGTAAGCTTTTTAGCTTTGTTTTCCACATCTGTAGTCTGACTTTCAGTCCTAAGAAGAAAGAGTAATTGTACATGTCTATTCCAGTGAGGCCAAAATTTTATCTAAAAACACTCTGAACTCTGACAAAGAAACTTCTGGGAAACAAAAATTTCCCCAAAATGAATATCTAAGCATATACCAACAGGAAAAGGCCAACAGAGTCTGAATGGACAATGATACTGCTGACTGTCACAGACACAGGACTATTAAGGGTGAGATGAGGTTCTTAACTTCAGTAAGTCCCAACATGCTACATGACTTCACCTTCATAAAATGATGCTAACAGTACGAAGGTCACTGGCAAATGGGGCAAGATCCCATTCCCACTAAGTGGCAGGAGACGGGTCCACAAAGTAAAGCCCTACTTTCCACCAACCTCGCAAGAGGACCCACAGTGTCTTGCCTAGAGTCCACACTTATCATAACCATAGACAAAGGCTCTGATCACAGAAGTTAAAAAAACAAAAACAAAAAACCTCTGTGAAGGGGCTACGCTGTGTGGTGAGTAATGACAAGGACATAATGAGAGACCTTACAACTGGTGAGTTTGTCAGCATCTCACTGGCTGGAGAGAGTTATAACAGCTAAGCCCACTAGGGTAAAGCTAAGGAAGAGCAAAAAGAAGAGATTATAGAAATTGGGAAACAGCAGGGGCAAAAAAAAGGACACAGCAAAAACAAAAAGGATGTAGTTGAGTTGACAAGACATTCAGAGAGTAGGCAGAGGTGACGATGACAAGATAGCATGAGGAGACATAGGGAAGGGCAGGCCTGCATTCTGGAATACAGGGACAGCACTGGCACTCAAGACACACAGTGAGCCATATGAGAAAATGACCTTGCTGCTCTATACCGAAGCCCCATTTGTCACTACTACCTTCTTCTACCTAAGTCTTACCCCCTCAGTGGTGCTCTTGGGCCTAGCCTCACCACCTTGCTCTCTACCATGGACAGACCCATTGCCTTGCTAAGGCCACCAGAAAAATCCTGCCTGTTTGTCTATAAAGACTTTTCATCATCTAGGGGCGCCTGGGTGGCGCAGTCGGTTAAGCGTCCAACTTCAGCCAGGTTACGATCTCGCGGTCCGTGAGTTCGAGCCCCGCGTCGGGCTCTGGGCTGATGGCTCGGAGCCTGGAGCCTGCTTCCGATTCTGTGTCTCCCTCTCTCTCTGCCCCTCCCCCGTTCATGCTCTGTCTCTCTCTGTCCCAAAAATAAATAAAAAACGTTGAAAAAAAAAAAAAAAGACTTTTCATCAAATACTATCCTTCACAGCCCCTCCCTACAGGTCTCGGGAAGGTTCTAGCATAGAAGACAAAAGCAAGAGCAACCCAGATATTCTTCAGCTCCATTAAGTAGCTTGGCTTGTCTGGAAGATGGGCAAAGTCACCCCTAGGAGACAAAATGGCAGAAGACGGGATCCCAATCAAGAGCTGCTTGGGCAGGGGCAGAAGGGGTGTTAGGTAGAAAGGTTGGAAGGTCAACCAAAGTGAGAAGAGGAGGGAGAAGGTACACACATCTGTACATGTGCTGCTGAAGTGAGCACAAGGTACACACATCTGAAGTCCAGGATATAAAGTAGGAGAGGGAGGAGAAACTAAGCAGACACACAGACAGCAGGAAGGGAGGCTGTGGAGGAGACTGGCATACCTTCTCTGGAAGGGATGACTTAGCAAGGGAAAGGATTTCAGAGCTGGAATTAAAATTCACTGTTAATTTGTTTACCCTCAGCTATACCTCCAGACTTTTTACCCTTTCTCTACAAACACAATGTTACAAATAACTGCTAGGTATAACAGAAACAGGACAATGATCACAATGATGATACAGACACTTTGTCAAGTGCTGTTCGAGTCATCTTTGCAACATCACCAGTACTTCTAATTGACAGACGAGGAAGGCAAAGGTCAAAGAAGTTGCATAATTTGCCTCAAAATGCCCAAAAAGTAATTGATAGAGTTGAGAATGAAAGCCAGGGAGTCTAACTTGAGTGCTAAACCCCCTCCTCACTATCAGTAAATCAAGTGCCACCAGGGTCAAACAAACCTTTGTGGACTGACCTATCAATCACTGCGTTAAATAACCAAACTACACATAAATCTTTTAACAAAACTGCTAGTAATTTAGGGACAAATTTTCTGTACAATCAAGGGCTCCAGATACATAAATACATTTTATCTTTACATCTCGACATAAAAATTGTCCCCCAGTACCTAGATGTTTATCTATACAATGCCCCCAGCATCAAGTCACAGGTTTTGTACACAGGGGTAAGGCGCCGCATACTGACAATCTAAAGCAGTGCCGTCCAACAGAATTTTCTGCAATTATGGAAACGCTCTGCATCTGCACTGTCCAATACAGTAGCCACTATCCACATGTGGCTACTGAGGAGTTAAAATGTGGCTAGTTGTCTGAAGAACTGAATTTGCAATGTCATTTCATTTTAATATCACATAAGACTAATGGGTGCTATATAGGAAGGACATCACAGATCAAAAGAAAATGAGAAACTTTCTAGAATTAATTACCTTCTTAAGTGTGTGTACCCATCTGGGCAATGCCACTTTTTGAGATGCCCACCTGGATTGTCCTGGATTGTGCTCACTTAAAGTGGCTTATTTCTACAACAACCTACTCAACATTTTCAAAATTTGTTGAGACCACATAGAACAAAATTTGAAAATATTGTCAAGTTGAAAGACTGGACCTTATTCTCTCTCTCTCTCTCTCTCTCTCACACACACACACACACACACACACACACATTCATACACTCATGAATACTAGTCAAGTCTGGGAAAAATTATTCCCAAAATTTTGTTCACAGGGGCGCCTGGGTGGCTCAGTCAGTTAAGCGGCCAACTTCGGCTCAGGTCATGATCTCGCGGTCCGTGAGTTTGAGCCCCGCGTCGGGCTCTGTGCTGACCGCTCAGAGCCCGGAGCCTGTTTCAGATTCTGTGTCTCCCTCTCTCTCTGACCCTCCCCGGTTCATATTCTGTCTCTCTCTGTCTCAAAAATAAATAAACGTTAAAAAAAAATTTTTTTTTTTAATTAAAAAAAATTAAAAAAAAAAAATTTTGTTCACAAATTACTAAAAAATCTTCTCGATTTCTACAAATGGATTTTCTTCCAAAAATTTCCCCAAAATCAACTTTAGGGGATTATGCCTTCCCCCATTTTAAAGGAAGAAATTCCACTTTAAAAGTATTTAAATACATTAAAATTGTCAACTGGTTCTTAGGAATGACAAATCAGGTGTTAAAATGACAATCTGTGGTTTTAAAATCATAGATAAAAAAATGGTATTACGTTGTTGTACTTGTCTTTCTCTTTCTCTTATGAGCAAGACTGAGCATCATTTTATATAGTTATATAGCTATTTGTATTTCTTTTTCAGTGGCCTGTCAGTTGATATCCTTTTCCCATTTTTCTCTTTGGTAGATGGTTGTCTACTTATTGGAAGGTCTTTATAGATTAGGGAAATTAGCCTTTTGTGCATGTTGCTCTTTAAAATTTACTCTGGGGGCACCTGGGTGGCTCAGCCAGTTGAGCATCTGACTTCAGCTCAGGTCATGATCTCACGGCTCATGAGTTCAAGTCCTGCGTCAGGCTCTGTGCTGACAGCACGGAGCCTGGAGCCTGCTTCAGAATCTATCTCCCTCTCTCTCTGCCCCTCCCCTTCTCATGCTCTGACTTTCTCTCTCTCTTTCTCAAAAATAAACATTTAAAAAAAAATCTTTTTAATAAAAAAATAAAAAATAAAGAAGTTTACTCTGCATTAAAAATTAAGAAAAAAATCAGAGCTTTCTGATGAAAAAGGAATCAATATAGTTTTCTCTAAAAATCCTACAGCAGTCTATATTTCACAAATGAAATGGCTTTTTACTCTATGAAATCACTGCTTCTGTGCTTTAAAGGGTTCCCTACAGTCTATTTTTATTCTGTAATGATTATCTAAGAAAATAAAGATATAATGGGACTCCTGGGTAGCTTAGTCGGTAAGCATCCAACTTTGGTTCAGGTCATGATCTCACAGCTTGTGAGTTCAAGCCATGAGTCGGGCTCTACGCTTACAGTAGAGAGCCTTGCTTGAGATTCTCTCTCCCTTGTTCTCTGCCCCCACCCCCCACTCATACCTTCTCTCTCTCTCAAAATAAATAAACTTAAAAACAATTTAAAAAAAAGAAAGATATAATTCAAAATGTTATCTGTGCAAACATGCTTATTTAAAATTTCAAGTATAACTAAGACTTACTTACTTTTTTAGTTCTGGAATCTCTGCTGGTTTTACAATTTTTATCAACCCTTTAAGTCTCTGTAGTTCTTTCCTCAGTTCAAAAGTTCTCAGGTGAAGTTTCTTCCGGGACACACCATCCAATGCACTCCCTGATTTCATTTCTGACATGAACGCATCCAAGGAGTCCTGAGATGGTGACTCTGATAAAGCTGTCCAAGAAAAAGATAATACATGTTTAGAAAAATTGCCTCAAATATTTTAAAACTCAGCCAAAGTTTCTGTAGAAAAGTCAGTAACTTAAAGTTGGACAGAGGACATTACTGGTATTAGGAATAAGAAAACAGGTTATAGCTTGGAGACCTTGGGACATCACTTTGCCTTAATGCACTTCATTCCCCTCATCTATTACATAGAAAGTTTAAACCAAATAATTTATAATGTTCCTTATAGTTCTAAGATGTTCTGTTGTTCCTTAGAAAGGCTCCATATTCTGTACATCTTACATACTAGCTTGGAAGAGTGCAATACTTATGGGAGATGCCTTATACATATTTGTTTCATGGGTCATTAACTTACCTTTGCTTGACGCTTTCAGTTTCTCAGAAATTTCAGAGAGTTCCCTTTCAGCATCATTTAACTTTGCAACCTGTAATGCCCAGATTAACAGGGTTAACAAATGTTTTTCTTCTTTCAAAATACGGTAGCTTTCCTGTCTTCCTCATTTTATTTCCACTATTGTTATAAGTTTAAGAGGATTCAATCAGAAGTGTAATTAAATGTGCTCTTTATGGAGTTAACATTTTCATGTGTTTATATGATTCAAGCTGAGTTAATTTCTGAATTCAGAATTTAACAGAATGAAAGTACAGAACATAGACTTGACTTTACTCAGAAGAAAGAACTCAAGTCATTTCTTTTCACTGATGAATCAAAGAACAAAGCAAAACAAAACAAAACAAAAAAACAACAGATGTTGGGTAATGTTTTAAGCTCTGAATACTACTAATTATAGTGAAAAGACACGCTATCTTATAATGATTTCATGAAGGATATACTACTTAAGACTATTACCAAACTACATTCCTCAAAATTCCTTTCACAATTCTTGACTGCCAGAAGTCTAAAGTTGATTTCACCTCAGAATGTCCAAATTTGGAACTTTTTCCTTTCTTTTTACGAGATTAACATCATACCCAAAGAATGCTTATGAATGGATCAAGATCCACTGTGAGGCAGGCAGAGTCTCTAGCAGCAAGCCAAACTTTTCTCCAACTTGTGTAAGACTAGTTGTTTGTTACTATCAAATTTACAGATCAAGAAAGTTATACGTGAGTACCAGATTTCAACACCACGGCTTTAAAAATTGTAATTATAAAACAAATTTAAATAATATATTATCTTATTAAAAAATTAAACTACCACAGCTACTTCTATAAATAAAACTTGCCAATGATTCAAACGTCTCTGGCTTCTCATCAATCTTCCCAGCCTTCTTCATACGGTTCAGACGCTTCTTTTCAACCAGGCCGGTCCGATCAAGAAATGTGTCATCATCACTATCATAAAAGTCTTCATCCTCCCAGTTCTTGGCTTTCCTTTTCCGAGATACTAGAAGGAGATAAAAAAAAGTGGTAATGAAATAAGTTAAAAAGAAAAAGAATCTTTCAATTATTGAAAGATTCAACAAGCTGTCAACCTACATATAAAAACAAAGGGTTAGGGTGCCTGTGTGGCTTAGTCGGTAAAGCATCCAATTCTTGATTTCAGCGCAGGTCATGATCTCCCATGCTGGCCGTGCAGAGCCTGCTTGGGATTCTCTCTCTCCCCCTCTCTCTCTTCCCCTCCCCTGCTTGCACTCTGGTTCCCTCTCATAAATAAATAAGTAAATGAACAAACTTAAAAACAGCAACAAAGCGTTAAACCTGGAAGACATTATGCTAAGTGAAATAAGCCAGACACACAATTCCACTTACAAGAGTTAACTAGAATAGTCAAATTCAGAGAAACAGAAGGTAGAATGGTAATCATCAGGGACTAGTGGAAGGAAGAATGAGAAATTAGTGTTTAATGGGTACAAAGTTTCAATATGGGAAGATGAGAAAGTAATGAGATGGACATAGCAATGGTTGCACAACAATGTGAATGTATTTAATACACTTAATACTCACAATGGTGAATTTTATGATATGTATGTTTTACCACATTAAGAAAAATTAAACAAAGGGCTAATTTATTTAATGAACAAAAGGCTCTCAAAAATCAATGAGTAAAAAAGGAAAAAGATAAATGAGGAAAAGTTCAATAATCTAAAAGAAAATTTGGGAAAGAATAATCAAAGCAGTTCACAGAGAAAGAAATACAATGGCCAAAACATTTTATAAGATGTTAATAATGCCCAATTTGGCAAGGGTACGGGGAAATGGACTCTCAAACATCTGATGGGAATTTACATTGATACACAATCTTCTTTTTTTTTTTTTATGTTTATTCATTTTTGAAAGACATAGAGAGACAGAGCACAAGCAGGGGTGAGGTGGAGAGAGAGGGGGACACAGAATCTGAAGCAGGCTCCAGGCTCTGAGCTGTCAGCACAGAGCCCAATGCGGGGCTTGAACTCACTAACCTCAAGATCATGACCTGGGCCAACGTCAGATGCTCAACCGACTGAGCCACCCAGGTGCCCTGTTACACAATCTTTTTGATGGTCAACCTCACAATATCTGTCAAATGCAATTGATCTAACAATTCTACTTATAGGAAATTATCCTATGGGTATCAATGCCCTGTTATTTGTAACAGTGAAAATCTGGAAAGCCCATCAATAGGGAACTATGTTAGCTATTACTTTTTTGTCCACCCTATGCCATCTTACTCCTCTTGTTATGCTAAAAGTACCCCTTTTCTTCTAGAATACTCCTCCTCCATTCCATCTGGATTAGGGGCCATCATGTGACCAAAGCCAAATCGGTAAGAATCCTTCCCTCATATTTATATTTAGATACGTGCAAAAAAGGGCTCTCTTTCCAATGAGATTATGAAAGAGGGAAGATACAAATCTAAGCAGTGAGCAGCCAGCTCTTTTGCATGGGGTAAGAATCTGTCTGCAAAATAAAACCATATGCTCATGTGACAGACTCACACACATACACACACACACAGCTTTTATGGTGTCCTGTGACACTGAGACTTCTGGTTTGATAGGACCAGAACTTAAGGTCCTAGTTCATACAGTTCCTCCTTCAATCCTGTAAGCAATTCTTCTCAACCTGGAGAAGAGATGGACAATAGTGGAGATGGAGCCAATAACTTTTCTCCCTAAGCTAGTCTGAATTGGGTTTCTATTATTTACAACCAAAACAGTCCTTATTGAAAAAACTTCATGATTTCCAGGTTAAGATGGTACACTGAACATACATATGTAATTTCACTCTCTCCCCATATCCCACTAAAGCTGTGGTAAAGAGATCTGTTTTAAAAACATTAATCTACTGGGGCACCTGGCTGGCTTAGCTGGCACAGCATGGGACTCTTGATCCTGGGGTTGTGAGTTTGGGTCCCATGTTAGGTACAGAGCTTACTTAAAAACAATTAAACAAACAAACAAATAAATAAATAAACATTAATCTACAAAGACAGAACAGGAGAAGGAATAGCAATACCTAATTTTTGGAAATTCTAAAACAGACAGACAAGTGGAAAGTTAACTTAGCAGAACTAAAAAAGATGAATCCTAAAACAACAGTGGGGAAAGATGAGAACCAATCTGATGATACTGCAGAATCCTCAAAAGGATCTGGAACCGGGGATAGACAGTAGTGCTAAAATAAAAAGAACTGAGTAAAAGCTGGTTGAGAAAAAGATCCTCCTCCCTGACTACTTACCTCCTCATCCCCAGAAAAAAATCCAGAGGTTAATCCCTAGAAAGGGTAAGATAAAAAGTCTTTGCATTGTGGACTGCCCAGTTTATGTTCTATATTCTACATATTAAATATGTATTTATTTATTCTAAAAATAGTACTGTCCTGAAAATAGCTGAATTTTGAGAATCTGCTCAGCCATCTTCCAGCACTTAGCTCTAAGAATTTCAGGAAGGAAGAATTTCAGGAATTTCATGGAGGAAGTCAGAAGAGTACTCTCTGAGGAATCCCGCCAGCAGAAGAGGAAAAAACCTAACGATTCTTACGTGAGGAGTTCCCCGACAAAAGGCCCACATTAATCTATAGTGTTACTCAAAGGTAATAAGCCCCACCTATATATTCCAAGCTGTCAATCACCTTTTTTGTCCCCAAATAAGAATCTACACCCAAGGACTACACAAAAACTGGGAAACACCTCTAACATGCAGGACTGAGACTACACAAAAAAGAAAAGGCAGAGATTAGCAGCAAGATGAGATACTTAAAATCCAGGAAACAACAATAGCATATTATATTTTAAAAATGAATACCCAAAGGACAAAAATGAGTCTTGGAAATTAAAATCTTGATTGCAAAATGTAAAGATAAAGCTGCAGAAATCTCCCAGAAAGAATAAAAAGACATAGAGATAAAAAAAAGAGGGGCGCCTGGGTGGCTTGGTCGGTTGAGCGTCTGACTTCGGCTCAGGTCATGATCTCATGGCCTGTGAGTTCGAGCCCCGCGTCGGGCTCTGTGCTGACCGCTCAGAGCCTGCAGCCTGTTTCAGATTCTGTGTCTCCCTCTCTCTCTGCCCCTCCCCTGTTCATGCTCTGTCTCTCTCTGGCTCAAAAACAAATAAACGTTGAAAAAAAAAAAAGAAAGAAAAAAAGGGTAAGAAACTTAAATGGTCAGTCTAAGATGTTCAATATCAAAATAACAAAATTCAAGAGAGAAAGAGAAAACAGAAGGATGAAATGATTAGTGGCATAATTCCAGAAATGTTTCTAACTATCAAAGATTTCCAGATCAAAAGGACCCAACAAGTACCTAGAAAAATGGATGAAAATAGACCCACAGAAAGGTACATCATAGTTAAGTTTCAGAAGCTTGAGAACAAAGGGAAGCTCCTACAAACTCCTAGTGTGTGTGTAGGGGATGGGAAATGACATACACTAGATAAGGATTCTGAACCCGTTAGGACTGCAAGAGCAACACTGAATATAAGGTGGTAACGGTAATACCTTCAAAGCTGTGAAGGAAAATTATTTCCCATTTAGAATTCTATTCCTAGCCAAACAATTAACCAAGAGTAAAGCTAGAATAATTGTATTTTCAGAGTGGGGAATTTAATATAGTTTACTTGCTATACATCCTTTCTCAAGAATTCACTACATGTCCACCAAAATGAAAGAGTAGACCAGGAACAACAAAAGAAGTGAAATCCACTGGAGACTATCATCATCCATGACCTCTATTGTTGTACCAGCTTTTTAATCTGCAAAACTACAGAAAGATGTGCTCCACTAAAACAAGGGAATAAACCAAGAAACATGAGAATCTGGGAATCAAGAAACAGAAAATCCAACCCTGGAGAAAGACAAAGGAAATGTCAAGGATGACAGCAAAATGAGGTCCCAGATGACAGTGCTCCAGTAGGTTCAGAGAATAGTGAGCCCTGAAAGAACATTGCTCTTCAGGAGAAATGTTTCCAAAAAAAATCAGAACTGATCAATTCCTTGATGTGATTGACCATGTGGAAAAATATACTGAAAGGCTCTTGAAAGATGTGGAAAGAATGAACAGAGCTACAAAAAATCCACACACATGAAAAACAAACAATTATTAACTTTAGGAAAAACAAAAAGAAAAAACTCCTCAGTTTAACTAATATTTGCATAAACATAATCGTGTAAATATTAAATACTGATTTAACAGAGTCAGTACATAATGTTTAAAATAAGTGATTCAGTTGCACCTGGGTGGCTCAGTTGGTTAAGTGTCCAACTCTTGATTTTGGTTCAGGTCATGATCTCACGGTTAGTGGGTTTGAGTCCCACGTCCGGCTCCACGCTGACAGCAAGAAGCCTGCTTGGGATTCCCATTCTCTCTACTCCTCCCCTGCTTGCGCACTCTCTCAAAATAAATAAACTTATAAAAAGTTCAATCATAAAATAAAATAAAATATTCAAAATAAAACAGCATACTCTTCCTTTTGGGAAATACGGATATTTTTAAATGCCAGAAAAAATAATTAAAAGAGTTAAAAGCCTTCTAAGATTGAAGACTGGGGAGAGGCAGGGCAAGGAACAGGTATATTTTGTGTAAGCCTTTGGTAGTTTTTTGGGTTTTTTAAAATTTTTATTTATTTTGAGAAAGAGAGAGAAAGAACGTAAGTGTGGAAGGGCAGAGAGAGAAGGAGAGAGAATCTCAAGCAGGCTCCAGGCTATTAGTGCACAGCCTAGTATGGGGCTTGATCCCATGACCCTGGGATCATGACCTGAGCTGAAATCAAAAGTCGAATGATCAATTGATTGAACCACCCAGGTGCCCCAAGCCTTTGATAGTTTTAAATAATACATAAGTTACTTTGCGATAATACAAACTAATTTTAGAATAAACACAAATATAACATAAGCCTTTATTAATAAATGATATAGCCAGAAGGGCTTTTTATTTTTATTTATTTTTGAAGTTTATTTTTGAAAGAGAGAGAGAGAGAGGGAATGAACGCAAGGGAGCAGGGCAGAGAGAGATGGAGAATGAGAGAGAATCCCAAGCAGGCTCCATGCTGTCAGTGCAGAGCCCGACATGGGGCTTGATCCCATAAAGAACCATGAGACCACGACCTGAGCCGAAATCAAGAGTCAGATGCTTAACTGACTAAGCCACCCAGGTGTCCCTGACAGGCTTTTAAAAATGAGATAAATTTGGGGCGCCTGGGTGGCGCAGTCGGTTAAGCGTCCGACTTCAGCCAGGTCACGATCTCGCGGTCCGGGAGTTCGAGCCCCGCGTCAGGCTCTGAGCTGATGGCTCAGAGCCTGGAGCCTGTTTCCGATTCTGTGTCTCCCTCTCTCTCTGCCCCTCCCCCGTTCATGCTCTGTCTCTCTCTGTCCCAAAAATAAATAAACGTTGAAAAAAAAATTAAAAAAAAAAAGAGATAAATTTAATGCAATTATATAGACAATATCCATGATACATTCTTACATTAAAATTCTAAGTCATGAAAGAGTATAATATAAATAAATGCATTTGTGTATGAAGTTTGCTTTTTATTAAAGTATCTAGTTCCGAACACAAATCTATACTCATAAAAAATTTCTAAGAAAATATGGCTTCTAAGGGGCGCCTGGGTGGCTTAGCCGGTTGAGTGTCTGACTTTGGCTCCGGTCATGATCTCGCGGTTCTTGAGTTCAAGTCCCGCATCTGGCTCCGTGCTGATGCCTTGGAGCCTGGAGCCTGCTTCAGATTCTGTGTCTCCCTCTCTTTCTGCCCCTCCCCTGCTCATGCTCTGTCTCTGTCTCCAAAAAATAAAATGCATAAAAAAAAAAAAAATTTTTTTTTTTAAAAAAAAGAAAATATGCCTTCCTTTGGGTACTGAGATATGGAATATTTTCTTTTCAGCTCATAGAATTTCACGCAATTTTACATCTTCTCCCTAAAAAGTCATTTCATGGGGTGCCTGGGTGGCTCAGTCGGTTAAGCGGCCAACTTCGGCTCAGGTCATGATTTAGCGGTCCCTGAGTTCGAGCCCCGTGTCAGGCTCTGTGCAGACAGCTCAGAGCCTGGAGCCTGTTTCAGATTCTGTGTCTCCCTCTCTCTGACCCTCCCCCGTTCATGCTCTGTCTCTCTCTGTCTCAAAAATAAATAAACGTTAAAAAAAACAAAATTAAAAAAAAAAAGTCATTTCATTGCCTTTTGTGTTAAATTCTTCCTTCCTTTCTTCTTTCTTTCTCTTTTTCTCTCTCCCTTTTTCTCTCTCTGTCCCTTCCTTCCTTCCTTCCAAAAACAAAGTGTTCCCATATACTCACCTGCCTCCTGCCGCAGCAACCCCAAAGTATCAAGGATTCGACAAGCCTCCAGTGAACACTGGATCATTGCTTCTTTTTTCTTTCCCGAATGAATGGCCTCAGCTACCAGTTGTTTTCCAGTTGAATCATCCACAGGTAATCTGTATTGGTTTGGAGTGAATCATAGCATAGTACTAAGCTCCAATTCTCATGAAAAAAACTAATATGCGGTGAAAATAGTCATTTCTTTTGACATGGCTTTTTAATCTCTCCATTCATTTTGTTATATCTTGCCAAGGTTGGACCTTAAATCTTTTCCTAATGCCTCTGACCCATCCCACCCCACCTGCCAATGATATATGTTATTAAACTATCAAGGCCCATGGAAACCAATTTGGCAATAAATTTCATATATAAAAAAAAAAAAAAAAAAAAAAACAACTATCAAGGCCCAAATTCAGGAGTAGCCTAAAAATAAGACTAAAGTTATTCTTTGGGTCTACTGTCTATTACCTAAAATTGGCCACTTTTCACAAAAGGACATTAATGAGAACAGAACATACCTCACCCTACAGAGCCAAGTGCTGTGCCCCTGTTCATCAAATTCATATTCTAATTCTTCTCCTGTGGGAGGAAGAAAGACAAAACAATTTTAACAGTATATGAAAATTACTAGTTAAGACAAAGGGAAAAGAGAGGAAAGGTTGATAAAAGAATATCAAGTTCCAGGGCACCTGGGTGGCTCAGTCAGTTTAAGTGTCTGACTCTTGATGTCAGCTCAGGTCATGATCCCACGATTCATGAGACTGAGCCCCACATCAGGCTCTGAGCTGTCCCTGCTTGGGATTCTCTCTCTCAAAATAAATAAACATTTAAAAAAAATAGAATATCAAGTTCCCATACCTCATTTAACACTAAATTTCAAAGCATTTCACTTCTTATTTCCAGGAATTATTATCTGATAATAAAATAAGGGGGAACTTGAGGCAAAGAAAAGCAAACTCAGACCAGAACAATCAGCTTGCCATAAATAGCTTTGTCCACTACATAGCAACTTTTACACTTATTATAAGTGCAGATGTAAGTTGTCACTTTGGTTTTTAGAAGCACAAATATTGGGGTGCCTGGGTGGCTCAGTTGGCTAAGCATCTGACCTGAGCTCAGGTCATGATCTCGCAGTTTGTGAGTTTGAGCCCCACATCAGGCTCTGTGCTGACAGCTCAGAGTCTGGAGCCTGCTTTGGATGCTGTGTCTCCCTCTCTCTCTCCCCCTCCCCTGCTCATGTTTTGTCTCTGTCTCTCAAAAAATGAATAAACATTAAAAAAAAATTTTTAGAAGCACAAATATCAAGGGCAGAATGCAACCAGTTCATGTATATATTCACACACACACACACACACACACGTTCTCTCAAAGCATTTCTACTGAAACAGTCCTCTGTGGAAACATTCTCTAAATTATATAAGGTGAACATCCATGTTAAGAATTACAAAAGATGAGGGGCGCATGGGTGGCGCAATTTGTTAAGCTTCCGCCTCTTGATCTCAGCTCAGGTCATGATCTTGTGGTTTGTGGGTTCAAGCCCCGCATTGGGCTCTATGCTGATGGCATACAGCCAGCTTGGGATTCTGCGTCTCCTTCTCTCTGCCCCTCACCTGCCTGTGTGCATGCTCTTTCTCTCAAAATAAATAAATAAATATTAAAAAAAAAAAAAAAAAAGAATTCTAAAAGATCAGATGAAGTAGAAACAAAGAATTTTAAGAAGTTAGGTCAATCTCCCCACCACCCCCAAGTCTAGGATCTTCTGAGAATAATGAGACCAGACGAGTCGGGAAAAAGTAGTCCCTTTTTTCCAACTTTCCAAGAAAGACTAACGAGATTTTTACTGTTTTCAAAATAAACCTGAAGCAACTGACCACAAGGGCAAGAACTGAGCAAGGAGAGCAGCAGATAAAACACAGCATTTCTAAGTACCTTGAAGATCTACAAGACAATGCTGCTGTGGAAACCTTCCACTGGCAGGGTCAGAATCTGTTTCCATACCTTCTCGGTCAAAAAAACCTTGGAGAGCCTTTTTTGGATCCTTTATATAGAAGGCCTCCCTTTCCTGCTGAAACTCTAAGACAATGGGGTTCTCTTCAGCCTCGTCCTCTACAGCATCTTCTCCTACAGGATACGGTAAAGAAAGAAAAGACAGACATAAGAAGAGACTATCTGAATGACACCCACTTTTCATTTAGCCTGCATAAAGGCACAGTTATCAATGAAAAGAAAGGTGGGGGGTGGGGGACAAGAGGGCATACAAAACCACCAATATAAATATCTTTAGGTTTCCTAAATCGTGTGACAAATTAAAACTTGTTTTCATGGCATCTTTTGTTTTTCCCCCATCACTATATTTCAAAAACAAAATTACCTACCACATTGTCCATGGGAAGAAATCTAAGCTTCTTGGCCTGGCATTCTCATTCTCTATCACCTGGGTCTAATACTCTGTCTCCGATATAATTTCTTAATATTTACCATATCTGCCAGATGGACTGGCCTTCTCATTACCCCTTTAAAATCATCAATCTCGAGGGGCACCTGGGTGGCTCAGTCAGTTAAGAGTCCAGCTTTGGCTCAGGTCATGATCTCACAGCTTGTAAGTTTGAGCCCCACGTTAGGCTCTGTGCTGACAGCTCAGAGCCTAGAACCTGCTTCGGATTCTGTCTCCATCTCTCTCTGCCCCTCCCCTGCTCATGCACTGCCTCTCTCTCTCTCTCTCTCTCTCTCTCTCAATCTCAAATATAAATAAACATTTAAAAATAATATGGGTCGCCTGGGTGGCTCAGTCGGTTAAGTGTCTGACTTCGGTTCAGGTCATGACCTCATGGCTTGTGAGTTCGAGCCCCGCGTCGGGCTCTGGGCTGATAGCTCAGAGCCTGGAGCCTGTTTCGGATTGTGTCTCCCTCTCTCTGCCCCTCCCCTGTTCACACTGTCTCTGTCTCTCTCAAAAATAAACATTAAAAAAAAATAAATAAGGGGCGCCTGGGTGGCTCAGTCGGTTAAGCGGCCAACTTCGGCTCAGGTCACGATCTCACGATCCGTGAGTTCGAGCCCTGCGTCGGGCTCTGTGCTGACAGCTCAGAGCCTGGAGCCCGTTTCAGATTCTGTGTCTCCCTCTCTCTCTGCCCCTCCCCTGTTCATGCTCTGTCTCTCTCTGTCTCAAAAATAAATAAACGCTAAAAAAAAAAAAATTTTTTTAAATAAATAAATAAATGAATGAATGAATAAATAAATAAATAAAATCATCAATCCCTACCCTGAATATTCAATATTCAGCTTCCTAAGTGCTAATTTTTCTTTCCTTCAAGTTCCAACTCAAGACCCGTCTGTTTGTAGACTTAAAAACTTTCCCAAATTTTAAGTCAGTGTTGCTCAAAAGAAATATAATGAAAGCCATACATGAAAGTTTTCATTTTCTAGTAGCCACATTAAAAAGGAGCAACCAGTAAAATTATCATGTAATCAGTATAAAAATACTATGAATGTGGTATTTTATATTCTTTTTTCACACTAGGTCTTTGAAATCCAGTGAGTATTTTACATTTATAAAACAAGTCAGCTTGGACCAGCCAGACTGTAAGTGTTCAATAACCACATGTGGGTAGTGGCTACAATACTGGACAGTGTGGGTCTAAGTCCTTAGTGATCACTCCCTTCTCTGAACCCTTACTCTAGCATACTTATGGTTTCTATAGCTTTTGTTTGGCACTTACAAAAGTAATTTCATAATATTTATCCAGTCTTCCCAACAACATATTAAGGCATTCTTTTTTTTTATATTCCTAGCCCCTGAATACCCATTGTCCAAAATGTCTGGTATTATGGGAAGTTCAATTTATTCCTCTGGCTAAAGGATGAGGTTTCCCTGATTAGCTATTTTGCATTTCAGGGAATTTACACAAAGTACAAAAATTCGAAGGACTATCCTATATTGAACATTCCATGTTACTTGACTGAATATAGTTCCATCCTCTCCAATGATAATAGTCAAGGCCAGTACCATTTAAATGGTAAAAATAATAAATTAGTTGTATGCTGGGGAAGAGTTTACAACAAGGGAGTGGACTGTAAAATGCATTAAAAGACTGGGCTCCTGGCTGGCTCAGTCCACAAAGCACGCAACTCTTGATCTCTGGGTTGTAAGTTTGAGGCCCACTCTGAGTGTAGAGATTACTTAAAAGTAAAATCTTAAAAAAAAAAAAAAGAAAGAAAGAAAAGAAATCCATAGTGCCTGTAATTCACCTTTTTGACATCAGAAAAGTTAATGAATCTCTGTGGGTTTTGGTAGTCTCATGTGCAAATTGTATTTGTCCCATCTATCTCAAATAGTCATGAAAGGTGTATGATAGAAAACAATTAAAGATACCACTAGTAATGAATTTAAAATATTAACCTCTGGCAGCAATTTTAATTTCTTACCCATTCCCCAGGTGCAGCCCATTTCATCATCTTGACTACTAGTATTTCTCTTCCTTTCATTGGTATCCATTTCTTCTTCCTCATCCGAGTCTTCTCCTAGCATCTTCTTCTCCAACATCATTTGTTGCTGCTTGCGCAATTCTTTCAATTGCGTTACTGTCAACTCGGATTCTGCTTCTCGGTCTTCCTCTGGTCCCTGATGAACCAAGAGAAAGAATTCTTTCAGAGTTCAGGACCGCTGAATTCATATCTCACTTTCAGAAATATGGCAATGTGGGGGCGCCTGGGTGGCTCAGTCGACTAAGCGTCCGACTTCCTCTCAGGTCATAACCTCTCAGTTCGTGGCTTCGGGTCCCGCGTGGGGCTGTGTGCTGACAGCTCGGAGCCTGGAGCCTGCTTCGGAGTCTGTGTCTCCCTCTCTCTATGCTCCTCCCCTGCTCAAGCTCTCGCTCTCTCGCAAAAATAAATAAACATTAAAGTAAAATAAAAGAAAAAAATACGGCAATGTGTACAGAGGCCTGGAAAGAGGCCAGATTCTCCCACTTTTGTAATCGCTTACTGGGAGAATCTCCTTCCTCCGCGAAAGCTTAAGGAGCTCTGGAACCCAGCCCGGTGCGCTCCGGAGATTTCAGTCCTAGGTTTTTCTACTTACCTGAAGAAGAAACAGCCGGGTGCTGCCTCCAAAGCGAAGAACATGCCCGACATGGACGCGACAATAGGTGCGGGGTGGGATGCGGGTTTTGTTAAGAAAAGTGCCATGGGTGCTTCCCAGATCATAAAGGTAAAAGCCAGGCCCGTGGCCGTCGCATTCTCCTTCGAGGCCGGACACCCTGTGCTGCAGCACGGCGTGGTACCGAGACACCGAAGGGTGCTCCAGGCACACGTCGCAGCTAGACAGCCTCCCGAAAAGGCAGTAGCTTGTCCCTTTCAAGCTCCAGGTGCCAAGGATGGTGCCGCTCTTCAGTGTCTCTAGGCTGTAGGGGGCCGTGGCGGGGCCGCCCCACGGCGGCTCTCGGTACGGTGGAGCCCGGGCCGGACCGCCAGGGGATGGAGCCGCTGTGGGCGGCCGCGGCTGCTCCTCCGGTGGACTCCTGGTGTCCCCGCTGTCCGGCCGCACTGGCGGGACGTCAGGCTCCACGGAATCGGGGTCTAGCAGCACCGTGGGCCCTTCCTTCTTCACCTCCTCAGGGTCTGAAGGACTGGTGGCGGGGGCCCTGCCCCGCACAGCCGGGGGCACCGGCAGGGTTGGTTTCTTGAAATCGTCATTGAGCTCTTGCAAAGCCTGAGGCTCGGACTTAGAGGAGCTATCGGCCATCCTCAATCGGGTGCAGTCTCGGAATCTGTTCCTGGGAAACCTCCCCCTTCGGTCTCTAGGTTCCTCTCCACGCCTCGCTCTCCCAGCTCCCGGTGGCTTCTCTGAACCCCGATGGCGGATTTGTTCCTTCACCACCTGCCACGTTACGAAGAGATGAATATCAAGGGCAGGTCATAATAAGAAAAACAAAAAACAAAACAGTAAAAGGCGGCCGAGGAGCTGTCAGCACGGGGACATCTTTAGAGGTTGCAACCGGATAGTAATGACTTCCTGTGGCACAGCCAGATTGAGCAGAAGCGTTTCCGGCAGCCTGGGACCACTAATCCGAAAGCCAGTCTTCCGGGCCTGGCGCGACCCTCGCCTCGGGCCTTTCCGAGTCGTATAGTCGCGCAGCCCAGCTCCTGCGAAGCGGCAGTGAATAGTGCCTCCGTCCAGGTCCAGACCTTCTCGTCTCCCGGCTGCTCCGGGCATCAGGAGACCCCAGGATCCTGTGATTGGCGCCTGTGCCTGCTGACCGTGACCGAGGAGCCCCGAGGGACCTGGACGTTCCTTGAGCTTGGTGCCTGTTCTTCGTCCTCTTTTCGGTGAAATTAAGGAAGAGGGCGATTTTTTGTGTGTCCCCTCATTGATCCGTTTCTTTGTTCATTCTTTTGTTTGTTTTCCAAAACCAGTTATTCAGACTGCATAGTGTAGTGGTTAAGAGCCTGACTATCTGGATTGTCTCCCTCGGTCATTTGTGATATTGGGAAAGACAGTGGGCCTTAGCTTCCACCTTTAAAAACTGAGGTAGTTGGGAAAACCGAATCAAACAATAAAGGCATAGCCTGGCACATAGTAAGCGCTCACTAAATGCTGGGTATACTGTGTGCCAGACACGGTACAAAGATCATGGTTGTGGGAGATAGATGAAAGAATAAAATTGATTGAGACAAGTACTAGTTTAAATCCATGCCTAAATGCTGTGATGGAAACACCAGAAGTGCTGTGAGAATATAATAAAGGGAGATTTACTGGGGAGATGATGGGGAGTGGTAACTTAACCTATACTTAAGAATGAATAAAAGTCTGCCAAGAATGTAGTGGGTGGCAGGGCATTTCTGGCAGATCACAACTTAAAGGGTCAATTTGTGGAAATACATGGCATTCTCAAGAAACTGAGTAGAATGACGTATGTTAGAACTAGGGTAGTAATTTCCTCCAGGAAGCTCCCTCTTTGTTATTCCACTGCACCAGGTCTGTGTCTCTAGAGCAGCCCTTTCTGCACATTTTTGTATCGAAATAGTCTGTTTATATTTCTCTCCTTCACCTCAGGTCGGGGATCTGGCTGTGGTCTTTGTCTTCTTCCATAACGTGTGGCATTTGGTAAACATTTGTTCAACTTGAAGAGACATATGGGCAATGAATCTGGAAAGGTGGGTTGAAGTCAGATTGCAAATTTTGATCAATGGTAGACCAAAGAATTCTGGCTGACTTTTTCCAATAGGCAATGAGAAGCCATTAGATCTGAGTTGTAATAAGAGTAAGTCTAGCAGCACTGGAGAATAGATTAGACACAAGGAGAGACTGGAGTAAGGGATGCCAATTAGGAGGCAGCAGAAATCACTCAGATTCTTCCCTGTGTATGTCAGAAGTTCAATGCCTAAGACCATTTAGATTACTGGTCAATAAATTTTTCCACCAGGATCCATTGAAATATTGCTCATGTTTTTGACATACACCGAATAAGAACCACCTCTTCCTATCTTTACTCCCCTTTCTCCTACTGATTCAGGACAGATGTGTCAAGATACTCTGAGACATATTCCAGCTGTCATTTAAGTATCTTGCCTTGCAAATTGCTCAAGATTGGGCACGATGATAGTTCTAGTAATGAGTTAGTAGGGTGAGATGGAAAACACGGACACTAGAGCTCCCAATACTATTGCAGCTGTTAGTCTCCTGATGACCCAAATGCCACCTATGGCTCAGTCCAGTAGGAATTGTCATTGTGTGTGACTGTGGTGACTGGCATCTAACAGTTGTATCTCTCTTAATTTCTTCAGGGAGAATATCTTTGGTCCTACAGCGTTGCTGACACTGACATTTTCTAAGTCGTGTTAAACAGCCTACTTTTTATGTCAATAACTGGCCAGACTTCATATTTTTCACCACAGAAGCCTATAACCTAGAGATTTAAGAACACTGCTTTCGGTTATCACTACGTTTAACGTGAAAGTTCTTTCTTATTCCAAAATGTTGAGATACTGGGGAGAGATACCAATCTCATCAAGCCAGACCAACAGGAGTTCCTTTGATTTGCTCCCACGGGAGTTCCGTCTTGTGGAAGTCCATGACCCACCCCTGCATCAACCCTCAGCCAATAAGCCCAAGCCCCCCACTATGCTGGACATCCCCTCAGAGCCATGCAGCCTCACCATCCATACCATTCAGCTGATCCAGCACAACCGACGTCTGCGCAACCTCATTGCCACAGCTCAGGCCCAGAGTCAGCAGCAGACAGAAGGTGTAAAGACTGAAGAGAATGAACCTCTTCCCTCTTGCCCTGGGTCACCTCCTCTTCCTGATGACCTCCTGCCTTTAGACTGTAAGAATCCCAATGCACCATTCCAGATTCGGCACAGTGATCCAGAGAGTGACTTTTACCGGTAAGACAAGGCTTTGCTCTATCTTACTTTTCTCAAAACATCTGCACAACACTGTTCAGCATGTAATAACATTCCTGTGAAGAAACGGAGGATAAGAGTAATTGACATGGCCAAAGTTGCTCAGGTAATTAGTAGGAAGTCTAAGACTTGAACTGATCTTCAAATCCAGAATCTGTATCTTTTATTTATTTTTTTTTAAGTTTATTTATTTATTTATTTTGAGAAAGACAGCACATGCAGGGGAGGAGCAGAGAGAGAATCCCAGGTAGGCTTCATGCAGTCAGTGTACAGAGCCCGACAACGGGGCTCAAATTCAAGAATTTGAGTTTAACCGACTGAGCCACACAGCCTCCCCTGCATCTTTTATTTTTGAGGTAACAAATATTTATTGAGTGCTTATTCTATACCAACCACTTTGCTAGAAGCAAGGAACTACCCCGGTATGTGAAAGAAGCCATGGCCTCACAATCCACAGAGTGTAGTCTTTCTATTTCATTTAAAATGTATATTATGGGGGCGCCTGGGTGGCGCAGTCGGTTAAGCGTCCGACTTCAGCCAGGTCACGATCTCGCAGTCCGGGAGTTCGAGCCCCGCGTCAGGCTCTGGGCTGATGGCTCGGAGCCTGGAGCCTGGTTCCAATTCTGTGTCTCCCTCTCTCTCTGCCCCTCCCCCGTTCATGTTCTGTCTCTCTCTGTCCCAAAAATAAATAAACGTTGAAAAAAAAATTTTTTTAATGTATATTATGGATTTAGCTCAGTGTCTTAAAATTTGCACCAGTTTGAACCGTGCAGGCCCACTTACATGCGGATGTTTTTACAGAACAGTACTGTAGATGTATTTTCTCTTCCTTATGGTTTTCTTAGTAACATTTTCTTTTCTGTAGCTTACTTTATTGTAAGAACATAGTATATAATACATATACAAAATATGTGTTAATTGACTCTATGTTATCACTAAGGCTTCCAGTTAACAGCAGGCTATTAGTCATTGGGGTGCCTGGCTGGCCTAGTCAGAAGAGCATGTGACTCTTGATCTCAGGGTCGTGAGTTTGAACTCTGTGTTGGGTATAGAGATTACTAAAAAGAAGTTAATAAACAAATATAAAAAAAATAGTAAACCATTAATCATTAACTTTTGGGGGAGTCAAAGCTATATGCAGATTCTCTACTTCATGCTGGCACCTCTAACTCCCACAT
Organism: Herpailurus yagouaroundi; assembly: GCF_014898765.1. Classification (NCBI taxonomy): domain Eukaryota; kingdom Metazoa; phylum Chordata; class Mammalia; order Carnivora; family Felidae; genus Herpailurus; species Herpailurus yagouaroundi. Next base: position 22,473,033 of record NW_024412419.1, on the reverse strand, counting down.
TGTTCATGGATCAACTGTTATTTTCATTTTGATAACATCATTTAAGAAATAATATAAAAATGTTCTTGATCCTTGTTATTCAAAACCTGGGCAGAGACTAACAGCATCAACATCACCTGGGAGCTTGTTAGAAGTTCAGAGTCTCAGGGCCTACATAGCCTGCTGAATCAGAATCTTCATTTTAACAAGATCTCCAGAAGATTCGTGTGTATATTTAAGTTTGAGAAGCCCTATTCCAAGTCCTCTGAATGACTGCCTTATAACCTAATGCTACTACTAGGTTTCAGTGTGTAAGTTTGCATTTGGCGCGAAATAATTACTTTTTGTTTTCATTTTGAAGTTTGTCAGACCAAAGAAAAGTTTAAATAATAGTACAGGAGGGGTGCCTGGGTAGGTCAGTTGGTTAAGCATCCGACTTCGGCTCAGGTCATGATCTCATTGTTTGTGGGTTTGAACCCCACAGCAGACTCTGTGCTGACAGCTCAGAGCCTGGAGCCTGCTTCCGATTTTGTGTCTCCCTCTCCCCCTCCCCCACTCACACTCTGACTGTCTCCCTCTCTAAAATATAAATAAACATGAAAAAAATTTTAAATAGTACAAAAAATGCCCAAATGCTCCTTACCAGGATTTACCAATTGTTAACATTTTGCTACATTTATTTTCTCTCACATATGTATAAGTGTGTATACACATATAAATATATATGTAACATATACACATACACACTTTTTTTGTCAAATATTTTAAAGCTGCACATATCCCAATATTTCACCCCTTAATTCTTAAGCATTCTTTCACCTCTAAATTCTTCACCTTATCCTAAGAATAAGGAAAATTTCCTATGTGATTTCAATACTATTATCACACCAAAGCAAATGAACACTAAGTAAATAATATAAGCCCAGTTTAGATTACTCCAGTTCTCCAAAATACCTTTTGTAGATATATTTTTCCCTAATCCAGAACCTAACAAAGATTCATGCATTGCCTTTGGTTGTTTTTTTTTATTTTTTTTTTTTATTTAAAAAAAAATTTTTTTTTCAACGTGTATTTATTTTTGAGACAGAGAGAGACAGAGCATGAACAGGGGAGGGGCAGAGACAGAGGGAGACACAGAATCTGAAACAGGCTGCAGGCTCCGAGCGGTCAGCACAGAGCCCGACGCGGGGCTCGAACTCACGGGCCGTGAGATCATGACCTGAGCCGAAGTTGGACGCTTAACCAACCAAGCCACCCAGGCGCCCCTGCCTTTGGTTGTTTAGTGTCTTTTAAACCAGAATAGCTTCCTCTTTAAAAAAAAAAAACAACAACAATATAAATCTTTTTTAAGAGTTCAGGTCATTTAGAATATAGAATGTCCCACTCACTGGATTTGCTGATTATTACCTCGAGATTAGATTCAGGTTAAATATGTGTTTAGCCAAAAAAAAAAAAAAAAACCAACCCCATAAATAATACTGCATATTATTCATTGCATGTGCTTATTGATGATAATAGTTACTACTATTTTAATTGTCCCAAATTAATGAGAAAAGAACAGAAATAGGCTTAATAAGTAAGGGTTGCAGTTGGGCCAGATGGAGACCAGATGATGTCCTGGGGCACTGTATAATCGAAGGTTCTAAAGTCCTAGGAATAGTGAAAACTGTGTCATTACATGCATGGCACAAGAAAACTTGCTCTGTGGTGATCAGTACCCTATTGACATTTTGAAGGCAGTTTAGCTTTAACAAAATTATGTTGTTCATCCTATTAAATTGATGCTGTTACTTATTTTTAACTTAAAATTTTTTTTTTAATTTAGAGAGTGAGAGAGAGAGAGAGAGAGAGAGAGTAGGGGGGTGGGACAAAGGGAGAGAGAAAGAGATAGAGAATCTCACACAGGCTCCACACTCAGCACAGAGCCTGATGCAGGACTCAATCCCCTGAGACCATGACCTGACCTGAAATCAAGACTCGGATGTTCAACTGACTGAACCACTCAGGTGCCCGATGCTATTATTTAGAATTCTGTAGCTGTGTGTAAAACTTCTAATTTTTTTTTCTTTTTCAAGTTTTTTTTTTTTAATTTTTAAATATTTATTTAGTTTTGAGAGAGAGACAGAGTATGAGCAGAGAGAGACAGAGAGAGAGGGACACACAAAATCCGAAATAGGATCAGGCTCCCAGCTGTTAACCCAGAGCCCAATGTGGGTCTTGAACTCACGAACCGTGAGATCATGACCTGAGCCAAAGTCAGACGCCTAACCGACTAGCCACCCAGGTATCCCTCAAGTTTTTATTTAAATTCCAGTTAGTTAACATACAGGGTAATATTAGTTTCAGGTGTAGGATTTAGTGATTCATCACTTACATACAACACCCCGTGCTCATCACAAGTGCCCTCCTTAATACCCATCACCCATTTAACCCATCCCCCTGCCCACCTCTCCTCCAGCAACCCTCAGTTTGTTCTCCATAGTTAAGAGTCTGTTTTCTGGTTTGCCTGTCTTTTTTTCCCCTATATTCATCTATATGTTTCGTAAATTCCACATATGAGTGAAATCATACGGTATTTGTGACCTCTTTCGCTCAGCATAATACTCTCTAGTACTAGTCATGTCATTGCAAACGGCAAGATTTCATTTTTTATGGCTGAGAAATAGTCCACTATAGATATGTAATATATATATATATTATGTATGTATATAATACATATACATTATGTGTATATATTATATATTTTATATATATATATATAAAATATATATATGTCTTCTTTATCCATTCCTCAGTCAATGGACATTTGGGCTCTTTCCATAATTTGGCTATTGTTGATAATTCTGCTATAAACATCAGGGTGCATGTATCCTTTTAACTCTTCAAATCAGTATTTTTGTATCCTTTGGGTAAATACCTAGTAGTGCAATTGCTAGGTCGTAGGGCAATTCTATTTTTAACTTACTGAGGAACCTCTATACTATCTTCCAAAGCGGGCTGCACCAGTTTGCATTCCCATCAACAGTGTTAAGAGTGTTCCCTTTTCTCCGTATCCTCGCCAACATCTCTTGTTTTCTGTGTTGTTAATTTTAGCCGTTCTGACAGGTGTGAGGTGATATCTCATTGTACTTTTGATTTGTATTTCCCTGATGATGACTGACGTTGAGCATCTTTTCATGTGTCTGTTAGCCGTCTGTATGTCTTCTTGGGAAAAATGTCTATTCATGTCCTCTGCCGATTTTTAACTGGATTGTTTGGTTTTTGGGTGTTGAGTTTTATAAGTTCTTTATATAGATTTTGGATGGATACTAACCCTTTATCAGATGTCATTTGCAAATATGCAATATTCTGAAATATTCTCCCATTCTGAAGGTTGCCTTTTAGTTTTGTTGTTTCTTGTTGTTGTACAGCAGCTTTTTATCTTGATGATGTCCCAATAGTTTATTTTTGCTTTTGTTTCTTTGCCTCAGGAGACGTATCTATTAAGAAGTTGCTACGGCCAATGTCAAAGATGTTATACTGCCTGTGTTCTCCTCTAGGATTTTGATGGTTTCCTGTCTCACAGTTAGGTCTTTTCATCCATTTTGAATTTATTTTTGTATATGGTGTAAGAAAGTGGTCCAGTTTTCCCAACACCATTTGTTGAAGACACTGTCTTTTTTTCCATTGGATATTCATTCATGTTTTGTCAAAGATTCGTTGACCATCTAGTTGTGGATCCATTTCTGGGTTTTCTGTTCAGTTCCATTGATCTCCATTTCCATTTTTGTGCCAGTACCATACTGTCTTCATCACTACATCTTTGTAATATAACTTGAAGTCTGGAATTGTGATCCTCTGGCTTGGCTTTGCTTTTCTTTTTGAAGATTGCTTTGGCTATTGAGGGTCTTTTTTAGGATTTTAGAATTATTTTGTTCTAGCTCTGTGAAAAATGCTGGTGGTATTTTGATTGCATTAAATGTGTAGTTTGCTTAGCGTAGTATAGGCATTTTAATAATATTTGTTCTTCCAATCTCAAACTTCTGATTTTAATTGTTAGGAAGAGCTGTAACCATCAGAAGCTTATAACTAGTTTGTTTTATACATACTTAAGAAACTGTTTAACAGAAATAATTTGCATCAGCTATGGGGGTGCTAAAATAATTATTGTCCTTTGAAATAAGTCCATGCGTTACTCAAATAAAGCAATACTGGTTTAGCTATTTATTAGGTACTTCTGAGCCTTTAGCTTTTGGCCTAGGGAGCCTGGCCATGGGAAATGATGGTGGAAATAGTAAATGAAAAGTTATTTCGCAGTTGGTTTTATTTTCCAGCTATTATGTGGATTGCAGTAGTTGCTTCTGAGCAGATGATAGTAAAGTGGGTGGATAGCTCCTCAAGCCCCCTTGTACAGCACATGGGGACACATGCCAAGTATGTACCTTATTTTATCCATTTACTTCCTTTGTCAGAGGGAGACAGAAAACAGGAATTTTAAATTTTTCTAAGTAATTAGAAGTTTGCTAGAAGTTATTTTTAGGAGACCAGGCAGCTTTTTTAAGTTGTTTTTTTTTGTTTTGTTTTGTTTTGTTTTGTTTTTTTCAGATTAAGATCTCTACAGGGGTGCCTGGGTGGCTCAGTGGGTGAAGCATCCGACCCTGGATTTTGACTCATGTCACGATCCTAGAGTCGTGGGATCGAGCCCCGCATTGGGCTCCATGCTAAGTGTGTAGGCTGCTTGGTATTCTCTCTCCCCCTGCCCTTCTCCCTCACTCGTGCTCTCGCTCTCGCTCTCGCTCTCTCGCTCTCTCTCTCAGACAATTACTTAATTTAATTTAATTTAATAATTTAATTTAATTTAAAAAAGATTTCTACAGCAGTGATTAGGACAAAATGGTGTATTATGAAGAACATATTCTATATGCTGCCAAAGCAAGCACAGTATTATGAAGAACATAGGATCTGAAGTTAGAAGCTCAACCTCTTGATAATACCTGTACAACTTCTGGCACGTCAGCCCCTCTGAACCTCAATTTCCTCACCTGCCAAATGGGAATAATAGGGACCCTACCCATTTCTTTACACAGGGTAGGATAAAAATGCTTTGGAGACTGTATTTTAAGTTGTTTTTATAAAATTGAGTTGCTTTGCCAGTTTCACAAATGGTCTATTTTAGTTGTAGAAGAATCTCCTAATTGGGACTGTGAATTTCTGAAAGTCCATTTATCACCCAGCATATGAGGAAACTATGTTGTGGGGAAATAACTAGAGCACCACTGAGCAGTATCTCAGCTCTAGTGTTAAATTTTATTATCTCCTACAAATGATCAATATCAAGATGGTAAAAGGAAGCTTCCTATTTACCTGACACTCTTTTATATTGTTTGTTATAGACATGTATTGCCTATTAAAGCTTTGTGTACTTGGAGGAGCTCAGAGATGACTGTGAGTTGTTGAGACCTGCGCTGGCCGCAGCAAGATGAAACTGGGCTCTGTAATCTGCATAGAATCCCCTAGAAAGCTGGGCCAGCGGCTTGACCGAAATTATAAAACTCCTAGGGAAACAGGACAGGTGACCCCTGTGCGAGAGCACTGATAACATTGCTATATGTCTCCTTTCAGTGGCAAGGGGGAACCTGTGACGGAACTCAGCTGGCACTCCTGTCGGCAGCTCCTTTACCAGGCAGTGGCCACAATCCTGGCCCACGCAGGCTTTGAGTGTGCTAATGAAAGTGTCCTGGAGACCCTCACTGATGTGGCACACGAGTACTGCCTTAAATTCACCAAGTTGCTGCGCTTCGCTGTGGATCGGGAGGCCCGGCTGGGGCAGACTCCTTTCCCTGACGTTATGGAGCAAGTATTCCATGAAGTGGGCATTGGCAGTGTGCTCTCCCTCCAGAAGTTCTGGCAGCACCGCATCAAGGACTATCACAGTTACATGCTACAGGTGAGGTGACCCCATGAGAAGTGGGTAAAAGTGTGTAATGTAGGGGTGTTAGCAGGATCCCACAACACTCACCCTAGAGAGCAGGGTACAGGGTCTTGGAACAGAGTGGACTTGACATGCTCTCCTCCTGGCCCTGGCTGTGTTCCATCGGCCTCATCACTGACCTGGCCAGAGCCAGGGGCCTTCTTTAGCCAATGAGTGGCTCCATTTATTGATCACACTTCCTCTGGAAGAAATTATACACGGGTATGTAGAGTCTGAGAGAATGTGGTTAGCATGCTTTATTCAACAGATATTTATTGAGTCCTATTTTGAGTCAGGCACTGTGGGATACAACAGTGAACAAGTTCTTTCAGCTTGTATTCTTGAGACGGAAACAAAAACAAGTAAATAAATAATGATCAAAACAATTTCAGCTGGCGTTAAGTGCTGTGAAAAACAGAACCAAACAGAATGAGATGATACTGCCCAAGGGTGGAAGAGGGGGCAGAGATACCATTTTGGGTTAGAACCAGAAATACCTAATCTCTTTAACCTATGTGGCCTTAAGTCATTTGTTCACTGTTTTGTTTTTCCCAAATCTAAAATATGATAAGGACTTTTTAACACCCAACAAAAAAGTCTTTGCTAAGCGATTCAGATTTCCTACACCATTCATTATCCACCTAGAGTGCATATGTCAACAGTTTTTACAGACAAAAATATAATCTTTTGTCCCCATTCTGATTTATCTCTAACAAAGCCTCTTTTGCCTTTGTGTAGCTTAATTAATGACACACAAAGTCTCTGCAAACAACTTTTCTTTACATGTCTCTGTCATTTACAAATGCAAACACCCTACACAAATTCCTTCCATGTGCCAACTATGCTCAAAAAAAAAAAAAAGTAAAAAAAATTTCCTTCCATTGGCAGTGGTTGCTTTATTCATATTCACATGATGTTGTTTTTTCCATGGGATGCCACAAGCTGACTATCCACCTTGCTTTTAACATTCCTTTGGAAAAATGACTCTTGCTTGCCAACAGATTAGTAAGCAACTATCTGAGGAGTATGAAAGGATTGTCAATCCTGAGAAGGCCACAGAGGACACTAAACCTGTAAAGATCAAGGAAGAACCTGTAAGTGACATCACCTTCCCCGTCAGTGAGGAGCTGGAGGCTGACCTTACTTCTGGAGACCAGTCACTGCCCATGGGAGTCCTCGGGGCTCAGAGTGAGCGCTTCCCATCTAACCTGGAGGTCGAGGCTTCGCCACAGGCTTCAAGTAAGAGAAATCAACCGACTCTGATTCTGGGAGATCTGCCAATCTCAGCACTCTGCATTTTGGAATCAAACTCTGGAGATGAGAGGAAAAAAAAGTGTGGGTGGCAGGAGATTGGAAAGTCTAAAAACAAATACAGCCTCATTGATCTAGTGATACCAACATTCTTTTCTTTGTAATCAGTGAAGGGAGGACTAACACAACCGTACAGGCATTATTTAAAATCGTTCCAAGTTAGGATACAGATTCAGTATGTGTTATCCTGTTGATTGCCAGAGTTAATTTAGCTGACCCATATGGGTGGGCAGATGCCCCCTTTATCACTTAGTATGCTGTACTGTTTTTTCCTGATGCTTCTACTCATTAGACAACGCCCAGATTAAATAGAGGAATGTTAATTGCTCAAGGCTGTTTGAATAGTTGGGCTTCCTTGCTAGAGTGCTCCCAATAAATTGTAGCTGAAAGGGATTGCAATAGGGCTATCCAGTTAGAGGTGCCTGCTTCTTCTTCCAGACTCTGTGATCACCTTAGGAACCAGGATGAGCAATTCTTAAGTTAGGTAGATTGCAAATTAGTCGAGATACTCAGTGTTGTTGTTTTTTTTTTTTTTTACAAATATAAATGGCCATTTCATCAATGCACAAATCCTAAACAGAATTAGGCCACATCGTTTTAAGTGTTGAGCAGAGAACCTTTCACCATGGAAGAAGTAATAACCACAAACAGTGTTGCTAGAACACAGACAGGAGGGCCGAAGAGAAATTGTTGCAGACTTAGGAACCATGTCTCTTTTCAGCATTCTGGGAACTGCTGCCAGCATTTTGTAGTGATCATTAAGTTCATAATATGAGAGAGGACCAGGGACTCAAAAGGCAGGAAAATAGGACAGCTTTATAGAAGGAAGGAAAGAAGAAACAATACCTGAACAAGAAACCATGGTTGTGCCATGAGACAGGGAATCTTTGTACCTGTGTAGTTTTAGTATATGTGCTGCCGAAGCGAGCACTGTACCTGTGTAGTTTTACTTCCCTGGCTTAGGGGAAATGGGAGGGTGGGTGAGGTGGGGTAAAGGAGAGTAGAGGAAGTGGAAAGGAAAATATTCAGAATTGGTAGTTTGTTTTTTAATTTTTATTTTTGAGACAGAGAGAGAGCTAGAAGGTGATTGGGGAGGGATAGAGGGAGAGAGAGAATCCTAAGCAGGCTCAATGTGGGGCTCGAACCCACAAATCATGAGATCATGACCTGAGCCAAAATTAAGAGTCAGCCACTTAACTGACTAAGCCACCACCCAGGCACCCCTGGAGCTGGTAGCTTTTTGAACAGAAGATAACAACCATATTCTCCAGCCAGGCAGAATCAGAGTACAAACTGAGCTTAAAGGCTGCCCTGGGTAAAATATTTGTTTTGCTGTGTTCCAGCCTTGGCTTACTACTAGTTGTGTGTTCTTCCATTGCTAGGCACGGAGGTAAATGCTTCCCCTCTTTGGAATCTGGCCCATGTGAAAATGGAGCCTCAAGAGAGTGAAGAAGGCAACGTCTCTGGGCATGGTGTGCTGGGCAGTGATGTCTTCGAGGAGCCCATGTCCGGGATGAGTGAAGCTGGAATCCCCCAGAGCCCCGATGACTCAGACAGCAGCTATGGTTCCCACTCCACTGATAGCCTCATGGGGTCCTCCCCTGTTTTCAACCAGCGTTGCAAGAAGAGGATGAGGAAAATATAAAAGGAAAAGGGGAGATGTTCTGTCCAGATCCATAAGACCCAACAGAAAACCTTGATGTATTCAAATATTTCCATAAAAGGTGATTTGACTCTTACTCTCAACCACAGAGCAATTTCTGGATTTCAGTGGAGATGGATTTAACAAAACAAGTTTGCATTTTACTTTTACATCCAGTTTTGTAGTTTTCCACAACGAAGCCATCTTTTACAGACCGTTCATGACACTGGGATGATAATCAGGAGACAGAGCACTGTCCCTGTCATCCTTACCATTGCACAGCTAAGAAGTACATACTGGTTGGCCCTGTACTGCACGGATATTGTACAGATTGAGATTGTTATCAGACCTCCAAGCTGTGCTTGCAAAGACTCACAAGTAAATATATGCTGATATATCAGTTTTTTCACTGAACTTGCTTCACTTTGGGGTCGAATCAGTGGGAACCCGGTACTAAAACCTAAGAGAAAATAGCTAATCCCCTTTTTAGTGGTCTTTTTTGAACAGTTTTTGCTGCCCATGAGGTCTCCTGAACCCAGGGGTGTGTGGTGCTTCTTTGGCAGCCGTGTTTCATCCACGTTGCTTTTTTTTTTTCCTTTAGAGAAAAAAAAATTGTTTTAACATTTATTATTGAGAGACAGAGAAAGATAGAGCATGAGTATGGAAGGGGCAGAGAGAGGGGGAGAGACAGAATCCAAAGCAGACTCCAGGCTCCAAGCTGTCAGCACAGAGCCCAACACAGGGCTCGAACTCACAAACCACAAGATCATGACCCAACCCAAAGCCAGATGCTCAACCGACTGAGCCACCCAGGTACCCCTCCTTTTTCCTTTTAATCTCTGCCCCCAAAATGGGGCTCGAACTCACGACCCCAAGATCACGGGTCGCATGCTCTACCAAAAGCAGGCACCCTTCTCCTTCTTTAGACTTACTCCATCTACCTCATCCTTTTTTTGTCATTTTCTCATTTCCATGCAGCTTTTAAAAATATTTCACCATGTACTTTTCAGTTGTTTTCTTATCTTTATTGGGAATGAAGGAAACAGGACCTGTCCAAGGACAGACTCGCACGGATTCCATTTGTTGCATCTACTTGGCCATCAGAGGGCAGCAGTCCTTCCTTTGCCAGAAGTCCACATCTGCATTGTGTTGCTACTGGACGTGCAGCCTCCAAAATAACAATAGTATACACATCTTTCTCCTTTACATCATGTCCTCAACTTTACATTATTACTCACCCATCACAGTATTGCCCTGCCTGGCATCCAAAAGTCTCAGTATTTATTAAGTGAATGATTAGCACTGGAATAATTAGGAGTAATTGGCAAATGTGTGGTTTTTGCCTTGGTAGTGGGTGCTGGTATGTTAAATCCTGCTGAAATTTGTTTTTTGGGTACAGTCTTTTGAAATGTACCACATTCTTTTAATAGGGACCAAAATCAAGGCATGGCTTTAATTAGTACATGATTGAATGCCTTAAATGTCCCAGGTGCTGAGAATAAAAATGAATGCAACAGCAGTAAAATGAGGTTATAAACTATCAGGTAACCTACAGATTTGCTAACTGTACAACCCTTAGCATGCTTATCTAAATTCCTATTCCAGACTCAGTTACCTTCACTTTCCCCTATTTATGAAAGTAGACATCAAGCAGTTTCCATAAAGTAGCCATCTAGTATTTAATCCATTCAATTAGCAGGCATTTATTGAGCAACTGTTATGTACTGGTTCCTGTGCAAGAGATACAGAGATGAGTAAGACTGTGTCCCTGTCCTTATGGAGCTTTCAGACAAGTTATTTTTTAAAGAAGTATTCAAAGGCACTAAGCAGAAAAACCAAATATATTCAGTGTGCTTTGTAAATGTTTTCCTCTTGAACAGGTTCAAAAAATTTTTTTAACGTTTTATTTTTTACATTTATCATGCCACGAATTCATAGGGAATGGGCTCCAGCAGCTCATGCTTCTTTCCATTGGTTCAAAGTGTACTTCTCTGGGTGGGGCAGGCTGGCACTTCAGCTGAATCCAAATACCTTTTTCTTTGGCTTCCTTCTTTTCCTGATCATTTTCCTTCGCACGTTTCAGGAAGCTCTCTGAAGAATTAATATGTACAATCCCCTTTCGCAAGAACCTTGCCCTTGTTTACAACAATGGCAGCAGCATACTGGGCAACACTGTAGACTTTTCCAGTTTTGCCATGCTAAAATTTGTGGGGCGTTCCTTTTTGAATAGTGCCTATTCCCCTGAGGTCCACAATATCACCTTTCTCATAGATTTGCATGTTATGTGGCGAAAGAACAACTCCATGCTTTCTAAAAGGCCTAGAGAACATATGGCAGGTACCACTCCTCTTTCCCTTTGTGTTGGTCATTTTGAAAATTACTGGAAGATGGCAGTTCTGCTATGTTCAAATTATAGACCTATATAGGTCTATAATCTATAGGTATAGAATACTGAAATTGATACTTAATGGCAAAATAAAATATTTTTACTTTTAGAACGTTTAAATGGAGAATAAGCACCAGATGGTCAAGGTTAGGGTACTCTTAATAAAGCAGGTCATTTTGTGGATACCTGAGATTTTCCTGGCCTAGAACTGTCACAGGCTATTTGAGTTAGAGCAGTGGTTCTCAAACTTAAATGCATGGGAATCCCCTGGAGGACTTATTAAAACAGATTTCTGGGTCCCACCCCCACAGTTTCTGATTGAGGTCTTGAGTGTTGTATTTCTAACAATTTCCCAGGTAATGCTGATGCTTCTGGTCCACTGGCCACACTTGAGAACCACTGAATCAGAATGCAGATTAGGCAGGGATAAAATTCCTTAAAGGAAATGAATGCACTATGTTTTATATTAATAGGAAGAATGTGCAAGCAGGGCAAACCTTACCATGGCTACTATGTATGGAATGTGCACCTGACCCAAATCCATGGCCTTTGATGAAATCACCAAGGATACTTTAAGTTTAAAGTACAATACAGGGGCACCTGGGTGGCTCAGCAGCTGGTTAAGAGTCCTACTCTTGATCTCAGTTCAGGTCTTAATCACTGGGTTGGGAGTTCAAGCCTCGCACTGGGCTCCGTGCTGTGCACGAAACCTACTTTAAAAAATATATAAATTTTAAAAATAAAGTACAATACAAACAGCCTGGCTCTGTACCTGGTTACTAGGTGTGTATACACAAGAGGCTTTAGTAAACATCCCTCTTTACTGAGACAGGTTTGCACAGGTGGCTTTAAACCTCTGTGTTGAACAAAAGTGAACCTATGTGCAATTATATAATTTTCTTATTTGAAATTATGATAGGGTTACAACAAAATTAAAATTAAAAACTCTTTATCCAAGTCACCATCAAAAGCAAGATTCTTACTCATTAATCTTGTTTTGCTCAATTTCTTCAACGAACTGGTATCCTAAAATGTTAGCTACCCCACGTGAGACACATTTCATACCCAACATTGATTGGTTGCCAAGGAGACTTCCACTGCCACTGTGGGCAAGCTCATGTTTTCTCTCTCCCTTTCTGCTAAAAGGAGGGGAACTCATGGTGTAGGATCAAGGGCAAGATACAGGGAGAGTAAAGTATAGATCCAGCCTAATAGAGATTTGAAGTGAATTTTAAGTTCTGTTTCATCCATCAGCAGCAAAAGTACGTAAGTTCAAACAATAAAACTGGAAGCTTTAGGCTTGAAGGGGTATCAGCATCCGAGGACAGTCCATATCCTTCCTTGCATAAATCCAAGGAAAAGGCCAAGGGGAATTGGCATCTACCTGCCAGGTCCAAGAGTCTCCTAACCCTGGCTTCATCTGAGTCAAATTTCCCTATTAGAGAAACTCTGCTACTCTGAACAAAATTGTCCTTTATGGTAGCCCCCAATCACAGGTAAGAATAGTTCCTTCACAGAGTTCCAAACGTTTGAACTTCTAGAAACTATTTGTTGTTTCTCTTCCAGTATTGTGCCATTGATTCTTGCATAAAATTCTGGAATGCTGGCTCTTCACGGCTTTCCTCTGTAACTGCAAGGAAAAAAGGTCAATTCTTTTTAGCTTTCCCATTATATAGGTGGTTAGAGCTGCTGTCACCAGTCCATCAGAAATAGTACTGTTTCTAATAAACTAAGTGTTCACTAATCCCAGTAAGGAAATACCTCCCAGAAGCATGCTCTATTTATCATGTTGCCCAAATGCACAATTTCTCTCATCTGTAAATGAGAATACCTCATTCATAAAGTAACTAGAATGAGGTCCCATTCCTAGGTATTTTTAACCAAGAGAAATATATATAGCAGCTTTATTAATAACTAAAATCTGGAAATAACCCAAAAGTCAATCAGCTAATGAATGAACAAATTGTGGTATGGCCACATAATAGAACATTATTCAGCAATAAAAGAACGTATTTCTGATACATGGATGGATCCCAAAAGCATTACACTGACTGAAAAAAGTCAAATGCAGCAAGCTATTAAATACTATGATTCCAATTATACAACACTCTGGAAAAAGCAAAATTATAGGAACAGAAATCAGATTACTGATTGCCAAAAACCAAGTGTTCAGAAAGAGGATAAGGAACAAACAAGCATAAGGAACTTTTGGGGGTGATGGAAGTGTTCTGTATCTTGATTATGATGCCTGTTACAAGTGCACATATATTTGTTAGAACTCATCAAACCAAACACGTAAAAAGGTTGGACTTTATGGTTTGTAAATTACACCTCAATAAATCTGAGTCAGTGAGGTACACTGGATGGTAAAGAGAGGTTTGCTCTTGGTCACTGATTTGACCTCAAAGAGTTGTTTCAAGAAATCGATTCTGTTCACAGTCCCTAAATCTATGCCAGGTGGAGAGCCCTTTTGGGTTTCCAGGGCCATTCTATCCTCTGGTACAGTCCCCTCTAACTGGTTTCAGTCTGCTGAGGCCTCTCCTTATGTACTCTTTGTTTCGCCCCCCCCCCCCCCCCCCCGGTAGTCTTTTATTTTTTTAAGTTTATTTATTTTAAGAGAAAGGGGAGAGTGCACACACATGCACATGAGTGGGGGAGGGGCAGAAAGGGAGAGAGAGAATCTCAAGCAGGCCCCGTGCTGTCAAGATAGAGCCTGAAGTAGGGCTCGATCTCGCAAACTGTGAGATCATGACCTGAGCCAAAATCATGAAGAGTCAGACCCTTAACTGACTGAGCCACCCAGGTGCCCCTTCCTCTCATGTATTCTTAAAACAATAACTGCAACCAAACAAAAATCCTGGATTCCTCAGAGTTACGACCTAAAGATGAGAAGACCTGAGATTAATAAATAAAAAAGCCTGTAATGAGTTCAATATTAACTACTCAGTAGAAAGGCCAGGAACTCTCAATATGCTGAACTCTTGCCTGCTGCTGTATCCAGTGCCATCTCTTCTCTCCCCTGTCACTGGCTGCATACATAAGGTGTCTCTCAATAACAAAAAGCTCCTGAACAAACAACGTGAGGATAAGCAGCTCTTCTCTTTTCATGGGCCACCTCTCACCTCTGTGGTCAATATCATCAGTATCACTGTCTGCTTCCTCATCCTCTTCATCCAAAGTTCCCCGAGTCAGGATCAAGTCAGAAGGGTCGAGTGCAGGAGATAAGCTGTCTACAGAGAAAACACCTATGAGTACCATGTAATGAACCTATGCCTCCTCAAAACGGTGATATTCAATCCATGAGTAAGTCGGATTATAAACTGGCAGGATGAAAGTAGTCACAATAAATATAAATGCAGAATCTTACCTCTTCTAAATGTACTGTTAATACCACTTAACATTTCTACAGTGGTTTAGTTCACACAATGTTTCATGAATCTAAAAGGTGCTGTTTTTAAGCTTAAGAAAATTCCTGGTAGTAACATCATTCCTTTTTACTAGCTTCCAGCTTAGAAGAGGCTATAGTTTTTCCTACAAAGACTAAAGACATTTAAGCAGATGCCATGTGCTGGAGAGTCAGGGTAAAAGTGTACAGCACTAAGGAAGTTTCCTGGTGGAAATTTAAGTTCAGAGGGTCTGAAGAGATCAGAGGGTGAAATGACACAGTAAAGGAGCCAGGATATGATTCAAGAAAAAGAGGGAGGGAGGAAAACGGAAAATCGAATCTATTTTTAGAGCCAAATTCCCTACTCAGGGAAACTGAATAAGGACTAAGTGCCAATCATCAGGAAAACGTCTAATCAAGTAATTCCTGTGAGGGGATTCAGCCTGAGAGAGTTGGGCTCTATGAGAACCCAAAACCATGCTAAGTATCATAGAGCTATGGGAGGACATGACCACTCTCTTCAGGAGCTTGGTCTCAGAGAAATCAGCTGGGGAATAAAGGTGGCCATCAGCAGCAACATCAAGGGACACAAATTTCAACAGGCCTGTGGCCCTGAAAAAGGATGACAACGTGGCATCAATGCTTCATTCTGTGTCCAACTATACTTGGGATTTTCCCAAATAACTTCTTGAAAGTCCCCAACCTTTAACAGGTTATCAGAATATGGCAGCAGATTTAATTCACATTTGCTGATTCACATATTCATGAGTGATTCCAAAGGAGCACAGCACACAAATTTACGTTGCTAAGGTGTGCAACAAGGATGGCCAGGCAAGTTCACTTAAATGGTAAACCTAGGCAGTTTCCTGGTAAACCCAGCATTTCCTCCTCCAAGTGGCTTTGTTCTCTACTAAAGATACAGCAATAGCTTTCATCAACAGAACTTCAATCTTTTAAAGGCCAGTCCAGTCCATACCACTCAAAAGTGTGGTTGGGTGGGGGTGCATATATTCTAAATATGAGCACCAACCTAGAAACCCCTAAGAATCAATGACAACATTAATTCAAAAAATAAAAAATTCAATAAAGTAGCAGCATAAAAAGACTAACATATGTAAATTAGAAGCCTTCATATACACAAACATAACCAGTTAGAAGATATGGTTCAGAAAATCCCATTTTCAACACTAACAAAGAAGATAAAATTCTTAGAAAATTTTAACAAGAACTATGCAAAAACCACATGAGGAAAACACTCCTGAAAAATCAAGTTACATTTGACAAATATAAACACACTCCTTGCTCTTGGACAGGAAGACTCAACGTGACAGTTGTCAGTTTGCCCTATATTAAAGAACATAATGCAATGTCAATAAAAACACCAAAGAGCTGTTTTAGCAAGCTAAATAAGTTGACGCTAAAGTTCATACAGAAAAACAGACAGACAGAAAGAGCCAGGGAAACACTACAAAAGAAAAATATGAAAAGGGACTAGCCCTGTCAGACATTAAAACATTTTATACAGGCTCTACGTAATTATAACAGTGTGGTAAAGACACAGACAATCCAGAAGAATAAAACAGAAGTCCAGAAATATACCCAAGTACACATGGAACTTTAGTATACGATACAGGTGGCATCTCAGATTGCTGAGGCAAAGGTAGTCTTTTTAAGAAACAGTGTGGGGGCGCCTGGGTGGCTCAGTCGGTAAAGCGTCCGACTTCGGCTCAGGTCATGATCTCGCAGTCCATGGGTTCGCGCCCCGCGTCGGGCTCTGTGCTGACAGCTCAGAGCCTGGAGCCTGTTTCAGATTCTGTGTCTCCCTCTTTCTCTGACCCTCCCCTGTTCATGCTCTCTCTCTGTCTCAAAAATAAATAAATGTTAAAAAAAAATTTTTTTTTTTTAAAAAAGAAACTGTGGTACAATTGTTTATGAAAAAGGTAATACAGAGCTATACTTCACACTATATCCAGGAATAAACTAAATGGATCAGGGATCTAAATGTAGACACTGAGGGGCACCTGAGTGGGTAAGTCGATTAAGCGTCCGACTTCGGCTCAGGTCGTGATCTCACAACTAGGGAGTTCAAGCCCTGCGTTGGGCTCTGTGTTGACAGCTCAGAGCCTGGAGCCTGCTCTGGATTCTGTGTCTCCATCTCTCTCTGCCCTTTCCCTGCTCACTTGCTCTCTCTCTCTCTCAAAAATAAACATTAAAAAAATTTTTGTAAACATAGACAGTGAAACCATACAAGAACTACAATAAAACATAAGTAAATTCCTCTTTAACACAGTATGGGTAAGGGATTCACAATTACGACACAAAATCCAGATGCAGTAAAAGAGAAAGCAAGTAAATTTGACTATATCAAAACAAAATAAAAACTTTCACCTGGCAAAATAACACCATGAACAAAGTCAAAAAACAACTGATAACCGGGCGCCTGGGTAGCTCAGTCTGTTGAGCGACCCACTTCGGCTCAGGTCATGATCTTGAGGTTTGTGAGTTCGAGCCCCGTGTCGGGCTCTGTGCTGACAGCTTAGAGCCTGGAGTCTGCTTCGGATTTTGTATCTCCTCTCTCTGCCCCTTCCCTGCTCATGCTCTGTCTCTCTCTGTCTCAGAAATAAATAAACATTTAAAAAAATTAAAAAAAAAAAAAACTGATAAGGAGCACCTGGGTGGCTCAGTCAGTTGAGCATCTGACTTCAGCTCAGGCCATGATCTCACTGTTCGTGAGTTCAAACACCACATCGGGCTCACTGCTCTCAGCCAGAGCCTACTTTAGATCCTCTGTCCCTCTCTCTCTGTGCCCCTGCCCATCTCCCTCGCACTCGCTCTCTCTCTGTCAAAAATAAATAAACATTTTAAAAAAACCTGACAACTAGGAAGAAAATACTTCCAACTTGCATCACAGAAAAATGGATATTACCCCTATTACATTAATGGGTATTAAAACTAGTGAGTAAACATGTGAAAATTAAAAGGATATTCATATGGTCTCAAAGCATCACCCAACAAAATACTTATCATAAAGGGAAAAATAACTTTATAATGAAAAAAATCTGGCAGACACCTACTTAAGCAAGTAATCAAAATTAACATCACCAGTAATGGGACAAATCTACACTGTGTGCCTCCAGATGTTCTGCGTGGAAAAAACTCAACTTCACTTGTGTAAAGTTCTGCCACCTGAATTGAATACTGAGGGAACATCAGACAAACCCAAACTGAGCATCATTCTATAAAACATCTGTCCCATACATTTCAGAATTGTCACTGCCACGAAATACAAAAAAATGGCTACAGAACTATTCCAAATTAAAGGAGAACAAGAGACTGGACAACTAAATGCAATGCAGATCCAGGATTTTCTCCTGCTACACAGGGCAAACAGCTACCTCTAAATGAGGACTACACGTTAGACAACAGTATCAGTGTTAATTTCCTAATTTTTAGTTAACTATAATGGAGTTCTATAAAATAATATTATTGTTAGGAAATATATGTTAAAGTATTCAAGAACAATATTCAAGAGTAAATCCGTAACTTATTCTTAAATGAGTCCAAAAAAGGGGAATATATATATAATGTATAAACATTTTGTTTGCAAATACACTTATATGTTTATATGAAATATAACTGCATACCTATTGAGAAAGAAAGAATAAAGTAAATGTGGTAGAACATAAACATTTTTGGAATCTGGTTGAATGGCATATAGCAATTCCTATGCTAACCACACAATTTTTCTGTTAATCTGAAATCAGGCCAAAATAAACAGAAAAGGAAAAAAAAAAGAGGGGGGTAGAGGGTGAAAAGTATTTAAGAAAATAGAGAAGATATCAAGTATCTTGCCAAAGTAAAGCAAAAACTACCTTAAGAGGAAGAATTCAAAGTCGTATAGTTATATATACAACTTTCAGGAGTTTATCTTTCCAAACCATTTTATATATATATACACACAAAGTAAATGTGACAGATCAATTGATCTATCTAAAACACCACATTATGTTCAGCATTTTCTCTTTATCTCTCTTAAATGTGAGTATCTTCCTGCTCAGTGGAAATAAGCACATTCTGCTTTTAGTTCCTAACACCAAGAGACCCCCCATTACCAGTGGCAGTCCCTGTGTCCAAGGCTACGGAGCCCATATCTTGCCGAAGGCGTTCCAGTTGTTCTTTCTGTTGCTGGCTCTGTGCACTGGCCTGTACATACAGAGAAAAATATCCTCATATTAAAAAAGGAGCCCCCGAGTTAGATGCCAGACTTCTAACAGGAGACAATTAAGTATACAAATACTAAAGACTATTTAGACATTGAGGCAGGTAAGAGATGGCTGATACTGGGCCCAGATTAGCACAAATTCAGACTGAAGGGCTCTGCAGACTGATTTAGAGGTTTCAGAAATAGGACACAAAAACACATCAAAAGAACCCTCAAGAAGACACAGCAGTGATAAGGGGCCCTGTGCAGCCAAAGGGGGCAGGCCAAGTAATTACTTGGAATCAACACTGTGAACCACCTCTTTTGTCTTAAAATTCTATAACCAGCCTTTAAATGAGCCTTGGAGAAGTGAAGTAGGGCATAAGAAGTGCTTAGCAAATGTAACAGAAAAATCAGATTTTTAAAAATTCAAATAAAGAGAAGGAAAATAATTAAGGGGCACTTCTGCATCCAGACAGCACACATACACATTTACTAATTTAAAATAACAAATACCTAAAACATACCCTGATAGCCAAAACAAAAGCATTTATGGCAGAATTATTAGTACATGGTTTGAAGTTATTTTTTTTAGTGGCCCAAAATATACACTAACCCTCCTCTCTTACCAGTGATTTCTTCAGACGTTCATATTCAGGACGATATTCCCTGGAAAGAGAAAACGCTTTCTTAATTCTTTTGCTTATTAATCTGTCCTATCTGCCCTCTATCTTCCTAGGTCTCTGACAATAACAGAAGATCTGACCTCACTGAACATTAGATGTAACAAGTCTCAGTCACTTAGATTCTAACCCTTTGGAATTAAAGTCAAGGTGCTTGTCTCCACCCTGTAACCAGCAAAGATACAAAAGACTGACTGCAGGGCTGGAAAGATGAACTCTGGCATCCATGACTCAGGAGCTCATCTTTTTTTTTTAAGTTTTTTTTTTTTTTTTTTTTTACAGTAATCGCTACATCTGACATGGGGCTTAAACTCACAAGCCCGAGATCAAGAGTCAGATGCCTACAGACTGAGCCAGCCTTGTGCCCCAAGCTCATGCCTCATTTGGGTAAACATTTGAAATGAATAAAAGAAGGAAGGCCTATTGGGCTCAGGTAGCCCAATATATAATTATGTGGCTAATCTGGGCAACAACAGGATACAGAAAAGACTTCATCCTGAGGCTTTGATAACACACAAAAAGACCCCTTGTCTGATGAATCAAAATCAAAATAATGTATATAAGAACCACCATGTGGTTGTTAGAATCTTGCTAAGTATGAAGCCAAGAGGAACATACTAGTAAGCAGCCAATGATCATGCCAGGAGCCCAAGGAAAGGTGCTCTGATGACACTTTCCTTTAGGTAGACAGAATTCCAGTATTTACCACAATAGTAGTAACAACCATTTATCATGAAGTATGCTTGCCAAGTGTCAGAAAGTGTGCTAGGTGCTTCAGATGTATTTTCACAAATAATCCTCACAACAACCTTAACAGTAAGTGCTATTATCCCTGATCTACAAATGATGAAAACTTGCTAAGGCTACTCATTTATTAAGTGGGGGAAACAGAAATCCAACCCATGCCTGTATGACTCCAAAGTCTATGTTCGTAATTCTTTTTTTAAGTAAGCTCTACGCCCAGAGGGGGGCTTGAACTCATGACCCTGAGATCAAGAGTCACATGCTCTGAGCCAGCCAGGTGCCCCTCCAAAGTCTACGTTCTTAATCCAGGGTCAGCCAATGTGGCAAATAGGCCAAATCAAGCCCACTGCGTATTTTTGTAAATAAAGCTTTATTGGAACACAACCATACCCATTTGTTTACAAACTGTCTGTGGACACCTTTGCCCTACAGTGACAGCTGAGCAGTTGCAACAAAGATTGTATGGCCCACAAAGCCTAAAATATTTACTATCTGGCTTTTTACAAAAAGGTCTGATGATTCTTGCTCTTCATCTTTCAATATAGTGAAGGTCTTATACTCCTATTTTTAAAAAAGTTAATGGGACTTGTTATCCCTAAGTGTACACATACAGATCCAGTACACGTAACACATGGTAAATAGAATACTTACACTATGAAAACCAAAATGCTTTGCCCGGTAAAACTGCTGTTGTATCAGATTGTGTGTTGCTAAGAATGTCATCTACAGGATTTTCCTTTATCCTCACCTTTCATACTCTTCTGTAGCACTGGTGACTTGCATGAAGAGTTCATCTAAGCCTGTACCCAGAACAGCAGACACACCCACCACCTGCCAAAAGCATCATTAATGCCACTGAGGAAATAAGTGTATATTTAAAAAAACATTTTTTATGTTTATTTTATTTTTGAGACAGAGACAGACAGACAGACAGACGTCACAAGTGGGGGAGGGGCAGAGAGAGAGAGGGAGACACAGGATCCGAAGCAGGCTCCAGGCTCTGACCTGTCAGCACAGAGCCTGACGCAGAGCTCGAACTCACAGACTGCGAGATCATGATCTGAGCTGAAGTCAGCACTCAACCAACGGAGCCACCCAGGCACCCCACAAGTGTACGTTTTTAAATGGTATACATTACTTTGTTCGAACGTCATAAAATCTTCACAAAAGTTTAGATACTTCAAGATATCTCTTACAAAGAGTAAAGCTAAAACAAAGCAAAACAGCATGCATACTCAAAAACCATGGAAATAAGTCTATGAAAAAGAGAGGACTGGAAAAGAAAGAGAATTAGCAGGAACAGTAGGAAGACTTCTCCACTATTCCCTGTCAATTTCAACCACTGTCTGTTCTCTACAAAAATTAGTATCTCATGTTAATTATCTGATGTTAATTATGTCTTTGTTGGACAATTACCATACTGCTTGCCACACCTACCCCTCTTTTGCTTATATAAATCTTAACCTTCCTTCAAAGCATACCTCTAATGCTATATCCTCCAAAATCCCTCATTTCAAGAGTGATGTGCCCCTCACCAGCATCAGGCCCAACCTCTAATCTTTTGTAACATCCTTATCACAATATATCATGTTTCAATTATGTGTGTAGCCTTCTCTTCAAACTAGACCATAAACTCTGAAGGCAGGGTCTTTACCTCACTTATCTTTTTTCCTCTTTTTTTAAAAGTAATCTCTATAATCAACATGGGGCTGAAACTCATGATCCCAAAATTAAGAATCATATGCTCTACCAATTGAACCAGCCAGGCTTATTTATCTTTCAAACCACCAGTTTTCAATAAGTAATGCTTTAAATGCTTTTTTATGAAGGTAATGAACTTTTCTAAGATATGTTCAAAGCCAGCCCTATGGGTTAAGAGGTTGTCTGAAGGGACTATCAGTATAAGCAGAAGAGAAAGTTTACCCTAAGTGAGCTGTAGAACTCATCTAACACCAGGCTCATTGAACGAGTGAGGTTACTGACGTATGTAGTCTCTTGATTCAGGGCATCTTGGAAAGCCTCAAAATCTTGCATCCATTCCACTGCAAAGCTGTGATCGATGATGTCAGTCTGTACCAGAAAGAAGTCAACTATCAGCAACCAGAGATGAGTTCAGACATCAAACAATGCTAAAAAAATTTTAATTAAGTGATAATAACAAAGAACAATTATTCATATAGTTCCTTTCTGTTTCCCCCATTTCCTTCTCCACTACAACAAATCACAAAGAGCCAAGACTGTTGTAAATAATTAAATGAAGATAGGTGTTCTCTTGATGGACGCAGACCCTCCACTATCCACAGCCGAGTGACCATGGCCACAGTGGATGCCAGCACATTCTAAGCTCTGAAGTGATACGGTCTTTTGAATACTAGTCATCAACCCTACAACAGGGAAGTTTAGTATCTGTTTTAATTGCTACTTCCACCCCCACGTGCAGTCACAATTCTGAGGGATAACACACACTATGCTTGAGGGGCTACTCTATCTGGCTTAAAACTACTTTGATGAGAGTCAGTGATACATATTCATATATTTATATAATCTGACTGAATCTTCTTCCTAGAAGTGCTCATGACTTTGTTTCCGCTAAGTCTGAATCTGTTCTCCAGCATGTGAAAATCCTTCTCACCTACCCAAACCTTCCATTAATACAAGGTTCTGATGAAAAAGAAATACTGAATCACAAAAGGAAGGATCCACTTACTTTATTCATAACCACAATGAAAGGCAGCTTGGTTTTGTACAAGATGCTGAAAATCAAACATCAAGACATTAGTAAAAGCACTTAAGTTCTTGCTTGCCTTGTGTCACTCTGTTGGAATGGAGTAAAGAGAAGGGGGATGGGTTCAGACTCTACATACAGGTATCCACTCTTGCACAGCACTCACATTCTCCTCTCCCAAGAGGAAAAACCATCACCACCATCAAGCAAACACCACACACACTTTCTTGGAGTAATAATGCTTTAATACTGATTTTGGTTTTTGTGTATGTTTTTTGCCTGGCTGTTTGTTTTTACCAAATAATTGTCTTTTAAACAATAAATATGCAGACAAAAAGTACTGTCATCCGATTTCTATTTCGATTAGGATTTCTTGTGTCTAACTAGAAGGGACATCCCTAGTCACATTAGGAGGCATGAATACTGGCAGTGGCTTCTGTATACTCCCAAAATCAAACTCTCTCAGATTTAATAATGGTTGGCCTTGCTCCTATGTCTAATGCATTCACATACTCGAGTGAGGCATGTCCTTCTGCCTCTAATGACACCATTCCTGGAGCAAACTTGTGCTTTTTGGAATTATAGATGAATCTCTTTGTTCATGATCCCTCATATTATAATTTAACTCTACCTGTCATAATACAGAAAAGGAGCACTTACACCAGGGAACTCTATTCTATTTAGACTTCTTTCATTCAATTGGGAGCAACTACCAGAAACTCGACCTATTTCTGTAACAAGCAAGGGAGGAAGATAAGTTGCCCAGAGAGAATGCCAACACATGTGCCTCTTTTCCCTTCTAACCCCTCCCCAACTCATAACCACTAAACTGAGGGACAAATTTGGATGAGCACAAATCCAGGTTGGTAAGCACTCAGGACTCAAATACAAAAAAAAAAAAAAAAGAGAGAGAGAGAAGGCTTCATACCTTGCTGTAATACCATGCCCACCAATAATCAATTACCTGCAGGCATAGAGCATATTGGACATGAAGGTTACTGGGTTGGTACTTCTTGATGTGTCCATGACATAAATGACAACTGTTGGAAATGAAGATGCCTAAAGCCACAAAATAACCACAGCCTTAGTCAAAGGGCTCATAACCTATCCTCAAACTCCCCCCAACCTTCCTTAGCAAGGGAAAGTCATTTGAAGCAGGGTGTACAGAGCTTCCATGACTCCCTCCCACATTAAGGTCCCAGGCAATAAAGAGATGCTTAACCAGTCTAGTTCTCTAGTTACTCTAAGTAACAAGTCCTAGAATACTCACCAGGGCCTCAGTGATGATTGTCCCAGAAGCTGACCATGTGAACACCTCAATCTGTCCAGGTGTGTCAATCAAGACATATCTGTGCCAAGAAAGACCATTAAAGGGGGGCACCTGGGTGGCTCGGTCAGTTAGGCATCCAACTCTGGATTTTGGCTCAGGTCATAATCTCACCATTGATGAGATCAAGCCCTGTGTCAGGGCCTGCTCTGACAGTGCAGGGTCTGCTTGGGAGTCTCTCCCACTCTCTCTACACCTACCCCTGCTCGCTCTCTCTCTCTCTTAATAAACATTTGAAGTAAATAAATAAGTTAAAAAAAAAAAAAAGACCATTAAAGAAGTATTACACTTGTGCAATGCTGAAAGAGATTCCATCACACAAGACACTGAACATCTGATCATCCAAGATTGGAATAACCTCTTCACACTATCAAGTGTAACTTCCTCCCATTGCCCTTAAAATGCATACTACATTCCCCCAGGCTTTGCTCAATGTCCAGTATTCACGCTACCAGGCAGCAGGAGCAGCGGTCCTCAAATTGCGGCAAATGATCACAGAGGAAACTGTGATAGTTTTAGAAACACACTGCGTTAAAAGAAGAGAGAAGCAGGGGCGTCTGGGTGGCTCAGTTGGATAAGCATCTGACTCCTGATTTCGGCTCAGGTCATGATTTCACAGGCTCATGATTTTGAGCCCCATGTCAGGCTCCACACTGACAGCTCGGAGCCTGCTTGGGATTCTCCCTCTCCCTCTGCTACTCCACCGCTCTCTCTCTCTCATGCGTATGCTCTCTCTCAAACTAAATAAATAAACCTTTTTAAAAAATGAGAGATAAGCAAAACCGGAAGGGAAATATCCTGGGAAACCATCTGGTTTCTTGGGGTAGCCGTGGGGTAAAGGTGGAGGGGAAGGAGAAATAGAGGGATAAGGAAGTGACAGCTAAAGAATAGAGTGTTTCTTCTTGAGGTGATAGAAATATTCTAAAATTGACTGTAGTTATGGTTGCATAATTCTGTTAAAGCCACTGAAATGAACACTTTACATGGTATATGAATTACATATCTTAATAAAGCTATTTTTAAAAATGAGCAAAGAATTTTCAATAGACATTTCTCCAAATATACACCAATGGCTAAAATGTATATAAAATGATGTTCAACATCACTAATCATTGAGGAAATACAAACCAAATGTGATACCACAATCACATGCCACTTCACGCCCACTGACATGGCTATAACAAAAACAAGTACAGCAACAAGAATTGGCAAGGACGTGGACAAGGAACCGTCACACAGTGCTGGTGAGAACGGAAAATGGTGCAGCCACCAGGAGCTGGGGGTGGGAAGGGGGAACAACAGGAACTGCTAATGAGTATGGAATTTCTTTTGAGGATGAAGAAAAAGGTCTGGAATTAGATAGTGGTGATCAATGCATAACATTACGAATACACTGAAAACCATCACATTGTAGACTTTAAAATTAGAGTGCACTTTGTGTATTTGTATCTCAATAAAGCCATTATTTTTTACCTCTAGTACGATCCCATTTCTGGAAAAAACACCTTATCCATCCATCCTTCTATGTATATATGCATGGAAACATGTGGAATGATAGTCACTGATAGCAATGACAACATATATAATATTATGTAATAATGTTTTATATGTATCATACACTATAAATACTAAAAAATAATATGTAATAGTTAATAATAATGATAGTTACTTCTAGTGGGAATCAGGGTGATAGTTTCATCTTTTAAATTTTTTTTTAACGTTTATTCATTTTTGAGACAGAGAGAGACAGAGCATGAGCAGGGGAGAGGCAGAGAGAGAGGGAGACACAGAGTCCAGAGCAGGCTCCAGGCTCTGAGCTGTCAGCACAGAACCTGACGCGGGGCTCGAACTCACGGACCGCGAGATCCTGACCTGAGCCAAAGTCGGACGCCCAACCAACTGAGCCACCCAGGTGCCCCGATAGTTTCATCTTTTAAATATTACGTGTGGTTTGAATTCTCTACAGTGAGCAGTCTTTTTTTTAACAAAAATAATGAATCATCTTTTTTTTTAAAAAGTGAACCTATCATGATCTAATGACAGTTAAATGTAGATAATAACAGTGTTATTTTATTTTACATTTTGATACTATTTAAATTTAAAGAAATAATTATTCTCTCTGAATCACGTAAATTATATTCATTTAAAATGAGAGTTAAAAAGGTGTTTCAGAGACTTTCATGCCAGCAAGTGTGGTCTCCCAAGAGAAGGCAGGCAGACGACTGAATTTGGACAAAGTCTCAATGCCTCCTAGGAAGTGGTGGGCTTATATGACAGTGATCGGTGGGAGGATACTATTAAATTTAGCTTTACACTATATAGCATCTTAATGATTTTTAGCCCACTTTTTTTCTTCACTTCTAATGGTTTTATCCCAACCTACACTCTTTCAGAGCCTGATGGTACCCTGAAATTCTAGAGATGTGTCAATTACAGAGTAATAAATAGGTGTTAAACTGAAATCACTTACTTAGACATGTTCTGGGCCTTCTCAATAAATTTCATGACCTAAAAGAGAAAGATGCCAATTACAACAGATAATCACAAATCCCTCTTCAGGGAGGCCTGCCTTTTAGGCACTATCAACTATTCAATCTCTGTGTTCTCGATTAGGACACCAACTAATGAACTCAATGAACTGAAGAAACACAGCCACATTCAGCAGCAAGCAAGGTCCTGAGAAGCTGAAGATGATCTGTCACTGTCAGGTCATATCTCTTGGTGCTTTGGTAAAATATTAATAGCCTGTCTCATGGAGTGACATCAGGGTAAAAAATTAGTAACTACATGAGGCACCTGGGTAGCTCAGTCAGTTAAGCGTCCGACTTTGGTTCATGTCATGATCTTGTGGTTCGTGAGTTCAAGCCCTGCGTCACGCTCTGTGCTGACAGCTCAGAGCCTGGAGCCTGCGTCGGATTCTGTGTCTCCTCCTCTCTCTGCCCCTCCCATGCTCATGCTCTGTCACTCAATAACAAATAAACGTTAAAAAAAATTTTTTTTTAATTAGTAACTACAAAACACTTTTATAGAAATAGAGAAAAAGCTAACCAATGACAATTATGTCACATGTAAAAAGCCCCATTATCTTTCCATTCCACGCCCACTAGCCCATCCCACTCCCCAACCCTCCACTCCATCCTCAAGGGAACGTCCAAGACATGATCAAGAAAAGAACCTACATCTCTTGGATTTTTGTTTTACTGGCTATGAAGCATCTCACATCACCGATCATTGTCATTACCCACTTCTCTGTCTACCAAAACACTTATTTTCTATATGCACACGCAGGCTTATTGCTCTTCTTTCCCAGTGTGAGCAAGCTACAGCATTTAGAAGTCTCAGGTTTTTACACAGCCATGTCATAAAAGCAGAAACAGACATACCTGATCAAATCTGGTAGCAAAGAGATTGAGTGAAGTCACTATACCACCATTGGGCCCAAGTCCATACCTGGACACTAAGTTGAGGATTTAAATTACTTACAGATCAATTTAGATGATGAAGTTCATACTTAGGGTATCATTCACACAAACAGCATTATAACTAAGTGTTCCATGAATGGACACTGGCAGCTAATCCTTGACTAGTACATACCACACAACCCTGACGTCACAAGGAAATATTCGTTATCAAAATCTTCCCCATCCATTTGTCATTTTAGGGATGGCTAGGCAAAATGAAGTAATTAAAGTGACCAAAATGTGGGGCACCTGGATGGCTCAGTCAGTTAAGTGTCCAACTTTGGCTCAGGTCATAATCTCACAGTTCTGGAGTCCAAGCCCTGCATCGGGCTCTCTGCTGTCAGTGCAGAACCTGCTTCAAATCCTCTGTCTCCCTCTCTGCCCCTCCCCTGCTTGTATTCTCTCTCCCTCAAAAATAAACAAACATTAAAAACAAATAAATAAAGGTGCCTGGGTGGCTCAGTCAGTTAAGCATCCAACTTCGGCTCGGGTCATGATCTCATGGTTCATGGGTTCAAGCTCCACATCGGGCTCTCTGCAGTCAGCACAGAGCCTGCTTCACACCCTCTGTCTTCTTCTCTCTCGGCCCCTTCCCTGCACGATCTCTTTCTCTCAAAAATAAATAAACATTTTAAATAAATAAATAAATAAATACATACATAAAGAGACCAAAATGTAACCGATGCATCAGGCAGTGACAGCCTAATGGCATTAGCCATTAAGACCATCTATATCACACTGCTTGCTCTGATCTTTACTGATCAAGCAACCTGATTATAATTAGTTAACCCACTTAGACCTGCCTACACTCAAAGTACACATTTCACACAGCAATGTACTATGAGTTGATCCTACTACTAAACCTACTCATTTCTGAGTTTCCCAGTCAGAGGAGGTAGTGGCCTCCAAGGAAATACTACTTTGTGGAACCCAGGCACAGCACCAGCTAGCCTCTCTCACTCTGTGCTCTCTCCTTACCACAGCCTATAATTCTAGGAAAATGGTAAGAAAACTGAAATCACAAGCTGAAATAGTATTTCTAATCACCTACAATACCTTTCCTCACATTCATCTTTCCATCCTCTTAGTTCAATTACTTTGAAACGGGAGTCTGGGTGGCTCAGCTGCGTCGGACTCTTGATTTCAACTCAGGTCATTATCTCACAATTCATGGGTTCAAGCTCTACATTGAGCTCCGAGCTTGCTAGGAATTCTCTGTTTCTCCCTCTCTCCCACCCTTCCCCTGCTTGCATGTGCGTATGGGCACTCTCTCTCAAAATAAATAAACTTTAAAAAAATCTTTTAAAAAATTACTTTAAAGCAATTAAATGCTTTTGCTAGTATTGTTTTACAAAGATACAAAAACACTCTCTCAAAGCCACAAAATATGGACAATAACTATCCAGTGATGAGTCAGCACAGGAGGCAGATGCAGAAAAGGATACTGTTTCATGACTTCTTTATACTTGACGGTGTCACGAATATCTGGGGGGGGGGGGAGGAGGGGGGGAAAGAATTCACTGGAATTTAACACATAAGAAACAATAAGTTTGAGACCCTCCACCTATCATAGCCTCAGCCAATAGGCCTCTCAGGTCACCTCTGCTTCCTCTGAGGAGAAGAAATAAGTTTCTCTCTTGGTATCTCAGTTAGTTTTCAAATCTGTTTTCTAAATTTTCAAGCTAAGGTCAATGAACTGTGATAGGGAAAAAAGCAAGATTGTGAAGAGAACAAAAAGGGAGAAGGCACCCTGCAAGTACCTTCTCTACCAGCAAGAAGCTGAAAGCAGCTTTTCAGGCTTCTCTTGCCTGCGTTCTCTTCTACTAACCTCTGGCTCCACACTGCTTTTCTTCCTTACAAAGGATAACTGGCAAGGCACCCATGACAAAGACTAGGAGCTTGGAAGTTAAGGTAGACATGGTCTGAAATAAGGAGAAAAGTTCTGTACAACTTAAATACCTTATCAGTGACCATATGCATAGAAAAAGAGAGGTAAAAAATATGAAATTGTTGAGTTACTATATTGTACACCTGAAACTAATGTAACATCATATTTGAACCATAGTGGAATTAAAAGTAGAAAGAAAGCAAGAAAGCAAGAAAGAAAGAAAGCTAAATCAACAAAAAGTTTTCTTACTGCCTACTAGTAACAGGGTAATGCAGACATGATTTTTCAAAGGGAAAATTAATGCATCCAGTAATATCTAACTAAATCTAACTATCAGCCTGTAGACCCCACCAACTATTAGAATTCCATCTTTTTCTAAATTTAAGTATAATTGACAGAGTATCTTAGTTTCAGGTTTATATCATAATGATTAGATATTTTTACATATTTCAAAATGATCTCCACAGTAAGTGCAGTTACCATCTGTCACCAAAGTTATATTAGGCTGTACGTTATATCCCTGTAATTTATTGTGTAACTGGACATTTGTACCTCTTAATCCCCTTCACCTACTTCACCCACCTCCTAAATCCTCCTGTCTCTGGTAACCAACAGTTTGTTTCCTGTATCGGAGTCTGTTGCTGCTTTGTTTTGTTTGTTCCTTTGTTTTGTTTTTTAGATTCTACATATAAGTGAAATCATAATGTATTTGTCTTTCTGTCTTGATTTATCTCCCTTAACATAACACCCTCTAGATCCATCCATGTTGTCACGAATGGTAAGATTTCATTCTATTTTATGGTTGAGTCATTTTCCACGGTGCATGTATATATATACACACATACACTGTATCTTGTCGAACCATTCATCTATCAACCGAAGTCCATCCTTTAAGTGAGAAGATGTCAATTTTTTCCCAAACCCTTCCCAAAATGATCTCTGCTTAATACAAGGTTTTCCTTTATTAGTTTAACTAGGGTACGAGCAGCTTAACAAGATTAAGAGACACGGAGAGAGAAAATTAGCACAGTGACAGCCTAGAAATCAGGAGACCCGCAGGTCCCATCAAGAATTATGACACTGAATCATATCCACTCTTAATTTTTTTCATAGCCACAGATTCCTCTGAAAGCCTGATGATAACTGGAAACCCCTCTCCAAAGCAATGCGTATATGCATATATATATATATGTGTGTGTATATACACACACACACACACATTTTCCCATATAACGTTGGGAGTGGAAGCAAGGTTCCTATAGATCAGTACATGAACTACCACACAAGAACCCTTAAACTCTCAACTTTTGATAAAAGAAACTAAATAAAACAGGTTTATGTACCAGAGCCTGCTGAAGTGACCTGGAAGTGAGAGGACTGACTTTCTGTCATTTCGCTATCCCAAGTAACAATAGCCTGACACCCTAGGGTCAGAAAGAGGGGAGAGATAACAGTGTGAAGGAAGCAAATTTAGTTAGGGAACAAATAAAAGAATGTGCATAAGGGAGAAGACTTGTTTAGAGATTCTAGCAAATTCACAGAAAATGAAAATTGGCAGTTTTGAAAAATGAGCAACGAAAGCATTGAAGTCTGGCAAGCTGGAAGTTTTCCATTTTCTGAGGGACTTCACCCAGTTCTGGTACAGTTTACTCACCAATATTGGCAGGAAAGGGTACTTCATGTACAGCTGGGTCCAGATTAATCACATAAGGTGGAGACCCTTGGCTATGCAGATGTCCCGTAAGCCTCTGCAGAGGTGATGGGGAGAGGGATGTAGTGAGACAAAGAGGGAATGATAGCGGCCAAGAGAGAACTTCCATTCCTTTACGGATGATCATACCTGAAGACTTCTGCACTTACCCTTCTCAGTACTTGAAATATTCGCCCCCAATATCCACCTCCAACATTCAACTCAGATGAAACGCTACCTATTATCACCCACCTAACAGCCTCCCCCTACTCTCGATCACTTATCTACTTGATTTGTGTGTTTTTTTTCCAGCACTCCCACTAAAACATTAGCTCCAAAAAGCGGGAACCTAGTAAACTCAATTTCGCTGCGTCCGCGGTGGTTGAAACATGACAGCTGTGCAAGAAATAATTCTTTAACAATCTACACCAAAAGTCAGTGTGTTGGCACTGTATTAATTAATTGCCAGTTACTCGTAAGACTGTCTTCGAGGAGCTGACAACTTTGTCGGTAAGACAATTCCAGAACGCGGTAAGTTGTACCAACCACGAACTGAGGGTGTGCAGATGAGAGCCCTAGCCCTAATTAAACCAGACTAGAGTCGAAAAGGCTAGCCTAAGAAGGAACCGGAGTTGCTGGCAAGTTCTCGAAAGCCGCACGCGGGTCCCCTCCAACTCCCTGAGACCTTCCTCCCGTTCTCCCTGGCCTTTCGCCTGCCACTGTCAACCTCTCGCACGCACCTATTACGCCCGCGCCCTGTACGTCACCTGTACAAAGGTGGTTTTCCCAGATCCCGCCATTCCCAACACCAACAGACACACTGGGGGCCGAAGACCCCCAGAAGCCTGCGACTCAGCTTCACCTACGGGCTCCGCCATCTTTCTCCTGGCTCCGCCCACTCTACCGTAGTGACGCTACGCGCTTAGAAAGGCTTCTGTGACGCGAGGGGCAGAGATAGAGGCTAGAACCCAACCAGTGCGAAAGGGGAAGGCGATGGGGTGGGGCGGGCGCAAGCGATTCCTTCCCTCCCGGCCAGGCTGCGCGCCAAGTTGGGACAGGAGGGGGGAAATGATGGGCTCGGAGGACGGCAGGAGGTGGCCAGAAAGAGAGGCACTCACCGTTGTAGGGAAGGGCCTGGGAAGAGCAGAGTTCCTGTCCCCAAAGCGAGCCGAAATGAGGTCCCCAGAGCGGGGCCCCCGGAATTCGAAAATGAAGACAGTGTATTTCTCTTTGGACCCCCAAGGAGCGAGGAAGGGAACCGAAAGGGAACCGGCAGCTAGGGCTTATTCGGCAACCGGCAAGGTTCAGCCAATCCAGGTTGGACCGGCCGGGGCTGGGGTGAGGTGCGACCCCCAGAGTTGCTGGGCAGCGCCGAGACCCAAGGAGCACAAAATAGAGAAATTGCGAAAACCTTCCGCAAGGGGACGCCATTTCCGCGTGGCGCAGGACCCTAGCACTACTAGCGCTGCCGCCTCGGCAGTCAACCTCTGTGAATCACACGGGGACCTTGGAGATGAACTCTTGGATTCCCAGAGCAAGTAGGTACTGAAGGGGCGCTGCCCTCGACGGAAGTGTCCATGAAACAGGAAAGGTGGTAGAAAAGCCGGGAAATTTATTGTTACTCCCGACCACCCCAACTGTGCCTGTGGCCCCCTTCGTAGCCGCTATAGTGTTCAGGAACTCCCAAGGTTGGGTTTCACACCCACGCTCTGCCGCGGTGTAAATCGTAGCCACGTCATTTAAAGTCTCTGAACCGGTTTTCTCCTCTTTAAAATGGAGGTGATACCTGACAGGGTTGTAGTGACTGTGTACTTAAATTGTAAACGACACTCATTTACCTTTACCATAAACTGTATCCCTCCTGCCGTGCATAGTGTCAGGAACATAATAGGTACGCAAAAATATTTTCTTGTATGAATTAAAGTACAATTGTGCATTTTGTATTTACTAAATTTTCATTAAGAATTGATAGGAGAGGGGCGCCTGGGTGGCTCAGTCGGTTAAGGGTCCGACTTCGGCTCAGGGCATGATCTCATGGCTCATGAGTTCAAGCCCCGCGTCCGGCTCTGTGCTGCTAGCTCAGAGCCTGGAGCCTGCCCAAAATTCTGTGTCTCCCTCTCTCTCTGTTCCTTCCCCGCTCGCACTGTCTCTCTCTCAAAAATAAATTAAAATTAAAAACAAAAAGAATTGATACGAGAATGCCTCACTTGTTCTTCCTCCAGGTTTGCCAAGGACTCTGGGATTTCCACTGCACTGTCTGTTAGTTTAATAAATATAATTTTCAAGCCACAGATGCTAACAAAGTCAGAGACGACCTCTACAGAAAAGACCATGACGGAGCTGAGGAAGGTGAACAGCCGAATAAAACAAACTCGAATGCAGCAAGAATCAGTAATGCAGGAAACCGAGCAGCTATACAATGAAAAGTTACTTGTCCAGACTGAAAACCAATTCTTTCTGGAATACCTAGACAAGGAAATTGAGGAGTACAGAAGGAAGCCTGAAGAGCTATGGGAACATTATTTACAAAAAAGTGAGGAGATTGAACAAAGGAGACAAGAATCAGCCTCCAGATATGCAAAACAAACCTCAGTGTTTAAATGGGAGCTCTTGCAGAAGGAAAACCTCCAATCCAATTTAAAGCAGCAGTTGCAGGCACTGAGGGATGTTTCCCTAGTAAAGGAGAAACAGGAGAGAGAAATACAGATGTTACAGGAGAAGAAAAAGGAAGCCCAAGCTGAGATCAATGCAAAGAAATTGGAAATCCAGCTCCAGATGGTCCAGGAAAAAGCATTACTGGAAAAACAACTGAGTGAGCCAGACCCGAGGCAGTTGGGAAAAAGAAAAAGAGAAGAGCTTGAAAGGAAGGCCCAGGCCTTGGAGGCAGGAGCAAAGCAGTATACTTTTGAGTTCTACCATGACATGAGGAGAGAGAACGAGCAGTTAAAGAAGGAATTACAGCAGCAAACTCAGCATTGCCAGGAGTTGGAGGCTATTAGGAGCTGGCTCAAAAATCAAAAGCGGCAGCTCCAGCAGGAACAGTGGTATATGGACTGCTTAGTCCGGGGGAGGAACCGACTACAGGGAAGGCATAACCCGTGCCCAGGACAGGGTGCTCCAAAGACCACAATAACACCTCTCCTAATCACCAAATCAAATATTAATCCAAAGCAATTCCCAAAACAACACTGATTATATAAGGACTGGAGTAAGAATTCTCACGTGCTATATAGACCTGGTTAGGAAGGCTTTGGGATCTGACTGCTATGGTAAAACATCCATCATGATGTGTTAGTGTGAAAGATTAGGTGTGAAAGATTTTTTTTTCCAATAGTACTGCTAGGTATTTGTGTGACTGGCATGCCTTAATTAGATTTTCCTTTAATTAATCTTGTTGATGAACAGGATGTTCCTCAATCTCCAGATAACCTGATACCATTCCCTAAACACCTGTACTTCAAACTAGCTCAAGGAAACCACCTTGAGGAAATGAAAGGAAAAGGGTTGTGTGATTTCATTTAGCTAAATTAGATTTCTTTATATAAAAAACACCTTTTAAGAATAGCATTTCAGATTGACTTTATATAGTGCCTTCTGCTCTTTAAACAACCAATTATCCTCATGCCTCTTGACCAGCTCCACACAAAGGCAAAGTGTTTTTTAAGCTTTTTCAAGTTCACAAGCAGTGGCCAAGCACTTCCCCCAGTTTTGTCAAGAGTGAAAAAGTAAACTGCAAGTCGGAGAAGAGCTAGGAAGAAAAAAAAGCACTGGGCAGAACGACCTTTTGTCTGATGCTCTGCCCCTCAACTGGGTAAATTGAGAAGGGAAGAGCAGAAAGGGGATGTATATTCGGTCAACTACTTTTGACGGTCTTTTCTGTGAAGAAACACTTCTGGCATTAATGAGGTGACTGAATGCCTCTGCTTGTTTTAGGAAAAGATATCAAGAAAAGTGTTAAAATATTTGGAAGACTTTTTTTAAAGAGTCTTATATCTATTTCCCTAACATTCTAAATTCTAAGATAACAAGATCACTTAATTAAGTTAACTATAATAGGTACTTCAATTTTAGGTCGCTTATTACATTTTCTTATTCTGTGTGCACTTGATAGTACATGAAATGCCTTTTGTAATTAATATGTGCCTTGTATTTATGTCTATTAAGAACTGGAAACAAGATTTTTAATTAGTACAGACGTTTAGTTTTTGAAATTTTTTTGCACTAAAAAATATAAAATAAACATTTTTTACACTTACAACTTATGATTAGACTATTTGAATGCTAAATCCTAGTACAGGGATATAACCCCATATTTTAACATCACTCCTCTATGGGGAAATATAATCCAACCTTATGTTTTCTAGAAATTGTCAGCGATAAGAAACTACAAAATAATTTTCATGGATTTTGTTTTATTCCTATGTAAAATGAACTGAAAATTGGCTTAAAAATTTTTTCTCCCTCAATGCCTTTTACCTCTAGCTTTAACAATTTTGTTAAATGTGTATGGTTATTAAAAATAAAATGTATATTAATATATCTGTTGACTTTTTTATTTTTCCAATGTAATGTATTTCTACTCCACTCCTCTCTCTTACTACTACTTCTGCAAGTCTTATTCTTACAAATGTGCACATAACAAAACCACAATTTCAACACAGAAGAGTAATATTTTAGTATGCAGGTTCCTTAACTTGAATACTTCAGTTCTTGAGCTGAAAATACAGAAAGACTCAACTTGAAAAACATGGTAACCAAGACAAATTTGAAGCCATATTCTCTGTGGATGCAAAAAACCACAGAAAAATATATACTAAGGCTGAAAAGGGGTTGGGAAAGTAGGAGTGATCTAGAATCTTACTCTGCTGTTAATTTCCCTCCTGCCTTTACTGTTCCGATGATCAAATTGGGAAGTGGATAACTTCCATCTCCTATGTTTATTTTTAATTCCTATCATCCCAGATAACGGATCTGGTGTATTGCTTTATGGCTGTCCCTTTCAGAGTGAGGCCTCTCTTAAGGGCTTGAAGACTCTCGAGGGTGAATCATCTGATAAAGGTATTTTGAAATCCATACCTGCAAGTGAGCATAGCTTGGCCAGGTACCATGTCAGTCTACTTTTTGTCTGCTTTGCTATGAAGAAAATTAAAACAGGGTGATGTTACAGAAAGTGCACTTAGATGGAAAAGACCCCCAAGGGGAAATTTATGTTAAGACCTAAATGATTCAGTGAAGTCTACTGGACAAAAACCAGGGAAGAAGCCATTTCAGGCAACGGAACAGTGAGTGCAAAGGCCCTAAAATGGGAATGAGCTTAGCAGGCTCCAGGAAGAGAAAGGTCAATGTGGCTCAGGTGTAGCTGGGGAATGATCAGAGAATTTAGGTGGAGGGGAGGGAGAGGAAGCTAAACGGGTTAGCAGTGGGAGTGGCAGGCCCTGTGGGACAAGGAAAGGGAGTGGCTTGAATTCTAAGAGCACTGGGAAATTATCAGGCTTTTAGCCCTTGAATGAGGTCTGATTGACAATTTTAAAAACTCACTACAGCTGTTCTGGGAAGTGTAGCCAAGCCAGTAAAAATCAGCAGGAAACAATTAGGAAGCTATTGTCGTCTAGGCAAGAGGTGATGATGGTTGGAACTGGGGTGGTTGAAATAGAAAGTGAACAGGAGACAGGGGTAAGAGCAGACTACAGGGGAGAGGAAAATGAAAGGTTAAGAATGAGGCACAAATGGGGCGCCTGGGTGGCTCAGTCGGTCAAGCGTCTGACTCCTGATTTCGGCTCAGGTCATGAACTCACAGTCTGGTATCTGTGCTGGAGCCTGGTTGGGATTCTCTCTCTCCCTCTCTCTCTGCCCCTCCCCCACACACTTGTGCTTCCTCTCTCTCAAATAAATAAACATTTTAAAAAAGAATGAAGCACAAGTAAAATTTCTAAAGTGATCCCTTTTAAAAAGGAGAGGAGCAATAATTTGTGAGAGCTGATTTTTCAAATGAAGTCTTTCAAAAGAAATACATAAAATGAAGTATTTCAGACACACGATATAGAAAACTACAACAAACTCACTATCCACCTTAAGAAATAAGAACTTACAAATTCACTGTAGTCCCTCTGAATCCCAGAAGCACTGTCCTAAATATGGTGTTTATCATGTCTGTGCATGTTTTCATGCTATATATACATATATATGTACATATATATATACACATATATATTAATATATATTAAACTATAAACGTACACGAAATATATATTATATAACATATACATTTCCATAAACAATATGGAATATTTTTACATGTTTTTAAACCTCACATAAATGGTACGCTTGATGTATCCTGTAACCTGCTTTTCCCATTTTTAAGATGTATTCATGATACAAGCCCTAGTTAATTTCACAGCTATACAGTATTCCACTGTATTTACCTCTTCTGATGATAGACAATTAAATTATATAGTAGAGTAAGCTAACAGACCCAAGCATGTATAATGTCTCAAAAAACAGATTTTTTTTTTCTCTTTAATAGTCTCAGATGTTCCTGGCTAGCAATTAGTCCTTCATGGGGTGATTCAGGGCATCAACCATTTTCCATTTTGTGCTCTACCACCCCCTAAAGCCATTTTATTATCTTCATATGGCCCGATGAAGGGAAAAGAAAGCACAGAGGTGCCCTTTCTTAAAACTTCTACCCTGGAGGTATCACACATCACTCCCATTCATGTTCTACTGGAGAGAAGTTAGTTAGCTACCCTTCACTACAGGGGCAGGGGATTGGAGGGCCGGGAACATAATTTAGCCATTTGTCCTATAATCCTAGGGGTCTGCAAAGTGAGAGCAGATTTTGGCAGACAGTTAGTAGACTCTGCTACATCATCCTTGTTTATGTCTCCTGGTACACCTGGGCAAGAGGATTTTCTCTGTATATACCCAGGAGTAAAACTGTCGAGTCTTAGGGGCATATTTTCAGCTCTACTAGATACTGCTAAATTGTTTCCAAAGTAATTGTACCAATTTAAATTCCAAACCGTGCATGAGAGTTCACATTCCACACAACCTGGCTATACCTGATATTGTCAAATTTGTTATTCAAATGAATTTTGTTTAAAAAACTTAAAAACTCAATAGTATGATTAGGATACTCCTGCTGAGTGAGACCTGGCCTCAGGAAGGAAAAATTTTAAAAGTGCCTGCGAGGGTCCTGGATGAGACTGGACAAGTTTTCTACACTAATTCACTTTAATCTCAAACAAATTTATTCACTAACCAGCAGACTTCAGGAGCTAAAGAACTACTAAGACGCCGCATTTGGAACTTATTTCAAACCCACTCCCACGTTCAGCTGTTTTCTTACCCCCATACACTTTGTCAGCAAGGAGTCAAATAGCAGGTTGGAGTCAATGAACTGGAAACATCATTCTAACCGACAGTCATTTATTTCTTTTGTCATTGCCCAACATTCCCCAAGTCTTACTCACCAGAAATTAATATAGCTTCTTCATTTCTCCTCCCTGACAATCCTCATCTACTGAAAGGGTTTTAAGGGTGCAACTGCCAATGAAAATGTAGAGTGGACATACCATGTCCTTCACTTGTTTCACAACTATCTATTTTGGCAGTCTCCAAATCTGGTTTCAATGCTCCCGTTTGAAAGTGGTCTTCACAAAAGCCCACATTTTAAAGCTATGTGGAGCAGCACAAAATACAGAGTTAAAGAGTAGTAACAGCCTTTCAGAATTTGAAAAGGTAGTGTTTATCCATATCAGGGTTAAGGGTCCTTGCTTTTTATGTGGCATATGCCACAAAAATTGGCAAGAATATATAAGACCAATATTTATGGAAAAGGGGAAGAGAATGTGGAAACACAACAACAGAGCTGGTCTAAACAATGTTCCAGAGAAAGCCAGCCTTGAAGAGAAGTAGCCCACTAGACATTAGCAGGTAGGCATGAGGTACAGAAAAGGAATTTTTCTTTCCAACTCCAGATAAATATCTACATCTGGTGACAAAGTCTCAAGATATAAAGAGGATAGAACTCCACATATAAAAGAGGATAGAGGACAATATTCTCAGAGAATTCCAAGAGACAGAGGTTGGCTAAAGGGAGGAATAGACTTAGCACGGCATAGACTAACAGGTAAGGTCAAGTCCAGGGGAGAAGGAATGTGCACCTTGGCTGCCAGTCTTAGTGGCATTACCAGGAACACTAGGATTCTGTGTCAAAACATCAAGTGCAATGTGGTATTTCTCAATCCATAAAACTGGGGGAGAAAACAAGCTTTAGGAGGGCACTGATCATAGCAACCAATGAGGCCTCAAGCCCCAGGAAAGATGAGGCAGTATTTATTGCTTCTTCTACTTCCTTCTTTCCAATCATTTTAATGTTTGCGACATTTTAATGTTTGGGCTGCTTTTCATGCCTGTGGGTCTAGTCAGTCACTGCTACTTGGGATAAACAAAACATTTCCCAGTAAAACCAGTGTAGTGAGGTTCTAGCTTTTTCATCCTACATCCATTTTCTTACATATTGAGAGAACAAACAGCCTCCATAAAATCTGCTTCCCAAGGAGACAGGATAAGCTTTTTACATGAGTGACAACAGTTCTAGCTTCTAGGATTGTTAAATCACAAATACAAAATGGTAAATCAGTATGGTTTTAAAAAATTAATTTGGAATTGTTTTATAAGCAAGATGATGGAATGACTGCTAATCAGTGGAGCTTCCAAGAACATTCTATAGCCCAGGAAGGAAAAGGACAACCAAACAGGTTTCTCAGTTTTGTACAGGGCAAGAGGGGCCCACAGTTGGCCTTAAGAGGGAGCTCTTTGGGCAAGATAAGAGAAAAACAAGAGGACTCCAATGAGGAATAGCAGGAAAACCTACCAAAAAGGGGGTGAGGGTGGGGGGGGGGGGGTCAAAGTGAATAAATAGGGAGAACAGTGAAATTTACACAGGAGGAAGGAGCTGAGAAAGTCACAGCCTTACACAAACAGCTGAGAGAGTGCATTTCTCCTCACTCAGCCCCCGTGACTCAGTCCTCCCAGCACAGGCCCCCGTGACAATGGCATCATGTCCGCTTTCCTAGGAGCTTTCACACTGCCTGCCTATTTCCTTCCTCGTTTATGATTAGTCTTTGGGGCCTTTACTTTCTGGAATTGTGCTGGCATTGGCTCCTGCTCCGGTTCCTTACAGGAGGTCGACACTAGCAATTCCTCGTTACTCCTCCTCTGATCCTTCCCTACTCTAAGACTCAGCTCTGCCTCAGGAAGCTCGATGCCAGGCTGCTGCAGCCTTCGCAGAGACCTTCTGCTCCTGTGCTGCTGCCTCCGCTTTTCTTCTTCTTGCTGCCGCTGCTTTATCTTCATTAGCTTTTCAAAGCTTTTGGTTGTGGTTGGGTTTACAACGAACCAGTCCTACAGAGGCAAAATGGAAAAATCATCCAGTCAATCAATACACAGTAGAGAACATAAAGAATGGGTGTGGGAAGAATCTCTAAAAGGCACGGTTAGGGCAGAACACAGTAAGGAGGAAACAGATAGGGAACCATAGCTTAGAACTCTGTACTTGAAACTGAAGAAATTCATCATGAGCAGTCATTATAAGCATTTATTGTGTAAGACATGATTTAGGGTACTTCAATAAGTGATCCACGAAGTCTGATCACTTAGCATCATCCCACTCATCTATCTCCTTTGTAAAACTCTCATGAGATATAAAGCATTGGGTCATAGGAGATTTTTACTTCATGATAGTATTTGCATGCAGCCAGACCACCTGGGTGTAAATCTCAACTCTGTTTCTGTCTCTGTGACCATGGGGAAATTACTTAATTTCTCTAAGACTCAGTTTAAAAAATTAAGAGTTAAGGAACATGGACTCCAACTATGAAATATTCTTGCAGAAAAAAAGAAAGAAAGGAAAAAAGAAAGAAAGAGAGAAAGAAAGAAAGAGAGAAAGAAAGAAAGAAAGAAAGAAAGAAAGAAAGAAAGAAAGAAAGAAAGA
>NW_024412419.1:22419414-22431654 GCF_014898765.1 Herpailurus yagouaroundi | reverse complement strand
AGAAAGAAAGAAAGAAAGAAAGAAAGAAAGAAAGAAAGAAAGAAAGACTTCAATCTAAATCAAGTGATCTGATCAGTCTTCTAGGTCTAACAACCAGTTAATAGGAAATACTCTGCTAGAGGACCACCACCACAGGAATGTAATCAACAAAATCCAAAATGTGCATATATGACCTTGTTTCTTCAACAAATAAATTTGGGGTGGGGGGAGAGGAAAGGGAAACTTCTAGACCTGCATTGTCCAATGAGATAGTCGCTAGCCACGTGTGGCTAATGAGCTCTTGAAAAATGACTAATCCAAAATGAGATGCGCTTTCTAAATTTTTTTTTAATGTTTTTATTTTTATTTTTGAGACAGAGAGAGACAGAGCATGAGTGGGGAAGGGGCAGAGAGAGAGGGAGACACAGAATCGGAAGCAGGCTCCAGGCTCTGAGCTGTCAGCACAGAGCCCGACGCGGGGCTCGAACCCACAGACTATGAGATCGTGACCCGAGCTGAAGTCGGATGCTCAACCGACTGAGCCACTCAGGCGTCCTGTTACGCTTTCAATATATAACAAATAGACATGAAATTTCAAAGATTTAGTATGAAAAAATATAAAGTATCTCAATAATTTTTTACTGAGTACATGTTCAAAAGATAGTATACTGGATTAAATAAAATATATTATCAACATTAATATCACCTGTTTTTCTTTATACTTTTGAAATGTGGTTACTAGAAAATTTTAAATTACATACATGACTCACATTACATTTCTATTGGATAGCACTCTAGATTAAAACATACAGTATATGGACTTTATTTTTTTTTTTTTCTCCTGATTTGAACAAGCCAACTCTGAAAAAAAATTATGAGGCAATCAGGGAAATTTAAATAATTTAAATAATAACTAGGTATATAATGATATGCAAGAATCATTGTTAATTTTTTTTAGGTGTAATGATGGTTGCGGTCATATACTTTTAAAAGTCCCTATATTTTAGACACAGTGAAAGAAGCAGTGACAGTGACAGGGTATGTGAAATTTGTTCAAAATAAGCCTTTAAGGAGCACCTGGGTGGCACAGTCAGTTAAGTGCCTGACTATTGATTTTGGCTCAGGTCATGATCTCAAGGATGGTGGGATCAAGAGTCAGGCTCTGCTTTAACAGCTTGGAGCCTGCTTGGGTTTCTCTCTCCCTCTTGCTCTCCCTGCCCCTCCCCCGCTTGTGTGCACATGCACACTCTCTCTCAAAATAAATAAACTTAAAAAAAAAAATAAGCCTTTAAGGAACAAGAGAAGTAGGTGTGGTTATAAATGAAAACAAGATTGGCCATAAACTTGTTGGCCAATCTGTCAAAGCTATTCATATCTGTTAATGCTATTCATTACACTATTTTGTCCGTTTTCGTGTATTTGAAAATTCCTGTTTAAAAAAAAAAAAAAGTAGTGTAAGAACATGCGAGGCAGAAAGGGAGGAACAGAATAAAAATGTTTTACCACCACATATAATTCATAAACACAGGCACAAATCATTGAACAAATGCCTGGGGAACAAGTCCCAAA
Source organism: Herpailurus yagouaroundi (assembly GCF_014898765.1). NCBI lineage: Eukaryota > Metazoa > Chordata > Mammalia > Carnivora > Felidae > Herpailurus > Herpailurus yagouaroundi. Next base: position 22,430,106 of record NW_024412419.1, on the reverse strand, counting down.
CTAAGTGAAATTTGTTGGTTCCAACTTTTTAAGAGGAAACTGGAGAAAACTGGTTAACTACATAAAGGCCAGATTTTGTCAGGAGGTAATTTTTTTTTTTAATGTTTATTTATTTATTTTTGAGACAGAGGGAGAGCACGTACACAAGCGGGGAAGAGGCAGAGAGAGAGAGGAGGACACAGAATCCGAAACAGGCTTCAGGCTCTGAGCTGTCAGTGTAGAACCTGACACGGGTCTCAAACTAAGGAACCATGAGATCATGACCTGAGCCAAAATCAACAATCAGGCACTTAACCAACTGAGCTACCCAGGGACCTCGAGATAATTATCTTTTAAGTACTTCCTGAAGCATAAAAAGGTACACTATTATTATAAAAAAAGATAGGACTGCATTCCAGAAGAAATCTCAGACATGGAAAGGGCCTCCCAAAGCTTAAACTGGTAAAACAACAAGAACCACATTTGATAACACTAACTACAGCCCACATTGTTAAAAACTATTAAATGTGAGGGCAGAGAACAGCTGAAGGTGTTTGCTATTTTTCCTTATCAGGCAACAATAGTTTCTGCAGTCAGATATTCCAAGAGAATGCACTCTACTCCTTTAGCTTTTGCAATACGGGTATTTAATTATACAGGAAACAATTTCTCTACTCACCTATATTACTAAAAACTTGCCCTAAGAGAAAAAAAAGATTCAGCTTTCTGAACTTTAAAGCATTTTTAAAAATTTTTCTTTCAAATGTTTATTTTTGAGAGAGAGAGAGACAGATAGAAAGAGAGAGAGAGAGCGTGAGCAGGGGAGGGGCAGAGAGAGAGGGAGACACAGAATCTGAAGCAGGTTCCAAGCTCTAAGCTGTCAGCACAGAGCCCGACGTGGGGCCCAAACTCACAGACTGCGAGATCATGACCTAAGCCGAAGTCGGACACTCAACCAACTGAACCACCCAGGCACCCCTGAACTTTAGAACACTTTTACACAGAATTTATTTTTTAATTGTCAAAATGTACAAACCTTCAGAAAAGTTATAATAGTTCAATGAACCCTAGATTTACCATCGTTAACCTCTCTTTCCTTTCTTCCTTCTTCCATTTGCAATTTATTTTCAGGTGTATTTCATCCCTAAAAATTTCAGCATATATCTACCTAAGAACAAGGGCATTCCCCTGCAAAACAATACAATGATCACATTTGGGAACATTAACATTGACTCATTACGATTATTTAATAGAGTCGTATTCCAATGACTCCAGCTGTCTCATTAATGTCTTTCATAGTTGTTTCTTTGCGGTATTTTTTTTTTTTTTTTTACGTTTATTTATTTTTGAGACAGAGAGAGACAGAGCATGAACGGGGGAGGGTCAGAGAGAGAGGGAGACACAGAATCTGAAACAGGCTCCAGGCTCTGAGCTGTCAGCACAGAGCCCGATGAGGGCCTCCAACTCACGGACCATGAAATCATGACCTGAGCCGAAGTCGGTCGCCCAACCGACTGAGCCACCCAGGCGCCCCTCTTTGCGGTATTTTAAACAACCTTAAAAACAGGTTGCTCCACAACATTAATTAGAATACTAGAAAACGGAAGTATGGAGAACGCTAGGAAACAAGAATTGCAAAGGTGTAAACTCAGCCTACTGCCCACATGCCTGATTTAACTGAATTTAAAAGAAGAGCTCAAGGATGCTCAGACTTATACTGACTACAAATGCTTTCATAGAAAATATAATTATGCATCTAATTTTACAAAGTATTTTAACTCCAATGTCTCCAGTAACCACTTTCAAGCTACTTTCCTTGGCAGTCCTAGCCCAACACAACACACAAATTCCACCTTCTTGGGGCACATGTATGGGTTCCAGGGATTACAAAAACATGATGGGAAAAGCAGGGACCTCACCTCGGCATGGACAGAGTTGATGTGATACTTGACACCACTCTCTGACACAAATTCTTTTTGACACAGAAGACACTTGTATTTTCCAGCCACAAAGTTTCCCTGTTTTCAAGAGAGAAAGAAAACGGAATTACTGGTAAATTCAGGAACACGTACCTGGGCCATGTGTGGGGATTGTTAGAGATGAAAAGAGGGGATTTTACTTCAGCAAAGGTAAGAAGGAAGAAAATCCAATACAGCAATATACTTGGGAAAACCAGATTTAGGCAGACTATTACCACTAGAAATCTATCCTAGTATAGTTCTATACATAATACCCCCACCCCCTCAACACAACCTAAAGTATTCCTACTTTTATTATGTAACAAATCACCCTTTTCTATCTTCCCTAGTTTCTGTCACTTCACTTCCAGATTCTCTTGGTTCCTCTTCCCACATGATGAAACTCCTGAAGTTCACCAGAGGCACCAATGTATAATTCTTCCCACTATAATCCACTGCTCCAAAGAGTGCCTTGCAAATCCAGAATTAGAGGTGTATTGTCCATAATGCCTAGTTTAAGGACTCAGAAACTAAGATCATGATGACAAACTCCTAAGCACTTGTGGCCAGATCTGGGTTGGATGCCTACACTCCCTTGCTGCTTTGAACTGAGATTTCTCTCCCCTCCTGAAGCTCTGAGTGTCCATGGTGCTAATTTTGTGTGAGGAGATATTTCTGAATGGAATTAAAAAGTGGCAGCAGTCCTCATGTCTGTGAGTCAGAGGGCACCTGGGTCAACACAGAAAAGATGCAGTGAGGTGAATATCTGTTTGCCTGACACCCAGGGCTAGCGTCTACCTCCCATCCCCAGAGGCTATATAATTCAGGTGGGATTAGAGGATCTTCATCATCCAGATAAGCACATGTAAACTGATTCTAGAAATTTTAAGGCCCAATAAACAGGGCAGGTCCAGGGCAGGACAGGCTCAGGTAGAAAAAGTTACCTCCCTGATATAGACTCAAAACTAATAATAATACTTTTCCTCCAACCTTTTTAATTGATAAGACTTAAGGCTATGTTGGCTTCTTCTATATCTTGGACATATCAGGACATCCCATCCAATACCAGATCAAGAATCTTTAGGACATAAAAAACTAAACAAGCCTCTGAACTTAACAGTAAACAGGGTGACTAGCTGTTCGCCTAAACTGAATTCTCTTCCATGTCAGACTTTTGTTTGAGAGATCACATTAAGATAAAGCATTCAGAAAGTTACAAACCAAGGTACAAGAGCCCAGGTGAGCCTTAAGGCCTGATACACTACTGTAGACAGCCTCACAACCCTGAAAGAGAGAAGAAGAAATAATGTGAAGATTATACCAAACCTCATCCTTCTCTTAGCAATCTGGCCGTTCACACTGACCAACCCTACATTTAGAGGAAGAAGCCCAATAAATTGTACTGCAAACCAAACAGAAAAAAATTCACACACAAGCCACAAAAGGAAAAAGGAAAACCATGAAAAGGTATTTTTTTTAAAAAAGAAGGGCTTAAGATATTCCCTTCCCTGATACTTTTTCTCTGACTTTTAGAGAAACAGAAAATTGCATGGTTGGATTTTTTTTTTCTTTTTTAATCTGCCTTCTTCAGTATAAATATGTCTCCTGTTTCTGGTAGATATCCTCCTTCCCAAAGTACTGCATATACAGCTGTGGTGGATTAAAGAAATAATGGAAATTCTCTGCCACTCTTCCCTGTAAGAAGAGGAGTCTATTCACCCTCCCTTTGAATCTGGGTTAACTCTGTGATTCCTTTGACCAATAGAATGCCATGGAAATATTGCTGAACAAATTCTGAAGCTAGGCCTGAGAGATCTACAGCTTTCATCTGCATGTTCTTGGAACACTCTAAGAAGTCAGTTACCATGGACCCTGCTGGTAACCCACTACAACCTCATGGACAGAGAGGCCACGTGGAGAGCGAAGCTCCCAGCTCAATTAGCTGCACAGAAGCTATCTTGGACGTTCAGGTCCCATCTGAGCTTGCAGCTGAATACAACCCATGAGTGATCCCAGCTGACGCCATGTTTAGCGGGAGAAGGCTCTCTGAGCCCTGACAGAATTACTGACTCACAGAATTCTGAACAAATAAAATAACTAATGTTTTAAGCCACTAAGGTTCAGATAACTTTGTCATGAAGGAATCAGTAACTGAGACAGAAGTTTGATAAACTTGATAAACATTTACTGAAAAAATGAATGAGAAAGAACCACCTGGTTAGGGCACTGAATGCGATGATATTTCTTGATATCTGACTTCCATTTGTGTAGTACTTCCTGGCTGAAGGTAGGAAGCCCAGGGCGAGTATATTTTAACTACAAGACAAGAAATATTTTATTGGAGGAATCCAACTTCCAACCAAAATACCCCAAAAGGTTCATACCCAACTCTTTAGGTTATGTAATTCTGGAGTCTGACAAACATATTTTCATGTGCCAAAAATATTGTAGTATGTAAGACCCTTTAAATACAAATTTATCTGAAACTGGTAAGTATAACTGTCTGTTTTTTAATCTTAGAATAGTTTTGATTTTTAACAGAGGGCAGGAGAAGAGACTTTCAGATATAGCACTTCATCTACAGTTTTAAAAAGCTAGTGACAGAGCATTTACACAGTTAAAATACTCATTACGAAAAAGACAAAGATACAAATATGTACTGTAAAATATAGGTATACTCATAAATATGGTACATATATACACATATATATACAACATATGCAACAGAAATATATGTAGATGGGGGAAAAGCTAGAAGGCTATACATCAAAATGTTAACAGTAGTCCTCTCTGGGTGGTAGAATTTTGAGTAGCTTTAATGATTTTTCCCTGCTTATCTGCATTTCTCCTTTTTCTTCAAAGGTGTCATGTTAATTTTTGGTATTTAAAAAATTCAGGGGCACCTGGGTGGCTCAGTCAATTGAGCATCCGACTTCGGCTCAGGTCGTGATCTCGTGGTTTGTTGAGTTCGAGCCCCGTATCAGGCTCTGTGCTGACAGCTCATCAGAGCCTGGAGCCTGCTTTGTATTCTGTCTCCCTTCTGTCTCCCTCTGCCCCTCCCCTGCTCATGTTCTGTCTCTCTCTATTTTCTCTCTCAAAAATAAACATTTAAAAAAAACTCAAACAAAGAAATTAAGGTTCAACCTAAAACAAAGATGTGAGAGAACTTGGGGATGGAACACATGATTTGTACTTATACTGCGCAAGCAAAATTATTCCTCACACTTGCCTTCACATGCTTGACCCAAGTTAGTCTCTCTCTCTCTTTTCTTTAGATTTATTTATTTATTTATTTATTTATTTATTTAGAGCCCGACGTGGGGCTCGAACTCACAATCCCAAGATCAAGAGTTACATGCTCCACCAATTGAGCCAGCCAGGTGCCCCTAAGTTAGTCTCTTCTTACAACTACTATAGTTTCCAGAAAAGAGACAGCAAGTACCTGCAGAGACAGTTCTTACAAAGTCCACCACAAGTAATAGCTGTATTTCCAGTGAGTAAACAATCCTCCTGCTTGGAAAATGGAAGTATCTGAAAAGAAGCTGATGCTCTTTCTGAGACAGAAAAACAGAACCAAAACCCAGAGGTAAGGGGAAATAAGGAAGGCAGCCTCAAGGAACTCTGCTAAATCTATAAGAGGAATCAGAGCACAGAGCTGGCTTTATTTATAAGCACCCCTCTCTTCTGCAGCTAGGGTATACAGGTCCATCTAAAATCCTTTTACAGTGATAAGAGAATATTTGCATACACTATCATATTCATATAATAAACTATCATGTTTACGCAGCTGTAAAAAAAAGAAATGAGGATAATCTCTAAGAACACATACGGAGTGATTTCCAGGATACACTTTTAAGTGAAATAAAGCAAATTACAAAAGAGTATCTATGTGAGAAAGAAAAAGATGTACAAAAATATGCATGTATCTGGTCATCTAGCCCATAAAAATACAGGAAGGACAAAGCAGAAACTGAGTGTGGTGGTCTCTGCAGGGAGCAGGGTGGGGACAGGATGGAAACAAAAGGGTATTCAGAATGGGAAAGCTGGGAAGAGGGCAGTGACCCTTCTATAAGATGACCTTTTGTATGGGGTCTGACTTTTAGAACTATGGTAATGTTTCACATACCCCCCAAGAGAAATGACTAGTTTCAATTAAACAGGATGTAGGGGAACTCAAAATGTAAAGAAAAGTAACACATGAACCTAAGGATTACAAATGAGAAGCATAAGGAAGGGAGCGAGGGAGAAAGCCAATCTAAATAACCGTAAAATAATACTTTGAGGGACGCCTGGGAAGCTCAGTCAGTGGAGCATCTGACTTTGGCTCAGGTCGTGATCTCACAGTTCACATTAGTGTGGAGCCTGCTTGGAATTCTCTTTCTCCCTCTCTCTCTGCCCCTCCCTCTCTCTCTCTCTCTCTCTCTCTCTCTCTCTCTCTCTCCCTCTCTCAAAATAAATAGGTAAGTTAAAAAAAAAATAAAACAGTACTTTGACTATATACTGTAAGGCTGAAGATGTAAAGAACGATATACAAATATTCTTCTACAGCTAATAAACCTGTTTTTACAGGGGTATGGCTTAATAATTGTAAAACTACTTTATGTTATACTAGGACTAAGCAAATAAATAAATATATTACAAACAGTGAGAGCTAGGTTTTCTTACTGTTAGAGAAAGGAGTTACAAATAAGCACAAAGGAAGGCAAGAATGAAACTTGTGGTGTTGGACTGGAAGTGAAGGTATCATGGCTTTAAATATGTATACAGACAGACATAAAAATGAACACAGAGTGTGTGTTTTCATCTACGAGTAGACATACATATATATCCTAGTTCTAGCCACCAAGAGGGCCCAGAAGCAATGACACCCCAGCAGGAATGAGTACACCCACCCAGCATTCAAATCTTGTTTTTTAGGTATATTCTCCAATAAAAGAAACCAGCATTCTTTAGAGAAATGGTTGATTCCAGGGCGGGGGAAGGGAATACACAAGATGACTCTACAGCACCTTATGTTGTCAAAGAGTACTCAAAAAAATGATAGAAGCATGTCAAAAAGGCACAGGTGCCCACTGCAAAGAGCTCTTGATGGCCAAATCTGGAACAATTTGAGCCAAAAAATGAATAATAATAATAGCACTGGATTATACACCTACAATAAAATATCCATGAGTCCATACTGATATAAATAGATTAAGAGAAAAAAAAGACGTATTTTCTCACAGAATTTCAATTAATAATTTATGGAAGCAGTAATGGAAACACAAACCATCATTAGGCAAACAACCATAAGAATAACTGTTGCAGGAAAGAATCACTGACGGATGCTACAGCAAGCGGGCAGAGGTATGATAAGACACAGGGTAGTTGCACAGCGTCACTATCCCCACAAAATGTTCACTAATTACAGAGAGGAAAACTGTAATTTTGCCTTGGAGAAAACTGGACAATACACCCTAATCAAGTGATCAAAGTGATCACTGGTAAAAAAGACACATCAACATCATATACCTCCTAATACGGTACATTGAGAAAGGCAAACACTGCTTCAGTGGTAATCTTGACAAAAACATATAACTTTCAATCTAATCTTGAGCAAGCACTAGACAAATCCATATTAGGGATATTCTACAAAACAACGAGCCTGTTCTCTTCAAAAGTGTCAAGAGCACAAAAGATCAATAAAGCCAGAAGGATGATAACAGATGGGAGGAGACTAAGGAGACACAGTAAAGAGAATTAAATGTGAGATCTTGATGGGATCCTATGTTATTGGTTATGTAAGATGTTGGCATTAGGGGAAGCCAGGTAAAGAGCATATGGGAACTCTGTACTAATTTTGCAAAGACTCGGTAAGTCTAAAATTATTTCCAAATAAAAAGATTTTTGAAAAAGGAATATAGGGGCGTCTCGGTGGCTCAGTCAGTTAAGCTTCTGACTCTTGATTTCAGCTCAGGTCATGGTCTCACGGTTTGTGAGTTCGAGCCCTGTGTTGGATTCTGTCTCTCCCTCTCTCTGCCCTTGCCCTGCTTATGTGCTCTCTCTCTCAAAATAAATGGAAACATTTAAAAGAAAGGAATATATATTTGTGAAACAAGAAAAAATATTTATTGGTCTCTGCCCTCAGTTCCTGCTAATACTCAGTCTCTGAACCTGGTTCCTGATAGAGAGTTCCTAAAACACCTACTAATTTTCTGAGTAATACCAGTATTTGGACAGAGTTCATAAATCCCTTGGAATTTCCTGGGTGATAGGAGTATCTTTTGTTTTGATGAGGTAATACTCTGTGGGCTCCTCGGTGGGCTAGCCACTGGCAAAACCAAGCCTTGATTAGAAGCTTTGAACTTTCAGACACATTCCCCATTCTCTAGAGAGGGAAAGGGGCTAGGGATAGTTAATCAATCATGCCTATGTGATGAAGCCTCTATAAAAATCCCAAAATGGTGGGGTTCAGAGAGTATATATATGCGCCAAGAGGGTGATACACCTCCAACTCCACAGGGATAGGAGCTCCTATGCTGGGGACTCTTCTAGACCTCACTCTGTATTTCTTCATCTGGTTGTTCATCTGCAGATTTTATTATATCCTTTATAACAAACCAGTAAACACGTTGCCCTGAGTTCTGTGAGCCATGCTAGCAAATTACTGAAACCAAGGAGGGGAGCATGGGAACCCCAATTTTTAGCCCAGTCAGTCAGAAGTACTGATGACAACCTGGGACTTGTGACTGGCACCTGAAATTGGAACAGTCCTGTGAGACAGAGCCCTTAACTTGTGGACCTGACACTAACTCCAGGTAGATAGTGTCAGGACTGAATTAAATTGTAGGACACGCAGGTGGTGTTAGAAAATTAGTCTGTGTGGGAAAAAACCACACATCTGGTGTCAGAAGTGTTAAGTGTGTAGTAGTATGTGAGTAAAAGAAAACAAAAGAGTTTTTCCTAGAACATATTGCTTGTATTTGCATTAAAAAACACTGGAAGGACACACAAGAAACCAGTAAGAATGGTTACCATGGATACAGGCTAGAACAAGGATGGGGTGAGACTGAGATATCTCAATGTTTATTATCATTTTGACTTCTGAACAAGAATATATTATCTATTCCAATTAAATTTTTAGTTTAAAACAAAACAAAATAATAATGCCTTTAACCTACACAATGTCAAACTATAAAACTGATGATTTTAGGAGAGTATCTGCTAGATAAGACTAGCAAACCTTATCAATCAGTTAACAAATATTTATGTCTAATTCCCTACCACCGATCAACACAGTGAAAGCAAACGGACTACAATATCGTAAGATACATACCACTGTACAAAATTCACATTTAAACTGAATTTAGATAACCACGTACTTTAGCCTGTGTGGCAGGAAAAAAGTAGCAATGAGTCTGAAACAGAAAAGGATGCTCTGATACTCAAGAAGAGGATCCAACTCCTTGGACACCAGTAGGACTGATTTTTAGACCAAATAAAAGGTATCCACTTCCACGAATTGACATTTTCTTATAATATATGACATTCCCCTCATGACTCAAAGCCCTAAGCCAAATCTAAACTATCTTTCTTGATACCATGGAGAGTAATAGGTCCTTAGCTCTAACCTTAATCTTTACTCGTATATCCTCCCAAGCCCTTCCCATGACTACCCCATAGTCATATACTCCTTATCTCCTCTTGGCCAAATATGTTCCTTTGGTCTATGATCTATTTTAAACCAAAGGCTTCTAAGCTAGATTCTGTAACCCTGAGAAGTACACTTGGGGCCATGGAAGGAATGATAAAAGTATCAAGGAGAAGGCCAAGTAGGCAAAGTTTTGGGCTCACTAACCCTAGTTACATAGAGAAACTCCATTTTTAATTTTTTTTTAATATTTATTTTTGAGAGAGAGAGAGAGAGAGAGACAGAGCATGAGCAGGGGAGAGGCAGAGAGAGAATGAGACACAGAATCCAAAGCAGCTCCAAGCTCTGAGCTATCAGCAGATAGCCCAACATGGGACTCAAACTCACAAACTGCAAGATCATGACCTTGGCTGAAGTTGGACACTTACCCAGCTGAGCCACCTAGGCACCCCAGTGACTCTATTTTAAGTTATTCTACATATTGGTGTTTTATATAATTTTCATTTGGAAAAAAAGAGTGGGTGAGGAGAGGAGTTCTGTTGCTAGAAAAACAAACTGAAATCATTTATCTAAACTAAATATAAACTACTACATACAAATTAACAAAGTGGAAACAGAGACTAACAAAAGACTAACAAAAAACTAATAAAGTGGAAACAAAGACTAACAAAAAAGACTAATCTGGGAATTCGGATTCCCTCCAGAAGCAGTTCAAAATTAAGAGGGTTCCTTAAGGAACTTCTGAAACAGACTGTCTCTCTAGGACCCATATGAATCCAAACACTGAAGCTGGATCAGACATACTCCATCTCTAAGGATTAAGAAGCAACATACTGATGAAGAAATTGTAGTTTATATACACAATGGAGTACTATGTGGCAATGAGAAAGAATGAAATATGGCCCTTTGTAGCAAGGTGGACGGAACTGGAGAGTGTGATGCTAAGTGAAATAAGCCATGCAGAGAAAGACAGATACCATATGTTTTCACTCTTATGTGGATCCTGAGAAACTTAACAGGAACCCATGGGGAGGGGAAGGAAAAAAAAAAAAAAAAAAGAGAGGTTAGAGTGGGAGAGAGCCAAAGCATAAGAGACTCTTAAAAAATGAGAACAAACTGAGGGCT
>NW_024412419.1:22399111-22419314 GCF_014898765.1 Herpailurus yagouaroundi | reverse complement strand
AAAAAAAAAAAGCAACATACCGTTTATCACGTACTCAAGTGCATTTACTTTTCCGTATGTACTAAGCACAACATCAGACATGGTTCAAAATTAACGCAAGTTTCTACTTTACCTTCCGATCATCAGGCACCAAATCCTGAAGCACCTTCCTCTTAGGCCATTCCTTGGCCAGTTCAGCAGAAGCCAGCTCCTGCAGGTGGTACACAGCTATCTTGGCAGAACGCCTCTGAACTCGACCCCCACTCTTTGGCTCCAGGCTCATCTCCTTTAAGCACTCTGGCTGTCCTGACTCTGGAAAGAATGAGATCTGCAAGAATGAGACATAGCAAAACACAGGCCTGAGAAGTGGCTTCCATCAAAGCCAATGATTAAGGGCTATCCTTCCTGCTCTAAGTATCAAAAGCTCTTCACTTGCTTGCTAACCACTAGCATAAAGCTCTACCACCTTCATGCGTATTTTGCTGATATAAAAAATTTCTTAGGGTAAAGTCTGTTCTATTTTAATAAGTAAAGGTCAAGACATAGCCATGTGCAAAGACATGAACCTCAACCCATTCCTATCTCATACTACATATAAAAATTAACTCAAAATGAAATGTAAACCATGTAACTATAAAACTTCTAGAAGAAACAAAGGGAGGACATTTTTGTAATCCTGGGTGTAATGGTTTTTTATGTGTCACCCTGGCTAGGCTACAGTCATCAATTATTCAATTAAACACTAATCTATGTGCTGCTGTGAAGGTACTTTGTAGATCTAAATAAAGTCCAGAATCAGTTGACTTTAAGGGAGAGAGGTGCGACAGAAGAAAAGGCAGGAGAGATTCAGAGTGTGAGAGAGACTCGATACTGCTGCTGACTTGAAGAGGAAGGGACCACAAGCCAGGGAACATAGATGGCCTTCAGAACCAGAGAACAACTCTCGGCCTACAGCAAGCAAGGAAATGAGGTCCTACAACTAACTGCATGGAACTCAAGTCTTAATTTTAATGAGCCTCAAAACAGATTCTCCCCTTGAGCCTCCAAAAAGGAACAGTCCTACTGACATTTTGATGCCAGCCTGGTGAGGTCCTACACAGGGGAGCCAGCTGAGCTGTGCTATCCCTGGACTTCGGGCCTAATACACTGAAACAATACAGTTGTGTTATTTAGGCCATTAATTCTGTGGTGATTTTTTTTAAATGTTTTATTTTCTGAGAGAGAGACAAGAGTGTGAGTGGGGAAGGGGCAGAGAGGAAGACACAGAATCAGAAGCAGGCTCCAGGCTCTGTGCTGACAGCTCAGATGCAGGGCTTGAATCCAAGAACTGTGAGATCATGACATGAGCCAAAGTCAGACACTCAACCGACTGAGCCACCCAGGCCCCCTTGTGATTTTTTATAGCAGCAATAGAAAATTGGGTTGGGGGGTGCCTAGGTGGCTCAGTTCATGATCTCACAGTTCATGAGTTCAAGCCCCGTATCTGGCCCTGGGCTGACAGCTCAGAGCCTGGAGCTTGTTTCAGATTCTGTGTCTCCCTCTCTCTCTCTCTCTCTGCCCCTCTGCCACTCACACTCTGTCTCTCTCAAAAATAAATAAAAACATTTAAAAAAAAAAGAAAAGAAAAGAAAACTGGGTTGGGCAAAGAGATATTAGAAACAACAAAAAAAACAACAACAAAAAAAAGCATTACCCATAAAAGGAAAAAATGATAAATCGAACTTAAGAACTATGCTCTTTGAAAAACAGTATAGGGGTGCCTGGGTGTCTCAGTCGGTTGAGCATCTATCTGACTCTTGATATCAGCTCAGGTCATGATCTCACAGCTGTGAGATCAAGCCCCACATCAAGCTCCACACTAAGCAGAGACTGCTTGGGCTTCTCTCTCTCCCTCTCCCCCTCCCTTGCTTGGGTGCTCTCTCTCCCTCTCAAGATAAATAAACTTATAAAAAAATTTAGAACACTGTAAATAAATGAAAAGACAAACTATAGACTGGGAGAAAATATTTGCAAAACATGTATCTGATGAAGGGCTTCTGTCCAAAATATATAAAAAACTCAGAATATTCTCAAAACTTCCTAGTAAGACAACAAAACTCCAATAATAAAGGATTTCAATGGCCACTTCAAAAAAGAAGACACTTCACTAACAACTGACATTGCCAATAAACAAATGAAAAGATGGTCAATGTCATTAGTCACTAGGGAGATGCAAATTTAAACTTCAGTGAAATACCACTGCATACCTAATAGAATGGACTAAGAAAAAAATGAAATTAACAATAGCAAATCCTAACAAGGATACAAAGCAACTGGAATTCTCACATTTTATTAGTGAGAATGCAAAATGGTACAGCCACTCTGAAAAAGAGTTTGGCAGTTTCTCATAAAGTTAAACATACATTTATCATATGACCTAGCTATCCCATTCCTAAGTATTTACCCAAGAGAAATTAAAATTTATTTTCACACAAAAGCCTTTTATGTGAATGTTTATAGTAACTTTATTCATAATTGCCAAAATATGGGAACAACCCAAATGTTCTTCAACTGATGAATGGATAAAGAAACTGTGAAACATCCATACAATGGAATCCTAGACAGAAATAAAAAGAAATAAATTAATGATACATGCAACACATGGATGAGTCTCAAATGTATTATGCTAAGTGAAAGAAGCCAGACTCAAAAGGAAGGCTACATATTGTATGACTCCATTTATAGGACATTGTGAAAAAAGCAAAACTATAGGGACAGAAAATAAATCAGTGGTCAAATCGTTCTATATCTTGATTGTGGTGGTGACTACATGACTATGTATTTGTCAAAACTTGTAAATGCACACTAAAAAGGGTGAATATTGGGGTGCCTAGGTGGCTCAGGCGGTTAAGCGTCCAACCTCGGCTCAAGTCATGATCTCACGGTTCGTCGGTTTGAGCCCCGCATCAGGCTCTGTGCTGACAGCTCAGAGCCTGGAGCCTGCTTCGGATTCTGTGCCTCCTTCTCTCTCTCCGCCCACCCCCCCATACTGTCTTCGCTCTCAAAAAATAAACATTAAAAAAAATAAAAAATTAAAAAATTAAAAGGGTGAACATTAATTATCATATGTAAATTATACCTTGAAACTGAATTCTAAAAAGAAACATGAGGTGGGGGAAGCCTAGAAATGTAATCAAGGGGGAAAAAAATCAAGACAAAAAAATTGGAATGGAAGAACCAGCCGGACAGAAATTTCCACAAAATTTCTAGCTAAATCGGAATGCCTTAAGCTTTAAAAGTGTAATAATGAGTTTACTTCTGCACAGATTACACGCTGAACTTTGATTTCTCTAACCTAATTATGTTCAAAAGGCAGAAATAAGAGAACCAAGGAAAAATAAGGAAAGGAAAACAAAAGCATTCAAAGATTAAAAGGGGATACAAATAAGGAACAGCGGATGTATGGGAAGATGTCGGAGTAAGGAGTCCCCAAAAAACAGATCCCCAAACAGGGTCTGGAAAGTAATCAGTACTCACAGGCCCATGCTCTGACCTCAGGTGATACGCAAGTCCAGCCTTCGATTTATATGGCTTTCCACAGTGGTGACATTTCAGGGTCATCTCCTCCAGCTCTGCAGCCCCTTTGCCACATTTTCTGACATGGTACAGATATCCCATGATGCTGGTGAAGCTACTAGAGCAACTCTGAACACAGGAGAAAGGCCTGAACTATAATCTTACATCTTTTGACATGATTTCTCAATTTCTCAACAGCCACAAAGCATTCAACCACCACCTCACGTAAATAGATCCTCTGGTATCACTAGACCCTCTCCAACACTTCCCGTTGGCACAACCTTTCCTTGGCCCTTGTGCCTGGCCGAACGCCTGTCCTGTCCACCACCAACCGTGACAGTCAATCAGTTTAGTTGGCATTCAGTAAACTGGATCTGTGTGTCTCCCCTGTGGCAGAGCTTCCTCTCTGGTCTGTGACTCGACTCCACCCCAGTATCATACACCCAGCAATGGCAAAGCTCCTCACAGTGAGAATACTAAGATCCTTTTCATCACACTAAAAAAGGATGGTAAAGAAACTCCTTTGAACAAAGGGAAAGGGGGGAAATAAGTTTATGGAGATGGGAAAGAAAATAAAGAGCTACTAATGAATTCAAAACAGCTGGAAAAGCAGGAGCCACTCTTACGCTGTACGATGACACAGAACCAGGTCTACAAGAGAGAAGAAATGGAACAAAATAACAGAAAGACATTGATTCAAGACTCCAGGCAGAAGGAGACACTGTCCCTGGGCTCTTACCTCGCGCATGCACCTGAGCTTTCCCAGTCTCTTTAAAACTGTTCGGAGCCGTTCTCTCTCACTTGGTTCGTCTATTTCATCTCCAGCCTTCAAAATGGGCTAGAAAGCAAGACAAGCAAACAAGCAGATGATTCATGGAAAAGACAGATACAGAAAAAAATTGTATCATAGGAGAATCAAGGACTGGACTAGCACCTAAGCCGATGCCCATGAAGCTTAGTTATCTGACTCCTGGCTTTCTCCATCTTCTCCTAGACAGACAAGGAAGCAAATGTAATGCAAATAAGAGCTCAGAGCCTCTATCTTCCAGGAGACGAACCTTTGGGGCTAACCTAAACACACAAATACCCACCGCAAAGGTTTCATGTGCATGACTCTTCTATCAAAAAGGTATTCTTACTCACACCCCTATAAAGCCCCAGAGCCTTAGACACCTCCACTGGGTTATCCGCACTCATCTAAGGAAAGACATCCAAACACACACAGGCTCACACAGGACAGAAGATACTCTTACCAAGCTATTATGATTTGCCATCACATGATACTTCATCCCTGCCAGTGAACGAAGTTGTTTCCCACAATGATGACAAGTAAACATTTCCTACAGGAAGAAATACTGCTCAGTGTCAGGTTGTTAACAGAGAAACAGAATGTAACAAAGTCCTACCCGGATGCTCTCGTCTGTGTCTCCTTTATTTCCAAACCCAAAGAATCTCAAAACCCCACAACCTCAGTGTCACATCCTCAAGGGTAAAGAAGTAAAAGTAACTCATTTTTAAAGGAGTAAGAATTACCATTTACTGAGCGCCAACATTTGCCGAGTAACGGGGTGGGCACTCAGCATGTATTCTTTCTTATCCCCTCAGGGACTACATAAAATTATTTGTATAATTTGTAATATAAATGAGAAAACCAAGGTCCACACATAAAAAGCTAAATGACACAACCAGTAAGTGGCTAAATGAAGATTCAAACCCAAGTCTGTCAGACTCTAAAGCCTCTGTTTTCCTTGTAACACAATGCTGCTGCTTCTCCACGGTAATCAGCACACTGACACAGCGATAGTTGTCTGAGGTATGGGAAAAGGTCATAACCCTTATGAAACGCCACAAAATCTCTAACCTGTTTGCAAGTCTCCATGTGTTTCTTTAAGCCCTCTATGGTCTTCCTCCCCACCGCCTGGCAGGTAGGACAGGAGACACTGCCTTTATCCACAATTTCTAGGTACCATTGTTCCTCCAAACTGCCTACAAAGCAGAGAAAGAAACACTTCATAATCTGCAGAATTCTCTAGAAACAGAAAACGTATTCTTGGAATTTAGTAAAAGTATCATTTTTTTTCCTTCCTGGGGAAAAGACTCTTTCTAGAAGTAATTTTTTTTCAGACAATGAGGAGTTTCTGATACTCCTACTCAGTCCTCCACGACCAAAACCATCTGAGAACCATTCAAAAGCCCAGCAGCTTAAAGAACGGGCAACATTTTTTTTTCTAGCTTTACTGAGGTATAACCAACAATGGGGCAACATTTTCACAGCAGCATATAATAATGGGATACTTAGATATATAACAGCCAATTTCCTGTTTCCTGTGTGAGATGTTCTTAAATGTTTTTATCCCCATTTAGTCTCCATGAAAATTCTGACTACCTTCATTATCCCTATTTAGAGACAAGGTAACTGAAGCCTGCAGAAGTTAACTAGATGAAGGCAGACCAGAAAATGAGTTAAGAGCCAAAACTTAAAGACGGGTCTGACTGGCCTCCAAACCCATACCCTTAATAACTGCCTCCTTAAAGAAACTCTTTATAACATCACTCCTTGAGCAACAACAACAACAAAAATCAGAGTGCAAGACCTTGATACCCCAAAGCTTCCAACAGAAAACATACCTGCTGCGTAAGCTGGTGGTTCCTTCCGAATACGACGAGCCTGGGATTTAGGATTAGGTTGAGTTTTAGGCCGTTGCTTCCTCCCTGACACAAGACAGAAACTTGAAGCCCAACATATCACCTTTGCTATCCAATCTGTTACTATCAAAATTTCCTCCCATCTCTTCTCAACACCCTATGTCCCACTCCCTCAACCAACCGTCTCCCTTAAGTTATGACAGGGTCCCTCTCTCTCTGCCCCTCCCCCATTTGTGCTCTATCTCTGTCTCTCAAAAATGAATAAATGTAAAAAAAAAATTAAAAAAAAAGTGCTCGCTTCGGCAGCACATATAAGCATTCCATATTTTAAAAAAATAAAATAAAAATAATAGGGGCGCCTGGGTGGCTCAGCCAGTTAAGCATCCGACTTCGGCTCAGGTCATGATCTCGCAGTTCGTGGGTTCGAGCCCCACATCGGGCTCTGTGCTGATAGCTCGGAGCCTGGAGCCTGCTTCGGATTCTGTGTCTCCTTCTCTCTCTGCCCCTCCCCCATTTGTGCTCTGTCTCTCTCTGTCTCTCAAAAATGAGTAAATGTGAAAAAAAAAAAGTTATGACAGGAAAAAAACAAAAAAGTCAGGTAGGATGAAAGCCATTCCTCGCCAAAAAATCAAAGGGTTCAGCAGTGCTCCAAGGGCCAAAACCTCAGGTCTCTCTCCCTTCTACCCCTGAAGAATAAAGCCAAGGTACCCAAGGGAAAAGAATTAGCAAAGTTACTCCCTCACCATAAAGTTTATGCTTCTTCTGAGGAAATTCTCGATAGTCTTCATCTTCTTCCTGCCTGGGTTTCCTTTTTCCTTTGGTTGATACTCCACCTGACCCTGAAATACCACACAAAAACAAACAAACAAAACCCTCAGTATGGCTTACAAGTGAACAGACTGGCCAGCCTTCAAAATATCACTCACCAAAAAAAAAAACAAAAAAACACACTCACAAGGTCATCACAGGAGAGATCATCAGCAAACACAAGCCCCACAGAAGTGTCTGTGACAGTTTTAGGGAAGTTGGTAAAACGTCACTAACTCATTCGACCTCCCCATTTCATTTTTTTACTGTTCTCCATCCCAACTGATCAATTGTTCCCCATGAATAATAAAGGCCTCTAAACGTCAACAGAGGATGAGATTGGTATAATGGGAAAGAAGTTCAAATCATTTGAAGAGGAAAGGCTGATACCCGTATAACCTAGAGGAGTAAGAATTTCACTCTAAAATAAAAGGACTGTTGGGAATGCAAGCTGGTGCAGCCACTCTGGAAAACAGTATGGAGGTTCCTCAAAAAACTAAAAATAGAACCACCCTACAACCCAGCAATTGCACTACTAGGCATTTATCCAAGGGATACAGGTGTGCTGTTTCGAAGGGACACAGCACCCCCATGTTTATAGCAGCACTACCAACAATAGCCAAAGTATGGAAAGAGCCCAAATGTCCATCGATGGATGAATGGATAAAGAAGATGTGGTATGTATATACAATGGAGTTTTACTCCGCAATCAAAAAGAATGAAATCTTGCCATGCAACTCCGTGGATGGAACTGGAGGGTGTTGTGCTAAGTGAAATTAGTCAAAGAAAGACAAAAATCATATGACTTCACTCATATGAGGACTTCAAGAGACAAAACAGATGAACATAAGGGAAGGGAAACAAAAATCATATAAAAACAGGGAGGGGGACAAAACAGAAGAGACTCATAAATATGGAGAACAAACTGAGGGTTACTGGAGGGGTGGTGGGAGGGGGGATGGGCTAAATGGATAAGGGGCACTAAGGAATCTACTCCTGAAATCAGTGTTGCACTATATACTAACTAATTTGGATGTAAATTAAAAAAAATAATAAACTAAAAAAATAAAATAAAAGGACCGTTCACAAAGCTTAGTGTGTGACAGCCTAACACAGATGTGAGAAACATATGTGATGCTTAATACTTTTTTTTTTATTTATATATGAAATTTATTGTCAAATTGGTTTCCATACAACACCCAGTGCTCAACCCAAAAGGTGCCCTCCTCACTACCCATCACCCACCCTCTCCTCCCTCCCACCCCCCATCAACCCTTAGTTTGTTCTCAGTTCTCAACAGTCTCTTATGCTTTGGCTCTCTCCCACTCTAACCTCTTTTTTTTTTTTTTTCCCTTCCCCTCCCCCATGGGTTCCTGTTAAATTTCTCAGGATCCACATAAGAGTGAAACCATATGGTATCTGTCTTTCTCTGTGTGGCTTATTTCACTTAGCATCACACTCTCCAGTTCCATCCACGTTGCTACAAAAGGCCATATTTCATTTTTTCTCATTGCCACGTAGTATTCCATTGTGTATATAAACCACAATTTCTTTATCCATTCATCAGTTGATGGACATTTAGGCTCTTTCCATAATTTGGCTATTGTTGAGAGTGCTGCTATGAACATTGGGGTACAAGTGCCCCTATGATGCTTAATACTTTTTTTTTTTTTAATTTTTTTTTTCAACGTTTATTTATTTTTGGGACAGAGAGAGACAGAGCATGAACGGGCGAGGGGCAGAGAGAGAGGGAGACACAGAATCGGAAACAGGCTCCAGGCTCTGAGCCATCAGCCCAGAGCCCGACGCGGGGCTTGAACTCACGGACCGTGAGATCGTGACCTGGTTGAAGTCGGACGCTCAACCGACTGCGCCACCCAGGAGCCCTTGATGCTTAATACTTTTAAGAACCATTTACAACAGCTACCTAGAGAATGCTCTGTCTTTGAAATAAAGCAGAGATACTGGTACCTTCAACACGCGAAGCAGCAGCTGCCTTGACCCTTCTCATCTTCATCCAGTAGGTAGACTTTCGGAAGGATGCTGGAAAATCACTCACTGGCTCACATGAAGAAGCAGACGACGAGCCGCTTAAGGAGTCATCGTGAGGAATAGTGTACTGGAAACTATTATCCTTTATGGAGCACTGGGTCCTGCTATTAATATGACACAAATATATATACCACAAGAGTAAAGTTCCTATTAATTATTTTGTATCATAAGAAGTTGGTAACCGATGCAAAACCTAAGAAGCCTGATAATAAAAACAGGATTAGGTTGTAATCTAACAATTACAATGGTTGACCAAAGGCAACATATAAAATTATTATTATACTTTATTGTGATAAGAGAAAGCAGTACACATTAGTGCTCACTCTGCAGTCCAAGTAGGCATTCTTTCCTAGATTGATCCAAGAAAAGAAAGTAGTCAAAGTAATAGGTTGTTCTACAACCCTTCAGAAGATCCCATGGATCTGTAACCAGGCACCTCTATTTCTCTGAGAGAGGGACAGTAACTAAACAGTACCCCTGAGAATAAAGAAGGAAAAAAACAGTTTGTAGGGCTCTAGTCTGCTCCATCTTCCCTCTCCCTTAGCCTCCTCCCTAAACCTGGTGTCAGGGCTGTTCTGTCTTATTTAGGCAATATGATTCTTAGTTCCCACAGTTAAAGGAAGGGTGCTGTCTTGTCTGAGGTAAGCTGGCCAGACAAGTCTGATACACAGCTGGATCCAAATTCCCAAATTTAAGACCAGTCACTATGTAGTTAACAAACATGACTGAGTAATTACAAAGTTATCTTCTAGGAGGCTCAGAATGCAGAGGAGCAGCAGTTCTCAAAAGTGTGGTCCAAGAACCTCTGAGACATCCTTCTCCAGCTAAAGATCTGTGTGAGGCATGTGTTAGGCTTATGGTTCAGAAAGATCACTCTGGATGCTATACATTAGATGACCCATGGAGGAAAAGTGAATAAAGGGAGAAGAGGTAGCAGTTTATTGTAACAGAATAGATAAGAGATGATAAGGACTTGAACTAAGGTCTTGTAGTAGACGTAAATTGGCAGATTCAATACAATACTTTAAATGCTTACTTATTTATTTCGAAAGAGAGAGTGTGCACATAGGCACAAAAGCAGTCCTGAGAGAGAGGGGGAGAGAAAGAATCCCAAGCAGGCGCACCGTCAGCACAGAGACCGATGTGGGGCTCAATCTCGTGAACTGTGAGATCATGACCTCAGCCAAAATCAAGAGTTGGCCGCTTAACCTACTAAGCCACCCAGGTGCCCCTAGGTGACCATTCTTAAGAAATATGTCTGGGGCGCCTGGGTGGCGCAGTCGGTTAAGCGTCTGACTTCAGCCAGGTCTCGATCTCGCAGTCCGTGAGTTCGAGCCCCGCGTCGGGCTCTGGGCTGATGGCTCAGAGCCTGGAGCCTGTTTCCGATTCTGTGTCTCCCTCTCTCTCTCTGCCCCTCCCCCGTTCATGCTCTGTCTCTCTCTGTCCCAAAAATAAATAAACGTTGAAAAAAAAAAAAAGAAATATGTAAGTAAAATGTGATACATGTCTACTATGGAATACTATGTAGTTGTCAGAAGCAATAAACCATTTCTACACATAGAGACACGAACATAACCAAAAAGCATACTGTTGAATGACAGAAGAAACAGAACAAGACTAATGTCAATTTGGTAAATTAAAAACAAATATATGTGTAAACAGCACTAGCTATTTTACAAAGATTCATAAATATTTAAGGACATATGTCACACTTGCTAACATGGTTGTCTCTGGAAGGAGATGGAAATGGAAACAGGCAAAACAAAAAATAATAGGGACTGATGATGTCAGTATACTCTGAGCAGAGAAGAATGATTTTCACTTCTCTGCACATGAGATCCAAAATTACAAATTTAATACAACGAAGTCTTGATTCAGCCATGGTGCATAAGCTCTCTACAGCCCATCCCTCCTGCTTATTACAACTAAAAATCCTAGATTCTGAAAAGAAAACAAAGCAGGTGGATTGTGGAGAGAAGTCAAAACTGGGAGAAGTGACTCCCATGGGATGTGTTCCCCCCCCCCCCCCCCCCCCCCCCCCCCGCTCTTTTTTTTTGTTTTCCCTCACAGGTGGCTCTGCAATAAGGGTGGGCCCATTTGTAGAGTAGCATGGGCGGCCTACATTCCAACAAAAACTATCTTTCTGACCAGAGAAACCAGGAAAAGGGTTCTCTATAGACCAGAAGGTGTGAGAGAGCTGTGAAGAAGAGACATGCAAAGAAGGTAATCGCATAATTCTGTCTGAATTCATACAAATCACAGCTTAATCTGAGCCATGTATGTGTGGAGCATACCCAAGCCAGTTTAGCAAAGGCTTCAAAAGGTGAAATAAGATTTTAACAAATTGCACAAGCCTCAGACTAACCCATGAGCTACTAGTGAAAGACAGACCCAATCCAATGTAGCAAAAGCTTGGAGAAATGAAACAAGACTTGAAACACCTGAAAAAGTCTCCAACAAACCACTAAACTATTCAAAACAGACTTCAACTATCATAGCAAAGACTTAGAAGAGTGGAACTAAGGGGCACCTGGGTGGCTCAGTTGGTTGAGCGTCCAACTTCGGCTTAGGTCATGATTTCACAGTTCTTAAGTTTGAGCCCTGCATCAGGCTCTGTGCCGACAGCTCAGAGCCTGGAGCCTGCTTCATATTCTTGTGTGTGTCTCTCTCTCTGCCCCTCCCCTCCCTCAAAATTAAACATTAAAAAAAAATTTTTTTTTTTTAATAATGGAACTAAGATTGAACCAATACCCTCAGAAGACAAGACAGAACTTATGGTCTGAACAGTAAACAGGTTACTTGCTAAAATAAAAACAGCAATGATGGGGCACCTGGGTGACTCAGTTAGTCGGGTGTCCGACTTCAGCTCAGGTCATGGTCTCACAGTTCTTAAGTTCGAGCCCTGCATCGGGTTCTGTGCTGATAGCTCAGAGCCTGGAGCCTGCTTTGGATTCTGTCTCCTTTTCTCTTTGCCCCTCCCCTGCTAGTATTCTGTCTCTCTCTCAAAAATAAACATTAAAAAAAATTTTTTAAATAAAACAAAACAGCAATGATCTCCCAGAAGATTCTAAAAGGACCCAAAGTCTATACAAATAACATTCGCAATATTAGGAATAAATTCCAAAATTATGCAATACACAAAGAACCAGTAAAATGTGAATAATTCTGAAAGGAACAGATAACAAACAAATGTCACCCCAAGATGATCCAGAAGTTAGAACTACCAAAGATTTAAAGATGCTATTATAACTATGTTTCATGAAATAAGGGAAAACACACTTGAAGTGAAGGAAAAGATAGGAATTATCAGCAGAAAACAGAAACCAAAAAAAAAAAAAAAAGAACTGAAATTTTAGAACTAAAAATACAATATTTGAAATAAAAACAGAATGGGCTCAATAACAGAATGGAGATGAAAAAGGAAAGAGCCTGTGAACTTGAAGACAGATCAATAGAAATGAACCGATCTGAAGAACAAAGAGAAAAAAGACTCAAAAACACTCAGCAGAGCCCCAACAACCTGTGGGTCAACATCAAAATGTCTAACTTAAGTGTAGCCATAATCCCAAAAGGAAAGGAAAAAAGTCTGTGGCATGAAAATACATTTGAAAAAAATAATGGTGGAAAATCACCCAAAATTAATGAGACATTAATTTACAGATCCTAGGAGCTCAACAAACACTCGAGAAAATAAACTCGAAGAAAAATACACCCAGATACACCTTAATGAAAAATTTCAAAACCGAATGTTAAAAAAAAATCTAGAAAGCAGTTTAAAAAAATAACATTATATTTCTGTATATGCATATGTACATATGTATACATATGTATGTGTGTGTATATATATACATCAATGATTTGAATGACCACAAAACTTTGAATAGAAACCAAAGAGAACAGGCACGCCTGAGTGGCTCAGTTGGTTAAGTGTCCAACTTCAGCTCAGGTCATGATCTCATGGTTTGTGAGTTCAAGCCCTGCATCAGGCTCTCTGCTTGTCAGCACAAAGCCTGCTTCTGATACTCTGTCCCCCACTCCCTCTGCCTCTCCCCTGCTAGCGCGCTCTCTCTCTCCCAAAAATAAATAAACATTAAAAAGATTTTTTTTTCAACTTAAAAAAAAAAAAAAAGAAAGAAACCAAAGAGAACAGAGAACAGTGTAACATCTTTAAAATCTTGGGGCCCCAGGGTGGCTCAGGGTTAAGTGTCCGACTTCGGCTCAGGTAATGATCTCGTGGTCCGTGAGTTCGAGCCCTGCATCGGGCTCTGTGCTGACAGCTCAGAGCCTGGAGCCTGTTTCAGATTCTGTGTCTCCCTCTCTCTCTGACCCTCCCCCATTCATACTCTGCCACTCTCTGTCTCAAAAATAAATAAATGTTAAAAAAAAATAAAAAAAAATAAAAAATAAAAAAAATAAAATCTTGAGAGAAAAAATTTCTCAATCTGAAATTCTGTATTCCATGAAAATATCCTTTAGGCATACTTCTTCAGATGAAAAAAAAAAAAAAGAAAAGAAAATTTGTTGTCAGCAGACCTGCTCTATGAGAAATGCTAAAGGAGATTATTCTAGCTGAAGGAAAATGGTACCAGAAAGCTAGGTTTTTAAGAATGAAGAAAGAACAAAAGAAATGGGTAAACATATTAAAAAAAAAAAACAAAACAAAAACCCTCTTTAAAACAAAACTTTAACATTATCTGGCAAGGTTTTCAACATAGGTAGATGTAATACATATGACAGCTATAACTTAATGGTCAGCAGACCGGGTCAAGCAATCTACATGGTTGTAAGGCCTTTACATTTAAGCAAGGTGGTAGTACGCAAACTCTAAGTAGCCTATGAAACGACAGGTATGTATACTGTAAATCCTAAAGCAAGTACTACACACAAGAGAAAGAAAGAGAAAAAAGAAAGAAAACAGCAAAAATTAAATATATAAACTAAAATCAGACAGTAAATATTTAAATAATCCAAAATAAGGTATAGGGGTGCCTGGGTGGCTCAGTCGGTTAAGCGTCTGACTTCGGTTCAGGTCATGATCTCACAGTTTGTGAGTTCAAGCCCCGCATTGGGCTCTGTGCTGACAGCTCAGAGCCTGGAGCCTGCTTCAGATTCTGTGTCTCCTTCTCTCTCTGTTCCTCTCCTGCTTGCCCTCTGTCTCTCTCTCTCTCTCTCTCTCTCTCTCTCTCTCTCAAAAATAAATAAAGACTAAAAAAAAAATTAAAAACAAAATAATGTATAAAGGAACAAAAAAATAGGGTACAGAGAACAAATAATAAAATAACAAACCTAAATCTAACCATATCAATAATTAATTTAAATGTTTATGGTCAGGACACCTGGCTGGCTCAGTCAGAAGAGCATGCAACTCTTGATTTTCGGGTCATGAGTTCTAACCATTGGGTGTAGAGATTGCTCAAATAAATAAATAAATAAACTTTAAAAATAAGTAAATAGATGGATAAATAAATAAATGTTTATGGTCTCAACACTCCAATTAAAGTCAGATTGTTGGGGCACCTGGGTCGCTCAGTCAGTTAAGCACCCAACTCTTGATTTTGGCTCAGGTCATGATCTCGGTTTGTGAGGTTGAGCCCTGCATCGAGCCTGACATAACATGAAACTGGAACTCTAAAAAGCTCTAGATCTATTAAAGAAATTTAATTTATCATTAGAATTTCCCAAAAAGAAACCCCTAGACCCAGAATGGTTGATTCCACTGTTGAATACCACTGCAATAAGGTTTTTTCCTTTATATATATATTTTTTATTTTTTAAGTTTATTTGTTTATTGGGGGGGGGAGCAGAGAGAGAGTGAGAGAGAGGATCCCAGGCAGGCTCCTTGCTATCAGCACAGAGCCCAACTCAGGGCTCAATATCTGGAACCTCTGAGATCATGACGTGAGCAGAAATCACCAGCTGGACACTTAATCGACTGAGACACCTAGGCACCCTTTTAACCTTTTTAAAGGGGAGGAGGAGACATAAAGATCAAAAAAGGAGAAAAGAAAACTGCCCCTTTTTGCAGATTATATGTTTGTTTACAAAGAAAATCTCAAAAAATAGAAAAACTACTAGAACTAAAAATGAATTAAGCAAGTGTCAGGACACAAGGTTAACACATAAAATCAATCGTATTCTTAGATACCAGCAACAACAAACTAGAAATGAACTTATAAAAATAGTATCATTTATAATAACATGAAAAACACATAAAATACCTAAGAACAAATCTAACAAAAGATAACCAAGATTTTTTTTTTTTTAATTTTTTTTTTCAACGTTTATTTATTTTTGGGACAGAGAGAGACAGAGCATGAACGGGCGAGGGGCACAGAGAGAGGGAGACACAGAATCGGAAACAGGCTCCAGGCTCTGAGCCATCAGCCCAGAGCCCGACGCGGGGCTCGAACTCACGGAGCGCGAGATCGTGACCTGGCTGAAGTCGGACACTTAACCGACTGCGCCACCCAGGCGCCCCCAAACAACTCAACTTTTTAAATGGGCAAAAGATACGAACAGGCACTTTGCAGAAGATACATGAATGGCTAATAAGCACATGAACAGATGTTCTACATCATTATTCATCAGGAAAATGCAAATCAAAATCACAATGAAACACCACTCTACACCCATAAAATTGGCCAAAATTTAAGGCTTATTCCCATATACTGCTGGTATATAAAATAATACCACCAATTTGGAAAACAGGTAATTTCTTAAAAAGGTAAACATAATCCTGACATATGGCCCAACCAACCTAAAATGGTATATCTTAGTAAATAAATACCATCGTAGGCATTGATCAAGAGAGAAAAAAATTTTTCCACACAGAGACTTGTATGTGGATGTTCACAGCAGCTTTAATACCCCCAAAATAAAATTAGCCAAATGTCCATCAAGGTAGATAGCTAAACAAATCATGGTATATCCATAATGGAATTCTATTCAGCAATAAAAACTAATTTTCAGTCAAAAATTATTATATTGAGTGAAAGAAATCATGCAAAAAGAAAACATACTATATGATTTCATTTATATAAAATAACATATAAAATTTCATTTATATAAAAAACATACTATATGATTTGCATTTATACATGCAAACCACTGTACGGTGACAGAAAAAGGTCGGTGGTGTCCAGAACAGGAGCAGAGGAAGGAACGGACTACACAAAAACTTCTGGGAGAAATGGAAATGTTATCTTGATTGTGCTGACAGTGTTACGGTTATTTACAAATGTCAACGTTGATCACACTGTCTACTTTAAATATGTAAACTGTGGGTATGTAATATGTAAATGTATGGTATCTTGTACTTCAATGATACCTCAATAAAAGTATTAAAAAAAATTTTTTTTAATAAGAATTGGCAGTCCTCTGCGCCAAAACCCACCCTCCAAAACAATGGGACCAATCTCTACCAGGAAGACTTGAAAGTATCAACAAGCCATTAAGAGTCAAGTCCCATGTGACTCCTCTTACTAAACTGTCCTCATAGGAATTTCTTTACGGTCAGCGTAGGACTCAGACACATATCCCCATATCCCGTCTCACGAATAAGTACAAGCACATGATCAGCATGATTAGCATCTTGGGAATTAAGTCAATGTGGTTAGAGAACCCCTCCCTCTAGGCCTCTTTTATTTTTAGAGGACTCACCAAAACCAATTATCAAGTATTTTACAATACTTGTCCAATGAGGGTATTTGGTTACTTGCAAAAACTCCAATTAATCTCAAACTTCCCTTACCATAACTATGGCAAGAAAAAGTTCAAACAGTATGATCATAATTGTAGTGACTTTATAATTTGTTGTCTGTGGCATTACTTTTCAGTCTCAGCTTCTAATCACAAGGAAGAAAAGTTTAACCTATTTTTGACTCCCCTCTGATCTACCAAAAATTTTTACAAGACCGTAGTTCATTCTCTAGGTGCAACTACTTAGATTTCATTAGAAAATTATTTTGGTTCATCTCAGTTTCTTTTGCAGCCTCCCTTCATTCTACCCAATCCTTAAATGCTGACATCCTCCAGGGTTTCATCCCGTAGTCTCTTCTAGTCTCACTTCTCCCCAATGGTTCTCAAACTTTCTCCTACAAAGTCAGTTAAAAATAAGGATTCCTATACCCTAACTAACTCCAATGATTCTGACTCAGATTAATAGATGAGGGCCTATTAATCTTTATATCTCTTAGCAATTACCCACTTGTTATTCCATTAAATGCTTTCACCTGTTCACATTCTGTTCTCTATGAAAAATACCTTTTCCTTATGGCTAACTGCATTATTTCTTGACTTTCAAGTCTGTTTAGAACTGATCTGCTCTGGCAACTCTTCCCTTCTGAACTATCACTCCCCCTCCCTAACTGCTATATTAAATTCCTGTTTAAAAATATTTAATTACACTGTATCATGTTGATGTACTTGCCTATCTTCCCTTTTAGATTATTAGTTCTGTGTTTTTCTTGCCTGTATATCTAACCTACTACAGAGCTGGCACATACCAGATATTTAGTAAATGTTATCTGAATGAATTAACCCTTTCAGTGAATATCTAGTTAATAAGAATCTATTTTGTAATAACAAATATGAAAAAGGTTAGCACATTCGGTCTACAAAGTAATAAACCAGTCTTAAAGCCAAGCAGTCTGAAAAGAAAAGGATTTCTTCCAGGCATTTTTATCAATCCTTCCCATGTTCATCAATGTATTCATGAGTACATACTTGATGTCTGAGGATATGCGAGGCTACACTAGGTCATACCTTCCATTTTTAATATAATTCGTGCTTTTCTTTGCAAGCTAGGTTCTTCTCCCCTACATTAGGTTTAGACCCGCACTGTCCAATCAAGGTAGGCACTAACTATAGGTGGCTATTTAAATTTAAGATCAAATACAATTTAAAATTCAGTTCCTCAATCACACTGGCCACATTTCAAGTGCTCAAAAGCCATACGTGGCTACGGTCCTTTACAGCGGGAATACAGAACATTTTCATCATCACAAAAGTTCCATTGGACAGCGCTGGCGACACAATTATAAATGGACCCCAGAAAATCTCACTTACTTCTTAGCTCCCACGATCTTCGTGCTCCTCTGGTGCTTAAAGGATGTGGGTTCCGGAGTCTAACAAATCGCAAGCACATGAGTGAATGCTAGGGACCGCTGAACCTTGACCACAAAAAGACGAATCCCCCTGTGCCCAGAAGAAATGAAGCTCTCCCGGGGCAACTACCTCCAACGGAAGAAAGCAAGACTTTTTTGGTAAAGCGTGTCGTCCTGTCTTCCTACCCAGCCAAGGCAGGTGACAACACCATAGCCTTCATCTCCCCCATTCTCAAAGCCCCGTCCCAGATAGAGGCTCTAAAAGGGAGGCGAAAAGAGAGGACAACGGATATAGGAGGTACTGGGGATATAAAAGAAATAGAAACTAATGGCAATCTAGCGAAGAACTGAGTCCAAGGAGGTGGGAACAGTCAGCGGTAACTGGGGGGGAAAAGGGAGACAGGTAGATCTGACCTAGAAGGGTGGGGCCTACGATGGGCTCTGATAAAACCAACTCTGAGCATGGCACAAAAGCGAGGGACCGCGTGTTGCGGGCTCGACAGCGCTACCCCTAAAACATAACGGTCAAACCGAGAAACTCACGGCGGGTACTGCACCGAGCCTGGAAGACATCACTCCCTCTCCACGCCTAACAAATCCACCCAAGGGCTCCGGCCAGACCAACGCCACTTCCGCTCTCCTCTCCTCTCCCGGATGTGGAGTCGGCGCCGCCGAGTCCAGATCTGAACGTCTACTTCCGCCTGGCGGCTTCCGAGGGGGCTGCGGCTGGAGTGAGTCACATGACGTGCCTCCCTCCTCTGAGACCCCGCCCCAGGAGGCTGTAGGTGGGGTTTGGACCTCAACACGGCCTCAGAACCCCTTCCTGTCGTTCCATCCTTTTGCGCGACACCAAATATCCCTCCACCCTCCATTCCCCACCCAGCACGACGAGTGGTGTTTCTGGATGGAGATCAATTATTGCCCCTTTATTTATCTTAGAGATATTACAGACCCATTCCCGCCCTCCCTCCCCCAGGAAGAGTGGCAGAGACGCTCTTTGCTGAGGGCGCAGGTATTGGAGGCAGTGGCTTAGCAGGAAAGAAGCCAGGAAAGGGCAGCTTGGTGAAGACTTGAGCCAGTCAGTGAATAAGGGGGGCGGATCTCTTCTCATCTGTTAGCTTCAGGACTCTAAACTTGCCCAGCTTTGGGTATTTTGTGTGTTTGAGTAGCCCTTGAAATCTTTAGACACACTATGTCTGAGCCTCTCCCTAGGGTAGCTGCGCTTGAGTCTCTCCTTAGGGGGACTGTGATGGGTTTTCTCAGACCAACTGTGTTGACCCCTCTTAAAATGACTGTGTTTGCTCTGTCCAAGTGACTGTGTCTGCTCCTCTCAGAGGAACTGCAGTGAGTTCTCTCTGAGGAACCGCGACCACCCCTCACAGGGGGTCTGTGCTGTCTTCTCCCAAAAGGGCTGTGTCCTCTCCTCCCTAAGGGACTGTGATGAATTTTCTGAAAGGGACTGCGACATCTCCTCTCAGAAGGACTGCGACATCTCCTCTCAGAGGGACTCTGGCAGCTACTTTTGGAGACACTATGATGGCTCCTCTGAGAAGGACTTTGATTGCTCCTTTCAGAGAGACTGCGATGGCTCTTCTGAGAAGGACTGTGATGTCTCCTCTCAGAGGGACTGCGACATCTCCTCTCAGAGGGACTCTGATGGCTCCTTCTGGAGATACTGCAATGACTCCTCTGAGAAGGACTTTGGTGGCTCCTTCTGGAGATACTCTGATGGCTCCTCTGAGAAGGACTTCGGTGGCTCCTCTCAGAGGGACTTTGACGGCTCCTTCCGGAGAGACTGCGATGGCTCCTCTGAGAAGGACTTCGGTGGCTCCTCTCAGAGGGACTTTGACGGCTCCTTCCGGAGAGACCGCGATGGCTCCTCTGAGAAGGACTTCGGTGGCTCCTCTCAGAGGGACTTGGACGGCTCCTTCCGGAGAGACCGCGATGGCTCCTCTGAGAAGGACTTCGGTGGCTCCTCTCAGAGGAACTTTGACGGCTCCTTCCGGAGAGACCGCGATGGCTCCTCTGAGAAGGACTTCGGTGGCTCCTCTCAGAGGGAC
>NW_024412419.1:22379579-22399101 GCF_014898765.1 Herpailurus yagouaroundi | reverse complement strand
GACTTTGACGGCTCCTTCCGGAGAGACTGCGATGGCTCCTCTGAGAAGGACTTCGGTGGCTCCTCTCAGAAGCACTTTGGTGGCTCCTTCCGGAGATACTGTGATGACTTCTCTGAGAAGGACTTCGATGGCTCCTCTCGGAAGGGCTACGACATCTCCTCTCAGAGGGACTTTGGTGGCCCCTTTGAGAGAGACTGTGATGGCTCCTCTGAGAGGGACTACCATGGCTCTTTTCAGAGGAATTACATGGGGTTCTCTGGCTTATGAAGCTTTTGTGGTTTCGTTTCTTGGGTGTCAGTTTCTCTTTAAAGTGACTGTGTGAGTTTCTCTTAAGTGAATCTTGTAGAATTCTCCCTCGGTCCTGAACTCTGGTTCCCGATTTGGAGTTCTTGGACTCCTGGATGGAGATTTCACTTCTGCCAAAGTTTTTCTTAGCTCTGCTGCTACTGTCATTTTGAACAACACCCATAGACTGTCTGCTTGAAGTGGTTTTGAAAGTGGTACTTCTTTGGGAAACTATGCGCTTGGGCAGTTGGGTATGTCTGGGTTTGAAAGAGCTATCCCATTTTGGTTGTTGAACTGATCTGAGTTGCTCTGTTTCTTCCCTTAATGTGCTCTCCTGCTTAGTGGTTAGATCTGTTGGCTTTAGCTTGACAACTGGCATCCCGTCACTTTTGATATCTCTTGATAAGTAATAGTCTCTGGCTTTTCGTTTTGGATGCTGGTTTTTGCTTGACCACAAATGGTCTGGCCTTGATCTGTCCTCAGGCTTCTGCCCAACAAAAGCCATAATTCTGTGTGCCATCTGGAATGCTTGCCTTAGGCCTTGAAAAAGCAGTTGAATGAATTTGGGTTGGGAGGATTTCTTAGGTTGTCTTTTTAACGAGGCAGTCATTGTCTGAGATGCTCCATTCCTCTTCCTTCTAAACTGGGCTGGTAATTCCCTAGAAGGACTCTGTGTCATGGCTCTACCATTTGTGTAGAACTCTGCACTTTGTGTTCTGCCTCCCTTGGTTCCTTTCATTGGATATTTTGAATCATGGGTCTTTTGGGTTCTCCTGTTAGCCCATTTTTCATCCTGAACATCTTCAGAGTCACTATCTGGTAAAGAGTGAACTTGAGTAAATTCATATTGCCCAGGGTCTCTAATTTCTGTCTTTCCTACTAGGTCAGGGCTCCTATACTGCC
The DNA here is from genome assembly GCF_014898765.1 of Herpailurus yagouaroundi. Classification (NCBI taxonomy): domain Eukaryota; kingdom Metazoa; phylum Chordata; class Mammalia; order Carnivora; family Felidae; genus Herpailurus; species Herpailurus yagouaroundi. The sequence continues at coordinate 22,397,913 of NW_024412419.1, read as the reverse complement.
TTCGCCTGATGTGCACTTGTACAGGAGAAGCAGGAGCCTGGGAAGATCCAGACTGGAAATCTATCGTAGAAGTAGGACTCTTGGAAGCTCGAGTGTAGACATTAGCTTTCCTTAGTGATGGTGACATAGGACTCCTTGGTGTGATGGGTCTGTCTCTTCTGTGATACTTTGAAACTTGGGGTCTTTTCCCAGTTCGCAGCCTAAAGCCAAGATGCAACCTAATCTCTCCATGGCCTTTAGGAGTGCTTACAAGGTGGAGCTGTGGATAAATAAGAAGGTAAGGCCCAAGAGTGCCCTGTAATTTATGACAGCAACTAAATCCTGCACATCGGCCACACTGTAGGCAGATAGGGTATTTTAAAACCAGACCTGAAGTTAGAGGTGGAGGAACATTTGGGGGTATTTGACTCCTTAACAGTTTTGCTGCTATTTTTAGCTGCAGATCTTGTAACAGCTGGAACTGTTCTGAGAAGTCAGTTTTGGCCTGGGGAAGAAAACTTGGCTTGAGAGAGTGTTGGGATTCAAAAATCCTTGTCTGTGAATTACTCTGTGAGTTCTCACTCTCTTCCACTGGAACAGAATCTTTCCTAGTGAAAACTATATTGAAGGAGGACTCTAACTTTACTGGGGCAGGAGGCTGGCCCCCTGTACATGAAGCAGGAATGGGCTGAATGACTTCCTTGGATATATCATTGAGCTTTGAATTTACTTTCTTTATTCCCATTCTAGTCCCAGAGTATTGCTGTATTATAGAGGACATGGAACCACGTGTCCACATCTTTAAGGCCATTCTTTGCTCATGATCATGACATGAAGTATGTCTTTGAATGTAGTTTTTGACCACTGAAGGCTGAGAGATAGTACCTCGACCCTTCTCTAGCAAACTCTGGGAAAATTTCATCAGTTCAGCTGGAACCCCAAATAAATTCTGAATAGACTGACAGACATCTGCAGTGGCTCTCTCTGTTAAAGATGTTCGAGAATAGAGCTTCCTTTTCATAGTGGCTCCCAAGACATTCCCCAGCGTTAGCATATTAGAGAGATATTTTCTAGGTAGTCGCTGTCTCCAGGAGTGATTCTCCCAGACATTCTGTTGTCTCCCCAGGACAGACCAGGTAAGGCCTCTTTGAGTTCCCGATCCTGACTGAAACGTCCTAGATGGTGATCTCCAGCTTTTTGGTGGATGTTGGGATAGGTCGTGGAGTAAGTTCTCTAGCTCTTCCACCTGCTTCTTATTAGTCCTCTCCTTAGATATGACACCCACTCTTGGGATCTCAAAATGTGGGGTTTCTATAATGTTAGTTATTTTATCAGACGGTTGATTATGAAGGGACAAGGTAAGGGTTGAAGACCGTATCATAGTAGAGTCTATAAAGGACTCTTCAGGCTCCAAAATATCTGTCCCAAGGTTTTTTACATCCAAAGTCCTTGATACTTCCGGCAGCTCAAAATCCCAAAGGCTTCCTAATTCAGATGTTTTGGCAGAGCTTGAGATAAGCGAGTTTGAAGAGTTGTGCAGAAATCTAGAGATATAATTATCTATTTGTAATTCCTCTCTTGATGTAAAATCCTCAGATTCCCTAATCTGATATACCTGTCCTAGATTCAAATCCTCAGATTCCCTGATTTGAGAAGACCCTATTTTTGTCCCTACTGATTTCATGGCCTGAAGCCCTTGTTCACGAGTGAACATTGTAGGTTTCTCAAATGGAGATGTTGGCGGTGAGAGTAATTCTGCAGATTTCACTTTAGTATTTGGCCTTGGAGTTAATTCTACAGGTTCTACCATTTCTTGAAGCTGTGGCCTTGGGAATAAATCCAAACAATCCAGTGCTTCAATCGCTGACCCTAAGGCTACTCCTATTGGTTCTACAACCTGAGGAATTGGTCCTGGTGCTAATTCCTCAGATTTTACAATTTGAAGTGGTGGCCCTGGGATTAACACAGTCTTTACGATTTGAAACCCTGTCAACTTCTTTGTTTCCAAAATTTGGTGTGTTGGCTCTGTGGCTAATTTCTTAGATTTCACATTTTGCAACCATAGCCCTGAGGTAAACTCAGAAGATCTCACATCTTGCAGTTTTGGAGTCAACTCAAGACAGTCTACCATTTGAGAGATTGGCCCTGGTGTTAATGCCACAGATTTCACAACTTGAGGTGGTGGCCCAGAAGTCACTTTCACATAGTCAATAACTTTTTGGGGAACTACCGGGGTTACCCCTTGAGCAATGTGAAGCTGTGTCTTTGTAGATTCTGTGACCTGATCTGGTGGCTTTGGACTAATCCTCATATATTCTGTAATTCGACCTTGTAGTCCTGGACCTATCTCTGAATATTTCATCCTTTGATTCTGTGACAATGATAATCCCACTGATCCATCCCCTTGCTGCCATGTCTCGGGTATGAGCTTTACAGATTCTGCACATCCTGCAACTTGATCTGTCGGCTTTGGGGGCAACTCTAAAGATTCCTCCCTTTGAAGCCGTTGCTTAGAAGTGAAACCCATAGATTCAGGAACTTGATATCCTAGTCCTGGTGTCATCTCTGAAGACCCTGGGACATGATGTAATGACTGTGTAATCAATGCTTCAGAGTCTTCCCTCTGCAGCCTTTTCTCAGAGATCACCTCCGCAAATTCTAGTGCTTGAGGATAGGGCCTTGGAAATCTCTCTGCATATCCAGTGGTTTTACGTATTGGCTTTGGGGTCATTCCAAGGAATTCCTTCCTTTTTGGCCTTGCCTTGGAGGTCAAGCCCATAGTTTCTGTAGTGTGATGCTTGGGCTCTGGGGTCATCTCTTCAGATCCTACAGCTTGCTGCAGTAGCCTTGTATGTAATTCCTCCAAATCCTTAACTTGAGTCTGTGACTGAGAGAGCAACTCCAGAGTTTTTGGGATTTGGTAGCTTTCCTTTAGGGTTAATTCTAAGGATTTAGAGCCTCGATTTCTTAGCACTGGAGTCACATCAACAGATTCTGGTACTTGGAGATCTAGCCCTAGAGGCATTCCTGAAGATTCCATGGCTTTACTTGTTGGCTTTGGGGTCAACCCTACAGATTTTTCTATGGTTTCTTTGCCTTGGTGTGCCAACCTTTGTGCCATTGCTGAAGATTCTGTGATGTGATAAATTGGTATTGAAATCAAACTCACAGATTTAGGGACCTGATGCATTGGCGTTGGGATCATCTCCACATGTTCTACAAACTGATGCTCTGGCCTAGGGATTATCTCAGAGGAGTTTGTGATTGGATACCTTCTTTTTGGAGTTAGCTCCTCAGATTTTGTTCTTGGAAGCAGTGACCCTGGTGGTAACTCTACAGGTTTTATATCTTGTTGCAGAGATGCTGAAGACAATTTCACATGTTTTATACTTTGCAACTTTGGTTCTGGAGTAAACTCCAAAGATTTCTCACCTTGTTGCTGTGATTCTGGAGACAAACTTGAAAATTTAACACTAGCCAACATCGGTCCTGGTATGAACTTCTTAACTGGCTCTGGTGCCAACACCACTGATTTCATACCTTGCCATCCTGAAGTCAACTCTTGGCAATTCATACTTTGCTGTTGGGACCCTGGTGTCAACTCTACGGATTTGACATCTTGAAAACATGACTCTGGTGCAAAGACCTCAGAATTAACACATGGTGACCTGAGGCATGATGACAACCCTAAAGAATTAGCACTTTGAGGCTGTGGCAATGGGTTTGACTTCAAAGATTTCACATCTTGAAAATGCGGTGAAAACACCACGGATCTCACATTATGCTGCCTGAGGTGTGAGGGCAACTCCGCAGAATTCATACCTTGAGGATGTGGCCCTGAATTTACATCCACAGATTTCATTATTTTAAAACATGGCTCTCGTGCAAACATCTCACATTTCAAGTCCTGCAGCTCAGAGCCTGAAATCCGTTTCACAGAATTTGCACCGCAAAGCAATGGCTCTTTGCTCATCTTCATAGATTTTACATCTTCAAGCAATGGCTCTGGTAAAAATAAGACAGATTTCATACCATTTAACGGAGAGCCTACAGTGAACACTGATTGCACAACTTGTTGCTGTGACCCACAGTGATTCTCCCAAAACTGGATTTCTGGAAACTTTGCACCTGGTATTAACTCAGAAGATTTTATACCTTGCAAATATTGTCCAGGGTTGAACAGAATAGATTTTGTACCTTGAGATTCTAACCCAGGATTCAATTCAGACGGTTTTGTGCTTTGCATCTGTGGCCCTGGATTAAACTTTACAGAATTCATGCACTGAAATTCTGACTCTGAATTCAAATCAGAAGAATTCACACCTTGCGGCTGTGGGCCACAGTTGAACTCCTGTGATGTTACACCTGGAAACTTTGTCCCTGGAGTCAATTCACATTTCATATTTTGTGAATGTTGCACAGGGTTGAACAAAACAGATTTTATACCTTGAAATTCTGACCCCAGATTCAAATCAAAAGATCCCATACCTTGACATTTTATCTCTGAAGTCAACCCAAAAGATTGTATACCTTGCAAAGGTGGCTCAAATTTGTACTCCACAGCGTTTACACATTGTAATTTTGCCTCTGGACTCAACTCAGAAGAATTTACACAGTTCGTCTGTGGCCCAGGTTTGCATCCCACAGGTGCTACACCTAGAAACTTTGGCCCAGGAATCAATTCAGATTTCAAACATTGCAAATGTGGTTCAGGGTTGAACACCACAGATGTCTCACTGTGACTCTTGGTCCCTGGATTCACCTCAGATCCCATACCTTGACATTTTGTCCCTGAAGTCAACTCAAAAGATGGTACACTTTGCAAAGGTGGCCCCAGTTTGCACCCCATAGAATTTACACATTGTAATTTTGGCTCTGGATTCAACTCAGAAGGATTTATACAGTTCATCTGTGGCCCAGGGTTGCATCCCATAGGTGCTACACCTAGAAACTTTGGCCCTGGAATCAGTTCAGATTTCAAATCTTGCAAATGTATTCCAGGGTTGACCACTACAGATGTCTCCCTTGGAAACTCTGTCCCTGAATTCAACTCAGAAGACTTCCTACTTTGAAGTTTTGAAACTGAAGTTAATTCAGAAGAGTTTACACCTTGCAAGTGTGACTCAGGGCTGCATCCAACAGCATTTACACACTGAAGGTTGGGTTTTGAAATAAATGCAGACGAATTCATACCTTGCAAATGTGGCCCAAGGCAGAACAACTTAGATTTTATACCTTGAAGCTCTGGCCCAGGATTCAACTCAAAAGATTTTACACCTTTCAATTGAGGCCCCGTGTTGAATGCCATAACATTTATACACTGAAGCTGTGGCCCTGGGTTCAACTCAGAGCATTTCCCACCTTGTAATTTAGGCTCATGATTGAATTCCGGAAATTGCTCATATGGAAGCTTCATGTCTTTGCACAACTCAGATTTTATCACTTGTAACTGTGGCCCAGGATTGAACTGGAAAGACTGCATACCTTGAACACTTGTTCCCTGGCACAGCTCAGAAGATTTCACATCTTGCAACTGTTGCTCAGGATTGAATTCCATAGATTTCACATCTTGAATCTGTGTCCCTTTGCATAATTCTGAAGATTTTCTATGTTGCAAATGTGGTCCAGGATTGTATACCATAAATTTTACACTTTGAAGCTCTGGCCGTGGGTTCAACTTATATGATTTCTCTTCTTGCCACTGCTTCCCAGCACTGAACTCAGAAGATACCACACTGTGAATCTTTGATTCCAAGGCTAACTCAGAGGGGTTTGCAACCCGAAATTCTGGGTCATGATTGACTTCTGTAGTTTTCACTATTTGAAGCTTTATGGACTCAGGAGATTTTCCACCTTGCAACTTTGCCCCAGGGTTGAATTCCACAGATTTCATACCTTGAAAGTGTGCCCCTGGTGTCAGCATAGACAATTTCCTATTTTGTAACTGTAGGGCTGACTTGAACCCCAAAGATTTCACATCTTGTACCTTTGTACCTAGATTCAATTCAAGAGATTTCGTATCTTGCCACGTGGGCCTGGTGATGAATTCCACAGATCCTCCACTTTGAAGCTTTGTTTCTGGTGTTAACTCAGAAGATGTCACACCTTGTAACTGTGGAACAGGTTTTAACTCAACAGATTTCAAATCTTGAAGCCTCCACTCTAGCGTCAAATCAGATTTCTCACCTCGTCTCTGTGGTCTAGGGTTGAATTCCACAGATTTCACTCCTTGAAGCTTCCTCTTCTGGGTTAAATCAGATTTCCCGCCTTGTAGCTTTGGACCATGGTTGAACCCAAAGGATTTCACTTCTTGAAGCTTTGACTCCGGGATCATTTCAGAAGATTTCATACCTTGAAAGTGTGATCTAGAATTGGACCCTGTAGATTTTATATCTCGAAGCTTTATACCCATAATCAGCTCTGAACATTGCATATCTTGTAACTTTGGGCTGGATTTCACACCTGAAAACTTCCTCCCCAGGGTCATATCAGAAGATTTCTCACCTTGTAACTTTGAACTAGGTTTCAATTCTACAGATTTCACTCCTTGAAGCTTTTCCCTTGTGATCACTCGAGATTTCACATCCTGCAACTGTGGCCCAGACCTGGAATTCGTAGATTTTACATCTGGAAGCTTTACACCCATGATCAACCTAGAAGATTTCGTATCTTGAAACTGTGGGCCTGACTTGAAATCCACTGATTCCACTTTTTGAAGCTTTGTCCCTAGTATCAATTCAGAAGATTTCACACCACTCAACTGTGACCCAGGTTTGAACTTTGCAGATTCCACATCTTGAAACTTTGTTTCTGAGAGTAACTTAGAACAATTCACTCCTTGAAATTGTGGCTCAGGGTTGAACACCAATTTCACATTTTGAAGCTTTGATCCCAGGATCAGGTCAGAAGATTTCACAACTTGCACTTGGGGACTGGGGCTGCTTTCTTTACGTTTTACATTTTGAAGTTTTGTCTTTGAGGTCCCTTCAGAAGAATTCACACCTTGTAACAATGGTCCATGGTTGAAATCTGTAGATTTGGAACCTTGAATTTCTGTCCCGACAGTCAGTTTAGAAAATGTTGTACCTTCCAATTGTGAACTTGGATTTAATTCAGTAAATGTCATATCGTGGGACTTTATCCCAGGTGACAACTTAGAAGATTTTAGACCTTGCCACTGTAACCCAGAGTTGAAATTCTCAGATTTCACACCTTGAAGTTTTGTCTGAAGAGTCAATTCAGATGACTTCCTACTTTTCAAGTGTAGTGGAGCGTTCAACTCTATAGTTTTATCACTTTGTAATTGTGACCCTTGGCTTAATACCCCAGATTTCACCTCAGGAAGCTGTGGCTCTTGTGTAAGCACTAGAGAATTGACACCTTGAGGTTGTGCTCCTGGGGATGACTGTAAGGGTTTCACTTCTTGAAGCTTTGGTCCTGCAGTCAATGTAGTAGATTTCCTATCATGCAAGGAAAGCCTAGATTTCAGTGTCATAGATTTTATACCACAGAGCTTTGATCTTGGTGTCAGGTCACATGATTTCATACTTCTAACCTGTAGAAAAGGTTTCAAATTGAAACCTTGAGGCTGATGTTCCTGGAGTGATGCTAAAGATGGTGTATCTTGGAGCTTTGGCCTTGGAGTCAATGCAGATGACTTTGTATCTCTTAACTGTATTAAAGGTTTCAACTCTACAGAATTGACACCTTGAGACTGTAATCCAAGATTTAACTCTACAGACTTCACAGCTTGGAATTCAGGTCCTGGCATCCACTGAACACATCTCATACTTTCTAGCTGTGGCTCTTGTTTAAACTCCATAGTTTTTATATCTTGAAGCTGTGGCTCTGAGGTTGATGCCAAAGTCTTCCCTTTTTGCAGCTGTGGTCCTGGGAACAACTCAGGAGTTTTCACATTCTGCAACTGTGGCCCACGGTTGAAATCTGCATACGTTGCACCTTGAGTTTTTGTCCCGAAAGTCAATTCAGATGACTTCACATCTCTTAACTGTACTGAAGATTTCAACCCTCCGGATTTAGCACCTTGAGATCGTGACCCAAGATTTAAATCTACAGATTTCACAGCTTGGAACTTAGGTCCTGGTATCCACTGAATACATTTCATACTTTCAAGCAGTTGCTCTTGCTTTAACTCAACAGTTTTTACACAGAGTTGTGGCTCTGAAGCTGATGCCGAGGGTTTCACTTGGTGCAGCTGAGGTCCTGGGATCAACTCAGGAGATACTATGCTTTGCAACTGTGGTTCAGGTTTAAACTCTTCAGGTTTTAAACCTTGGATATTTGATTCTGGAGTCAGTTCACATGGTTTCATACCTTCAAACTGTAACTCAAAATTGAAGTCTACTGATTTTCCATCTTTAAATTTTAGCCCTGGAATTAATTCCAAAGACATCTCACCTTCTGACTTAGACCCTCTCTTCAATTGCTCTGAATTCACACATTGCTGCTTTGGTGAGAGTACAGATATCTCGCCACCCCGTTCTGGCCCAGAAGTTAAATTCATAAGTGCCATCCCTTGAAAGTGTTGCCTTGGGGCTAAATCCACAGATTTTACTCCTTGAAACTTTGGTCTTCTGGTCACATTCACAGATTTTACTTCCTGCTTCTTTGGCCTTGGGATCAACTTCCCAGATTTTATACATTGCAGCACTGAATCTGGAGTTTCCTCTACAGATTTTAAACTTTGATACTTTAAACATGGGGTACTCTCGACAAGTTCCTTATCTTGCATTTGTGGCTCTAAAGTCAATTCCTCAGGTTTCACAACTTGCAGTTCAGATCCTTGGAGCAATGGCCCTTGTGCAAAAGACACAGATTTCTCACCTTGCATCTTTGGCCCAAATTTCAATTCCACAGTTTTCACATCTTGCAGCTGTGTTCTTGGGACCAACTCCACAGTTTTGAATTCTTGAATTCTTGCATGCATAGTCAACTCAGATTTCTCACCTTGAAGCTTATTATTTGCGGTATCTTTCACAGATTTGACATCTTCTATTTCAGCCCCCGAGGTTATCTCCACAGATTTCTCACCTTCCAGCTGTGGACTGGAGGTTAGCAACATGGATTCCATACCTTTTAGATACTGTCCTGGAATTAAGGCCACAGATTTCATATCTTTCAGCTCTGACTCTGAGATTAACAACTCAGATTTTAAACCTTGAAGTTTTGAGCCTGGGATCAGCTCCATTGGTTTCACACCTTCCACCTGTGGCCCGGAGGTTAACACCATAGACTTGACATCTCTCATTTGTGGCTTTGGTGTTTGCATAGATTTCATACCTCCCAAATGCAGCCCTGGGGTTAACTCCTCAGATTTCCTATCTTCCAGCTGTGCCTTAGATTTTAAACCTCGAAGCTTTGATATTGGGGTCCACTCCACAGGTTTTATATCTTGCAACTGTGGTCCTTGGATCAATTTAGGAGATTTTATACCTTGTAACTCTGGTCTTCTAGTCAACTCAGAATATTTCACACTTGGCAACTGTGACCCGGGAGTCAACTCCATAGGTTTTGCATATGGTTTCTGTGGCTCTGAGACAAATTTATAAGAAATGTTACCTTCAAAGCTTGACATTTGGTCTATCACTAAATGTTTTACACCTTGAAATAGTGTCTCTGGTACTAACATCTCAGGCGTGACCACTTGCTTTCCAGGTTGTGGGGTGAACCTCATAGATCTTACTCCTTGTATCTTTGGCTTTGGGGTCAACTCAAAAAAATTCACACACTGTAGTTGTGGTCCCAAGTTTAACTCTGAAGATTTCGCTCCTTGAGGTTGAGTTCCTGATATCAGATCACAAAATTTGACATCTTGTAGACATGGCCCTGGGTTAAGCCCCACTTGTTTTATACCCTGCAGCCCTGGTGACATCTTTGCTAATTTAGAATCTTGAAACCCTAACTCTGGAGTCTCCTCCACAGAATTCACACCATGAAACTTAGATCCTGGGGTTTGCTTCCCAAATTTGACACCTTGAAGCTTTGGCCCTGAAGTCAATTCAGAAAATTTGACATCTTGCTGCCTTGGCCCTAGGTTTAGTTCCTGAGATTTCACACCTTGCAACTGTAGTTCTGAGGTTAATTCATTGGATTTCGTGCTAGGAAACTGTAGTCCTTCAGTAGACAGAAGAGATTTTGTATTTTCACCCAAGGGTCTTTGGCTTGACTGCAAAGATGATTCTGTTACAAATCCTGTAGACTTCATATCTTGAAGCTGTGTTCCTGGTATACACTGCAAATGTTTGAAACCTTGACGCTTTGGTTCTGAGGTCAAATCAGAAAATTTGACATCTTGGAAGCATGGTCCTGAGTTTTGTTCCACAAATTTCACACCTGGAGTTTGTGGTTTTGAAGTCAATTTTATGGGTATAACACTTTGATGCTTTGGCCCTGGGATAGATAATTTGATTTCTTGCACTGGGGAACCAGGGGTCAGTTCATCACATTTCATACCATGATGTGGAGACCCTGAAATTAAATCTATAGGTTTTTCTCCTTGAAGAAGTGGCCCTTGGGATAACTCTGAAAATCTGACACTTTGCGAATGTGGCCCTAGGGTCAATTTCACACCTTGAGGCTGGGTCCCCTTAGTAAATTCCTCTGATACTACACTTTGTAGTACTGGTTCTTGTACCAGCTCCTCAAATTCTACCACTCCAGTAGTAGCTGGCTGTTGGATTAAATTAACATATTTCATGTCTTGTAATTGTGGCTCTGGATCCAACTGCATAGACTTTACTCCCTGGAGCTGTGGCCCTGGGGTCAACTCCATAACATGTGGTTTTGGTCCTGTGATAAATTGTTTAGATCCTACCACTAATGGGGATGACTCAGGGGTGAACTTCATAGATTTCAAATTTTGTAGTGGTGGCTCTGATTTCTCATATTGCATCCCTGGTCCTAAAGTAAATTCCAGAGATCCTTTTTTAAAATATGGCATTGTCTCTTGGGTGTTTTCAACTTGAAACGATGCCAACCCCATAGTTTCTGTCTTTTCTGACCTTAGAGGTATCTCTGAAGGCTCAGTAACTTGAAGATGTGGTTTTAGAGTCATTCCTGCAGATTCTATAACTTGACCTGTTGGTTTTTGTGTTAATGCCTCAGAAGTCAACCTCATGGCTTCTGTGTCTTGATAGCCTGGCCCTGGAGTCATCTCTGAAATTTTTTTAAAATGTGGCCTGGCCATCATCTCAGCAGTTTCCATGACTTGCTGTGGGATTAACTTCACTGATTCCTCCTCTTGTGGCCAGATCTCAGAAGCTAACTCTGTAGATACTGTGTCTTGATGCCATGGTCTAGAAGTTGGACCCACAGATTTAATTGCTTGTAAATGTGGTTCCATGGTCAGTTTCCTTGATTCTTCATGTAAGTGTGTGTCAGGAATTAACCTTCTAGATTCTTCCAGTGGTGCGGTTAAATCCACAAATTTATTACCATGCATTAATGGACCTAAAGTCAACTCCTCAGGTTTTGTACTGTTGGGCTGTGGTTCTGGGGTCAGTGGGACATATCTCATACTTTGAAATTGTGGTTCTGAGATCAACTCCTTATAGTTTGTAAATTCTGAATATGGTCCTAGATTCAAATGAACAAACTTCATACCTTGGGACTCTGGGTTCAATATTTGTGGGTTCATACCTTGCATCTCTGATCCTGATACCAACTCTGGAGATTCTTGTATTAAGTGTTGAGACACTGGAGTCTCCAAGGCTTTTACACCCTGGAGCATTGTCTCACGGGTACCTTGTAATGGCACTGAGTTCATCTGAATAGATCCTGAAGTTTGACTCAATGGTCCTGGAGTATTTCCTAAAGATGACTGTTTCAACTCCACAGATTCTTTCCTGTAGTGACAATTGTCAGAAGTCAACTCTGCTTCTGTTCCTGGATATCTTGGCTGTACAATCATTCCTAAAGATTCTAAAGTTTGATGCCATGGGGTAGATCTTTCAGGTTCTGTGGCTTGATGATTTGGCTTGAGGTTCAACTCTACAGATTTTACTGCTTGAATGTGTGCCCCTGAGATTTGTTCCTCATATTTCATATCTTCTACCTGTGTTTCAGGAATCAACCTTCTACATTCTACCATTTGAGGAATTTTCACATCTTTAAGCAATAGTACCGGGACTATCTCCTCAGATCTTTTATCTTGTAACCATGGTTTGGGGGCCAAATCCACAGATTTCCTATCTTTCTGTAATTGTCTTAGGGTCAACTCCACACCTTTTATATCTGGAAACTCTGGCGGTAGGGCCAAATGAACATATTCCAGACCTTGCAACTGTGAACTGGAGGTCAAATCTTCCAATTTCCCATTTTGCAACTGTGGTGCTGGGGCTAACTCAGTGGATTTTCTACTTTGTTGTTGTGTTCCTAGGGTTAAATGAATAAATTGCACACCTTGAAGCTGAGACCCTGGGGCTACCTGCACAGAATTCCTACTTTTCGTCTGTGGAATGGGGGCCAACTCATCAGATTTTACAGTCTGCTGTTGAAGTTCCGGGACCAATTCTATAGAATTCACAGTTGGGATCAGCTCTCCATATTTTACCACTTGTGGGACTAAACCTGTGGTTATATCTATAGATTTTATATTTTGCATTCTTGGTCCCAAGGTCAGTTTCTCAGATTTTGCATTTTGCAATCCTGAGGATAACTTCACAGAATCCACAACCTTAAGTTGTGGCATTGGCTGCACCCCCAAATACTCTACACTTGGAAGTAGTGATGCAGTAGTCTTTGCTGTAGATTCTGTGATTTGATGCAGTGGCTTTTGGCTCACTCCCTTAGATGCTGTACTTTGACCCAGCGACCTTGGGACTGTCCCTAAAGATTCCATTATTTGATGATGTGATGGTGTTAACTCTACAGATTTCTTCATTTGTAACCATGTGTCAGAGGCCAACCCCATATTTTCTGTGATTTGATGGCTTTGCCTTGGGCTCACCTCTGAAGATTCTAGGGTTTGAAGCCATGGAGTCAACCTTGAAGATTCCATGACTTGATGAGGTGGCCCTGGGATTAATGCCATAGTTTCTGTGCCTTCATGATATGGTTGTGGAGTCATCCCCACAGGGTCTAGCACTTGAATCCATGAACCAGGAGTCAACTCTAGAGGTTCCTTGACTTGAGATATTGGCCTTGAGGTCAAATCCTGAGTTTCTACAACTTGTGACTGTGGTGCTATGATCATTCCAATTGGTGACCCCGGTGTTATTGGAGTTACCTTTAGAGAATGTATGGATTGATTTGATGACATTGGAACTATCCCTACTGATTCTTTGACTTTAGGTGATGGCTCTGAGGGTAAACCCACATATTCTACAACCTCAGGTGGACCAATAGTAGTAGGAGAGCTAGAAGTCAAACCATTTGGCTGAGTTGCTCCTGGGGTCAAATTTGCGATTTGAGACTGCGAATTTCCAGATTCTACAACATGTGGCTGTGCTGGTGGAATTATCCCCATGAAATCCATAGCTTGTAATAGTGCCACTGGAGTTACTTTCATGTAATCCATAACTTGATGAGATGGACTGGAGATCATTTCCAATGATCTTGTTTTTTGACATATTGGCTCTGGAAGAAACTTCAACAGTTCTATGACTTGACTTTGTGGCTTTGAGGTTATGTCCACTGATTCAGTAACTTCATGCTGTGGCCCTTCAGTCACTTCCACAGTTTCTACAACTGCATGTTTTGCCTTTGGACTCATCTTTCCTGGTGGTATGACTTGATGGTCTAGTGATGTGTTTATTTCTGCTGACTTCATGGCTTGATATTGTGTTCTTGGGGTTATTCCCACTGATTCTGTGATATGTGGATGTGATTTTTTAATCATCCCCATAGAATCTGTGACTTGAAGCAATACTATAGGAGTTACCTTCACATTATCTGTGACTTGATTCTGTGGTCTTGAGGCCATCTTTGATTCCATAGCTTGATGCTGAGGACTTGGTATTACCTCCACTGATTTAGTGACTTGATATGATGGTTTGGGGCTTACTCTCACTTTTTTCATGGTTTCCATTGGTTTCCCAACTTCATCTGGTGGCTGTGGGAACAAACCCACAGATTCTATCACTTCTGAATGTGATTCTGGGATCATCCCCATCAAATCCATGACTTGAAGTAATGCCAATGGAGTTACCTTTATGTTATCTGTAACTTGGTATGGTAGCCTTGGGGTCAATTCCACATTAGTCACTTGGGTCTTATGCTGCTGTATCCTTTTTTCTGGAAGGCCTATGACTCTCTGCTCTATACTAAGCTCTAGGACATGTTTTGGCTCCTTCTGCAGTAAAGTGGTTTCCTCTTGATTTATGTCAACTCCTAAACTTTTGGGAGGTGGAGTGCCCAGTGATGTAACTAAGGGCCTGGATTCAAGAATTTGGGGGCCATCCCCTGGTTGTGACTGCTTACCTGGGATAAGTGACTGTGAAATTTTTGTTTCTGTTCTCTTTAATCCAGATTCCACTCCAATATTCACATGGAGCTGAAATGATGGACAGTTTGGGGATTTATTGTTGATACTTTGTTTACTGCTTTGATGAATGGGCATAGATACCTGGATTTGAGGTTTCTCTGGTTCAGGGACTCCTCCTTGTGCATCGATTAAATAATTCAGCATTGCCCACGATTCCCTCACAGGCAGAGGTACTGTTTGTTCCCTCAAAGTACAAACCTTCCAAGCCATATGTCCCTCTAACTCCCACCTAGCCAAAGGAGAGAGACGGGTTGGAGCCCACCCTGAGAATCGTGGTCTCTCCCTGGAGCCAGAATTTGGCCCATGATCCAATGTCAAATGACTCTTGCTCCTCCTGCCATTCTTTGTTTTCTCTTGGTGGCAGAGAGCTGGGGATTCAAGAACAGAGTTGATAAAAGAACTTTGAGATCCTAAGGGTGAAAGTGCTGTAAAATTCTGAAAAAGTTTTGATTTCCCAAACTCTGAGAGCCTAAAAGTAGACAGCAATGTGCCTTGGCTCCTGAACACAGAAGGCTGTTTCTTGGGTAAAATAGGTAAACTATGGCTCTGGAGTTGCCAGGTTGTTTCTTCAGAAAAGGCAGGAAAGTGTGACAGGCTGGAGTTGTTGCTTAATGATCCAGAGGAGATGCTGTGGTCAGTAGAATGTTTTGCCTTCTTACAGCCACAACAGGGTAGAACAGGCTCCTGAGCCACAAACACAGAGGAGGTGGAGGAAGAAATCTTATCTTGTGGTTCAGGCAAACACAATTCCAAAAGACTTGATCTGAGAAATAAAGAAAAGTTTCCATTTGCTTTGAAGCAGAAAAAGGTAGGAAAAGTAGGAAAAGGGAAAAATAATGGCTATTTCATTTTTTTTTTCAACGTTTTTATTTATTTTTGGGACAGAGAGAGACAGAGCATGAACGGGCGAGGGGCAGAGAGAGAGGGAGACACAGAATCGGAAACAGGCTCCAGGCTCTGAGCCATCAGCCCAGAGCCCGACGCGGGGCTCGAACTCACGGACCGGACCGGGAGATCGAGACCTGGCTGAAGTCGGACGCTTAACCGACTGCGCCACCCAGGCGCCCTAATAATGGCTATTTCAAATGCAAAATATTTTGGCCTGAAGGAAAACTACAACAGCAAAAGAGGCTGCTTTCCCCAACATCATTTACTTATGGAAAGAATTCCTCCACCAGGAGGAAAGGGAGCATTTGTCTCCATTCCATTCAGAAATGATCCACAGACCAGTTGTTCTTAAATGTCCTTTGGACCCAGAATTTATCCCCACTGCCAAACAAACAAACCAACTAACTAACCAACCAACCAACTAGCAATCTCCCGTTTCCCTCTCTCTTTCCCTCCCTCCTTCCCTCTCTCCTACTCTCCCTCCTTCAGTTCCTTCCTTCCCCCCTCTTAAAAGTTTACCACCTTTGGGGCACCTGGCTGGCTCAGTCCGTAGAGCATGTGACTATTGATCTCAGGGTTGAGTTCAAGCCCCAAAGAGTTTACTTAAAAAAAGGGGGTGGGGGGCTCTACCACCTGCTGCAGTTCCCACCTAGAAACTACTACTTTCCCTGACCTTGCACATTCCAGGTGTTGGAAGATCTGTTGAAGACTTCTCTCCATTGACCAGAGTATATATTCCTGGGCCCATCCCACAGGGAGTGCTGAAAAACTGGATATAAGAGAGTGTATCAGTGTAGTTGAAGTGATATTAAAGTACTAGTAAAGAAACCATTAAGAAGAGTGACTTAACTTGTAAAGGAAACAGCTATCATAGTGAGTGAAGTAAAATAGTCCTAGCTTGGGGCGCCTGGGTGGCGCAGTCGGTTAAGCGTCCGACTTCAGCCAGGTCACGATCTTGCGGTCCGTGAGTTCGAGCCCCGCGTCAGGCTCTGGGCTGATGGCTCAGAGCCTGGAGCCTGTTTCCGATTCTCTGTCTCCCTCTGTCTCTGCCCCTCCCCCGTTCATGCTCTGTCTCTCCCTGTCCCAAAAATAAATAAACGTTAAAAAAAAAAATTAAAAAAAAAAAATAGTCCTAGCTTACTCCTAATTTTACAGAGTTTATCAGTAGGGTAGGCTGAAGAGAGAAAGAATAGACAGTGAAGATCAGCTTTACTCACCATGTCAGGTTAGCTTCAGGGCAACCCATTCTGAGATTTTCTTCCCACTGGGAAGCTGGGAGTAGGGGTAAAGAGTCTATCAGCATCACAATTATTGATACTACCTTGTTCAGCCCCCTTGTTTTACAAATAAGGAAACAATGGTGAAATGATGTCCAGGATCATAAAATTAATTAGTGGTAGAGTTCAGACTTAACCTAGGTCTCAGCTTTTTCTATTTTAAACTATACTATGTTGCCTTCACCATGTAGTAGATGGAAGCCATTGGAAAGAGCAGGAACAATCATGGTAGTAGGGAGTTGGAGTAGGGGAAATAAAATTCATAATACATATCTTTTACTCCAAGAGAGTCTATCCAGTGTCCATGACAGGGAAAAAAGGTATTGAAACTTCCTGCACCAAACTCTTGGTAGTTACCCCTTCTGTATTCTCTAATTTCACCAAATTTCTTTCCTGGTGCTTTGAGTTGTGTACAAAAGGAGATTAGGAAAGGAAGCATAGAATTATAAAGCTGTTTACATCTCTTTGGAAGTTGCTAGAAAGAATCTAGCATCTTTAGAGATGTTGGAAAGAATAGGCACATTTCTTTCATTTACATAATCTTTCAACCTCCTTCTCTCCACCTACTATTAAAGGCTAGAATCTTAAAGCAGACCCACAGTTGATGTCATGAGCCTTGAGCTGAAGAATAAAGGATAGAATCTTTCTGACCTGTGAATTTCTTGATCTTTTTCAATTTATGCTGCTTTGAAGTCTAGAGAGGCACAAAAAGAAAAAATAAAATCAGAAAACGTTCTAGGTTAGAGAATTTATCAACAGCACAGTCCATCTTATAGACACAAATATTAATACAGTGGGTATCCATAACCACAGCAACAATTATGACCCCATTCATTTATTCATGAATCATTTCATGAGTACTTACTAAGTTCTAGGTATTATATCCAGTGCTGGGACAACAAAGATAAACATAATTCCTGTATTCTGAGAACTCACACTAATAGGGAAAACAGATGTCTAAACAGTCAAGTTACAATATTGTGTGGTAAATGCTGTAACAGAAATATAAGTGTTAGGGGCGCCTAGGTGGCTCAGTCGGTTAAGCATCTGACTCTTGATTTCAGCTCAGGTCATGATCTCATGATTCATGAGATTGAGCCATGAGGCAGGCTCCAGACTCCACACTAACAGCACAGAGCCAGACCCTGCTTGGGATTCTCTCCCTCTCTCTGCCCCTCCCCCGTGTGTGTGTGTGTGTGTGTGTGTGTGTGTGTGTGTGTGTGTGCATGTGCACACTCATTCTCTCTCTCCCTTTCAAAATAAATAAATAAACAAAACAAAAAAGAAATGCTAAAAAAAAAAAAAGAAAGAAAGAAATATAAGTGTTAGGGAATAAAGAGGACAGTAATTAACTGCCTGCGAGAGAAGGGAAAAATTACTCAAGAAGTTGCCATTTGTACTGGAGTTTGAAGAATCAGCAGAAGATTTTTGGATAAAGAAAGAGCATTCCAAACAAGTGGGAACATCACCAAGAAGATTATAAAGTAATGATTGTCAGGTGCCCTTTTGCTAAGTAGTGAGAGGCAAAGCTGAAAATGTAGATGGAAGCCAGATTTTGCCAAACAGTGGCATTTTTCTTTTATCCTGTAGGTCAGAATTTCCCAATCAGTAGTTTGTAAACTCCTGGGGTTGTTTTGTTTTGTTTTGTTTTGTTTTGTTTTGTTTTGTTTTGTTTTGTTTTGTTTTG
>NW_024412419.1:22369493-22379569 GCF_014898765.1 Herpailurus yagouaroundi | reverse complement strand
TGTTTTGTTTTGTTTTGTTTTGTTTTGTTTTGTTTTGTTTTGTTTTGCAAGGGTGTTCCAGGTCATTTTAAAGGCATAAATGACATTTGTTACCATTTCAAATAAAACGATTTTTATTTCTTCCTTTTGAATCAGGACATCAGTCTCTGAGAGTGTATTAGAAGAGCATACACAATATGATCCACAGTATTGCCAAATGGTTCAGCTAAGCAGTGTTGGACGGAAGTGTTGAAAGCAAGATTTCTTCCAAGAATGCTAGAGTGGTTCAACATAAGAAAGTAAATAAATGAGATATACCACATTAATAATATGAAGGGGGAAAAACTGAATGATTGTCTCAATTGATGGAGAAAAAGCATTGGCAAAATCCAACGCTCATTCATGATTTTTTTAAAAATGAAAACACTAACAAAACTAGGGATAGAAGAAAACTTCTTCAATATAGTAAAGGGCATTTATGAAAAACCCATAAGTAATATCATTCTCAATAATAAAAGATTGAAAGGTTTCCCTTCAAAGTGGGGAACAGACAATGATGCTCATTTTCACTACTTCTCTTTAACATTGTACTGGAAACTCTAACCAAAGCAATTAATAATAAAAATAAAAGTCATCTAAATGGGAAAGGAAAATGTTAAACAATCTCTCTTCACAGATAACATAATCTTATTTACAGAAAATCCTAAAAAATACACATAAACACACATACACAATTCTTTTAGAGCTAATAAAAGAATTTAGCAAAGTTACAGAATACAATATCTGCACATAAAAAATCAGTTGTATTTCTATACACAAACAGTGGATAATCTGAAAAGGAACTTAAGAAAATAATTCCATTTTTTTAGTATCAAAAAGAATAAAATACTTAGGAATAAATTTTGTTTTACTTAGAAATAAATTTAATCAAAGAAATGTAAGGCTTGTACCCTAAAAACTATAAAGCATTGTTGAAGAGATTAAAGAAGACCTAAATAAATGAAGACATCTCTTAACAATGGATTAGAAGATTTAACGTTGTTAAGATGGTTATATTCCTAAAGCAATTTGTAGATTCAGTTTAATCCCATCAAAATCCCAATGTCCTCTTTTGTAGAAATGGAAAAGCTGTTCTTAATATTCATATGGAACTCTAAGGGACTTGAATAACAAAAACAATCCTGAAAAAGAAGAATAAAGTTAGAGGACTCACACTTCTTGATTTTAAAACTTTCGGTAAAGCTACAATAATCAAAATCATGCGTACTAGCATAAGGATAGACATATAGATCAATGGAATAGAATTGAGAATAGAAATAAATTCTCAAATTTGCAATCAATTGATTTTCATGGGTATCAAGACCATTCAATGGGGAAAGAATAGTCTTTTCAACAAATGGTGCTGGGACACCTGAATAGCCACATGCAAAACAATGAATTTGAATCCTTATTTCGCATTATATACAAAAATTAAGTCAAAAAGTATCAAATAGCTAAACCAAAGAGCTAAAACTATAGTTTTATAGGGATGTGATCATTGGTTTTATGTTAATTTTACATTGTGGTAGTTAATTTTATGTACGAGGCTATGGTATTCAGTTGTGGCCAAATACTAGTCTAGATGTTGCTATGAACATATTTTTTAGATGTGATTAACATTTTTTTTTATGTTTATTTTTGAGAGGCAGAGAGAGACAGAGCGTGAGCAGGGGAGGGGTAGAGGGAGAGGGAGGCCCAGAATCCGAAGCAGGCCCCAAGGCTCTGAGCTGTCAGCACGGAGCCCGATTAGGGGCTCAAACTCACAAATGGTGAGATCATGACCTGAGCCAAAGTCGGACGCTCAACCAACTGAGCCACCAAGGCGCCCCATCGATGCGATTAACATTTTTTAAAAGATTTTATTTTTAGGGGCGCCTGGGTGGCTCAGTCAGTTAAGCTTGGAGCTTGGACTCTTTGTCTCTCTCTCTGTTCCTCCCCCATTCATGCTGTGTCTCTCTCTGTCTCTCAAAAATAAACATTAAAAAATAATAATAATAAATAAATAAAAATAAAGATTTTATTTTTAAGTAAACTCTACACACAACATGGGGCTCAGACTCACAACCCCAAGATCAAGAGTCATAGGCTCTACCTACTGAGCCAGCCAAGAGCCCCTAGATGTGATTAACATCCAAAATCAGTAGACTTTAAGCAAAGCAGATTACCCTCCATAATGTAGGCGGGCATCTTCCAATCAGTTGTTGGCCTTAGAGCAGATTGTGTGAGGTTTTCTGAAAAGGAAGGAATTCTGCCTCAAGATTGAAACATATGTTGAACAACTATGCTGTATACCTGAAACTAACGTAACATTGTGTGTCAACTATACTTCAGTTAAAATTTAATTTAATTTAATTTAATTAATTATTTTAAAAGATCAAAACATAGAAACCCTGCCTGAGTTCCTAGCCTGCCCCAAGGATTTTGGATTTGTCAGCTCTCACAGTATATCAGCCAATTCTTCAAAATCTCTTCTCTCTTTTCTCTCTCTCTCCCTCTCTCTCTCTCATGTGCATGCGTGTCTCTGTGTGCTGTTATAGTAAAGAACATAACTGGTGTTTGTCCCAGAGTCCTGACATAGAGGTTTAAAAACCCTTGGAATTTCCTGAGTGATAGGAATGCCTTGGTTATACTAATGAGGTAGAAAGGTTACTTCTCCCTTTACTTTAGGAAACTGAAATAAACTTGCTTCTAAAATCTGATAAAGACATTACTAGAAAGGAAAATTACAGACCAATCTCTTTCAAGAACACAGATGCAAAAATCCTAAACTTAATACCAGCAAACAATCAAACAATATATAAAAAGGATCATGAACAATATCACAAACCTGTTATGTTTATTTCAGGAATTCACAGTTGCCTTAATATTTTAAAAATTCATTGTAATTCAGCACTTTAATAGAATAAACAAGAAGAACCATAGGAACATCTCTTTTTTTCTGAAGTTTAATTATTTTTGAGAGAGAGAGAGAGAGACAGGATAGGGGGAAGGGGCAGAGAGGGAGAGAGAGAGAGAATCCCAAGCAGGGCCATTGCTGTCAGAGCAGAGCTCAACATGAGGTCCCATCTCACAAACCTGGAGATCATGACCTGAGCAAAAATCACGAGTCAGATGCTTAACTGACTGAGCCACCCAGGTACCCCCATACAAACATTTTTTTTATGTTTATTTATTTTTGAGAGAGAGAGAGAGAGAGAGACACACACACACACACACACACACACACACACACACACACACAGTGTGAGTGGGGGAGGGGCAGGGGGGAGAGAGAGAGACAGACAGAGACAGACACAGATCTGAAGCAGGCTCTGTGCTGACAGCAGAGAATCCAATGCAGGGCTGGAACTCACAACCTGAGCCGAAGTCAGACACTTAACCAAATGAACCACCCAGGCACCCCTTGAACATCTTAATAGAGGCAGAAAAAGCACTTGATAAAATCCAATACGCATTCATGCTAAAATTCTTAGCAAACCAGAAATAAAAGGGAACTTCCTTCATCTGCTAAACAATATTAGCAAAAACCACACAGTAAATATTACACATAAATAAAACTTTCCTCTACGTTAAAAAAAAAAAAAGAAGAAGATAAAAATCCCCATTATCCATTGAACATTGTACTGGGAATCCTAGCCTGTACAATAGAGCAAAGAAAAGAAATAAAATTCACAAGGCTTAGAAAGAAAGGAATAAAGCTATCATATGCAGACAATATGATTGTGTAGAATATCACAGTATGCTTTTGGAAAAGCATCTACTGATAAATTTTTAGGATTGATAGGCAAATTTAGCAAGATTTTTAGGCAAAAGGTCAATATAGAAATATTTATTTTTTATTTAAGAGAGAGAGAGCTTGAGTGGGGGAGAGAGGCAGAGGGGCAGAGAGAGAGAGAGAAGAGAATCTTAAGCAGGATCCACCCTCAGTGTGTAGCCCAACATGGGGCTCCATCCCACAACCTGGAAATCATGACCTAAGCTGAAATCAAGAGTTGGACACTCAACTGACTGAGCCACCCAGGTGCCCCGAAAGATCTATTTTATTTCCAACTATTGATATTATTTAGCAAATGACATTTTTTATTATTTAAAGATTTCATTTTTAAGTAATCTCTACACCCAACATGGAGCTTGAATTTACAACTCTGAAATCAAAAGTCACATGCTCTAATGAGTGAGCCAGGCATGTGCCCCTAGAAAATGACATTTAAAATACCATAGGGGCACCTGGGTGGCTCAGTCGGTTAAGCGTCCAACTTCGGCTCAGGTCATGATCTCGCGGTTCGTGAGTTCGAGCCCCGCATCAGGCTCTGTGCTGACAGCTCGGAGCCTGGAGCCTGCTTCAGATTCTGTGTCTCCCTCTCTCTCTGGCCCTTCCCCTCTCGAGCTCTGTTTCTCTCTCTCTCTCTCTCAAAAATAAACATTAAAAAAAATTTTTTTAATAAATAAAATAAAATAAAATAAAATAAAATACCATACAAAGCCGACATTATGTGCCTCCTGATGATCATCATTACCTATGAAATAATCCCACCCCCCCAAAAAAAAAGTAATTCTGATAAGTCTTAGATCCAACTTCTCCATCTACAGGAAATACAGAAGACAATGGAACATGTTAAATAACAACATGGGTATTTAATCAGTAAAAATCTGCCTACAAAACTCTAGAGGACAGAGGCACCTGTGTGGCTCAGTTGGTTAAGCATCTGACTTGATTTCAGCTCGGGTTTTGTAAGATGGGATTCTCTCTCCCTCTCTCTGCTCCTCCCCAGCTTGTACTCTCTTTTTCTCTCTCTCAAAATAAATAAATAAACATTAAAAAAAAAAATTTCTAGGGGTGCCTCAGTGCCTCAGTTGGTTAAACCTCCGACTTCGGCTCAGGTCATGATCTCACGGGTTCGTGGGTTCCAGCCTGGCATCGGGCTCTAAGTTGACAGCTGGGAGCCTGGAGCCTGCTTTGGACTCTGTGTCTCCCTCTTTCTCTGCCCCTCCCCCTCTCGTGCTCTGTCTTTCTCTGTCTCTCAAAAATAAATAAATTTGTTTTTAAATTTAAATTTTAAATTAAATTAAATTTAAAAATTTTTTAAAATAATAAACACAGCAACCAATCTCAATATGTGAACCTTATTTAGATCTTGAGTCAAACAAACTATAAAAAATAATTTATATCATTTATGAGACAATTGGAATTTGAATACTGATGGATATTTGATGGTATTCAAAGATTATTGTTAAGTTTTTAGACATAATAACATTGTGATTAAAATATTGTGATTATTTCTTTTTAAAGAGTCCTTACCTTTTAGGTATACATATTTAATTATGAATAAAATTATATTATCTGAGATTTGCTTGAAAATAATGTCAGAGTTGAAGCTGGGTGATGGGATCATGATTCCATCGAATTCATTATACACTTCTTTTTTTTTTTAAGTTTATTTATTTATTTTGAGAGACCATGTGAGCATCAGCTGGGGAGGGGTAGAGAGATGGGGAGAGAAAGAATCCCAAGCAAGCTCCATGTTGTCAACATGAAGCCTGATGTGGGGCTGGAACTTACAAACCGTGAGATCATGACCTGAGTCGAAATCCAGTCAGACAATCAACCAACTAAGCCACCCAGGCACCCCTATTCATTATACACTTCTACATGCTTTTGATTTGTTTAAAAATTTCCCTAATAAAGATGAAAAGAATCATTTACTATAGCTTCATAAAACCCTCTTTATTGAAAACTAAATTTTATTAAGAGAAATTAGGAAGGCTTAAATAAATGGAGAGACACACACATTTGTGAACAGAAGACTCATTATTTTTAGTATGTCAATTATCTTTAATCTGACCCATAAATTTGATGCAATTCCAATCAAAATCCTGCATGTTTTTGCGTGACAATTAACAGGATGATTCAAACATTTATATAGAAATGCCAATGACTGAGAATAACTAAGACAGTTGTGAAGAAGATAAAAGTGGTAAGACACAACCAAATTTCAAGACTTACCACAAAGCCACATTAATAAATACAGTGAGGTATTGTGCAAAGATAGACTAACGTAGCAAAATGAAGAGTCCTGAAACAGACCAACACATGTATACATTTACCTGATTTATGTGTACTAATACAATGCAAGGAAAAAAATTGATGGTATTTTCAATAAATGCTGCTGGGAGAAAGTACTAGGATTTAGAGTGGGCTGATGAGGCAGAGTCATACAAGTGGAGGGTCAGATTTAAAAATTCTGATATTTTGTTCATCATAGATTTTCCACATTAATTTTGATTTGTAAATAACATTGTATTAAATATTACCTTGATTACTAAGGGTTTTTTTTGGTGCCCCTTCAATTGTGTGCCCAAGGCGAATGCCTCACTCATCTCACCCTACTTCCTGCCCCACTGAAGGAATTGGATATTTCTCTAGAGTTTAAAAAAAAAAAAAAAAAAAAAAAAGAACTTCAATACATTATACCATAGACAAATTACACCATACACAAAAAGTAACTTGAGATGGATCATAGACCTTAATGTAAAAGAAAAAAAGAAAGAAAGAAACCTAGAAGACTATCATCATAGCCTGGGGACTGGCAAAGATTTCTTACATTGGAAACAACAACAAAAAAGGCCTCACCGTAAAAGTAAAAACTGATACACTGGATTTCATTAAAATTAAGAACTTCTGTTCATTAATACACCATTGTGAGTGAAAAGATAAGCCACAGAGTGGGAGTGTTTATTTTTCATACCTATAGCCGACAAACAACTCATATCTACAATATTTAAAGAATTCCCACAAATTAATAAGTAAAAGGCTGACAACCCAATCATTAAAAATGGGCAAAAAATTGGACAGGCAGATCACAAAAGAGGATTTTCAAATGGCCAAAAAACATAGGAAGTTTCTCAATATCATTAGCAATCAGGGAAATGTGCATTAAAACCACAACGCAAGCATAATACCTGGAGTGTCTAAAATTAATAAGGTTGACAAAGTCAAGGGTTAACAAGAATGTGGAAAAACTAGAACTCTCATACTCTATTAATGGAAGTGTAAACTGGTATAATTACTTTAGAGAACTGTTTGCTATCATCTACTAAAATTAAACACAGCAGGGGCGTCTGGGGTGGTTCAGTCAGTTAAGTGACGGACTCTTGATTTCAGCTCAGGTCATGATCTCAAGGTTTGCGGGACTGAGCCCTGCGCTGAGCCTCATGCTGTCAGCACAGAGCCTGCTTCGGATTCTCTCTCTCCCTCTCTCTCTGCTCCTCCCCTGCTCATGCTGTCTCTCTCAAAATAAATAAAGTTTATAAATTAATTAATTAGTTAATTAATTTAATTAAACATAGTATATGGCCAAGCAATTCCTATCCTATTAGAAATAGGGTTCCACACCAACAATGTATCATTTACAATTAACATCTTGAGACTTTATCTTGTCATACAGGTATGTACATTTTTAATTATAAAAAATACCTGACTTTTTGAAAGGCAGTATGCAAGAATGCCAGCCACTGGGTCATAAAGGCAATTTTTTGTCTATTTTTTATGCCACAACAGGCAGTTAAATTTCATTCTACATTTATTTATACATTGTGGTCCCAAACTAACAAGCATGACCTAATGTCACTTTAAAATTTGTTGTCAAATAAATAAATTAATTAATTAATTAAATTAAATTTGTTGTCACCTAGGGTGCCTGGGTGGCTCAGTCAGTTGAGCATCTGACTCTTGGTTTCGGTTCAGGTCATGATCCCAGGGTTGTGGGATTGGTCCTGAGTCAGGCCTGCTTGGGATTCTCTCTCTCTCTCCCTCTGCTCCTTTTCCCCACTCACATACTCAATCTCTCTCTCTCAAATTAAAGAAAAAGAAAAGAAAAAGAAAAAAAAAAGAATTTGTTGTCAACAACGTGTGAATCTCAAAAACATTATGTTCAACAAAAGAAGCCAGATACAAAACAATATATGCTGTATTACTCTATTTTTTATTCTTATTTAAAAAATTTTAAGTCCAGTGTAGTTAATATACAGTGTTATATTACTTTCAGGTGTACAGTATAGAGATTCAACACTTCCGTATATTATTCAGTGCTCACCAAGATAGTATACTCTTAGGATGTATGGCTGGCTCTGTAGGTAGAGTATACGACTCTTAATCTTGGGGTTGTAGGTTCAAGCCCCATGTTGGGTGTAGAGATTACTTAGGAAAGAAAGGAAGAAAGGAAGAAAGGAAGAAAGAAAGAAAGAAAGAAAAAGAAATAGAGTCTTAAAACAAAACAAAAGGTAGTATACTCTTAATACCCTTCACCTATTTCACCTATCCCCTCCCACCTCCCCTCGGGGTTTCTTCTCTATGGTTAAGAGTCTGTTTTGCAGTTTGTCTCTCTTTTCTTTTTTCTTTTTTTTTTTTTTTGTTCCTTTGTTTTGTTTCTTAAATTCCACATATGAATGAAATCATAAGGTATCTGTCTTTCTCTGGTTTTTTAAATTTGTTTTTATTAAACATTTTTATTTATTTTTGAGAGACAGAGTGTGAGCAGGGAGGGGCAGAGAGAGAGAGAAAAGGGAGACACAGAATCCGAAGCAGGCACCAGGATCTGGCCTGTCAGCACAGAGCCTGATGCAGGGCTCAAACCCACAGACCGTGAGATCATGACCTGATCTGAAGCCGGACGCCTAAGCGACTGGGTCACCCAGGCGCCTCACTCTCACTGACTTATTTCACTAGGTATTATACTCTCTAGATCCATCCATGTTGTTGCAAATGGCAAGGTTTTGGGGGTTTTATGGCTGGTGTTAACAAGAATGTGGAAAAACTAGAACTCTCATACTCTATTAATGGAAGTATAAACTGGTATAATTACTTTAGAGAACTGTTTGCTATCATCTACTAAAATTAAACATAGCAGGGGTGTCTGGGGTGGTTCAGTCAGTTAAGTGTGTATATACATATGTTCTTGATTCATTCACGTACCAGTAGATGTATAATTTTATTTTTACAAGGTTCAAGAAGAGGCAAATTAATCCATGACCATAGACATCAGAATAGAGGTTGCCTCTGAGTGGGAGGAGAACAGACTAGAAAAGATCACAAAGGAACTCTCCATGATTATAGCAATATTATAAGCTTGATTGGGGTGCTAGTTAATGGGTATATAAATTTATCAAAACTCATCAAACTGTACACATAAGATCTGTGCATTTTGCTGTATATCATCATGCTTGACTGAAAAGTATATCTGACAAAAAAGCTTTTTCTTACATACATAGGTACTAAGAAAGTTTATTATGTAGCAAGGTGACACTGAGTAATTTACACTACACTTTGTTTTCTTGCTACATCCTTCTGGGAAAGAAACTGCTGTTTCCCCTCACCAAAGAGGGCAGCTAGGCCTTTGTTCTTAAGGTCTTGGTTCCCCTAATCCATGGCAGGGAGTTAAGTTTCACATGCTGAAAAAATTAGCAGGAATGTAAGAGACACCCCTCATCTAAGACTAGATCTGTGGGGGGGTTTAAGCTGAATTGTGCCAGAGGCTTAGTGTTTAGTGCTTTCAGGGTTGAGAAGAAAAGGAAGCTGGCTCCCTGAAATGGAAACAACACTGAGGCTGCTGATACACTGGAATAGTGAGGCCCTGAGCATGGTGGGATTTAGCCCTCCTGGTGTTAACATCTCAGATGTAGTATACTGAGGACTTTAGCAAACATCTCTGTGACCAAGCTTGGCACAAAGGCGTTGAGCCACAGTTTTTGCCTTCAGATGGCAAGGAAAAAAGCAACACTTATTCCCATGGTTTAAGGACCTGATCCTCTGCCATTTTGGACAAATGGCACAAACTCCAGAGTTCTTGGGGCGCCTGGGTGGCTCAGTCGGTTAAGCTTCAGACTTTGGCTCAGGTCATAGTCTTGGGGTTCATGAGTTCAAGCCCTAAGTGAGGCTGTGTGCTGACAGCTCAGAGTCTGGAACCTGCTTCAGATTCTGTGTCTCCTTCTCTCTCTGCCCCTCCCCCACTCACGTTCTCTCTCTCTCTCTCTCTCTCTCTCTCTCTCTCTCTCTCTCTCTC
>NW_024412419.1:22364743-22369483 GCF_014898765.1 Herpailurus yagouaroundi | reverse complement strand
TCTCTCTCTCTCTCTCTCTCTCTCTCTCTCTCTCTCTCTCTCTCTCAAAAATACACAAACATTTAAAAAAATTAAAAACAAAAACAAACTCCAAAGTTCTTATACAATAAAAAGGTTGGGGAGTTAAAACTGATACTGGACTTTTTTGCCAACCTAGGTGATAGGAGGTTTAAACTAGATTAAACTTGATAACAGACAAGGAAATATATTTGCCCTTTTTTTTATACCTAATTGTTGTGGAACAATTCATACCTGTCCAAGTCAATTAGATATCATACATCACTTGTTACATGGGGAAAAAGTGGACATTTGTCTTTTCTCTTTCTCTTAAAGATGGTATTAAAGTGAACTTTGCAATTTTAAAAACCATGCTGTTTTAAAATGAAATATTATTGTCTACGGCCATACCACCCTGAACGCGCCCAATCTCGTCTAAAATGAAATATTATTTACCTAAAGTCATTTACCATATATGATGAAAACGAGATAAAAATGATGTTTAAATTCCCAAGGGGGTTGACAAATTTTTGACAATGAAAGAAGTCTGAGGGTCAAACCAGGTTGGGAAATGCTGTTGCAGGCAGAGGATGCTGAGAGATTTTATTCATTTAGTTAGTTACTTTTGGCAGAGTGACGCAATCAGCTGCGGGAAGTTTTGTGTGGGTGGTTTTTGTCTTGTAGAGTCAGGGTCTCTTTATGCACTAGGCTGGAAAAAGTTTGCAGGAGACAAGCTAGCATACTGTAAATACATGAAGTCCTAGTTAAGGCAATAATAATCTGGATTGTTGTATCTGAGAGATGTTTCTGAGAAAAAAACTGAAAAGACTTTGTG
The DNA here is from genome assembly GCF_014898765.1 of Herpailurus yagouaroundi. Classification (NCBI taxonomy): domain Eukaryota; kingdom Metazoa; phylum Chordata; class Mammalia; order Carnivora; family Felidae; genus Herpailurus; species Herpailurus yagouaroundi. The sequence continues at coordinate 22,368,651 of NW_024412419.1, read as the reverse complement.
GCCAAATACATTGACAGCTATATCTATCTCCAAGATCTGGAAGGTAGGCTAGTGCTGTCCAATAGATTTTTTTCTCTGATGATGGACATATTCTATTTCCGCTCTGTCCAATATGATAATCTCTAGCCACATGTGATAGTGAAATGTCAATAGGGCAATGAAGGAACTGAATTTTAAATTTTATGTGATTTGATTAATTTAAATTTAAATGGCCACAGGTGGTCAGTGGATACCAGATTGGAAAGCACAGGTCTATACCATTAATTTGAGTGGCTAGATGAATATCTCCACATAAATTTTACAAGCACTTCAAACGTAATAGTTCATGTTCCGCCTCCTACCACACTCACAACTTCTGTCTAATGTTTCCTACATCGTTCAAAATGCCATCATCTTGCCATTCACTCAGGGTTAAAGTTGAGAAGTCATTTATTCATTTCACCAACATATAGGGAGCACTTACTAAATGCCACGCAGCATACTAGGCACAGGGGATACAAAGATAAGTACAGTCCTTGTAGGAAAACAATGATAATATTCATAATTAACTCTTGTATTTGAGATCCAATCAGGAAAAAAAGATTCACTCCCTTCTCTCTCTTTCTGCTTTACCTTCCACATCCAAACTTTCACCACAATACCTCCCTGAGGGCAAAGATTTTTGTCCCTTGCATTTACTGCTGTATCCATTGTGCCTACAGTAGCACCTTGTATATGGTGGTAGTGGGTGATAAACATTTGAGGAATGTATCCAGACCTCTCTCCTACCTTTCTGCTCTAATTCTTTAACTCCCTTTCCCCTTCTTCCCACTACATCATTAATAGAGCCTCCGATTGGCTTAGCTACCCAGGCAACTGCCATAGATGCTTCCTGGAGTTATTTTAAAGCTTTCCTCTCAGAATGTGGTCCTGAGTCAGTCAGGTTACAGGATACAAAATCACCGTACAGAAATCCACTACATTTATATACACGAATAATGAACCATAGAAAGAGAAATTAAGAAAACAATCCCATTTATGATTGCACCAAAAATAATAGAATACCTAGGATTAAACTTAGGAGGTCAAAGACCTGCACTCAGAAAACTATAAAACACTGATGAAAAAACTGGAGATGGCACAAATGGAAAGGCATTCCATGCTCATGGCTCAGAAGAACAAATATTGTTAAAATGTCCATACTACCCAAAGCAATCTACAGATTTCATGCAATCCCTATCAAAATACCAATAGCATTTTCCACAAAACTAGAATAAACAATCATACAATGTATATGGAACCACAAAAGACCACGAACAGCCAAAGCAATCTTGAAAACACACACATCCACATACCCACAAATCTAGAGATACCACAATTCCACATTTCAAGATATACTAAAAAGCTATAGTAATCAAAACAGTGTGGTATTGGCACCAAAAACAGACACAGAGATCAAAGGAACAGAATAGAAAGCTCAGAAATAAACCCATCATTATATAGTCAAGTAATCTTCAACAAAGGAGGCAAGAATATGCAGTGGGGAAAAGACAGTCTGTTAAACAAATGGTGTTGGGAAAACTGGACATTTACATGCAAAAGAATGAAACTGGACCATTTTCTTACACCATACACAAAAATAAACTCAAAATGGATTAAGGACCTGAATGTGAAACCTGAAACCAAAAAAATCCTTGAAGAAAGCACAGGCAGTAATTTGACATTGACCACAGCAACATTTTTCTAGATATGTCTCCTGAGGCAAGGGAAACAAAAGCAAAAATAAACTATTGGGACTACATCAAAACAAAAAGCTTCTGCACAGTGAAGGAAACAATCAATGAAACTAAAAGACAACCTACTGAATGGGAGAAGACATTTGCAAATGACATATCTGATAAAGTGTATCTAAAATTCATAAAGAGCTTACAAAACGCAACACCAAAACCCACAAATAATCCAATTAAAAACGGGCAGAAGAGATGAAGACATTTCTCCAAAGATGACATACAGATGGCCAGTAGACACATGAAAAGATGGTCAAAATCACTCATCATCAGGGAAATGAAAATCAAAACTACTATGAGCTATCACTTCACACCTGTCAGAATGGCTAAAATCAGTAACACAAGAAACAAGTATTGGCAAGGATGTGGAGAAAAAGGAACTCTCACGCACCGATGGTGGGAATCCAAACAGGTGCAGCCACTATGAAAAACAGTATGAAGGTCTCTCAAAAAATTAAAAATAGAATTAACATATAACCCAGTAATTGTACTATTGAGTATTTACCCCAAAACTATGAAAATGCTAATTTGAAAGGGTATATGCACACTATGTTTATAGCAACATTATTTACTATAGGCAAATTACGAAAGCAGCTCAAGTGTCCATTGAAAGATGAATCAGGGGGCGCCTGGGTGGCGCAGTCGGTTAAGCGTCCGACTTCAGCCAGGTCACGATCTCGCGGTCCGTGAGTTCGAGCCCCGCGTCGGGCTCTGGGCTGATGGCTCGGAGCCTGGAGCCTGTTTCCGATTCTGTGTCTCCCTCTCTCTCTGCCCCTGCCCCGTTCATGCTCTGTCTCTCTCTGTCCCAAAAATAAATAAAAAACGTTGAAAAAAAATTTAAAAAAAAAAGAAAGATGAATCAGTAAAGAATATGTGGTATACAGATACAATGGAATTCAGGCATAAAAAAGAATGAAATGATGCCATTTGCAACAACATGGATGGATCTAGAGAGTATAATGCTAGGTGAAATAAAGCAGGCAGAGAAAGACAAATTCTACATGATTTCACTCATATGTGGAACTTAAGAAACAAAACAAAAGAACAAAGGAAAAATAAAAAGACAAACCATGGGCACTTGAGTGGCTCAGTTGGTTAAGCGTCCCACTTCAGTTCAGGTCATCATCTCAGAGTTTGTGACTTCAAGCCCCACATTGGGCTCTGTACTGACAGCGCAGAGCCTGCTTCAGATCCTCTGTCTCCCTCTCTCTGCCCCTCACCCTGCTCCCAAAAATAAAAAAACATTTTGAAAAAAAAAAAAAAAAAAAAAAAAAGGACAAACCAAAAAAACAGACCCAAGTATAGAGGTTTTTTTTTTTTAATGTTTATTTTTTATTTTTTTTTTATTTTTTTTTCAACATTTATTTATTTTGGGGACAGAGAGAGACACAGCATGAACGGGGGAGGGGCAGAGAGAGAGGGAGACACAGAATCGGAAACAGGTTCCAGGCTCTGAGCCATCAGCCCAGAGCCTGACGCAGGGCTCGAACTCACGGACCGCGAGATCGTGACCTGGCTGAAGTCGGACGCTCAACCCGACTGCGCCACCCAGGCGCCCCTAATGTTTATTTTTTAGAGAGAGGGGGGACAGAGTGTGAGCAGGGGAGAGGCAGAGAGGGAGACACAGAATCTGAAGCAGGCTCCAGGCTCTGAGCTGTCAGCACACAGCCCCACATGGGGCTCGAACTCGTGAACCCCAAGATCATGACCTGAGCCAAAGTCCGATGCTTAATGGATTGATCCACCCAGGCGCTCCCCCCCCCCCAGACTCTTAACTATGGAGAACAAATAGATGATTATCAGAGGGGAGGTGTGGGGAGGGGATGGGTGAAATAGGTGAAGGGGATTAAGAGTACACTTATCATGATGAACACTGGGTAATGTATAAAATTGTTGAATCATTACATTGTATACTTGAAACTAATATAATACTGTATGTTAACTATACTGGAATTAAAATTTAAAACTAAACTAAACTAACTAAAATAAAATAAAATAAAATAAAATAAAATGTTTCTTCCTTAAAAGAAAAAAAGTGTCGTCCTTGGTCCAACAGCAGTAGCATCACCTGGGAGCTTGTTACAAAGGCAGAATCTCAATCCCTACCCCACAGCTACTAAATCAGAATCTACTTTTTTTTTT
>NW_024412419.1:22333333-22364343 GCF_014898765.1 Herpailurus yagouaroundi | reverse complement strand
TATGCACGTTAACAGTTTGAGAAGCACTGCTCTAAAGCACGGATCTAAGCACATTTTTACCCGGCTCTAAGATCTTCGGCATCTTTCAACTGCATACAGAATTAATATTTAATTCAGTGTTCAGCTTGGCATTCAAAGTCCTCCACAATGTCATCTCTATCAATTTTCCAAACTTTTCTCTCACTGTGCTCCCTATACTTCTACACTCCCATCCATTTAAGTTCAAGCACATCTCTTCAAACACATCCAACACTCTTCAGCTTCCCATGCTTTTCCCCCATCTATTCCTTCCATCTGGAAGGTCTTCACTACTCTCCTTCATCCACACTATCCACCTCAAAGCCCTACCCTTCCTCTGAAGCACAACTCAAACCTGAGCTATCCCAGAGGCATTTTATAGATCACCCTGCTTCAAAAGACTCTCTTTACCTCCCACCTCTTCAGCAATATTTATACTTCTATTAATTCATCATTTCCTCTTTCCTTGTGTTATGTACATATCTGACTGACTGTCTCCCCCACTTCACCTCGAGCTCCTAGAAGGTGGGGATGGTGTTTTATTCTTCCTCAATGTCTAGTACACCGCCATATATAAATGGCGTTCAAGGTTTGTTGAAATAAACTGAAGCAGGGGGTGCACCTGGGTAGCTCAGTTGATTAAGCATCCGACTCTTGATCTTGGCTCAGGTCATGATCTCACAGTTAGTGAGATGGGAGTCCCAAACTGGGCTCTGCAGTGACATCGCAGAGCTTGCTTGGGATTCCCTCTCACCCTCTCTCTTCCCGTCCCCCACTCATGCATGCGTGTTCACTCTCTCAAAATAAATAAATATCTAAAAGAAAAAGAAATAAACTGAAGGGAACAGGATTGAGCATGACTTATAGGAAGGCATCCATAGGCCCTATCTCAACTCCCCTCTTCCCCCCACCTAATTCCTCCCATGGTCCAAGACGTAGGGGTTTCCACGGCTTCAGGGGCAGGGACAGGGAGCAGTGAATTTCAAGGGACTGTTGCATTACATACCTCTGAGTCTGCCTTGACTGCCACATGCTCTGTGCTCTGTTTCCAAGAAAACAGCCCCCAAAGCCCCCAAACAAGGAAGCCAAATAATAGTGGAAGGCTGACATATGATGGCAGTGGGATGGCCAGCCCCCAAATCGGCGCCATTACTCAACCCCATGCCCCTCTCAGCCAAACAGTGTTCTCCCTCAAGGTTGTGACTATATATGACATCACAATGGACATTCCAAGGTAAACCTGACAGGGCCCAGCCAATGTGCACACTGCCCAAGTGTCTCTTCTGAGCCATGCCCATCTGCTGCTCCTTTTTGCAGCTGCTCACAGGCTCTGTCCTGACAGCCAATGCTCAGGGAAGACCTCCTTTACAATTCCACTAAGATTGGGCTGGACAACTTGGCATAAAGAGTATGGAAGCAAAATTTTAAAGAAGGCCTTCCATGTGGCCTGTCTTGCCCTATAAGCATCTTCTCTGGAACTAGTCATTCCCTAGAGTCCAGGTATGGTGTCATATGTTCCCAGTTACAAATTAGAATAGAGGGTCAAGTACATTTAAGAAATCTAGGATATCTTCAGTAGATACTCTCAGAAAATCTGATATATATGGTTTCCCAACTCCAAGGTTTGACACATTTCTTAGTTGCTATAGCATTGAAACAGAGAAGAGATGTCACATAGGGAAATTAAATCACCTTAGAGGATTGCTGTATTCCAGAATCCATGGTCTCATTTTCCAAGTCTAGAACATATATTATGTCATTACACCCAGAGTTAACTGGATTCTCTATGGTTAAGTCACTGTAAACAAAATTTATAAGGCATTAACTTGTGCTATAATCAAGAGAAATAAAACTGGCCAGGACATTTTTTTTTCTTATAGGAAAGGTAATCTGGAAAATCAACTCAATTAAATAACTACTGAATAAAAGGCACTGTTTTAGAAAAAGACAATCATGCGGGGCACCTGGGTGGCTCAGTCAGTTAAGCGTCTGACTTCAGCTCAAGTCATGATCTCACAGTCTGTGAGTTCAAGCCCCACGTCAGGCTCTGTGCTGACAACTCAGAGCCTAGAGCCTGTTTCGGATTCTGTGTCTCCCTTCCTCTCTGCCCCTCCCCCGCTCATGCTCTGTCTCTCTCTCTCTCTCTGTCTCAAAAATAAATAAAAACATTAAAAAAAATGTTTTTTAAAAGACAATCATGGTCTCTCAGTCTCTCACCTTATAGATTTTCAGTCTACTGGGGCAGCCAAAGTAATATTCTCAAAAAGTCCATCAATAAGGAAGTGGTTAAATACACATGCTATGTCCATATTATGAAATACTTTGCAGTCACTATAAAAATCATAATTATAAAGAATTATACTTGTCATGCTGAGCACATACTATATGGCAGGTGCTAGTATATGCCAGCCTAGAGTTCTAAGGTTAGGGATGGAGATACTGTTTTGGTTCTTTTTTCCTTATTTCCTTTCTTTCTTTAAAAAATTTTTTTTTAATTTATTTATTTTTGAGAGACAGAGACAGAGACAGAGTGTGAGCGGGGGAGGGGCGGAGAGAGAGGGAGACACAATCCGAAATAGGCTCCAGGCTCTGAGCTGTTAGCACAGAGCCCAACATGGGGCTCGAACTCACGAACTGTGAGATCATGACCTGAGATGAAGTCAGACCCTTAACGACTGAGCCACCCAGGAGCCCCTGATTTGGTTCTTAAAACACGTTTGTACGGTTTTACAAGCACCTTTTTCTATATGTACATAAAAGTTAGTTCTTCGTGTCTTGAAGATTTACTCACCATTATGTTTGAGTCATCTGCTATTTTCAACAACTGAGATTCATTTTTATCATTTCATTGGATTGTATAACCACTGCATAACTTATTTATCCATTACAATATTGATAGACATTTGGCTTGTTTTCCAAGTTTGGCTTTTATAAACAATGCTGTTAAAAACATCCTTGTCCATGTATCTTGGTGCACCTTTGTTCCTATTTCTCTACGGCAGTGGTTCTCAAGCTTTAACATGCATCAGAATCATGTGAAGGGCTTGTTAAAACACAGATTGCTGTCTCTATCCCTAGAGTTGTTGAGTCAGTTTGGAATAGAACTCTGGAATTTGGCATTTCTAATTAGTTTCCAGATGTTGCTGATGCTGCTGGACCAACGACTACATTTTAAGGTTCTCTGCTCTAGGGCATTTACCAAGGAGTGGAGTAGCTAGGTTATGGAGCATGTGTAACTTAAACTTTAGTAGATAGTGCTAAACTGCTTTTCCCCCCGAGTGGTTACGTCAACATTTCCCCCAGTGGTGAATGGCAGGTTTTCCTGTTCCATTTGCATGCCAGCATGTGGTATTTTCAGGCTGTTTAATTTTAGCCAATCTGGTATATGTGGAAATGGTATTTCATTGCTTAACTTAAAGTCCTCTGATTACTAAACTACTAACTTGTGAACACATTTTCATAAGTTAATTGGGCATTTTGTTTTTAGACACAATGCTGCATTCCAGTTTCTAATATTTTGTTGGGGATTTTTGTTACCTCTTTTCATGAGCGAGACCATCCTGTAATTTTTCTCTCTTGTTTTTTGTCAGGCTTTCGGTATCAAGGTCATGCTAGACTCATGAGTTGAGGAATGTTCCCTCTTTTTTTTTTTATTGTTATGAAAAAGTTTGCATAAAATTGGAACTATCTGATTCTTCAACATTTGGTACAACTTGTCACCAAAGCCATAAAAGCCTGGAGTTTTCTTTGAGTGAAGGTTTTTGGCTAAATATTCTATTTATTTGAAGGTTATAATACTATTGAGAATTTGTAAATTTTTTTGAGTCTTCTATGGTGAGTTATATTTTCTAGTAATTTTTCCATTTAATCTACATTTTCAAATTATCAATATAAAATTACTCAAATGCAGTACTGTCTCCTTGTTTTTATATTAGTTATTTGTCTTTCGTCTTTCCTTTTTTCCCTATCCTTGATCTATCTTGCTAGACATTTGTCCATTTTAATTATTTCAAAGAGCCAACTTTCTGTATGTTTACTTTCTATTTCAATAATTTCTCCCTTTGCCTTAATTATTTCCTTACTTCTACTTTCTCCCTTGTCCCAGTTTTATTGAGATATAATTGACAATTCTACCTTCTTTGGATTTACTTTGCCTTTTTTTCTAACTTCCTGAGATAAATGCACTTTTAACCCTTTTTCCCTAATATATGCATTTGAAAGTATAAATTTCCTCTTAAGTACTACTTTAGTTTCATCCTGCAAGTTATGTAGAATTTTTAACAATTTTTTAATGTTTATTTATTTTTGAGAGACAGAGAGAGACAGAGCACAAGCAGGGGAGAGACAGAGAGAGAGGGAGATACAGAATCCAAAGCAGGCTCCAGACTCTGGGGCTGTCAACACAGAGCCTGACGCAGGGCTCAAACCCACAAACTGTGAGATAATAACCTGAGCCGAAGTTGGACACTTAACCGACTGAGCCACCCAGCGGCCCCTGATATGTAGCATTTTTATCATTCTATTCCAACTATTTTCTAATTTCCAGGATGATTTTTTTCTTTGATTCATGGGTTATTTGGTAGTTCATTTTAAGTTTCTAGACATATGGGGAATTTTCTTTTTTTTTTCTTTTCAAATTTTTATTTAAATTCTAGTCAGTTAACATACAGTGCAATATTGGCTTCAGAAGTAGAATTCAGTGATTCATCACTTACATAAAACACCCAGAACTCATCACAACAAGTGCCCTCCTTAATACCCATCAACCATCTAATCTAGCCCATCTCCCACCCCCTTCCCTCCATCGACCCTGTTTGTTCTCTGTCTTTAAAGGTCTCTTATGGTTTGTTTCCCTTTCTCTTTTTTTTCCCTTCTCCCATATGTTCATCTGTTTTGTTTCTAAAATTCTGCATATTAGTGAAATCATGTAGTATTTGTCTTTCTCTGACTTATTTCACCTCGCATAATACACTGTAGCTCCATCCACGTCATTGCAAATGGCGAGATTTCATTCTTTTTGATGGCTGAGTAATATTCCATTGTGTTGTGCATGTGCGTGCGTGTGTGTGTGTGTGTATGTGTGTGTGTTTTCTTTATCCATTCATCAGTCAATAGACATTCAGTCTCTCTCCATAGTTTGGCTATTGCTGATAGTGCTATTATAAACATTGGGGTGCATGTACCCTTTCAAATCTGTATTTTGTATCCTTTGAATAAATACCTAGTAGTGCAATTGCTAGATCATAGGGTAGTTCTAGTTTTAACTTTTTGACAAACCTCCATACTGTTCTCCAGAGTGGCTGCACCAGTTGGCATTCCACCAAGAGTGCAAGAGGGTTCCCCTTTCTCTGCATCCTCATCAACATCTGTTGTTTCCTGGGTTGTTAATTTTAGCCATTCTGACAGGTGTGAGGTGATATCTCATCGTGGTTTTGATTTGTATTTCCCTGATGATGAGTGATATTGAGCATCTTTTTTTTAAGTTTATTTATTTATTATTTTGAGGCTGGGGGGCACAGAGAGAGAATCTCTCACTGTCAGCACAGAGCCTGACTCAGGGCTCGATCCCATGAACCATGAGATCATGATCTGAGCCGAAATCAAGAGTTGGACACTTAACCAACTGAGACACCTACGTGCCCCTTGACCATCTCTTCATGTGTCTGTTAGCCATCTGAATGTCTTCTTTGGAAAAGTGTCTATTCATGTCTTCTGCCCATTTCTTCACTGGATTATTTTGGGGGAGGGGTGTTGAGTTTGATAAGTTCTTTACAGATTTTGGATATTAACCCTTTATCAGAGACATGGGGATTTTCTAGTTATTTAACAAAGTTGCACTGTGGCCCAAACTGTTCACAAAATCCTAGTATTCCTAGTTTCTGGTCAGTTAAAAAAATTCTTGGGGCACTGACAGCGCAGAGTCTGCTTGGGATTCTCTCCCTCTTTCTCTGTCCCTTTTACACTCACATGCTCTCTGTCTCTCTCAAAAGAAATAAACTTTTAAAAATATTTTAAAGCTTATTTGTGGAGATGCCTGGGTAGTTCAGTTGGTTGAATGTCCAACTCTTGATTTCAGCTCAGATCATGATCCCAGGGTTATGGGATCAAGCTCCACATTGGGCGCCTCAAGATTCTTACTCTTGAGAGTAAGAGCCTACTCAAGATTCTTACTCTCTCTCTCCCTCTGCCCCTCTCCCCTGCTTGAGCTGTCTCTCGAAAACAAAAACAAAAAAAAACAAACAAAAAAAAACAAATAGGGGTGGCTCAGTTGGTTAAGCCTATGACTCTGGTTTTCGACTCAGGTCATGATCTCACAGTTCATAGGATTGGGCCCCATGTCGGGCTTGGCATTGACAGTGGAACCTGCTTGGGATTCTCTCTCTCTCCCTCTGTCTCTGCCCCTCCACTGCTCATACACACTCTCTTTTTCTCTCTCAAAAATAAATAAGTAAATAAACAAACTTAAAAAAAATAAATCCTATTTTAAAAAATTCTTCGGGCACCTGGGTGGCTCAGTTGGTTAAACATCCAACCTTGGCTCAGTTCATGATCTCATGGTTCATAGGTTCGAGCCCTGCGTCAGGCTCTGCACTGACAGCTCGGAGCCTGAACTCTCTTCAGATTCTGTGTCTCCCTCTTTCTCTGCCTTCTCTTGCTCACGCTCTGTCTCTGTCTCTGTCTCTGTCTCTCTCTCTCAAAAATTAAGTAAATATTTTTTAAAATGCTTATAAAAAATAAAAAATAAATTTAAAAAATTCTTCATGTGCTTAAACATAAGATATATTCTGCAGGTGTTAAAAATAGTCTTTTCAGAGTTTTCCCTTCTACCTGTGTCGGGTCGGGGGAGGGGTTGGGCAGAAGTGTCTCTATGACAGATCAATTCTGCACATTATTTATTTACTTATTTATTTATCCAGACCAACATGGGTTTGGATCCCACAAAACTGGGATCATGACCTGAGCTGAAACCAAAAGTTGGTTGCTCAACCGGCTGAGCCACCCAGGCGTCCCAATTCTGCTCATCTTGATGTTCAAATCTATATTATTCCCTAAACTTTTGTCTGCTTTTTTCCACCAATTACTAAGTATGTAAAATTTCTCATAATGATTGGGGATTTGTTTATTTCTCCTGTGACTACTGAGGATACTCACCTTATGTATTTAAAAAAAATTTTTTTTTATTCTTTATTTTTGAGAGAGATACAGAGTGCAAGCTGGGGAGGAACAGGGAGGGAGACACAGAACCTGAAACAGGCTCTAGGCTCTGAGCTGTCAGCACAGAGCCGGACGTGGGGCTCAAACTCAGGAACAGCAAGTTGATGACCTGAGCCGAAGTGGACGCTTAACCGAATGAGCCACCCAGGCGCCCCTGCTTTGTGTATTTTTAAATGTTATTTTTTTTTTTAATTTTTTTTTTAACGTTTATTTATTTTGTTGGGACAGAGAGAGACAGAGCATGAACGGGGGAGGGGCAGAGAGAGAGGGAGACACAGAATCAGAAACAGGGTCCAGGCTCTGAGCCATCAGCCCAGAGCCCGACGCGGGGCTCGAACTCACGGACCGCGAGATCGTGACCTGGCTGAAGTCGGACGCTTAACCGACTGCGCCACCCAGGCTCCCCTTTTAAATGTTATTTAAAATCATAAGTTATTCCTGGTGAATTAAATCTTGTATTACTATGAAGACCCTCCTTATCTCTAACAATACTTTTTGCCTTTAGTTCTTTTGTCCGATACTGATATTGCTGTAGCAATTTTCTTTTGTTTGATAGTTGCATAGTATATCTTTTCCCATTCTTTTACCTTCAACCTTTCTATATCTTTTCATTTTAATATTGGATAAATAAACAAAATCTAAATATATGTTATTTTCAAGAGACACATCTAAAACAAATAGGTTTTGGGGGCACCTGGGTGCTCAGTCAGTTGAACGTCTGACTCTTGATTTCAGCTCAGGTCATGATCCCAGGTTCACAAGATCCAGTCCCATGTCAGGCTCTGCGCTCAGCATGGAGCTTGCCTGAGATTCTCTCTCCCTCTGCCCCTCTCCCTCACTCATGTTCTCTCTCTCTGTCTCTCTCTCTCAAATATTAAAAAAAAAAAAAAACACTAAAACAAATAGATTCTAACTGGAGCATTGATAGAGTAGGCAGTTAGTTAGACATGTGCTAGGGGCAAGGACTGTGATAAATAGGTTACATATTAGAAGCTTAGAGAAACAATATCCTGACTTTGTGGCGTCCAAGACCTCTGTGCTAACAGATCAAGAGCCACAGGTGCAGCACAGGCCCCTCTCCTCTTCTACCTCTGCCCCAAGGTAACCCCTAGACTCATTATAATGTATTTGCATTGTGGTTTTAGCCTTCCCTCCACCCCAAACACAGGGGAAGGCTGCCCTAACTGTTATGGTACAAACCTTGTAGGGTCAAAAACTCCCCCTCCCAACCTGTGGGAAGAGTCCCCCAAAAGATTGCAAGCAGCCTCCTTCAGAGACCACCTCACCCTATCCATGACCCAAGACCCTGGCCCCCCATAGAAAGAAAAGATCCCTGTAGCCTCAGGGCAGTTGCTACCTGGGGGCCTGCCTGCTCTCCCACTTTCAGCGTGTACTGTCCTTGATACGCTGCTTTGTGCTTGCTACTTTCCTTCTATCTTTATTCAAGCACAGATCCCCATGTAAATCTTTCGTGGGGATTCCAAGAACCAAGACCTCCATTCATACAACACAGATTCTCCCACCTGTAACAACATGTATCCCATGTTGCTACTATTTTTCTCTTTCCATATGCTGTTCCTTGGAAGCAAGCCCCTATGTGTAGCCCACAGTGGGGATGGAGGGAGTGAGGGGTGTTAAGCTTCATCTCTCGGAGTAGGGTATATCGACATGCATTGTTTGGAATTCTTGTATAGGGAAGATTTGTTTCTTCCTCTTATTTATTCAATTATCTTGTTATATCCGAATGAACTCATGCATACTTATCTTGTACTTCGTGTTACAGTCCAATACTGTATTATTTATTCTGGTGCTCAAATTGTTCCAGCTTTGCCCATTGGGAGGCTCTCTTAGGTTGGGTCTTGTGTCCCTTTGATATGACCTCATCCCTTTGTTTTTACGAGCATTTCTTTACTTTCTGGCACTACAAGATGCTCCCGGCTCCCCTTCCTGTCTCTTCCACCCAAGTCGTAGCACCACAGCTACTAGTTGACAGGTAAGCCCAGTTCTTCTCTCTTCCAAGATGGAAGCATTTCCCACTACCTAGATGCATGCAGTGCCTAGGATTTGACCCACTTGTCCATACCAGAGCTGAGTCTGGATTGGATCTTAGACATTTTGCTGTACTCATAGGGCCCATCCCTGGAGCCAGATTTGGGGCCCCTCTATCTCCTACCTGGTCCCAACATCTTCCTTCAGCCTTACTGTTCCATGTGCCCGGACCCAATCTGTCTAATATTCAAGACCATTCATGAAAGATCAGCTGATTTGGATGGAAGATCCTGGGTTTCACTTTTTAATATATTAAGTTTGAAGTACATGCAATAGCCAAATATCTTGTACCCTTTCTCTCTTACTTTTGATCCAGCAAATGAGTGTAGCAGGAAATTGTTTCCTTCATCTTCCACAATCCAACCCCATCTTCTGAACTGACCTTTAGTCATTTCAACAGAATTACTGTGTTGTGTTGATAATAGATTACTCTCTAGCTTTCTTACCTTCAGAAGTTTGCTTTCTCCAAAATAATGGTAAGTGTTGTTACCCAACCATTTGTCTCTGGATAATTCTAAATTTTTTTTTATTAGTTTTCTTTATTTTTGAGAGGCAGAGAGTGTGTGGTGGAGGGGCAGAGAGAGAGGGAGACACAGAATCCGAAGCAGGCTCCAGGCTCTGAGCTGTCAGCACAGAGCCTGATGTGGGGCCCCAACTCATGAACCATGAGATCATGACCTGAGCCGAAGTCGGATACTCAACCGACTGAGCCACCCAGGCACCCCTGTATCTGGATAATTCTAAAATATATCTTTAAACCTCTTTAGTTCCGCCTTGAGGTCATATTCCATTGACAATGATCTGACTCTCTGATACTGGAACCACACACAAGTACCAGTTTCCAAACATGCCCAGGTTTTCTTTGGATGTTCCTTCACCCCACCCCGACCTCCTTTTCCCCAAAATTTTCCTAACTGTTGGCCTACTCTGTAATCTCCCCCCAAATAACTCTGGCAGCAATCTGTACCTAGCCTGCTGTTCTAATCTACTTCGACTCTCTCTGTCTTGTTTGGGAAGTGCTCATATGTGCTTGTGAATTCCTAGCGGGTGGGGATTCAGACCGTAGCCATCTTTGTGACCCCCATTATGCCAGACTGCATCCAGCCTCTCCTCCACCTTGTTCATAACAGCTGAATATCATACACAACTGTACAAGAATTGAATTCACTCGCTATCTTTGTACCATCCAAGAACTTGGCAAGTAAAACAAAACAAAACAAAACAAAACAACCTCTGGACTTCTAGAACCGTCCTGCATCCAACCTTGGAGAAATCTGACCTTACACCATATCCATTTCACATGTGGGAGTGAGGCTACTGTACATGTTGGCATCATCAACAGGATCATGGGGTACTCTGCCCTCTCCAGTGCTCAAAAGCAGGGTATCTTCTCTGACTTGATCCTGTTCACGGTGCCAAGAAGAGAGAGGAATTTACCCAATGAAAACACAAGGGAGAGAGTTCTGGGTAAAGAGAAGCAGAGAGCCTCTGAAGGACCCTTTCCTCACTTTACGCATCTTGAGCTGCAGACTTAGGAAGAAGCATTTGTGGAGGATGAAAACCAAAAGGATGACGCAGAGAAGGCACCATGGGAGTGGTGGTTGAGGAAAGCGGTACCGGTTAAGGATCTAAGGTACAAGGTACATGTCGATGTACAACAGGAAAAGAGAGCTCAGATAGAGGCCCACAGATAATTCGAGGGCATTTATGGCTACCTTTAAAAGGTTGATTACTTTATCCTAAAACCAAAATCTGGGTGCACGTGGGTAGCTCAATCGGTTAGACGTCTGACTCACAGTTGCGTGAGTTCAAGCCCTGCATCAGGCTCTGTGCTGACAGGGCAGAGGCTGCTCGGATTCTCTCTCTCTCTCTCTCTCTCTCTCTCTCTCTCTCTCTGCTCCTGCCCCATTTGTGTGTGCTCTCTCTCTCTCTCTCAAAATAAATAAACTTAAAAAAAAAAAAAAATCTGGCTCTTAAAAGTTACCTTACTGCCTGAAAGTTCCAGTGAGCTTCAGAGGTTTTAGTTGGGTACTTCTCAGGCACAAGGGGGAGCCCACTGTCTACTATCAGAGTCTTATGTCTAGCCACTGAAGAGCTGGTATGGGTCTGTGATGAGCAAGGGTGCCTTTGATTTGTCAAAACAGATGACAGCGGAGGTGTAAAATGGACAGACAGAGGTTTCCAGTGTCTGTCGCGTCCTGCCACCAAAGGCTGTTCAGCACCCCCAGGGTTCCTTATGTTCATTGCCCTTACAAAGTTGGACAGGGGATACAACTCTCACTTCAGGGTCTAATGTGTGGATGTAGTTTGCATTCTAGTGACAAAGATCCTGTCATGCCTAACAGGGACTCTTTTTCTGAGTGGCCTATGTTGGGGGCACAACTTCTTCCCTTTTCCTCTGGAATTAGCTAAATTCCCACCTCTCCCCGTTTGTGTGATTCTATGCGGGAGCAGCGCGTCCGTGCGTGTGCGTGCACATATGCGCCTACATGTGTGTTGGGGGTGGGGGTGGATACAGAGATGCTGGAGTAAGGTCTGGATTAGCGGCCAATGAAATGGGCTTGGGGGGCAGGGGGAAGTAAAGAAACAAACCTGCTCTTGAGACCAACCCATGCCACCCATCTTGTCCCACCTCTAATTTATTAACTCGGATCTACTGAGCTTGGAAGATTCACTTTCCAAAACAAGACATTTAGTTTTATTTCTAGAATCAGAACATGCCAGTGAAAGTGAGGACCACTGGGTCAAAAGCAAGAACTACCCTCAAACTTTCCCACCCTGGGCTGCGGGTGGCCCTGGGATTGGGCCTCTTCTCCCACCACAAGTGCTGCTAGCCCAACAAGCCTCCGTGAGCTTCACTTCACTTGCCCAGAAACACCAGTTCACTGAAGGGCAGGCTCTAGGCTTGATGATGTTGGAAATCAACATTCTCACCAAGGGAAAACAGGAAGGAGAAGAAGGCCGTATGTATATTCTCCTATGTGTATATATAAGTACATATGTGAAAAGAACATATACAGTTAACCCTTGAACAAGGGTTTGAACTGCACAGTTCCGCTTATATGTAGATTCTTTTCTTTAAATACACTGTGGTACTGTAAATGTATTTTCCATATGATTTTCTTAATATTCTTTTCTCTAGCTTACATTATTATAAGAATACAGTATATAATACATATAACATAAAAAATATGGGTTAATTGACTGTTTATATCATCAGCAAGGTTTCTGGTGAACAGTAGGCTATTAGTGAAAAGTTTCTGAGGAGTCAAAAGTTATATAGAGATTTTCAACTGCATGGGGTGTCAGTGTCCCTAACCCCCACATTGTTCAAGGGTCAACTGTATTTCCTTGTTCTTTCTACTGAAAAGGCCAAGAGGCAAAGTCATCAGTAGCAGTGAGCCTACCCAGCACCTAGGTTTCTAAATACAGCAGTACCCACTTATCCACAGGATAAGTTCCAGACCCCCCAGTGGATGCCTGACACCATGGATAGTACCGAACCATATGCATACTATGTTTTTTCCTATACATACATACCTATGATAAAATTTAGTTTATACATTAGTCACAGTAAGAGATTAACAAAAACTAATAACAAAATAGAACAATTGTAATGTACTCTAATAAAAGTTATGTGAATGTGGTCTCCCTCTCTCTCTCAAAATATCTTACTGTACTATACTCATCCTTCCCCCTTCTTGTGACAATGTGAGATGATAAAATGGCTACGTGATGAGATGGAAAAAGGGGAATCACCCAGGCATTGTAACGTAGCGTTAGGCTACTACTGACCTCCTGGCAATCCGTCAGCGGGATCATCTGCTTCTGAACTCTATTTGATTAGGGTAAAGGAAACCGTGGAAAGCAAAGAAGGGGGGACTGCTGTACCAATCCCCACTGACAACCACCAGGGCTCCTTGAAAATTACTGATTCCAGCCAGGGCTGGAACCAAGGAAAGTACAGGCTGAACCTGGGACATTTCTGTACTCCTACATAGATTGGGTACACAATTGTCCATACACACACACACATAAATAATAATTAAGAGATTTAGAAACTGAAGTGATTTCCAAAATGTCTTGTTAAGCAAAAACACAAGGCACAGAAGACTATAATATGCTACCCTTTGCATAAGAGAAAGGTAATTTTTTTTTTCCAAAAAGAAACATAGATGGGGAGCCTGGGTGGCTGAGTCGGTTAAGTGTCCTAATTCAGCTCAGATCATGATCTCACGACCTTTGAGTTTGAGCCCCGTGTCAGGCTCTGTGCTGACATAGCTCAGAGATTGGAACCTGCTTCGGATTCTGTGTCTCCCTCTCTCTCTCTGCCCCTCCCCCGCTCACACTGTCTCTTTCTCTCTCTCTCTCAAAAAATTTTTTTTAAACAAAACACAGCAAAGAGTGTTCAAACACTAATGGGGATATGTCACAAGGACACAGGGGCCAGCTTGAATAAACTCTCATTTTGAACATTAAAATCAATAATGACAGGAATGGATTAAAACACATTTAACAACAACAAAAAATTAATGAGTCCATACAGAGTCTAAACAAATATAGATGAGTGGGAAGAGAAGAGAAAGATTTTCTTTCCAGAAGAATGTAGAAATAAGGATAGAAATAGAAAATCACCATTTTAAAACCACCATAGTAATAATTGATTCAACCAAGAACCACCAGTGCATGCTAAAACCATTGGGTGAAAGATTGCTAAGGAACAGGATACAAAGAAATCTGATACTACCTTGAGTAACTGATCAAACATAGCATCACCAATAAAGGGACTAACTGATATCAGGTGCCTCCTAATGTGATAGGCTGATAAAGGATATCAGTACTCCTATGCAGTACTCCTGCCAAAAAACTTCACCTGAATATAATGAAGAAACAATCAGGCAAATCCAAGGTGAAGCACATTCTAAAATCAAATTGGTCCAGATTTCTATGCTATCAATGTCATAAGGGACACAAAAAGCAGCTAAAGAACTCACGTAGAATAAAGGAAACTAAAGAGACCTGATGACTAAATGCAATGCATTATCTCTGATTGAATCCTAGGCCTGGAAATAAAAATAATACAGGGAGAATTGGGGAAGTTTTAATACAGTCTGCATGTTAGATAATAGTATTCACTGTCATTTTCCTGAGTGTGATAATTATATTGCAGTTACGTATGCAAATGTCCTTGTTCTTAGGGGACACAGTAATTTATGTCAATTGTCATCATATCTCCAAGTATCTTTTAAATAATTCAGAGGAAAAGAGGGATGAAACAGATGTGGTAAATGTTAAAGACTGGTTAATCTAGGGAAAAGTGTATGGGTGTTCACAGTCCTATTTTTGCAATTTTTCTGTAGGGTGGAAAATTTTCAAAATAAAAGTGTGGGAGGAAAAAATGTGTGGGAGTTTACATCAAAAATATTTCTGCAACTAAAGATTTACTAATGGAAACCTCCTTATTTCAAACAATTGCTATACATTTAGAAAGATACAAACTGGATTCAAGCAAAAGACAGAAGCCATAGACACACACACAAAATATTGCTAGATGTGACTATCGAAAAATGTAAATCATCTCTACATCAAAAACATAGAAATAAAAAATAGTAATAAACTAGGGGAAAATATAGAACAGGAAAAAATGGCTGCTATCCTTGCTATATACAGTCCCTCTTATAATTAGTAAGAAAAATAGACACTTCTAAAAGAATGGGTGAATATTCCCAAAAGGTATGAAGAAGTAATTCAATAAAGAAAAAAAATTCAGGGGTGCCTGGGTGGCGCAGTCGGTTAAGCGTCCGACTTCAGCCAGGTCACGATCTCGCGGTCCGTGAGTTCGAGCCCCGCATCAGGCTCTGGGCTGATGGCTCGGAGCCTGGAGCCTGTTTCCGATTCTGTGTCTCCCTCTCTCTCTGCCCCTCCCCCTTTCATGCTCTGTCTCTCTCTGTCCCAAAAATAAATAAAAAATGTTGAAAAAAAATTAAAAAAAAAAAGAAAAGAAAAAAAATTCAATGGCCAATATATACTTTTTTTTTTTTTTTTTTTTTTTTTTGGAGACAGAGACAGAGAGCAAGCAGGGAAGGACAAAGAGAGAGAAAGAGAGACAGGATCCCCAGCAGGAACCCCACCGGCAGCACAGAGCCTGACACGGAACTAGAACCTAAGAACCATGAGATCATGACCCCAGCTCAGAAGCTCAACTGACTGAGCTTCTGACTCAGAAGCTCAACTGACTGAGTCCCCCAGGCGCCCTTTAATCTTTTTTTTAAATATAATTTATTGTCAAATTGGCTTACATACAACACCCAGTGCTCATCCCAACAAGTGCCCTCTTCAATGCCCATCACACACTTTTCCATAGTCATCAAAGGAATATGAATTAAAACAACACTGAGTGCTTTTTGTTCTGTTTCGCTTTCTTTGATGATTAGTGAAGATTAAAAAGAACAATGCTACCCAGTATTCAAAGGGTATGGGGGAACAAGCAATTTTCTACTTTGTTTACAAACCTTTTAGATCACTTTGACAACCTGTATCCAAAAGCCTTGGAGCACCTGGGTGGCTCAGTCGGTTATGCATCTGACCCTGGCTCAGGTCATGATCTTGAGGAGGTCCAAGAGCTCGAGTCCCATGGAGCCCCGAGTCAAGCCTGGGGTCAGGCCCTGTGCTGACAGGTCAGTGCCTGGTGCCTGCTTCAGATTCTGTCTCTCTCTCTCTCTCCACCCCTCCCCTGCTTGTGCTCTCTCTCTCTCTCTCAAAAAATAAACATTAAAAAATTTTTAATTAAAAAAAAAGCCTTAACATTTTACACACCTTTTGGCCCAGTGATTCCACTTTTGAGGTTCATCCCAGGGCTTATCCTCACGAAACAGTCAAATACATGTAGAAGGATGTTCAGTGCTGTATTTTGATTAAAGCCATGATATCGAAACTATCTACAATGTCTAACAATGGAGGGAAAAGTGAACAAATTATGGTACATCCATACAGCAGGATACTACATTAACATTAAAAACAATGATGTGGATATAATTGTGCAGAAAGGTGCTCATAATTTTCAATGAAGAGAAGCAAGTTAAAAACAGCATGTCAAATATGGTCCTATTTTTGTATAAATATACTTACATTTGCATAAAAAGTCTAGAGGGACATTCTCCATAATTTGTCTAAGTGGTTTTTGGGAAGAAGACTGTTATGGATACTTTTTTCCTTCTTTTGATTTCTGTATTTTCTAAAGTTTTTACAATGAAAATATTGCTATTATAATTACAATTTTCTTTAAAAATACAGATATCTTTCAAAAGATCACAGGTTAACACTCTCTACTGTATCCCCTAACCCTGGAATAGTACCTGGCATGTGATATGTGTATAAAAAATATTTGTTGAATGAATAATAAAAGAATCTGGCTCAACTCACAGGTATGGCCAAAGTGTATATTTTACAGCAAAATCAACCACGGGCTTAGAGTCACAAGGCTGGGGTTCCAGTCCTGACTCCTGCTTTAGTTGTGTGGCCATGATTATAATCCCTTAATCTCTTAGTTTCAACTTCCTTATTTGAGATATGGGGGACATTAAACATACATCCTTTAGGAGACTGTTATAAGAACTGATATTATAAATGAAATACCTTGCAAAGTGCAGAGGCCTACGTGTGTATTAGGTATGATGACTGTATAATAAACCCTGTAAGTGTGGAGAGGTATATCACATAAAGGAGGAGCCTAGACAATGTGGGTTTAATCAGAGAAGACTTCTTAGAAGATGTGAGATCTCAAAGGAGACAATGAATGTGGAAGGTATGCCAAAAAGTAAAGTTTTGACGAATGAAGAGCATTTGGAAAGAAGATAAAGATACATGTTGGAAGGAGCATGGATCCCCTGGCTCAGGGGGAGAAGGGCTTCTGGTGAGCTCTGAGTACAGGTAAGGCAACATTCCAGCTGTTGTCTGCTCGAGTTAGGAAACTTTCTGGAGGAGGTGATCTGAATAATGGATGAGACCATGGCTCTCTAGGGCAAACCTTCAGGGCCCTCGTTGGGCCCTGTGGATGGTAAACAGGTGTTGCGTGAGAAAACTGAGGGCCAGAGACATAAAACTGCTTTCTTTCTTGGGCTACAAAGCACAGCTGAACTGACACCCAGATGTCCTGATGTCCACTTCAAACTCTAAACTGCAAAGTGCACCCAGGGTGATTATTATTTCTGTGGTTATCATCATGGGTGTACCAGATTATAATTTTACTGGTAAACAGGATCCGTATCAGTGTAATATTGCCTGCAGTGAATTCAGCATAGTAAACTTGCAAACCTATACCATAAAGACTTTTGTATAGTGAGGATGACTATGGTATTGACAGTGAACCTGTAACAAAGGACCAATGAGTATCTGTCAAGTGATTGGTGGTCTGGCCTTTTTTGCATTTTTCTTTTTTGCATATTTCTGGAGAAAACTGAGCCACTGCCTTGGAAACTCTGACCAGTGACCTGGTAGCCCAAGAACTTGCCCAGCTGGCTTTGTGGAAGTCCAACAAAGCTTTCTACCCACTAGCCTTGAGTTTTCTAATTTCTGGAATCCCTCCTCCTCTGAGTTCTTTTCTATAGATAATACTTTCTCATGCTCCATACCTGGATAAAGTGCCCTTCATATTCGAAGAAAAGCAGTGGCCACATGATACTGATGATGGAGGGGAAGAGTTTCTTCAGAGGGGTCTGGAGAAAGAGAGACAGAAAGAGGAACAGAAGAAGATCTCCAGGAAGGCCTTGCTGTAACTGCCACCCAAGGTTCCCTCCTAAAGGCTGGACCCTCACCGGCAGGGACTGCCCCACAGTGCTGTGTGCCAAGGCCTGGATGTTGGCAGTCTTCTCTTTCACCTGCTCCACCAGCGTCTGCACCTCCATGAGGTTGTCTAGAAGGGGAGGGCACCGGAGTTGAAAGGCTGGCTATTCAGCTGTTCTTCCTGTTACCCTGGGGTCCAGTCAGGATATATGCCCCTGTCCCTGCCTCTGAGCAAGTGCCTTAAGATCCAGAAAAACGACAGTTCCTGAGTCACTCCACTGCCTCCATCTACTCACCCCACTGCTCCCATCTTCCCTCTTACCATCCAGGGTAAAAATGAAGACCACAGTGTCAATTTCTGTGAGGGATGGCAAGATGGAAGTCAGGAAGTCCTCCTGGGAGAAGGAGAACTGGGGATCCTGCGCAGAGGAAGATGAGAGATCCCCCCATGAAAAACTCCAGCACATTGGCTTGGAGACTGCAGAGAGCCTCAGAGAACCTTTAATACAGTGTTCTTGTATATAGATGAAAGGTTCAAGGAGGTAGTGTTTTGCCCAAGATGATGCAGCAAGTTGAGGGAAGAGCATGGGACTAGAGCCAGCTTTAGAGGGCGAATCCAGAGCCTTCCACCCTCCCTGTGCTTCCCCAAAGACTCCTGACCTCTAACCCATATTCTCTTCTCTGGATGACTACCATGTTGTACTCCCCGACCTGTCTCCACCATTCCTTACCTCCCACTCCCTGCTCACCAGTCACCTTCACAACCTCTCCCACATCCCATCATCCTCCCACCTGGTTGATGAGCTCAGCCTTCTGGTTAAACATATCACTGTGATCACCAATGAGAAAGCCACGGACATCTCGGAAATCTGGAAAGTTTAAGGAGTAAGGAAAGTTTAAGGAGTAAGTTTAAGGAAAGTAAGAGAGGAGTAATGGGCTTTATGGGAAAGAAAGGTCCCAGACTTGGGGGGGGGGCAGATGTTAATGGGGCTTGGAGGAAAGTGGCAAGTGGGGTGTAGGGTGAGGTGTAGCACGCATGAGAGGCCACAACTAAAGCAGGGCTGGGAACTGAGGGACCAAGGCCGGAGTAGGGGCTCAAAGGAAAGAGTATTTGACTGAAATGCCTATTCAGATAGAAAAGAATGGACATTGAATGAGGAACCCTCATGGGTTGGGAGTAGGAAAGTGTTTTGATAGCAGACCAACTGGTTTGCATCAGGAGGAACCAGGAAGAGAGTCTGGCCTGGGGTTCCACCAGCACCAAAGGTGTGGATGCACTCCACTCCATCCATGATGGCAATGATGCCAAGGGTCTGCCAACCAACCAGGTACACTCAGCCTTTTTTCTCCAGGCTGAGAATGGGCCAGAGGTCAAGACATGAGAGATCACAGTAAAAAAAAAAAAAAAAAGAAAGAAAGAAAAACCAGGGATCAGAGAAAGATGCGTATGTCAGAGCACAGGAATAAACCAACACAAAGCCTGCCATGACCCTCCACCATGCGGATCTGCTACCCTCACCATGTTAACATGTGTTCTAAGGACATTCCCCATCCACACCACTTCCCCCCTCCAAACACATTTCCACACACCTGGTGCTGGCTTGCTTCATCAGGGTGGCGCTCTTAGGGCTTGGGCTATAGGTCACCTGATGAGCCCGCTCAAATGTCCACAGGATTTCCAGAAGGCATCTGGGAGAAAGGCTAGCAGTTCCCAGGGTGGGCCCAGTGCCCCCTTAGAAAGTATGAGTATCACCCCTGCCCAGGGGAAGGCACAATTCCCTTAAAAGTAAGTTCTACTGGCCCTTCATGGAAGTACAGTGAGTGGACCCCGACAGCATTCCAGAAGGGCAGAAAAAGTTTCAGTGAGCAGAAAACAAAGACCAGACAGAAGGACAAGGACATGGGAGAAGGATAGGATCAGAGTTGGTGAGAAGGTAGGTGGAGAGTCTGGGAGCCAGGCCAGAAACCCTGGTAAGGGAAGAAGCCCCCAGCAGAATGAGCTCTTCCTGCCTGATCTGGAACATCCCTAAGTCACAGACTCTCCGAAGCTAGGTTAGTTTTGGATGTCCCAGATGGGTTCAGGGATTAGGTGCTCCAGGTGGGCACAGGGATTAGTGGGCCCTGAGGAATCCAGGGTCCGCTGGAAACAATCGAGACTCTAGGACTGTGTGGTGGGAACAGTGGCATCCCCGGGCCAGCTCTTTTCCCATGGGAGGATTGCTGGCGCCTCTCACCCTTGCTGCCACTAACCAGTCTCTGAGTCCGGACCTGCCACCCCCCAACCTGTACCATCCCACTCCCTGCCTGACTCTGAGCTTTCTCTTGTCCAGATCTTCCCTACCTCTCTGACGCTGCAATGCCCCCCGGTCCACAGTCTTGTGCGCTGCCAGTAACAGGGTTTCCAACAGGATCTTGGTAGCGTTTCTACCTTTCGTCCAGGATGAGCCACTGAGGCCCGGGGCTGAGGAGGTGATGACACCCAGGAGGAATTGGGGAGGAAGGAGAATCCCCAAGCTCACTAGTTAGTGATCACTGGGCACGCAGTCTGGTTAGTGACTCCCGGGCATGCGCTCTGGTTAGTGGCCCTTGGGCATGGAGTCTAGGTAGTGACTCTTGGGAATGCAGTCTGGTTAGAGGCCACTCGGCATGCATATGGCAGTACTGGTGGTGCTCAGTATGCTATGAGGAGTGCTGGGTTGAGGGCTTAACTGAGAGAAGGAGAAGAGAGAGAGTAAGGGCCACCTCTGGTCGTTTCTATGGTACATTCAGGACTCTGAGGATGAAGCCACAGGGACTGGATGTC
Organism: Herpailurus yagouaroundi; assembly: GCF_014898765.1. Classification (NCBI taxonomy): domain Eukaryota; kingdom Metazoa; phylum Chordata; class Mammalia; order Carnivora; family Felidae; genus Herpailurus; species Herpailurus yagouaroundi. The sequence goes on along the minus strand of NW_024412419.1, from coordinate 22,343,477 downwards.
CTGCTAGCTGGAGATAAGCGTTTTTCACTGAGGGTCTTTTTTTCCCCCAAGAACTTTCTCCCCACTCAAGGCCCCATTTTTTAAAGAGCAGTTTTTCAATGCAAACACCACATTTCATGTTCTTTGGACAGATCAATGAAGCAGCCATTGTAATGGTCCAGGTAGGTAACACCACACACCAAACATAAAGAGATTATTGCAAAAAGCAGGACAAAGGCAGTGTCTGAGAAAAGGAGATTAAAAGCAATCAGCTGCAGGCGGGAGAGGGGAGCTCCTGAGAGATGAAAGATATGGCACTCACATGTGACGTGGGGTTCCTGCCTTCCCATCTCACCAAAGGAAGAGCAAGGAGAACGTCACAGCCGTGCCCGTCACAGGCAGGGAGGGGCAGCGACAGCGATTCAGCCAAGGCTCCTGCCAAGTCAAAGTGAGTATAGACGATGCCGGTGCCATGCATCCTCGATGCAGAGAAAAAGGCACAGGAGCACAGGAGGCTTGGAAGGCCCACTCAGTTTTGGAGAAGATTAGAAAGCAGAAGAATGAAACTGAATGCCATATTTTTTAAAGCCCATCTTTGAAATTAAAACACAAAAGAACAACTCTTTCTACTGATAGATGAAGAAGAGGTTCTTCAAACAGGAAACTGCCCTAGATGGCTTAGGTATTTGATGATGACTGATTTAAGAGGCAGGGTCAGGATGGAAACACATCTTAAGGTGAACAAGGAAAGGGGAAAATAGGATTTGCTTTACAACATTTTAGTTGACACACAATGCCAGGAATTCAGACCAGATGTAACAACCTAAAATTGGAGGCATTTGGGAAGTGGCAAGCATTCCCTAGGTGGGGGTGGGGAGGATCCTACCCCAATTGCAGGATTGAGCACAAAAGCTTCCTGTTTCTCTTGCAGTTTCTGCATCCATTCTGCTACTTGTCAGAATGTCGAACGCCAGTCTTCAATGGGGTCATTTCTGGGGCCCACAGAGAGACAGAGGTGGGGAGATAATCTGTGAGGATCTCAACGAAGGGCTTCAGATGGGAGTCAGGATCAAAGACCACATTGAGATTGGGGTCCAAGGACAACAACCTCCTAGAGAGGTGTGCTTTAGAGCTCTTAGGGGCGCTGTGTCCCTGAACCCCAAGGACAAGGGTTTGTAAAACATTCAGCGATTTAATCCCAGAGCATAGCCAACTCTCAAACCTAAAACTCCAGCCTGAGACCAGAACTTTCTTGTATCCTGGTCCTTGCACATGTTCCACTGTCATGACCATACTACCCACACTCTCTGTAGGCCCCTGGAGGAGTACCTATCATCAGAATGTCAAAATTGCCACCTTATTTTCAGTCGTAGGGTCCATCAGAAGCCCTTCCCATTCCCGGAAATATATTAGGGAAATCTCCCCAAATAGCAAACCCCTCACTACATGAGGGACAAGACAACAGTTCCTCCTGAAGGAACCCAATTACAAGGTATGAGGCATAGCACCTAACAGTTGGCAAACATACCTTTAATAAATGAATCCTGAAGAAAACAATGTGCTAATGGGACAAGAGAGTAACAATCTTGTTGGCTGCGTAGGTGTAACCATGGAATCTCTGAAGAATGGGGATCTTCGGTAGTTGATCTCTGCTTGTCAATTCTGCTAGGGGATAATTAGCAAATCACCTATTGTGGCAGGAGCTCAAAGAGTTACCTTTGAGTTCTCCCTAACCACCCCTAATCATCCCATCCCTGCAAAAGTTCTACCCCTTCTTGAACTATTTTTACATTTTTTCATATGTATTTCTTCGAGGGCAAACAAGTTTCACATATTACATACCCATCGTGTTAAGTGTTTCCTATCATTTGTCCTCAAACTACTTCTGAAACTCCTCTCCCAGAGAGAGGAGACAGTGTTCACTGGGTGGTTTAAAACCGAGATTCTTAAACTTGGCTAGTCATCAAAATCACCTGGGGAGTTTTGTTTGTTTGTTTTTTAAACTACCCATTTCTGAGTACCACGCCCACCCTGAGAATCAGCTTCAGCAGTTCTGGAGAGGAGCCCAAAAATCTGTATTTTTAAAATGCTTCCCAGACGATTCTGAAGATCAGCCAAGTTTGGGAGCCACTGATTTAAGGAACAACTGGAAGATCTCCACGCCTACATTGTTTGAAATCCTTCATTTCACTTAGTCACAGTGCCTGAAATTAGCATCATTTGCCGCAGATACATTTTTGGTGAAGGAGAGTCCTCCATTAAAAGGATCAGGGTTAAAAGTATCTCAGACTCATTTATATGTTCATACGAATTACACTACAAGCCTGGAATCTAGGAGTTGAGAAAAGGGCCTCAGAAAAGAACCCAGCTGTCCCTCCCTCCAAGACCACCATTGAATGTGCAAAGCTGCTTTTGAGGAATCAACAAGCCTTCTCTGGAATGCTCCAGAGAAGGAAGCCTTCAGCTTCATCAGGGCGTCCACTCCAAAGGTTAATTTACGGAGTTCCCCAAACCTGCCTGTGCACCAAAATCTCCAGGGATGTTTTTAAAAAATAGATATTTCGGGGCCTTACCCCAAACCAACAACATCAGAGCTCTCACACAAGGGGCTAAGAATCTACTTTCTTATTGCTTTAACACTCTCAAGGCAGCACATTCACAGAACCACCTGAGCACTATTGGTTTCCTCTGCTGACCTTCTCTGAGATCAAAGTGGCCATTCACCTAGAGAATAAGAGGGAGGTGATTTGGTGGCACAGAGTTCTCAGGAAAGGGGAACCGGGTGAGGGATTTGAGTAGCCAGAGGGGACTGAAGGGGTGCCCAGAATGACAAAAGAGAATGGATGCTAAAATAAGGGAGCTGGGCAAAGGGAGTCAGTACCCAACACTCCTTTGAAAAGACACTTGAAGGAAAGTACAGAACTTTGTGGTACGCATTTCCCTGACCCTATTCTATCTTCTAGCCCTTGTTTTCCTTGCTTCTTCCCTCCCTGTTTTGAATGTATCCTTTATTGAATTTTATGTGGTCTTTGTAAGCTGCTTTTAATCTTTTCTGAAACAAGAGAATAAATCAACCAACTGACCAAAAACACAAAAATAAAAACCAAAATTCATAAGCTTAGGGACAGTCTATATTTACTTTAATATTCTGAGATGTGATTAATGAGACCATAAAAACCGTGCCCTCACCTTTGTGGATTTTGGCAGGGTTCCTCTCTGCCTCCCCCTGGGGGGTTGGCCAATCATCACCATTCATCACGGAAGGCTCACCTGGCCATATTCACGGGGTTGAAACCGACCAGGACTGGCAAGAAGATGGTTGGGTTATCCATGCAGTAGTCCATCTGGCCTGCCACAAAGGGAGCCTGATGGTAGGGAGAGAAAAATAGGCATGATGAGAGGGGTTACTCTAGTGTTGCCCAAGGCCCATGTGCATCAGAATCCCCCAGAATGCTTGTTAGAAACGCATATTCCCAGGCCCAGTTAAGATCTACTGGATCCACATTTGAAGGGAGAGCCCAGGGCCTGTATTTTTAACAAGATCCCCCAAGGATGTCCTCTGCACGGTAAATTTTGGAAACTACTCAACTAAATTGTATGCTCCTTAAGGTCAGTGTCCTGCCCTCCTTGTGTGCCTCCTTCCACATCTGGCATCGCTGAACTCGTTTCTGTTTAGTGAATTGTTAGAATCAGAGAGCTGCAGTTGTGAGGGAAAATTTGGGTCACCTAGGCCAGTGCTTCTCAAACAGGCTACCTGGGAATCTTGTTAAAATGCAGAGTCAGACGCAGTAGGTCTGGGGTGGGACCTGAGATTCTGCATTTCTAGCAAATCCCAGGAGATACTGATGTCGCTGTGTGAAGACCATACTTAAGTAGCAAGGGACTGGTCCAGGGGTCAGCTCTTTCTATAAAGAGTGAGAGAGTAAGTATTTTAGGCTTTGTGGGCCCTATGATCTCTGTGCAATACTCAACCCTACCGTTGTAGGGTGAAGTAGTCATAGATATTACGTAAACACAAACAGCTGTGTTTCAATAAAACTTTACTTACAAAAACAAGCAGTGGCAGGATTGACCTGCCAGTGTAGTCTGCTGACCCTGGGACTAGTCCATCTATCTTGGTTATTGAACAGATTGATACACAGGTATTCTGAAATAGGATCCTTTTCCCATTGTCCCACATTCATACAACTGGATCTTAATTAGTGAGAGTAAAATCAAAATTCCTTATGCAAACCCTCTCTGTTGTCTAGCACCCACTTCATCAATCTATTTTCCATTCTATTCTATTCCCACTTCCTTTCTCCCCATAGGATAGATCCACCCAGCCTGTCTTCACACTCACAAAGAGTCTCACCGAAATACCAGTGACAATCACCCTCTTCTTCCCAGCAGCCACCTAGGAGAGGAGGATGGGTGAAGCAGTGCCACCAGGAGGATTCTAGGATGCAAACCTATCGTGTGGGAATGTCAGGGGCAGGACTGGGGAAGGGAATGGGCTTTGGCTAGATAGGGGCTTTCGTGTCATCACGAGAAGGAACAGAGGTCTCTGGTTGACTCTTAGTGGAAGACACAGACCTTTTTTAGTTCCTCAATCCTGTGCAGAGCACTATCTTCTGTCCCCTCCCTAGATGCCACCACAGACCTAAGAGGACAGACTCAAGGTCAGTGGCACTGGTTTGGAAGTAGAAGCCTATGGTATATTAGGGCAGGCTGCTTTGAGAGAAGGGAATGAAGGGAAAGCTACCATTGACTGAACACCTACTATTTGCTTGGCACCATAACAGATACTCTATAGGGCTGAAAAACTCAAATACCTACAAAGGCAAGTCATATAATTTAAGTATGTGAAGGCAATAAGTGTAAGGCAATAAGAAACAATGGGGACCAAAGCAAACTGGATACAATCTCCATCTAAAAGCCTTAAAATTAAATTTATAAAAAACACTATCCAGGCCAAGCATATTCATAGACCAACATAGACCAATTTGGCTTACCTGTCACCTCCTGCAATGAGGTAGGTATAAAGAGGTTTCTGTCCTAAACCTTTCTGACAAAGCAAAGGAGCAATTATCTTGGATTTTCGACACCTAGAGAGTAGAGACTGTGTAAGGATTCTCTCAGGCCAGTGCTTAAGCCAGTACTGCCTGGAAGCTGGCACTTAAAACGCTACTTGCAGATGATTGATTGGGGGTGGGGGGAATGGGCTGTAGAGACAGAAGATATGGGGCTCCATATGGAGTGGGTTCCAGTTTGGAAGAGAGGGAGCCAGGGATAGAGGGGTCCACCTAGGAGCTTAGCTATGATTAGCTTTGTGGTCCTGAGGGTCACCCCAAGAAGGCAGAGGGAGGAAAATCAGGGATAGGGGCACTCACCAACATGAAGAATGCCATCCTGCCAGAGATGCCCCCTCCACTCAACACCACAAGCACCCCCCCCCCAGGCTCCTGAGAAAGGAAAAATGCCTACGTCGTCATGGCCTAGCTCAGGTTGGGGGAAGCATGTTCTTTTCTTTGTCAGTAGCAGAACAGGAATTAGGGAGTCTTCTTAAGCTTCTTATGACAAAAGTGAACAGAACATAAGCAGTACGATGTGGCAGAAAAAATCCTGGATTTGAGAAAGAAACTTCAGTCTGCTCCTAACTCTGGCTTAGCTACTTATTCAAACCCTTACTTATTCCAGAAAGGACCGAGCAGCTTGGTCATCAACCAACCAATCAATCAATCAATCAATAACACAGCGCTACCCAGCAATTATTAGCTGGATATATTTGGGCAAGCTACTGTGATTATTCTTTGTTTTCCTATCTGGAAAAAAAAAGGAGACAATCACACTAATTTCACAGGTTTTTGCAAAGGTAATGAGTGTGAAAGTACATGGTCAATTATAAAGTATTATGCAGATAATAGTTATTTTAATTACTGTGGATTAATAACATGACAATAAAGATCCCAGGGGGAGGACTGGGAGAAAGGAGAACTGAGATCTAGCAAAATGAGAAGTGGAGGCCAAAAAAAAAAAAAAAAAAAAAAGAGAAAGGTGGAGAGAACAGAAGTTCAGGTGGGAGCAGATGAAGAGTCAGTACCTTCAGCACTTCCTGAACTTTTCCAGCCACTTGTACCATGGTGGTCAGAACTGATTCACTATACAGTCACTATAGGCAACACGCAGGAATCAGAAGCCAAGAAAAAGAGAGTGGATTGGGGTGGGGGAGAATGAATGTTGTGGTGGAGGGGCTCTCAGGGTTTCAAATATTAAGGACTATGGTCTCAGAGAGCAGAGGTTAAGGTGCGGTTGGGGTTGGCATCTCTATTTTCAGTGTCCAGGGAATGGGTCTGGGTCACCTGGTACATGGGCATGACTTGCCCCTTCTCCTGGAAGATCTCAGCATCACATTGCCCCAGCAATCGAACAATTTGTTCAGTATCTGCTCTGTCCAGGTCCTGGGTCAGTGGGTTTGACTTCTCTGTGATTGGCAGGGGCTGCCTCATACCCAGACAACTAGAGGGAAGGGGGCACAAAGATACAGGCAGGAAGCCGAAGCTTCATTCATGCCTGCTGATCCAGAGGTGGGAGTGGCAGCAGGCGCAGTACTTGGACACGGACAAACACACACACACACACACACACACACACACACATGCGCACACACACATCACCCAAGGATTTAGCCTGCACTTGGTACTCTGGGCCTATAAGGGAAAAAAGATCAGGAAGGAAGATGGGAAGGAGGAGGGAGAGAACAGAAACCAAGAGTGGAGGAAAGTCCAGAAAAGAAATGATTCTAGGAATCAATGCAGAAGACCAACATGGAGAAGGGGGTCTCACCTCCCACTTGCCAGGCTCTGGGGTCTCAATAACATGTTGAAACCGTTTTGTGCCCGGCATGGTTGCACGCTGTGGACACCCTGTCATGCCTGCCTCTTCAGCCACGCAAACCTTTCCGTCACACTAACTCAGCTTCCAGCTGGCAGGGCCTTATCTGAGCCACAGTGATGATTAACCCAAGTACCCTGGCCTCTCTGAGTACCACCCCCTCTGAGCACCTCTTCCTGCACCCTTTCCTGGTCAGTAGGCCCCCAGCCCACTCGTCACCTCAGGGGAGCTCCTGGGGTCCTTCTTTGCATGCATGCAGACTGCCCAGCCTCTGCTTTGCCCCTAAAGAGGAAACCTGAGGTTCATTACCCTTGCCCTTTGGACACAATGACCTCTTCTCTGGATGACCTGGAGGCTGGAAGTGCAGGACAGTACTCAGGCTCAGGCTCAAGCCCAGGGCAGTGAGAATCCCTGAGCAAGAGTGCTCTGGGACCAGGATGCATCAGGAGGCCAGAGATCAGGATCTTCAGGGACAGTGGAGGTCAGAGGACCTGGACCATAGCTTGATCACATGCTCAGAACACCCAGTCCTCCCTCTTGCCCCATTTCACTCTTTCATCTCAGAAGGAAGGCAACAGAAGCTTCAGAGCCCCAGGGGGACACACACTGAACTGGATATTACAGGAGAAAGTGCCACAGAAATAGAAATGCTGCAATGAGAATTAGAAACCAAAGTATCTGCCCTAAATACATTAGCCAACATTTATTTACACTGAACAATGCACTTTTCACATATCTTATCTCATTGGATACATTAACACTAAGAAGATTGTATTGACACCCTCATTTTTCAGATGGTGAAACTGAGGCTCAGATAAGTGTTTTGCTAAAGATCACATAGCTGACACAATTGGAACTCACACCCAGGTTGTCACTCCAGATCTCATGAAATAACTTAAGGATTTACATGTTTGTTGAATGAATGAAGTAACTAACAGATTAAGTACAAATTACTGATAATCTCTCACTCACATAGTGTTGTAAGATTTATAAAGACATTTCCCAACATTTTCTCATTCGATCTTCCCAACAGCCCTATGAAGTTCTGGACCCTCTGATTTGCAGGTAGGAAACCTGAGACTTAGGTGACCAATTTCTCCATGCCAAGCAGTAAGTGGCAGAGCTAAGACAAGAACCATAGGTCGCTCGCTGCTCTTTGGATTTCCCCCTATACACCCAGCAATCTTAATAATCACTGTATCTCCAGCTCTTAACATGCCAGAACACATAGGTGACGCTCAATAAATATTTGTTTAATAAGTGAAAGAATGAATGAGAGAGTGAAGAGAATCAATATCAGATTATGAATGGGGAAGAGATTTAAAAGCTGACGCAGTCTACAAGTAGAAGATTGTTAAAACAATTATCTCCGCCACGCTATCCCTCCCGCACGGGAGGTGCAATTCCTTCTCCCAACTTGGCTAATTCCAGCGCGGGCGGGAGGGGCCCTCCCAGGTGCAGGAGACCCTCGCACCTGCGCCTCTCCCCACGCCCCCCGCAGGCTCCAGGGCCGGAGCCGGGATCGGAGGGATGGGGACCCGGGAGGCCGCCAATGGGAGGGTCGTGGGAGGAGCCCCGGGAGAACGGGGTCGAAGGGGGGGGCAGGAGGGGGATGACGGCTGCGAGAACCCCAGCGGGGCGGGGCGGGCCGGCACGTCCCGGTCGGGCTGCGGCGGAGCGAGCGGGGCCAGCTCTGCAGAAGGCGGCGGCTGGCTGGCCGGGACGGTCACATCCCGCTGCAGGGGCCGGCGGAGCAGCCGCACTGCCTCCCGCACCCGGACTCAGGCCAGCGGCCAGGCCGCGCCGGCACCGCCCCCTGCTCGAGGACAGACTACGCGGCCCGTCCGAGCTCTGGGGGCCCCGCAGCCCCGCGGCCGGCTCCCGCTACGCCTCCGCTCGCCCTCTGCCCGCAGCTCGGTCCCGCGCTGCCCCCCGCGCCGGGCCCGCGCCGGGATGGGGTAGGGGCAGCGCCACGGAGTCGGGCGATGGGCCGCCCTCTGGGCACCGAGCAGCCCCCCGAGGCCTGACCGATCGCGAGGACCGGCGGAGGTGGGTGTGGGCAGGGCAGAGCCGCGCACCCGGGTGCCCGGGTGATGCGGGGGCGGAGAAGACGTGGAGGGAAGGGGGGCTCCCGGGATGCTGTGGGCGGTGGGGAGCCCGGGAGAGCTGCTGCCACCGTGTGTTCTGGGCAGTCCTTGACCCCCCCCCCCCCCGCAACTCCTGCCACCTCCAGGAGCCCCGCCTGGATGTCAAGCGGATGCCCCAGTGCCTCCCAGCGGACTCGGTGGGGACCATGGCTTCGCTGATGCCCCTCTCCCCATATTTAAGCCCCACGGTCCTCCTGCTGGTCAGTTGTGACCTGGGCTTTGTGCGAGCAGGTGAGTAAAGGGGGCGTGGGGTTAACCAGAGCTTGTGGATGGTACCTGTTAACCTCTTAACTCACTGGCACCCACAGACCGGCCTCCCTCTCCTGTGAATGTGACAGTCACTCACCTCAGAGCCAACTCGGCCACTGTGTCCTGGGACGTCCCAGAAGGCAACATCGTCATTGGCTACTCCATTTCCCAGCAAGTATGAATCACCCTTCTGCTCCCTCAACCTGTGTCCTTGGATCTCTGAACATTCCTTCAGTTACCCCCACCCCAGAACTAAGCTCCCCTCCCAATGGTGGAGGAAGCTGGGACCTGGTGTTCCCTCAGTCTCAGGCTGCCTTTTTCACCCTACTCCGTGGAGTGCTTGGATGTTCAAGAGTCCTGGGACTGGTGTGAGACTGCCTTCCTGTCCCATCATCTCCCTGCAGAGACAGAATGGCCCTGGACAGCGTGTGATCCGGGAGGTGAACACCACCACTCGGGCCTGTGCCCTCTGGGGCCTGGCCGAAGACAGTGACTACACAGTGCAGGTCAGGAGCATCGGCCTGCGGGGAGAGAGCCCCCCAGGGCCTCGAGTGCACTTCCGAACTCTCAAGGGTTCTGACCGGCTACCCTCAAACAGCTCAAGCCCAGGTGAGGGTCTCAGCTATTCTCCATTCCCTAAACTTTGGATTCTCTGGCTTTTTACCTGGCCTTTAGCCTCTTGTTTATTTCCCCAACCAGCAACACTCTAGCTTAGATGAATAAAAGGATGATTTAATTCATCATACTGCCAAGAAAGGAAGGAAAAAGGTTGGCAGGGGACTGGATATAGACAGGCTGATAATGAATCGTTTGGGGGAAGGGCTTTTAAGCTTCCTTTTACCCATCCTCAGTTCACAGCCTCCACCGCAGCCTGCGTGAGTACTCGCATGCAGCCC
>NW_024412419.1:22283210-22333323 GCF_014898765.1 Herpailurus yagouaroundi | reverse complement strand
GTGGTGTTGCTCATGTGGGCTGGTGAGTAAGCAGCTGGACCGGGGGGCGGCCCCCGGATGGGGGGGTGGGGAGCTCAGTGAAGGCGGGACATGGTAAAGGTTGTTGGGAGAAAAGGCAGGGAGAGAAATGGAGTGGGGAGATGCTTAGTTGAGGGAAGTGAGCAGAAGTTGGAGGAGAGGAAGATTAAGAGGGTGATGCTTGTACATGGGCACCAGAAATTCAAGGATTTTCTAGAAACTGTATGATTATCTCACTGCCCTTCAAGGCTGTGAGTGGGGAGGTCAAGATCAAGGCTCAGATTGTATTGTTGTGTTTCAGCTGTAATTGGGCTATTCTGCCGCCAGTATGATATCATCAAGGATAATGACTCCAACAACAACCCCAAGGAGAAGGGAAAGGGGCCGGAACAGAGTCCTCAGGGAAGGCCAGTGGGGACAAGACAGGTGATGTGGGGTCTGAGGGAGGGAAAGGTGATTTTGCTTCTAGGAGCAGCCATGGAAAGGGAGAAGGGCAAGGAGGGGCAGGAAAAGAAGGAGAATGGATATTTGGGATGGAGAAGGCTACAACTTTGCCACAATTAGAGACTCAAGCCATTTTCTTTTACAGAAAAAGTCCCCATCCATCAACACCATCGATGTATGAATGAAGAAACAGAACCAGAAAACAGATGCACTAGCAACCTGGGGATGGGGATGGGGTCAGGGAGAGCCCCAGCTGGTGATCTGCCCAAGACTGAAGGATCCCAGTTTCCTAAAGGGTAATGACACTCCCACAACCTCAGGCCTGGTACCCGTCCTCTTTCCACTGTGAGCAGGGCCAGAAGGTAGGTCTTAGGGTCTGCACCCCTGGACCTGGGGAATGGCTATCAGATGGGATACGTCCTTCCATCCCCCAGGTCCAGGGGAGAGTCACTTACTCAACTGTATCCCATTAGGTCCCAAACGGGACCCCCATTTCACCCGCGTCAGGACTCTCGGCATCCCCAGCTGCCCCCACATCTTGCCTCTGGGTCTCAGAGAGGGGTGTTTCTTTGGGGACTCCCCCTCCCCCAGCAAATAAAAGGAAATGTCTGGGTCTGGAGGCAGATGCCGCACTGCACTACTCCAATGTCTTCCATGGAGCCTCGGGTGCTCCCCCTCTCACCCGGTAGCCCCTCCAGCTGCTGGTGACCTCACCCCTTGGACATTTTTCCAATAAAGGTTCTTGGACAAACTGGAGCTGACTGTATGGTATACTGTATAGTATGCTGAAGACATTTCCCCACTGCCTCTCCCCTGACTATAAGGGCCTCTCACACCACCACCAACTCGACAGGAGCACTATCATTTTTAGGTGTTTGTTTTGATTCTCTAGCCTGGGATGGGTGGAGAGGGGCCAGAAATGGGTGTAGAAAACTAAAGCCCTAGTTCCTTTTGTTTTGTTCAGTGAGAAGGGGGAGAAGGTGAAGAGGGGGATATAAGTTCTCCCGTACCAGTGGAAACTAAGGTTATACCACACGAGAAGGCCAGTAACCTTTTTATGTTCGCTGCCCACGTTGACACCCAAGCTCTTCACCATTTATCCCTCTGATTCCTCCATCACCCCGAGTTGATTTTCAGAAAAGGACTGAACAGTGTCTTGGGACAAATGAAAGAGCAGCTACACTAATGGATCCCTTGGTGCCACATGCTCCTATCCTGTGCATTCCTGTACCTATTCTTCCCTGCCCTCACTTTCCCTTTTGTCTCCGTCTCTGTCTCTGTTCATTCTGTCGAAAGTCAATAATAACTGTAAAGTGCAAATGAGTTTATATTCACTCTCCGCCACTATGTTCAGAGGAGGATTACGGAAATAAAACTGAGGGGTTGGAATCCCCCCTGTCAAAAGACTTCTACTTTGGGCTCTGGGGCGACTTGTTTCCTGTGAAAATAGGGGCTGTCCTCTACTCTTTCCTAAATTCCAAGGGGGGGGTGTGGTGCCAGTGAGAGAAATAGCTGTTGACGTTTGCATCCACTGTGGGGGAAAGGATTCAGAACCCAGAACTGGTGTAGACAGCATATGCTACATTTTCTGGAGACGTACAGGTCTTCTCAACTTCGGATCTTTCCAGAGGAGGTATATAAATAACTCTCCTTCTCTGCATCTCAGTCTCTCTGGTATGTTACAAGAATTTAGACCAATAATTCTGAAATGGGCCCCAATCCAAAGAGAGATCAAGAAGTCAATATCCTTTCTACTCAAACAAGCTCCAACCCCAGGTATCACAAGACTTAACCTTAACCTATCAGGTGAGCCAAGCTCCGGTTTGCCCTCTACCTTGAACCATAGAAGCATCCTGACCTGGGCAGCTGTCTTTAATCCACTGCCCCCCAATTCTGAAGTAGGGTACCTTACCTCTCTCACTGGCTACGGGTTCCAAAACACTCATCTCTCAGACTCTGGACACATCATTTCTTGGGATGGGGGTGGCACAGGGTATAGAAGCATGGCATGGAGATGGAGAGACAGGAGTTCAGAAGGGATATAAAGGGTGTTTAAATGCACCAGCTCTGGGTTGAATCCCAGTTACATCCTTTACTGGCTGTTAGTTTGGGTCCATTACCCTTCTAATCCCGAGCCTCCTATTATGTAAAATGGGACTAATAATGTCATCGCCTTCAAAAAGTGTCTTTGAGATTAAATGAGATAATGCATGTACAGCACTTTGCACAGTACCTGGCAGATAACATGCTGAGCATTCACTGTTAGCTATCATTATTAGCCTTTTGATCCCGTGCAAGTCACATAACGTATTTGGGCTGAATTCCATCAGCTGCAAAAACGTCTATGAAAGCAATTGCCCTGCTTTCCATCAGGGTTATGATGATTAAAAGAATGCATTCAGGTACACTTACTCACATCAAGGCGCGAGAAAGACTGTGATTACGTAGCTCCCCGACTTGCTGAGGGCTTGTGGGCGTGGCTTGAGCCTGGGCTTGCAGGCAACGACGGGATTGGTTGAGAGGATTCAATTCCACTCGCAGTCCCGCCCTAGATCTCACTGCGCCTGCGCACGTTCTGTTTGCTTCGCCGCGAACCTACGTGGTGACCTTGCGAAGTGTGTGGCGCTCTGGTCGCATCTGCGTCAGCGGCAGTCGCTGCGGCTGCGTGGCGGGTTGTCCAGGTAACCACGGGAGTTGTCGCTGACTGGTGGCATCTGAGAGACAGGTGTTCGTCATGCAGTTGAAGCACCTGAGGACCCTGCTGAGCCCTCAGGTGAGGAGTTGCGTGCCTCTTCCCACCCCCACCCGCCTTCACGTTCCAAGAAAAGTGAGGGAACGGAAATTTAATGATGTTGAGCGCCTACTGTATGCGGAAGACCGAAGGCTCTAGCGATGATCCCGACTGTGTGCGGCCGATAGTGTTCAGTAGGCGAGACGGACCGCTAACCTCGGTAGCTTTCATTCCGTTTCCTTTAACATCAGTTGTGTACGGGGCCCCGTGTTGGGCGCACATGTAAACAACGAACATAAATCTGCACCCAAATAAACCAGCGCTTTAGGTGCAGGCCCAAAAGAGGGAGTGTAGGAGACCTTACGTTCCTTCTGATGATGCAGATCTCAGACTCAGAAGAGGCGGGGCACTGAGGGAGAAAGCCTAAACCACGCTGAAGAAAGGCTGGGTTTTGGAGCTAGGAGACCAGAATTTAAATCCTAGTGGCAGCTGTACTTTTAATACATGACCCAATACCGCTGACTTTAGCCCAGGCCACAGTCTCTCTGAGCACTCACCCAACGACTTCATTGGGAAAATGGAAGTAACAATAATAGCAACCTTAGGGGATATGATGGAAGAGTTGAAGTAATGTACACAAAGTCCACTGTAAACCGAAAAGCGGTGTAAAAACTGATAGACAAGAGAGGAGAACTTTCAAAATTCAAAGAACAAAATTATACAAAGCTAATAATAATACCTGCCACCGTGTATGTTTAATATGTTTATTATGCAAGGTAGCTTAAGTTAGGATTGTGGTTTGTGGAGTCAGCATACATGGATTTAAATCATGGTTCTGCCACTTACTGTGTAGGTAAGCTTGAGCAAATTACTTAACCTTTCTGAACCTCAGGTTCCCCATTTGTAAAATATGCATAATAATGGCATCTATGTCAGCTTTACGGGGTAAAATGAGGTAACGCATATCGGGTGCTTATCAAAATGCCTAGTCTATGGTAAGATCTTGTTGAAGGTTAGCTATTATTATTGTTTCCTGCCCCATTTAATCCTCATGACGGTGCTGTGAGGAATCAGGAAGGCTTCACAGAGGATGTGGCATTAGGAGGATAGAAGGAAATTGGGATGAAAGAGAGAGGTGCTCATTGCTCAGTAAACTGCCCCCAAAACTGTAATCTAAAAATGCCTTTAGCCGGGGCGCCTGGGTGGCGCAGTCGGTTAAGCGTCCGACTTCAGCCAGGTCACGATCTTGCGGTCCGTGAGTTCGAGCCCCACGTCGGGCTCTGGGCTGATGGCTCAGAGCCTGGAGCCTGTTTCCGATTCTGTGTCTCCCTCTCTCTCTGCCCCTCCCCCGTTCATGCTCTGTCTCTCTCTGTCCCAAAAATAAATAAACGTTGAAAAAAAAAATTTATAAAAAAATAAAAATTCCTTTAGCCTAGTGGAATAATTGGAAATGAAAACCTCCCTCAGTCTTTCAAAATAAGATGTCATGATGCCGGGAAGGGCAAAGGCCCAGGATTGGGCAAAATGATGAAGATGATGAGCCGTGGTTGTTGAGGCATCCTCCACCCTTGGAACCGAATTTAAGCAAGAGTTGAAGGGCGGCAAAAGTGGTGGTATGGCTATTTTCTGCCTCTGGTTTGAGGACCTTGATGAAAGGGGGCCTTTTTTTTTTTTTTATAACCCTTTACCTCTGATTTTGGAAGTAGGTGGGATAGGAGTGAAAAGTACCAAAGTTTTAAACCAGACTTCTAGAACCCAAGTAATTCATCACACAATTGGAGCAGAAACTAAATTTTTTATTTCAAGGAGGGAAGTCTCTAGTGCAGAACCATTGAGGACCAACACTCGTGGTGGACAGATGTGGCAAGAATAAGTCACTGGGAGATGATCACTTCTAACCTGGGCTTCTGTTAAGGGACGGGAGAAGGGTAGAAATGCAAAAAACTAACCAGGTGGCATTGTTCATCCTAAGTCTCAACTCTGATTATCTATCTTACTCCTCATTCTGGAACTTTCACCATATCTCCTTTTCCTACCAAATAAGCCCACACTCCTTGGCCAGGCTTCAAAGACCTTTCCTGAGCTGGCCTTGCTCTGTTTTTCTTGCCTTATCTCCTCTATTCTATTTGCAAGATAGTTTCAGCTAAATTAAATTACTGTTTCTTGACTAGACTTGCCTTTGGTCATAAGTTCCCCATTTGTGGATCCATTCCTCAGAGCTTAAAGTTGATCTTTTAAACATAAAATTATCTCAAACTTCTCCAAACTATTATTGTGCTTTGTACATGCCGCTTTTATGGGACTCTTCCTGTTTTTGCACCATATTATTTAGCCTGGGGCAGGAATCAGATTTTGCTCTTTGTCTCCTTTTCAGCCCCTGACCAAGCGCCTTTCTCAATATTCAAACAAAATATTGAAAAAATGGCTAAAGACCAAAACTTATCGGACCAATTGAATTTACTTCAGCAGCAGACCTGGAATATGAGGAAGCAAGGCCATTGCAGGGCAAATTGGTACAATTGATTTAGCATTGTCACCTCTCAGTGTTTTTGCATTATGGGTTTCTGGAAGCACCTGTTCTCCTGGTCCAGGGTTTTATAGCCTTGGAGACCAGGATGCGTCACAGGCATCTCTTTGTTTTAAGTACTATGGTGAGGAAAATTGACCAAAGTCACCCTAGAACTAAAGGAACTAGAAATGCTTCTGCCATTCTAAATGAGCGCCTGGGTTTGTTTTTGCCCCCACTGCCTCTGCAGGATGGAGCTGCAAAGGTGACCTGTATGGCTTGGTCCCAGAACAATGCCAAATTTGCTGTCTGCACAGTGGACCGAGTGGTGTTGCTGTATGATGAACACGGAGAGCGGAGAGATAAATTCTCCACCAAACCAGCTGACATGAAGGTGAAGAGAGTACTCTGTGTGTACCTTAACCTGTTACTGGGGCCTTGCAAACCTGGCATTCTTCCTAACGGACTCTCCAGCCATAAGCATGGGAAGTGGCCTGCCTCGTCTTTTCTCAGGATAAATCCCTCAAGCCCATTATGGTCACGCGTGCCCCTTTTCTTCTCTTTTCTCTTCCATGTGTACTCATTATTTCTTTTCCTTTTCTTTCTTTCTTTCTTTCTTTTTTTTTTTTTTTTTTTGAACTCTTAGTATGGCAGGAAGAGCTATATGGTGAAGGGCATGGCTTTTTCTCCTGATTCCACTAAAATTGCCATAGGACAGACCGACAACATCATCTATGTTTACAAGATTGGAGAAGATTGGTGAGGATAGAGACTGGGATGTGGGGTGACCTGGAAAAGAAGGGGGAGGCAGGAAGAAATGCCTTACCAGGGAGGGGGAGTAGAAAAGATGATGATCCAGGCTGAGACATGGAAAGCAAAGGCCTTCCAGAGACTGTTGTTGCTTTCCTGCCTTTGCTTGCCCCATGTGTTCTGACATCACATCCCTGGAGGAATCAGCCTAAGGTCAACATGAGGCCCTGTGAGATCCTGGGAGCCCTGGTGATACAGCATCTTTGTTATTGTTCCAAAGCTGTTCAGGCTCCCTCTTATACCTCCTTTCAGGGCTCCTGTGGAATGGTAGGGAACACTACGGGGCCAGGGAAAGTATCTGCTCTTTCTTCCCTTCCCCCAGCATCTTGTGTGGCAATTTATTTTTATGAAAGTGTTTTTAATACGCTTTCCCTCCTTTTGTTTGGCAGGGGTGACAAGAAAGTCATCTGTAACAAGTTCATCCAGACGGTAAAGTTCAGACCAATCTCTGGGAGATTAGAACGCACAAACGTTGTATCAGTATATCTACTTATAAATGTAACCAAGTGTTGTATTTTTTAACATTGAATCTGTCTTTGTACTGCAAGGATGGTGCTGCCAGGCTGCTCATCCCCATCTGCTTTCCCCAGTAAAGCCTAGTTGTGTCCTCTCCTTCCTTATAGGCAACTGGGGTGGTAGCATGTGGCAGGGAGGTTCGGGTTGTTGTAATTCTGCTGAGCTACATAGACAAGGTTATCCTTTCCATGATTTGCTTCCTACAGAGTGCTGTTACTTGTCTGCAATGGCCAGCAGAGCACATCATTGTCTTTGGGCTGGCTGAAGGGAAGGTAAAGGGAGAGAAACACAGGAGAGGTTGTGGGTGGGGATAATGGTTCTGGAGAGAGAAATATGGTTAAACTTCTCCTTTAAGGTCAAGTTGTGTGTTGGGGGAGAATACAGAAAGACCAGTGTTTTGTTTTTTCTTTTTCTTCCCTTAGGACCTGGGTGAGATTGAAAGTAGCCTAACCAGATTTGTGTCCATTTTCCCATTTTCAGGTTCGTTTAGCAAACACTAAAACTAATAAGTCATCTACCATCTATGGGACAGATTCCTACGTTGTATCACTGACAACAAAGTGAGTAAGGAAGAGCGGTACCCCAAGAGCTTGGAAATGTATGAAGAAGCATTGGGGATGTCAGGACTGGGAGACTATAATATGGAAGCTGGGGAGGACTGGTAGCAGGAACCCCAGGCAGGGTAGTGTGGGACAGGGAAGGGGAGTTTCTTGGTGAGAAACGATAATCTCTTCCTGTATTTCTTTTCTTTCCTCCTTTTCTCCTTTTTTAGTTGCTCTGGGAAAGGAATTCTCTCTGGTCATGCAGATGGCACCATCGTTAGGTATTTCTTTGATGATGAAGGCTCTGGAGAGTCACAGGTATAACTAAAGGAGGCTCTGGGATAGGGGGTAAGGAAACCCAAGATCCGTCCCAGAGGAAGTGGAACATTCAGATTGAGATGCCCAAGGGATGTGGCTATAGGAGCAAGACTTCTGAGAGAGGCATTTGGATATAGCCACAGACAGGGTTTGTGTTCAGGAGGCCAGAGCTTAGTGTTTGTGGGAAACGGGGCGTCAAGTTGATTGATTCTGAGGGTAAGGAGATTATTTTCATTTATGTAAAAGATATATTTATGTGTATAAATTCACAGGGGGAAAAAAGCCGTTTACCCTCAAGAGGGAAAAGGAAAAAGATGGGAGATAAAAGAAATGTTCACATTTTACTGTATATAATTCTCTGTTGCTTGAATTACTTATGTTAAGAATTACTTGTGTAGGGGCACCTGGCTATCTCAATCTATAGAACATGTGACTCTTGATTTCAGAGTCATGAGTTCAAATCCCACGTTGGAGGTAGAGATTACTTAAGTAATTAAAACTTAAAGAAAAAAAAGAATTCCTGTACTTTTGTAATAATTAAATTTACATCTCCTAAAAAGAAAGTCATATGCTCCCTGTGGGCCTACCCAGTGTTGATTAATGTGTAGGTCATCTCCCTTTGGAGGGCCTTCTAGGTGTTTTAAGACCTCCTACATACAAGTATTTTGAGGTTTCCTCTTGAGCACAAGGTCAGTAAGTGTGTATATATGTCATATGTATGTGTGTGAGAGTATACAACAGAAAGACAGTTTGTGGAAAAAAAAAAGAAAGTTTGTGAAGTCCTCCAGATTAGGATGTTATTAGGGCGGGAAAATGTTGGGAGGAAGATTTATGCAGAGTAGGATGGTCAGAGTGCTGGAGCTGTCAGGGTCAGAGTGATTGAAACCGTCTACTTCTGTCTTAGGGGAAGTTGGTTAACCACCCATGCCCACCCTATGCCTTGGCTTGGGCAACCAACAGCATCGTGGCTGCAGGCTGTGATCGGAGGATTGTGGCCTATGGAAAGGAAGGCCATGTGCTACAAACTTTTGATTACAGCCGTGACCCTCAGGAGCGGGAGTTCACCACAGCTGCAGCAAGTCCTGGGGGCCAGTCTGTTGTGCTGGGAAGTTATGACAGGTGGGTCCCCTTTCACATGCACTTCAGCACACTTTCCGTGTACACCCTGCTTTAGCCCAGTTATTCTCAACCAGAGTGGGAGACCGCATGAGAATCAAGAGTATGTTGAAAGAGATCCTTAGGTTTTAATTCATACACTTCCCTCTTCCTGCTCCCACCATCCATTGGCACTCTGGCAGTTCCAGAATGCGCCAGCATCTTGTTGTGTCTCTGTGCCTCTCCCTGGGACTCCACAGTAGAATTCATCTCTACTTTCTTTGTGTTACCATTGCCCCTTTTCAGACCAACTTAGTGTTTGTCACACTGTATTACACTTTGATGTTTGTAGCTGTCTGGCTAAATTGAAACGCCCTTGAGAGGAGGAGCCTATTCAAAAAAATTCTTTTTAAATCTCCAGTGCTTAGATTAGCATCTAGTATATAATACATGCCTAAATGTTTGGTGAATGAATGAATGAATGAATGAATGAATGATGTAACAGTAAATAAACACCCTGGGTCTGGGTCCCCTCATATCCCTAGAACACTTTTAACCTCAGCTTTGTCGGTCCTACCTTTCTATCCCCTTCAATATCATGTATATCTCTTTCTTCCTTCTTTGTTTCCTACCATTTCTCTTTCCTTTTTCCTTATTTCTCTGCTACTGACAGCTCATTTTTCTCACCAGCCACGATCTCCTTTTGTTGTCTCCACTCCCATCACTCACCCCACTTTACTTTTGACTTGATTTTCCCAATTTCCTTCCATTGAACCTTTCTGTCCTCTGCTACAAGACTCCCTAGACTGTGTGTTCTTTTTTACTTCTTTTATTCTCTGATACAGCAAGACTCATTTCCTTCAGTTACCCACCCATTTCCACTCTTTTGCTCAGCCTCCCTCTGTTCTAAAAGCCACCTACTTAATTTCAGACTTCGGGTGCTCAACTGGAGCCCTCGAAGAAGCATCTGGGAAGAGGCAAAGCCCAAGGAGATTGCCAACTTATACACCGTCACTGCCTTGGCCTGGAAACGGGATGGCTCACGACTCTGTGCGGTGTGTTTACTAGTAATCCCTTTCTGCATGGGTGACTTTCTCCAAACTAGGAAAAATCTTGCGTTTACCTAAAGTACTCTCTCCTGAAACTAGAGAATCTCCTCTTCCATTTTGACTCCAACCTAAAAATATGACATTAAAGGCAGGAAAGAGAAATTCACACTTTATTAGAAGCCAAAAGAGACAGAGTTCTGTAGGCAGAGCTGATTTCTCTCTTTCATCCCATCATTGTGTGATACCCTTGAGCCCTGTGATTGCCCTCTTTCCATCTGGTTCTTCCAAAAACTGCCAGCCCTTTTACTGCCAACTCTTCTCTAGATTCTAGAACCTAGGTTTTGAGGGTGTCTCTAGATACTCTCCCCAGGCCCGTTACCTTTTATGCTGTCATTCTTCCTCCTAGGGCACACTCTGTGGTGGAGTGGAACAGTTTGACTGCTGCCTCCGGAGGAGCATTTACAAGAACAAGTTTGAGTTGACATATGTGGGACCTAGCCAGGTAAGCAGCTGATGGCCTGCCTCACCGCAGTCTTGCCTGCGCTCATTCATCCTTGTGATGCTTTCCTGCCTTCTGGACATAGGCACAGTGTCAACCTTAATCCCTGGCAGAACTGTTCTGGAGAACAGAATGTGTCAGGGCAACTGCTTGGCAACTTTTATGCTGTAGTTCTTCCAGCTTATTACAAGAAAATATTTATAAACAACATATCTAAGGGCCTAAGAGGTACAGAGATTGCTACTTACATCTTCCTGGTTTAAAACTTTACTACCTGTATGCTGTCAACTGGGGAATATGATCAATAAGATTACACGGGTATGTCACATTGCTTTAGGGCCTCTGAACTCACCGTGTATGACGTTACAAGCTAATTTCCTAGTCCCTGAGCTCATTTTTCACTATCTCTATACCCTTTTCCTTTCATTTATTATTCATTGGTTCCTTCATTCTTTTATTTTCTCTCCATTCTCTGTGTGTGAGCACTATTAGGTATTGAGAACACCAAGATAATTATTTGTAATACATTGTCCCTTAATGATCATTCTAGCAAGGGAGACAGACACATGAAACAACAATATAGTACACCATGGTTGAAGTCATCATAGAGGTTTTTACAAAGAGGTACAGGAATGTAGAGTGATTGGTTTTACCCCATGGAACTTACAGAGTCATAGGTATTGTGAGCACCTAAAGAGATAACATATGAAAGCATTTCATAAATAGTAAAGCACTGTGTGAATGTGAGATTTCATTTTTACCAACAATATCCTAGGCCAGATGAAGAAATAAGATGTTAGCTTTGTTTAACACTGGAGGTGGGCCAAGGGCACGGCATGTTTGGGTTGGAAGAGGCCTGTTACTTACCAAGACTTGTTCCTTACCAAGGTGATTGTGAAGAACCTGTCATCGGGGACCCGAGTGGTACTCAAGTCACACTATGGCTATGAGGTGGAAGAGGTGAAAATCCTGGGAAAGGAACGTTACCTGGTGGCCCACACATCAGACACACTGCTGCTGGGGGACCTGAACACTAATCGCCTTAGTGAGGTAAGAACCAAAAATGGAGGGGTGGGGAATGGAGCATCTTGAGTTGCTACTTCAGGTGAGCCAGGGTCCCCAGAGGGAAGATCTCTGGGGAAAGCTCTACCATTCTGGTGCTGGGGAACTGATAATCCGGGAGTGAGACTCAGGAAGTCCAGAATCCTGGAATATGAATCCTCACTATTGGACTCTTGGACTGTTCTTATGCTCTCTCTCAGAAACCTAGAGACTAGGGTTTCTGAGCACCTCTTTTGTGCAATGTCAAAGCCTTCCTAAACTCGATTTCTCTGCCTCCTACCCTTTCTCTCAGCATGGTCTTGGATACTCACCCACATTGTTCCTTATGTCTTCTCCCTCCTCCCTCCTTGACAGGTAGCTTGGCAGGGATCTGGTGGCAATGAGAAGTATTTCTTTGAAAATGAAAATGTGAGTAGAACTTGATGAACCATCACCATCTCAATAAACCTCCTTCTAGCTCCTGTGTCAGAAGGATGGAAAGGGGCAAGGGGTTGAGGAGACAGCAGATAAAGGGGGAGGGTGAAATAGGCCGAAGAACAGAATAAAGAGAAAAGTGGGAGTCACTTTGAACTGACAGTACACCTCCCTCTACTGTTTGTCCCTTTCTTCTTGCAAACTTTCCACCATATGACAATTCCATTCATCCCCAGGTGTGCATGATCTTCAATGCTGGAGAGCTAACCCTGGTGGAATACGGGAGTAATGATACCCTGGGTTCTGTACGTACCGAATTCATGAACCCCCACCTCATCAGGTAACCCCACAAGGTTCTCTAAATTTTTGAAACCCCAAAGAATTCCTTTTTGACGTCTAACTCGTATAACCTCGGGTTAATCTAAAAACTTCATTCTGTATGGTACTTCAGGGCCCTTGGTAAATATTACAGTGGCCTAAGCCCATTTTGCCTTACCTCACCCTTCATGTTTCAGTGTCCGTATTAATGAGAGACGTCAACGAGGAATTGAAGATAATAAGAAATTGGCTTATCTTATTGATATAAAGACTATCGCTATAGGTGAGTAAGACTTTCTCATAATTCTAATAACAGAATAGATATTTATATACACTTCCATGTCACAGGATTGTGTGCAGTGGAGAATATAGGAATCTAAGAGGCACCAGGTAAATGTGTGACCCCGCTCTTACAGAGGATATGTGAAATGTTCAGGTGTATGTGTGTGTGTCTATATGTAGATATCTGCATACAGATACACTGCTACATATATAGTCCTGCCCATATAATTATTCATGTTCTCTAGGCACGTATCTTAGGGCTGGAAATTGTGAATTGTAGAGACGAACCATTAGCAAATTTATGAATCTTCCTGTCTAGACTTCATAGGGTAATAGACTATTAGAACCGGAAGGGGGCTTGTTTTCTGCATATTTTGTCATTAGTAACTAGTGATGACAGACTTTATTTGGATTTCACAAATGTTCACATAAATAAAGTTTATTCTACATATTAATAATTAACTCTGCATTATAAAATGTTTCAAGCATAGGAAAATGGGTATAGAATAGCATAGTATTCCCTAAGAAGTATAGAGAATAGCATATCCGTATAGTGTTAAGAACTATAGTTGTTAAGAACAAGGGTCTGGAGTCAAATCTCCCCATTTCTGTACCTAGTACCTGTGTGATCTTAGGTAAGTTTCATAACTTTTCTGTATCTCATATTTCCTCATCCACAAAATGGGGATCAGAATAGTACCTACCTCATATGAAGAGCACTTAGACTAGTGTCTAGCACATAATAAGCACTTCATAAATGTTAGCTATTAATATTATTACATGTGTACCCACACCCAGTTCTGTCATGTCCTGACCTCTCATTGTATTTACTTTGGATCTTTTATCTCTTGTCTTATTGAGGGACATTTAAGTTGTTGGTTTTTCACTGTCTCCAGTGTTTCTGTTCTCTGAGGTTTATACCTAGAGTGGAATTGCTGAATCATAGAAGAGGTACATCTGCAATTTCACTAAATATTTCCAAATTGCTCTCCAAAGAGATTATACCAATTTACATTCCCACCAGCAGTTAGAGGTCCCAGTGTTCTTCATCCTCTCCAATACTTGAAATTGCCTGACTCCATAATTTGGCTCAATCTGTTTATATGAAATAATATCTCATCATATTAATTTTTTGTTGTTCATTTGTTTATTGGCTGTTTGGATTTCTCCTTCTGCATATTGCCAGTTCTTATCCCTTGCCTATTTTCAAAATCAGGTTGTCTTTTCCTTGACTTGAAGGAGTCCTGTGTATGTGTGTAGATAACTTTATCATTTGTATTGTAGATACTTTGTCTCAGCATCTTTTAGTGTTCAGACTTCTTTAATTTTAATGTAGTTCATTTAATCACTTTTTAAGAAATAGTTGATTTTTGAGGTCTTATTTAAAAAGTTTCTTACTCCTGGGGCGCTGGGTGGCTCAGTCAGTTAAGCCTCCGACTTCGGCTCAGGACATGATGTCACAGTTTGTGGGTTCGAGCCCCATGTCGGGCTGTGTGCTGACAGCTCAGAGCCTGGAGCCTGCTTCCGATTCTGTGTCTCCCTCTCTCTCTGCCCCTCCCCTGCTTGTGCTCTGTGTCTTTCTCTCTCTCAAAAATAAACAAACATTGAAAAAAAATTTTTTTAAGGTTCTAACTCCCTCCTATATTTTGCTTTTCACCTGGAATTAACTTTTGTACATAATGTGGGTATAGATCATATTTTACTTTTTCCATGTTTAACCACTTATTGGAAGTCCATCCTGTACTCACTAATTTGTACCATCACTTCTCATAAATTGAGTTTCCATATATGTATGGGTCTGTTCTTTTTTTTTTTTAACTTTATTTTTTATTTTTTAAAATTTACATCCAAATCAGTTAGCATATAGTGAAGCAATGATTTCAGGAGTATATTCCTTAATGCCCCTGACCCATTTAGCCCACCCCCCCTCCCACAACCCCTCCAGCAACCCTCAGTTTGTTCTCCATGTTTATGAGTCTCTTCTGTTTTGTCCCCCTCCCTGTTTTTATATTATTTTTGTTTCCCTTCCCTTATGTTCATCTGTTTTGTCTCTTAAAGTCCTCATATGAGTGAAGTCATAGGATTTTTGTCTTTCTCTGACTGACTAATTTCACTTAGCATAACACCCTCCAGTTCCATCCACGTCATGGCAAATGGCAAGATTTTCTTCTTTTTGATTGCTGAGTAATACTCCATTATATATATATATATATATATATATATATATGCCGCATTTTCTTTATCCATTCATCCATCGATGGACATTTGGGCTCTTTCCATACTTAGGCTATTGTTGATAGTGCTGCTATAAACATGGGGATGCATGTGTCCCTTTGAAACAGCACACCTGTATCCCTTGGATAAATGCCTAGTAGTGCAGTTGCTGGGTCGTAAGGTAGTTCTATTTTTAGTTTTTTGAGGAACCTCCATACTGTTTCCCAGAGTGGCTGCACCAGCTTGCATTCCCAATGTATGGGTCTGTTCTTAGGAGACTTTTACATCTCATCAATTTTGTATTTCACATCAGATTATTGACCTCAGAAATGCAAGTAACTGTAATGGAAATAATAATATAGTCCAGTGGCCTATGAGCCATGAAACTTTGGACAAGTCACCGCACTCCGTAGGGCTCATCTTCAATGTGTATAAAATGACAGAGTTCTTCTCTTAACCTTTTTTGGTCCCTGACCCCTTTGAGTATCTAATTAAAATCATAGATCCTTTCCCAGAAGAATATATATAAACACATAATTTTGTGCATAATTTCAGGGTGTTCACCGACATAGGGCCCCCACAGCTCTAGCGTTCTATGATTTTACATGTAAATTGGGACATTAAAACATGGCCTTATGATTTTGCTGTTTGTTTAATTAAAAGAAATTTCATTTTTTTAAGTTTATTTATTTTGAGACAAAGCATGCATGTGGGAGGAGTAGAAAGAGAGGGAGAGAGAGAATCCCAAGCAGACTCTGTACTGTCAGCACAGAGTCCAATGTGGGGCTCGAACCCACGAACCATGAGATCATGACCTGAGCCAAAATCAAGAGTCTATCACTTAACCTAGTGAGCCACCCAGGTACCCCTGCAAATTTCATTTTCAAGTTGGTCTTCTCAGCTGTAGACATTAGCTGATATTTGTCTTTAGCTTCAGCAGGTATAACCAAGACAGGATGTTGCTCGTTGTTAATATACATAAATAAGAGTTGTGAGTGGGCTGTGTTCAGGAGAGTCTCTGAAAGCATCCTAGTCAATCCTGAGTGGTCTGTGCTAAATGTGATCATTTCTCATATTGTCTGCAGACTTCACACCGAACAAACATCCATCCCCAGTGTGGTCAGCCTAACTGTAGTCAGAGGTTCCTCCTGGTTTGTATGTGTGCCCTCACCGCTGTTTGCCCCTTAGTGCTCTTACATCATAGGCACTCAAAGTGCAGGTAACTCCTTGGAGCAAATAGGATCATCAAGGTCATTTCATCCATCAGTTTTACCTCACTGGGGTGCTAGAATTGGGGCTCTTCCTTAATGTGCTCAGTGCTGCCTTCCAGAGGATTTTGTGAGTAATGGAAGCCAGTTGCTCTGATCTGATCTGCTAGGAGACAACTCCAGGAGTCCCAGAGAAGAATCACATTTCTTGATGGATCTAGACCTATGAGTTAACCACAGAGTTAAACAAAACCTCTACAATTTTAGAAGGAATCTAGCATCTTAAGCATCTTCGCAAAATTATGTTGCATTGGCCATTTGCATTCCTCATATTCTAGGCTGATGCAACGTTCGTAAAGCCCAACAGACGAGTGAAGGCAAGACCTTTGCAGGCTGCCTCATGTCCTGTGTAGGATTATATGGAATCTATTCGCTTAACCCTATCTCCTTTGCTTTGTAGTGGATCTGATTGGTGGCTACAACATTGGCACCATCAGCCATGAGAGCCGTGTGGATTGGCTGGAACTTAATGAAACTGGACACAAGCTTCTCTTCAGAGACCGGAAACTTCGTGTGAGGAGGTTTACTAAGGCCTTAACCATTGAGTGGTCCATAGAGGATGTAGTGCTGCCTGCCTGCCACCAGGGATTGTGGGGGGCAGGATGGGACATAGTTCCTTGGTGCTATGCCATTAACATAGCAAAAGGCACAGAAGAATCAACATTATGTCTGATATCACAGCCCATCCTGTATTACCCATGAGATTGTATCATGATGGCATCAAAGTCAAGAGGAATTTGGGAGCTGCTTTTTCTCTTACTGTTTACAAGTCTAATGCCCTCATGAAACTGCCTCACCCATGCATGCCTAGCTGACCTTTACCCACACCTGCTGCAGTGTTTTTCAGCTACTCTTACCTGACAGCATTGAAACTGGCTCAAGGATAGTCTCCCCTCAACCCCTTATTGACTCTAATCTCAATATGGTACCACCAAAGAGTTCAACATCCGGGGCAAAGAGACAATCTGGTGATTTTTAATTTCATTTCCATTGTTATGTGAAAGCCACACCACAAATATCCAGGCCATTTAATTTGCCTGATAGCCTCACTTTTGTGATCCAGTGTGGCAACTCTGGCCCAGAGTTACTCTTAAGATTGAAAGTCCAACCATCACCTAACTTAAATTTCTGGGTGTAGATCTTTGCTCATTTGGTCATCTCTTACTTGTCAGAGTAATGATGTACCAAGTCAATATAAACTTCAAGGGTAGCAGATTAGAATGCTTTGAAATTCAGAATGTACCTGATTGGTGGGTTAGTTCACCATGTTTCACCATTAGGGAAATGGTCAAGGTCAGAAGATACCCCATATCCCCTTCTAATTGTGCTGTCTACCTCTTTCTCCTTCAGTTACATCTATATGATATTGAAGGTTGCTCTAAGACAATGATTCTCAACTTCTGCTCGTACGTGCAGTGGGTCCCGGGAAGTGATGTGCTGGTAGCTCAGAACCGAAACAGCTTGTGTGTGTGGTACAACATTGAGGCACCCGAGAGGGTCACCATGTCCTCTATTAGGGTATGTCAACACCAGGACACCTCAGGCATAACGTCAGACTGACTGATTAGAGCCCTGAGGAAGCTCCAAAGGTTATTTGGTTTTCTCTGGCCCACCGCCCATAATCTCTGTGATGGAGTTGGCAAGTAAAGCTTAGACTCCCCCACAGTGGGCCAGGCCCCAAAACCATCCTTGTTCAGATTCCTGACATTATATGAGGTCCTTGGAGTATGGCTGTCTATTACAGCCCTGGGAATTCACCGGGTCATAATGAGGAGCTCTCTTCAGCTGGAAGAGCCCCAATAAGAGGGGCAGTTCTGGGCAGTTCCTGTGTGCTGATTCTCTGTTGTAAGCCAGGAAGAACTTCTTTTTTATCAGACTGAAGATCAGACCCTCCTTCCTATCCCACCAGCATCACACACATTCCAGTGATATCCCAACACCTGGGAGGAACCTGTGAAAACCAAAGAGGCCCCTGTGTAAGGCTAGGATGATTGGTATAGGTACGGATAGAACACTCTTTTGTTCTTTTTTCTCCTTTCTTGCCGTTTTAGACTAATTAAGTTTGGGGTTTTTTAGGTTGTTTTGTCCTTTTTTAAACACTTGTTTTTTACTGTTTTGCTTTGGAGGTTATACATTTTATTCCTATAGTGGTTACCCTTAGAAGTTGGCTATATAACTAACAGTCTAAAGTTATCTAGCATCTAAACTCCCCCTGCAAACAATACAGGGCCCCTAACTTTGATTACCTCCCCTCTGCCATTATTGTCCAGTATTTTGTCATCCCCAAAGTTAGACATTACTTTGTTTAACACAGCCGTAATTTGTTTAGATTTGCCATCATGGCACCAGTTTCTCTGTTCACTTTTTCTTTTTGCATTGCTGATCTTCCCTCTGGAGTTACTTTTCTTCTTCTTGAAAGACAGTGGTTTTTCTTTTGTTTCGTTTTATTTTTTTTTTTTTAATTTTTTTTTTTTAACATTTATTTATTTTTGAGACAGAGAGAGACAGAGCATGAACAGGGGAGGGGCAGAGAGAGAGGGAGACACAGAATCTGAAACAGGCTCCAGGCTCTGAGCTGTCAGCACAGAGCCCGACGCGGGGCTCGAACTCACGGACCGGGAGATCGTGACCTGAGCCGAAGTCGGCCGCTTAACTGACTGAGCCACCCAGGCGCCCCTATTTTTATTTTTTTAATGCTTATTTATTTTTGAGAGAGACAGAGTGTGATGGGGGAGGGGCAGAGAGAAAGGGAGACACAGAATTTAGAGCAGGCTCCAGGCTCTGAGCTGTCAGCACAGAGCCTGATGCGGGGCTCGAACTCATAAACTGGGAGATCATGACCTGAGCTGAAGTCAGATGCTTAACTGACTGAGCCACCCAGGAGCCCCTGAAAGAAAGTGTTTCTTGTTTTTTGTTTTTTTTTTTTTAATTTTTTTTTTTTTAACATTTATTTATTTTTGAGACAGAGAGAGACAGAGCATGAACAGGGGAGGGGCAGAGAGAGAGGGAGACACAGAATCGGAAGCAGGCTCCAGGCTCTGAGCCATCAGCCCAGAGCCCGACGCGGGGCTCGAACTCACGGACCGCGAGATCGTGACCTGAGCTGAAGTCGGACGCTCAACCGACTGAGCCACCCAGGCGCCCCTGAAAGAAAGTGTTTTTAAGATAAATGCTCAGTTTCTGAAAATTACTGAAATGTAATTATCTAAATTTTTTGTTAAGTTTATTTTGAGAGAGAGAGAGAATACTCTTCACCAGTGCAGAGCCTGGTGCAGGGCTCAAACTCACGAACTGCAAGATCATGACCTGAGCTGAAGTCACTTAACCGACTGAGCCACCCAGGCATCCCTGAATTTTTTTTTTTTTTTTTTTAAATAGGCTTCACACCCAGCATGGAGCCAAAGACAGGGCTTGAACTCAGACCCTGAGATCAAGACTTGGATGCTTGATCCAAGGCAACCCTGGATCTGAAACCCAGGGTTCAGATATATTCCCTGGGCAACCACCCAGGCAACCCTATATGAAAATGTATTTATTTGGCCTGTTCTTGAAAGATACTCGGACTTAGTACCCGATTCCCGATTGACAGTTCGTTTTTCTTAGCCTTTTGCAAATACCATCCCACTGACTGATTTCCTTTCTTCTGAGAAGTTTATTAATAGCCCTTTCTGTCTTTTCTCTCTTGTTGCTTTTAAAGTCTTTTCTTTCATCAGTGTTCTGAAGTTTCATTACAATGTCTCACTATTTCCTTTTACTTAGCCTGCTTCATATATTTGTGCGGTATGTGGCATATTTGTGAGTACACGTATTTTCATCAAGCTTGGCAGTTTCTCAACCGTGATCTCTTCAGACATTGCTTTTTCTCTTGCTCCATCTAGTCTTGCCCTCAGGACTCTAATTAGGCATATGTTCAATTTCGTGTCCTGTCTTTGTGCCTCTGTAACCTCTCTTTCATTTCCCTTTCTTTTTCTCACTCCAGGCTACATTCCTGATTATTTCTTAAGATAAATCTTTCAGGGGCGCCTGAATGGCTCAGTTGGTTAAGCATCCAACTCTTGATTTCAGCTAAAGTCATGATCTCACAGTTTTGTGGGTTTGAGTCCCACGTTGGGTTCTGTGCTGACAGCTTGGGATTCTCCCTCTCTCTTTGCACCTCCCCTGCTCACTCTCTCTCTCCCCCAAATAAATAAACTTTAAAAAAAAAAAAGTTCAGTAATTCACTTTCATCATTGTCTAATTTACTATTTAAACCACCCATTGAGTTTTTTTACTTCAAATATTAAGTTTTTCGTAAGGTTTTATCTGTTTCTTTCTCCAGGCTGCCTGGCCATTTTTTTTTTAGTATATACGCTACCAAAGTGAGCCCAACATGGCCATTTTTGATAATCTCTTATTTATTGCTTAGCTTATTTCATTTTTTAGGTCTTTAAACGTTTTACACGTATTTTATATTCCGTAACTTTTTCCCGTAACTATCTTTTTTCAAGTTTTTAAGTTTTTATTTATTTTGAGAGAGAGCGAGCATGCATGCACACGAGTTGGGGAGGGGCAGAGAGAGAGAGAGGGACAGAGAGAATCCCAAGCAAGCTCCATGCCGTCAGTGCAGAGCCTGATTCAAGGCTTGAACCCACAAACCACAAGATCATGACCTGAGCCGAAGTTGGATGCTTAACTGACTGAGCCACCCAGGCACCCCATCATGACTATTATTTTTAATGTCAGAAATCCTTGGAGGTCCAAAACTGCTGTAGTTACTATTTCCTCCTTTATAGTGGCTAACTTGTATTTTGGTACTTTTTTTTATTGAGCTCATGTTATGTTGGATATAAACTTTTAGAATCTTAAGGGCCTAAAATGGATTTGTTTTCCTGCAGAGATGATTTGTTTGCTTCTGCAAGAATCAGGCATATTAATAACTTTTGTTCCCTTTATTGAAGAGAGGCTCCCAGTATTCATGAGGGAGTCTCAGATTCAGCCTCCCTATCCTGCTGGAGGACCCATGATTTATTCTCTCCATAAGTGTGTGCCTTCAGGGCAGCTGTACCCTTTTACTTGCTCAGCTTCTGTTTTTTCCTGCTCAGGTTTTAGCACACTGATCTCTTTCTTTATTTCTTTTCTTTTCTTCTTTTCTTTCTGTTCTTCCCTTTGCTCCTTCCCTTCCCTCTGTTTTCTCCCCTGTTCCCTTCCTTCTTTCCCTCCTTCCTTCCAGTAGGAGATGGGGTAGGAAGCATGCCTAGTGATTTCTTCAGATGAACTCAGCAACTAATGCATTATAAAGTATGTCCCAGGTTGAAGTTGTATTTTAACAAGAGGATTCAAGCTAGAAGCAGAAGGGGATGCACATTTTGTCAGTTTACCTCCAGGCATTAGTGCTGGCACAGCTATGAGTGTACTTTAACCCAAGGATATTACCATAGATCAGGAATTTTTACCTGCTTTAAAGAAACTAAATGTTAGGCAAACAAGGGCCACTGTAATTCCCTCGACGTGTGAGCAGGGGGGTTGGGTTAGGGTGGGTCTGTTCTGCAGTGGAGGCGGTGGAAACACCAACCTGGAATTGGGTGGGGGGGAACGTTGAAATTTTACAGGGTGAGGTCATAGGCCTGGAGCGAGGCGGGGGGAAGACCGAGGTGATAGTGACTGAAGGTGTGACTACAGTCGCCTACACACTGGATGAGGGCCTTATCGAGTTTGGAACAGCCATTGATGACGGCAACTACACCCGGTGAGGGTCTGGGCTAATAACCTGCCAGGTGGTGGGAGAATCTGGTTCTGAGGCAGGAGGACTTGGAATGGGTGGTAAAACCGGCCACATCTAAAAAGAACCTGGTGGGAGGAGATTAGACAAAAAGGGCAAACAATTGCCTGACCCTCCCTACCCCTTTCCCTCTGCCCCCTCACCAGCCTTCTTCTGTGTCTTGCTGACCCTGGACTGTTGCTTTGCTTCCTTCTCTCTTCAGGGCAACAGCCTTCTTGGAGACTCTGGAAATGACCCCAGAAACAGAGGCAATGTGGAAAACCTTGAGCAAACTGGCACTAGAGGCAAGGCAGCTCCACATTGCTGAGAGGTGAGGTAGACCAGAACTGAGGTGCTGGGCAACTAGGAAGGATGGCCAGTGGGCATTTTGCCTGTGGGCCGCTCCTCCAAGCGCCAAGACACCACTTCCATCCCGTGCCAACAGTGTCATCCTAGAACCCTTGCATGTAGTTACTCCAAACATTCTTCTGTCCTGGGTTCTAAGAGTATGTCTTTTACTGCTTTTGCTCCCCCTTCTTGTAACTAGGTGCCCTTTCAGAGTTTTAACACCCATATCCTCCAATCCATGCATCACTGTGTATTTACAAACATGGATTAGGAGTGTAGTTAGTAGGACAGACTTGGGTCTCCAGACTTCGAGTTGTCTTGTCTCCATTTACCAGCTTGTATAACCTGCAGTTCAGTTATCCTTTCCAAGCCTTGGTTTCTCAATTTCCTGTATGTAAAATGGGAGTAATAATAGAATTTACCTCATTGAGTGGTAAAGAAAACCATGGTGGCAGTGAAGAAAGTAAGAGAATCTGTGCAAAGTGCACAGTAAATGTCTGTTGCTGCCATTTTGTGTGGGAGTCCTGTATCCCTTCTTTCCCAGCTAGGCTGCCAGCTAGTCCCAGGGGCTCTGACCCAGCATCTTCAGAACATACCCTGGATCTCTCACTGTCCAGCTCTACTGTCTCCACCCTAGAACAGACCATACCTCTCCTACCTGCAGTGTCACAGACGCCTCTTAATTAGTGTCACTGATACTGTTCTTACACCCCTACCATCCGTTCATCATCCCATGAGAGCTCAGGTGACTTTTTAAACCACAAATTAGATTATGTCTTTTTTTTTTTTTTTTTTGCTCAGAACCTTCCAGTTGTACTTAGTATAAGACCCATACTCTTTGCCGTGTCCTAAGGCCCAACAGTATATGGCTTCTGCTTCCTTCTTATACCAGGTACCTATTTGCTCATTAGTCTCCAGCCGCCCGTTGAGCACACCAAACTCACTCCGGCCATCGCACCTTTACACTCACTGTTCCCTCTGCCTGGAATAGTTTTTCCCCATCTCACCGTGACTGACTTTTTCTTATAGTAGGTCTCAGCTCAAATGTCGGCTCCCCAGGCCTTCTCCGACTACCAGCTTAACTGTCTATATGTGATATCACACTACTTTATTTTCCTTTTCATTCTTTGAAATACCTTTGTTTGTTTGCTAATTATTTGTTTCCACTAGAAACTAAATTCCCTGAGAGTAAGGCCCTCATCTATCTTACCCTCTTGTGTCTCAAGTGGCAAAAATAGTGTCTGGCACATAATCAATGTTCAGTATATATCTGCTGAGCCAGTGAATTCATGATGATTCTGTACTAATACTGCTTATTACCATTATTGCTTCCATACTACAGGTGCTTTTCTGCTTTGGGCCATGTAGCAAAAGCTCGATTCCTGCACAAGACCAATGAGATTGCAGATCAAGT
Source organism: Herpailurus yagouaroundi (assembly GCF_014898765.1). Classification (NCBI taxonomy): domain Eukaryota; kingdom Metazoa; phylum Chordata; class Mammalia; order Carnivora; family Felidae; genus Herpailurus; species Herpailurus yagouaroundi. The sequence continues at coordinate 22,309,738 of NW_024412419.1, read as the reverse complement.
GTCTCGGGAATATGCAAGTATTATCCTCCTGAATCATTCAGTCTCTCAAGCTGAGATTTCTCTTCATGCTCAGCACCCTGATCCCTAGCTTTCCAGCCATGGCTCTTTTCCTCTGTTCTGGCCGGCCATGCCACCTCCACCCTCGAGTCGGACCACTCTGGAATTGCTTGCCAGACCTCTTCCACTAAGCCCCATGAAGTTTTTCAGCTTCTAAATCTTTCAGCTTCCTCATCTCTCTAGCCTTCCTGTCTAGGCTCACGCAGACAGAATGGCTTCTGCAGCAGCAGAATAACCAGAACCTTCTTCCTCCCCATAGGGTGGAGAAGGAACAGACTTCTACCAGGTCCGAGCACGCCTAGCCATGCTGGAAAAGAACTACAAGCTGGCTGAAATGATCTTCTTGGAACAGGTGATGGGGAGAAGGGGGACCAGATTGAAGAGGGGACCAGGGTCGGGGGGGAAGCAAAACAAACTGAGGGAAGAGCACTGGGGGAGAGCACTTAGACAGGTTTGTACGGTTAAATGCTTACTTACCCCTCTGCGTTAGTCCTTACAGTTACGTTTTTCTTTCATCGACTGTCTGCCATCTCCCCCTATACTCCAGAGCCTGTCCTGGCAATTCTAGCGCACAGAGGTAGATCCAGGTTTGTGGGGCCTGAAGCTTACACAATTTGAGAAACCCTCTTTAAGAAAAAATACCTGGGAATGGGGGCTCTGCAACTAAGGTGCCCTGAGGCGTTAAGCGTCTCTTAATTTCATAATAAACCCACCTCCGCTTGTGCATAAGTAGAGGATGAGGCTTTTAATCCACATGGGCTGGCATCTTAGCGAGGCTAAGGAGAGCCTGTGATTTCTGATCCTCATGTCTTCCTGGTGCCCCTCTTTGCTCTGCCCGGGTTCCCCTAGAATGCCGTTGAGGAGGCCATGGACATGTACCAGGAGCTACATCGTTGGGATGAGTGTATCGCAGTGGCTCAGGCCAAGGTACTACCAACTGTGTCTTCTCCACAGTGCCCACAACTCACTTCCACCAATATCAGAAACCTCTCGTCAAGGAGGCTATAGCAACTGGAACAAGGTTGGGGCTGGAAGTTAGGACATTGGTGACCAGGAGGATTTCCGTTGTCACAGTGGGATTGTAGAAGCATGGGAAGCAGCAGGGCAGGAAGGAGGGATGTGACTCCTCTTGCCTCTCTGTTGCATGTCCAGGGGCACCCAGCCCTGGAGAAGCTGCGCCGGGGTTACTACCAGTGGCTGATGGACACTCAGCAAGAGGAGCGAGCAGGTGAACTACAGGAGAGCCAAGGGGATGGACTAGCAGCCATCAGCCTCTACCTCAAAGCTGGGCTCCCTGCCAAAGCTGCTCGACTGGTGCTGACCCGGGAGGAACTGTTAGCCAACACGGAGCTGGTAGAACATATCACTGCAGCCCTTATCAAGGGGGAACTGTATGAAAGGGTATGGCTGGCTTCCCATTCCTGTCCCTTATCTCCAGGGCCCAGTGCCCCCTCCTACCCAAGGAGTCCTGGAGTACATAGCCCTCTGTGACTGGTTGCAGATTCTCCTCCTTTCGGGGCTGATACTTGATTCTTTGGGTGGTAGGGCTATCATTGTAGTAATGTGGTATGTGTTACTAGGCAGGTGATCTCTTTGAGAAGATTCGAAATCCACAGCGGGCCCTGGAGTGCTACTGTAAAGGCAATGCATTCATGAAAGGTACTACCACCACCAATCCAGTCTTCAGTGTTACTTGCTCAGACAGTCCCCTGGCACCTATTTTGTGCATCTGTTCAGGTTGACCGGCTCAGTTCTCCATTCCTCCACTTCACCTGTTTTCCACACCCCATTTTCCTGTCTTTCTTTTCCTGAGTCCCATCCCCAGAAGTCTTAACCGAGCACACTGTCTCTGGCAGCGGTGGAGCTGGCTCGATTGGCATTCCCAGTGGAAGTGGTGCGACTGGAAGAGGCATGGGGGGATCACTTGGTGCAGCAGAAGCAGCTTGATGCAGCCATTAATCACTACATTGAAGCCAGGTAAAGGGGTGCAAGGTGATGGGGCAAGTAAGGGCACCCGGGCCTAGAAGAAGAGAGATCACAAAGTGTAGGTTGGAGTATGCTTGAGGTGTCTCCCTACCTCCATCTGTCTTCCTCTTTTCTCATACATACGTGTGCCTTTCCCAACTATGCCAGGTGCTCCATTAAAGCAATTGAGGCTGCCCTGGGTGCCCGCCAGTGGAAGAAGGCAATTTATATATTAGATCTACAGGACCAGAACACTGCGTCCAAATACTATCCCCGTGTGGCCCAGCACTATGCATCTCTGCAGGAGTATGAGGTGAGGAAGAGTCCCTTCCTTCAGCCTGAGGCAACGCAGTACAGGATTAACAGAGAGAACCCATAACAGGAAGTGGGGGCTACCTCACCATGTCCTTCTTCCTGGGTCCCAGCCGCATCAGCCACCTGAGTGGGAAGAAAGCAGTTTACTGCCCTTCCTTCATTCCATCATGACACAGACTCCTCTCCCAAATATATAAAGCTAGTGTCCAGCTCTCTTCCAATGCTAGCATGAGTGATTCTTCATGGCAACTCCATCATAGTTACAGTGTAGAATTGCCTTACATTGCAGAAATGGGAGACCCTTTTATTTATTTTTTTTAATGTTTATTCATTTATTTTGAGAGACAGAGAGCAGGGGAGGGGCAGAAAGAGAAGAGAGAGAATTCCAAGCAGGTTCCGTGCTGGGAGCACAGAGCCGGATGCGGGGCTCATCTCACGAACCATGAGATCATGACCAGAGCTGAAATCAAGAGTTGGATGCTTAACCGACAGCCCTTTTAAGCTCCCATCTTCCCCATTCTGGTTTGGGCTAGTCTTGTTTTTTTTTTTTTTTCAAAACAGTAGAAGGTGTGAGACCCCCATTGTCATCTTTTCTTCTCTGTTATTATACAATAGTAGTATCCCCAGCTCTCCTCCATCCCAGCTGAGGCTTGTTCTTTCCTTCCCTCGCAGGCTGCTTTAACTCTGTTGCTCTTGGCCTTTTGTGTCTACCTCTCTCAACCACAGATTGCCGAGGAGCTCTACATCAAAGGAGACCGGACAAAAGATGCAATCGACATGTACACTCAGGCTGGCCGCTGGGAGCAAGCCCACAAGGTAGAGGGAGGGGTAGCGTTCATCAGAGAATCCCACCTCTCAGCGTCTGTTGCCACTTTCTTTGGTCTCTGATCTCCTCCTCCTTCACTGGGTTCCCTGAAAGCTGAGAAAGAGTACCAGAATGAAGTCTGGAGAACCTTGATCCCTAGCCACAGGCAAAGGCAAGGATGAAGAAGCCCTTGTTCCCAAACCTGTAATTCTGAAGCGGGCATGACGGGCTCAGGAGCTGGGGCATCTGAAACACCACTCCCCAAGCCCTGGTCACAGATACGACTTTGTTTCGCATCTGTTTCCTGAACCCGGTGGATACAGTGGGAATATGGGAATGGGGATGGATGCCCCCAGCACAGGGCATCTCTGACCCTTCTGCCTGAGCAGAATATAGTTCTTACTTTGCTCCTTATGGACTTGGAGTTCCCTGGAATGACTAGGAAAGCAACAGTAACCAAACTCCTGTGGTTGTTGGGAAAGTTCAGAGTTCCTGAAAAGACTCGTTGCCCCAGAGTCCGGCTTCCCGGGCTGCTCTGCATATCCCTCTGCTTCCCTTGGAAACTGGCACCAGAGGCTACTCTGGCTCTGTGTGTCTGCACAGCTGGCGATGAAGTGCATGAGACCAGAAGACGTGTCAGTGCTGTACATCACCCAGGCTCAGGAGATGGAGAAGCAGGGCAAGTACCATGAGGCTGAAAGGTGAGCTACGGCCCCAGAGCGTGTGTGGGAGGAGGCTTCAGGGCTGCAGGGAGGAAGGTGTCTGAGGATAAGTGCCCTCTGCCTAGAAGGCAGTGACAGGGTCTCTTAGGAATGACTCTGGCGGCAGGAATCTGGGTCTAGGAGGCCCCAGGTGTATCTCCCATCCCCAGGCTCTACGTGACAGTGGAAGAGCCTGATCTTGCCATCACCATGTTCAAAAAGCACAAGTTGTATGATGATATGATCCGCCTGGTAGGGAAGCACCACCCAGATCTCCTCAGTGACACACACCTCCACCTGGGCAAGGTGAGCCCTTCTCTTGTCTCTGCCCATATCTCCCCCAAACAGGCTCCATGGCCCCCTCTCTCCATCCTGACCTACCTTTCCCCAGGAGCTGGAGGCTGAAGGCCGACTGCAGGAGGCTGAGTATCACTACCTCGAGGCTCAGGAGTGGAAGGCAACAGTGAACATGTACCGCTCCAATGGGCTGTGGGAGGAGGCCTACCGGGTAAGGAGTCCAGTTCACATTGGGGATATGGCCACCCCTCTTTCCCACTCTCAGGTGACTAATTCTGAACTAGTAGTGGGTATCTTTGAAAAATGTCCACACCTGTCGGCAAAATTTCACATGTAATATGAAGGGTTTGTAGACTACCTAAAACTCATTCTTGGACCCTAAGCAGGTTAATAGACCCTGAAACTTAGGCCTCTCCCTGCTGTTCTAGTAGAAATACTTGATCCTTGTCAAAGCTGAAGTCAGGTCAGAGGTGAGCAGGGAGCAGCCATGTGTCCCTGCATGGGAGGATTGCCAAGTGGCTTTGCTTCACAGGTGGCCAAGGCTCATGGAGGCACTAATGCCCACAAACACGTGGCCTATCTGTGGGCAAAGAGCCTGGGAGGAGAGTCTGCAGTTAGACTGCTTAATAAGCTGGGACTCCTGGAAGCTGCTATTGACCACGCTGCTGACAACTGGTGAGGCCCAAAGTCTTCTCTCCACTGGCCCCATTCCAGTCAGATCCTCTGTATAGACAAGAAAAGTTGTTGTATAACTGAGAAGCATTTCTAAAAACTGAGGCAAGAGCGAAGAGATCCTTGGTAGAACTTGATGGAGAGGCAAGAATGAATTAGTAGCTCTGCTCCTATTTCTTGGGGGCCCAGATGAGCATTTGTTTAACTGTTCTAAACATGGGGCTCAGTCTCACAACCCCGAGATCAAGAGTCTCTCACTCTACTGTCTGAGCCAGCCAGGTGCCCCAGAGAGAACAGCTTTTAAAGCTAAAGTGCACTAAGCCAGTAATTTACTTGAGGAATGGAAGTATGATTCTATTAAATGCAAAACGCTTTTCTTAAGCAAATGTTACGGAAGACCAGTAATAATCCTGTATCAAATCAGATTGCTGAGGGTCGTCTTACTCATTCTTGAGAGACTGTTTTTCTGCTAATGAAGTTGTGGCTCGGGAGGAGGTGGTGGGAGAACGAGGAGCCCTTGCTACCCTGGCAGCTGTTGTGCTGTGAAGCTCACTCCTGTCCCCTGCCTCGTGCCGGTCCCGTGCTCCTAACATCAGCTGGTCTCGGGACACACAGGCTTTTCCAAGTGTCTCCTGATCCACGGCTTCCTTTACATTTCTCTGTGCTTCTCTATCACTTCATATGGATTACCTTTCTTCATTTGTCCTTTTTCCTCCCCCCATCCTTGCCCTTTCTGTTTTCTCTTGCCCTGTTTGTCTTCTTCTCTTATAAAATGAAGTACTGAGTAGGCAGACCTTATTTGCACCTTCCATTTCAGCTCCTTTGAATTTGCTTTTGAACTCTCTCGGCTGGCCCTCAAGCACAAAACCCCTGAGATTCATCTCCGATATGCTATGTACCTGGAGGATGAGGTATGGATGTGATCCCTCTCCATTGCTTTTGACCCTGACCTCCTCCCCTCTCGTGGCTGCCTATGATGGCAATCTGCTTCTCACCATGTACAGCTGCCCTTCTGTCCCTACAGGGTAAATTTGAAGAGGCTGAAGCTGAATTCATCAGGGCTGGTAAACCCAAGGAAGCAGTTCTCATGTGAGTTACCCCATAAATTCTTTAATCCTGACCTCCCAGGCGCAGTCCCAGGACCTTGCATGGTCCCCTTCACCTTCCTCTGAACTGCATACCGATAAATCTTCTATCCTCCCCTCAGTGACATGGCTGTTTGCCTCCCACTGTTGAGGCCTCAGTCCTACACTTAGCCTCTCCTGTGTCCTCATTGGGGAGCAGGTTTGTCCATAACCAGGATTGGGAGGCAGCACAGCGTGTGGCCGAGGCCCACGATCCAGACAGCGTCGCCGAGGTGCTCGTGGGGCAGGCCCGGGGGGCCTTGGAGGAGAAGGACTTTCAGAAAGCAGAAGGGCTGCTGCTTCGGGCCCAGAGACCGGGCCTGGCCCTCAATTTTTATAAGGTGGGGCACTGGATTCAGAGCCATGAGGGAAGGGGAGAGGGTATGAGAACCCAGAGAGTACTACACCGATCCCTGCTACTAGGAGAGATCCAGGAAGTTAGCACTGGGGAGGAAGAAGGAGACAAGAAGGAGAAGAGAGGTCCAAGGACCCAGGGATCAGTGGCCCATAGCACCTGTGTGGCAGTGGGAAGCTGTCATGCCTGCCTCTGCTTCCCTGATACCTGGAAATCTGAGCAGGAGGCTGGATTATGGAGCGATGCCCTGCGGATCTGCAAGGATTATGTGCCGGGCCAGCTGGAGGCTCTGCAGGAAGAGTATGAGCGGGAAGCTACCAAGAAGGGGGCCAGGTATGAAGGCGGGAGGCAGCAAGTGTTGGCAGGGTGGGTCACACAGTATGCACAGGATAGGCCACACTGCCTGTCCTGTTCCTGGTCATGTGTATTCTCATCTCATCAGGGGTATGGAGGGGCTAGTGGAACAAGCTCGACAGTGGGAACAGGCTGGAGAGTATAGCCGTGCCGTCGACTGCTACCTCAAGGTGCGGGACTCAGGAAGCAGCAGCCTGATGGAAAAGTGCTGGATGAAGGTAAGACCTACTACACCCTTCCTGGCCTTCCGTTTCCCGGGCCGCCCTCACACTCAGCATTCCCCCTCGGACATTCCTCTTTCTCCTTCTGTGTCTTTCGTTTTTACTCAAGCAGCAGAGATCTACTGAGTGCTTATGAGATGCTAGAGCAATGAAAGCTGTAAAAGGGGGGGTTCTAAGGCAGAACCCTAATGGCCAGAAATTGGGGAAATCAGACTAACGCGGCTCAATTGTGTATCTCAGTGAAGACTTAAAGGGTGCGATCCAAGTTGGGGTTCAGAGAAGGATGGGACCTCTGGGCTGGGAGGGGTCAGGTAGGCTCTGTGAGGGAGGATGGAGGCCATGAAGAAAGCAGAGGCTCCTCCTCTACCCAGGAGCTCCTGAAGAGAAGCATCTAGCAGATTAAGTCAAACCAGTATGTTTCATCAACTCTAAAACATATATAATTGCATTTTAATATCTTAGAAATTGGGGTACGTGTGAAGTTTTAAATGATGCATCGTAGATTCAGAGTTGTGAATGGGGTGAGATTGATTCAGCTTCCTAAATAAAATTGGTGTGATGATTCTCCTGCAGAATTTCCCTCTGGTTTCTGAGGACTTGTAATTGAATAGCCCCTAGACGTTGGCGGGGGGAGGCGGGGGGAGTAGAAAGGACTGATGGTTGGTTATGCAAAATTTAGCAGATTTAACCAGCAAGTGTTTATTAAGCATCTGCTATATTTTACCCTGGAGCATTGTTTATTGGCATCTGTGCATGGCTATACCTTCTGCAAATTAGCTTCCTGGATGGGGCACTTTTAAGTTTTGAAGGGTTTGGCAGGTGAAGTGAGGCATATATAGGTGGGGGAAAGACCAGGAGGATTAGCATAGACTGTACCTAAAACTGGACTATGTACATGGAAATTAAAATCTGGTGAGGACGTCAGCATCACAGTGGAAATAGAGTAAACGTATAGAACGCTCGGATTTGTAGAATTACTGAGTTTTAGGGTTGGAAGGTGTCTCCACAATCATCTAGAGCATCACTGTCCAATAGAAATAAAATGCAAGTCACAAAGGTAAATCACACATGTAAATTTAAAATTTCCTAGTAGCCGGGGCGCCTGGGTGGCTCAGTCGGTTGAGCATCTGACTTCGGCCCAGGTCATGATCTCATGGTTTGTGGGTTCAAGCCCTGCGTCAGGCTCTGTTCCAAATGCTCAGAGCCTGTAGCCTGCTTTGGATTCTGTGTCCCCCTCTCTCTCTGCCCCTCCCCCGCTCATGCTCACTCTGTCTCTCAAAAGTGAATAAAGTTTAAAAAAAAAAAAATTTCCTAGTAGCCATACTCAAGTAAAAAGAAATACAAGAAAATAATTATATTTTACCTAACCAAATATATCTAAACTCATTTCAACATTAAACTCATTTCAACTCAATATTTTATTGATTGCTTATATTATTGATATTTATTTATCTCAATTTATTGAGATATTTTACATTCCTTCTTTCATACTAAGTCTTTGAAACCCAGTGTGTATTTAAGCTGACAGCACATCTAAGTTGGGACTAGCCACATGTGACTAGTGGCTTCTGTTCTGGACAATACCAATCTGGACCAACCATCACTCTTATGGGTGAAGAAACGGAGTCTTAGAAAAGCCCAGCACAAACAGTTGCAGAATTCCTTCTTTCGTTATACCTGCACCACCAAGATTCTGTTTGTGACAAAACTCGAGAAACCAGTTTGTCAGACATGGCAGGACCAAATGCAGTGACCTCAGACATCAAAGGGAGTATGTGACAGAGCAGGAGCTGAGAGGAACAAATAGGTCCACTGATGGTCATTTAAAGGCTCTGATGGACCGTGAGACAGGCTTTGCCCAGGAGGGTAGAAGGTGAAGGCGAGTGCTAGAGAGACCTTCGACAACTGGAAGGTAAAAACAGATCAGGCTGAGGGCGCCCAGCAGTATTTGTCTCTCCTACCCATTGTCATCTTCCGTTCAACCGCTCAGGCAGCTGAACTCGCCATCAAGTTTCTGCCTCCTCAGCGCAGTCTGGAAGTAGTTCGGGCTGTGGGACCCCAGCTGACTGGAATCAGAAAGTACAGTGCAGTAAGTAGAATGCTGGGACTGAAGAAGTAGATTCCACAGAGAGGGGTGGAACAGTACCAGCTACACCCAGGAGGGTGTGTGAGGTGGGCTCCTGGCAGTGTCCCATGCAGTTCTGCAGAAACAGAGGAGAAAGCTGGTCTCTGAGCTTCATTTTCCCCACTGTGCAGGCTGCAGAGCTCTATCTGAACTTGGACTTAGTCAAGGAAGCGATCGATGCTTTCATTGAGGGTGAGGAGTGGAACAAGGCCAAGCGTGTGGCCAAGGAGTTAGATCCCCGGTAAGCTTCTGACCCCTTCTACTGGGAAATTCTTTTACTTCCTTTTGTAAAGAGAGGAAGTTCTCATGGGAAGGGTGTGCATCCCGGGACCATGCAGTGCTAGATCTCTGCACATCTTCACAGGTACGAAGACTATGTGGACGAGCATTATAAAGAGTTCCTCAAGAACCAGGGCAAAGTGGACTCGGTGAGACTGGCAGAGAGTTAGCAAGAGGGAGAATGCATGGAGACTCAAGAGATTCTCTCCCTCCTTTCCCCGCTCATGTCATCTGGCCTCTTAACTCTGTCTTTTCCGCTGATCCCTAGCTGGTGGGTGTGGATGTGGTAGCTGCTTTGGACCTGTATGTGGAGCAGGGCCAATGGGACAAGTGCATTGAAACGGCCACCAAGCAGGTACTGCTCTTTCTCCCATCCCCAGCCCTTCTAGACATTTCCCTTGGCTCCACTTGCCCAGAGCTGTCTCTCTCTTAATTCCTCCAAAGCCCAACCCCAGAGATCCCTAACCAGCATCAGAGAGTCAGTCTTCCACACTCTTGATACTGGGGTCAGAGGCCTAGCTGGGCCTGGCTTGCATATGCCTTGGCCTCCTAAACAAATCCATGGCCTCAAGTCACCACCCCACCCTCACTGCCTGCTCTTACTGATCCCAACTTCCCCATGCTTTTCCTCCATCCCCGGGACAGAACTACAAGATTCTGCACAAGTATGTGGCTTTGTATGCGACTCACCTGATCCGAGAGGGTGACTATGGCCAGGCACTGGCCCTGTATGTGCAGCACGGAGCCCCTGCTAACCCACAGGTACCCGCCTGCTTCTTGGGGTGAATGTTCTCCTCAAGGAAGTTGTTACCTTCTCCTCAGAACCACCCATTCCCTTAGGAATGGTCTTCTCAAAGGATTCTTTTAAGAGAGCGTCATGCCCTTGGGGCACCTGGGTGGCTCAGTCTGTTGAGGGGTTGAGCGCCCCGACTTTGGCTCAGGTCATGATCTCACAGCTCATGAGTTCGAGCCCCACATCGGGTTCTGTGCTGACAGCTCAGAGCCTGGAGCTCGCTTCGGATTCTGTGTCTCCTTCTCTCTCTGCCCCTAACCCACTTGCATGCTGTCTCTCTTTCAAAAATAAACATTAAAACAAACAAACAAACAAAAAAACTTGAAAACATCATGCTCAGAGACAGCCCCCCTTCTCCCGCCAGCATCTTCTGAAATGTACAGCCTCGCAGGATTTACCATCTGAGGAAGCATTCAACAGCATCCTCATACTATTAGCTAATGCAGGAACAGTCTTTCAGAGATGAATCCTGGACACACCTCTGGGGCCTCATTAACTTCCTAAAGAGACTAAACATTGCTCTCCTGTCTGAGCATCCCAGCTCTCTAGAATATCAGCCCATTAACACCGTGACTGCATTCACATTCACCTGTTTGCCCACACTCAAAGCACCAATTGGTAAGAAAGTCATTTTCTTCTTCTTTTCTCTGAAAATGATCGACACTTTCTTCATCACTGTCCCCTAGCTCCACCCCCGCTCCCCCACACACACTTAAAGCCTGGTTTCCTTTTTGGGCCCATGTGTACTTTCTCTTCTAGTTATCCCTTCTCACTCAGCTCTCCTTTCGCCATTACCTCTAGAATTTCAACATCTACAAAAGGATCTTCACAGACATGGTGAGCTCACCAGGGACCAACAGTGCTGAGGCCTATCACAACTGGGCTGATCTTCGGGATGTGCTCTTCAACTTGGTGAGGAAGTCGGGTCCACAACAGAGTGAAAAAACGACTCTGCCTGTCCCTGTCCTCACGTCTTTTATAACATATACCTTTAGGGGCGCCTGGGTGGCTCAGTCGGTTAAGCGACCGACTTCGGCTCAGATCATGTTCTTGCGGTCCGTGAGTTCAAGCCCTGCGTCGGGCTCTGTGCTGACAGCTCAGAGCCTGGAGCCTGCTTCAGATACTGTGTCTCCCTCTCTCTCTGCCCCTCCCCCGCCCACACTCTGGCTTTCTCTCTCAAAAATAAACGTTAAAAAAATTTATAAAAAATAAATAAATAACATATACCTTTACCTTCAAATGGCCTACACCTTTGTCCAGGTGGCTCTGGCACTCCTCTGATCCCTGACCCAGGCTGTGCTGTCTTCCTACTGTAGTGTGAAAACCTGGTGAAGTCTAGTGAGGCAAATTCTCCAGCCCATGAGGAGTTTGAGACGATGCTGTTGATTGCTCACTACTATGCCACTCGTTCGGCAGCCCAGAGTGTCAAACAGCTGGTGAGATGGGGGTAGCGCCCAGTCTTATGGACACATCTTTAGATGTATGAAGTTGAATGAATTCAAATTCTGGATTCTCAAGCTTGATCCACTTCTTTCCTACTTTCTCTTGTTTAAAGAAATCTTTAACCCTTGCTGAGATGGTTTTCTTCCTGACTCCTCCTTTGACCTTCTCAGGGCTCTCTACCCACACAGTTCCACCTTCATTATGCTTAAACATTCAAATCCCACAACTTCTGTGTTGATCTCTTACAATATACACATACCTTTGGCCTACTCATGATAGTATATTGTATATTTATTGTGTGTACTTGAATAATAGAAATAATCTAGGCCCAGTTCTCTTGTGCATATGAAAAAAAACTAAGACCCAGAACCACTTGAGATCCAGACCAACTTAATACGGATTGTTGGTTTTCTGGTTCTGGTTCTGCCTTAGTTATAAGATCACTGGCCTGGTAGCTCAGTCCCTTCCATACCAGGATCATAATGCTTTGACTTTACTCTGTAGGAAACTGTGGCTGCCCAGCTTTCTGTTTCACTCTTACGCCACACCCAGTTACTACCTGCAGACAAGGCCTTCTATGAAGCTGGCATTGCTACCAAGGTGAGCTGGGACAAGGGAGGGTGTGGCTGAGGAATTAAGGAAATCAAAAGGAAGGAAGGTAGACTATCCCGTGTGCTCTGGTAGAGCAAAGCTGAGGGTGGGGCTGATGTTATGGAGGATATCGCTTTCCTGTGACTTCCCGAATTCCTCCCCCTGCATCCTGGAAAAGCAGCATCCAAGCCCAGCTGCTGGCTCCCACCTGCAACTTTCCTCTGTTGCAGGCAGTTGGCTGGGAGAACATGGCATTCATCTTCCTCAACCGCTTTCTGGATCTGACCGATGTGAGCATAAAGTTGTGCCCAGAGGGTGGGAAGTTTTGCCTGTCACAAGTTGTGTCTATCTCATGGCTGCCCACTCTTCCACAGGCAATCGAAGAAGGGACTCTGGATGCCCTTGACCACTGTGACTTTCAGGATACAGACATTCCCTTTGAGGTGCCACTCCCAGCCAAGCAGCACGTACCGGTAAGGGCACAAGATTGGAGAATGGGAGGCCTCACTGGTATTAGGACGTTGTGAATGGAGGACACTTTATATTGGCCCTCCTAACCTTTATAATGGCCATGAGTTAGCAACATCTTTGGAAGGGCTTCTGCCCTCACTGTTCCTCCAACGAAAGTAGAAGCAGAGAAAAAAAACTAAGGTGGTGATCATGAACGCCATCCAAGGAGGATCATGTATGGGTAAAACATGATGCACAGGACAGCAGCTTAGTAAAACTTGCCGCCTTCCACTTGCCTGCTGTGGAACCTGGTGCTGAGGAGGCTGCTGCTCCCTGTCCTTCCCAGGAGGCTCAGAGAGAAGAGGTTCGAGACTGGGTACTCACAGTCTCAATGGACCAGCGGCTGGAGCAGGTTCTGCCTCGAGATGAGCGCGGTGCCTATGAGGCTTCCCTGGTGGCAGCGAGCACTGGAGTTCGGGCACTACCCTGCCTCATTACAGGTACAGAACCCTACAGCACCCAACGTTCTGTGGTGGGTGGAAAGGAGGGGCAAACAGCAGGTTCAAGAAAGTGTTTTCCCAGACTCTGTGCTGACAGCTCAGAGCCTGGAGCCTGCTTCGGATTCTTTGTCTCCCTCTCTCTGCCCCTCCCCTGCTCGTGCTCTGTCTCTTTCTGTCTTTCAAAAAATGAATAAATGTTAAAAAATAAAAAAAAACATCTTATTGTGATTCAGTAAAGGAGGCAGAACTTTTTTTTTTTCCTTTGAGAGAGAGTATGCACAGGGGAGAAGAGCAGAGGGAGAGGGAGAAAGAGAATCTTAAGCAGGCTCCATGGCCAGCATGGAGCCTGACATGGGGCTCGACCCCATGACCCTTAAATCATGACCTGGACCAAAATCAAGACTCAGATGCTCAACCAATTGAGCCATCCAGGTGCCATGAACATTCTACTTCCTGCTCCTAAATTGTTCTTTGTTTTCCCCCTCAAATGCCAGTTCATCTTTTTTTCTTCCCCCACAGGATACCCTATTCTGAGGAACAAAATTGAATTTAAGCGGCCAGGGAAGGCAGCTAACAAGGACAACTGGAATAAGTTCCTTATGGCGATCAAGGTTAGAGAGGGAGACTTGAAGGGTCGGGGCAGGGAGAATAGCACTGAAGGAAAATAAGAAACCACTAGAACGGTGGGTGGGAATGTCAACAAGGCAGGTGCAACCCTGAACTCTGCTCCCCATACTAAGATAGGGTTGATTTTCCTTATAGAAGGAATGCTTTTTCTTAGCACTGAGTTCCTCTCCTGTTCTTCTGTTTGTCCACAGACCTCCCACAGCCCAGTGTGCCAGGATGTGCTGAAATTCATTAGTCAGTGGTGTGGAGGGTTACCTAGCACCAGCTTTTCCTTTCAGTAACTGATAGAATTCAAGGAAGAGTTACTGGGTTCTCTCCCTCATTAAAGACTTGTAGATAACAGACCAAACCATTGTGTTCTTCGATCAAGGTCATCCCCAATATCAGCCCATTGCCCTTTAACCCCCAAAAGGAACCATAATCAAGTAGAAGAAAAGAGTTATTTTATTATAACTGTTTATGTCATCCTGGGGAGGTGGAAAACCTTGTGTACTGAACCTCTGGATCAGGACCTGTTCCGCAGAAGGGAGAACCTGGGTCAGAGGGCAAGCAGCCTGGCAGGGGACATGACCCAGTTCTAAGAGTGGTTCCCTGCCTCCACGCCTTCCCAGGCCACAGTCTCCATAGATTACCTGTCCTAAGCCCAGCTTTTCTGTGATGCCTGGATTTCTTGATTTTGATCCAGTAGCTGTTCATTTTCCTGTCTTTTACACTTAGGAAGTTCAAGCTCTGTCAGTTGCTCCAGCTATAGGGGAGGATGGAGTTAGTACTCCTGCCCTGAATTACAGGCAGTCTGTTTTGAATGAGCCCTTCCTGTTCTTCTTCCTTACCTGCTCCTGAAGCCCTTCCTTCCTGCAGGGCCCAACCCCACGTAAGGTGAGTGCAGCCACACAGCAGTAACCAGATAGAGCAGCCTCTCCTGCAGACATGACCAAAGAAGGGATCCAGAGAGCCAAGGCTGTATCCTAAAAGGTGAAGAGGGAGGGTGGGGAACTGAGAGGGAGCAGGGCAGGAGTGGCAAGTAGGGGTGGTTGAAAAGGCAGGACCAAGGCCCTGTAGACTGCAAAAAGGCTGAAAAAAACATGCACTCACATAGATTCTTGTAGGGTCAAACGGGCAGTCAGTGCGTCCAGACCCCTTGTCCATCGGTAGCAAAGGATCCAGCAGCCCTGGATGGCAGTCAGCAATAAGACGGCGGCCACCATTGGCCACAGTGAGTGACACAGCAAGGAGGATGCCCAGGGAGCAGGCAGCAGACAAGAGGAGGTTCACCAGAGCTAGTGCCAGGAGAGCCCAGTGCTGGCAGGGGCAGAAGATCAGGCTGAGCAGCTGTGAGTGGCGGACTCTCCCACTGCTAAGACACCTTGGTTTCTCTATTTGAGGCTCCTCCTCCCACCTGAAGGTGAAGCTGAGTCAGGTCCTCATTTCCCTGACTCAAGACCTCACGAAAGCTCCAAAAATCCCCTCACCAGTCTTGGGCGCAGAAGGTTCCTGGATGCCAAGAGAGCCACAAGTCCCACGGAAACACTCTGGAAGATACAATGCCTGAGGCCCGCGCCTCTCTCCGCCCCGCCCCCCTCCCTCACAGCCGCGGCCCCGCCCCCCGCCGCGCTCACCAGCAGCCCCGAGCCCACGGAGATGACATTGGCCGTGGTGTACTCCGGGGTGACGGCGCCGCGGGGATTGGCCACGTGTCGCAGGACGGTGCCGTGCAGCACGGCCCCCAGGAGCAGGTTCACGTGGCCCACCAGGATCAGCGCCAGGCCCACGCGCATAAGCCGCCGGGGGCCGCGGGCCGCGTCTGCAAAGCACGAGGGAGGGGCAGGCCTGAGCCGGGAAAGGAACCGGAGGGGCCCTCGTGGCCGCCCCGTGAACGGGGGGGCTGTAGGAAGGGTCGTCGGCGGACGCAGGGGAACGAGACCGGGGCCGGAAGTTACCGAATCTGCAGAGGCGGCAGCACCTCATCTCGGCCCTCGTCGCCCCGCCGCAGGGCAGCTCTACCTGGCCCCGGCCCCTCCCTCGCTCTCCCTACCAGTTCCGCCCGGCTGCCACCTGGAGGCCCAACCCCACGCCCCGGGCGGGGCTCCGAGCTCGCTCCCCCTAGCGGGGAAGGCGCACACACACACGACGCTTGTAGCAAAAAGTAGACTTTTATTACAGCAGCAACTGAGGCGAATCGAATGGCCCCCCAGGGCCACCACTGCAGCACCACCCTTCTCTCCCGCCCCGTCCGCCCCAGCGGGATTGTAGAATTCAGCTCCCCCAGTGCCCGTGGGCCTCCTTCCACACAGGCTGGGCGGGAGCCGGCAGATCAGCTACTAGCCCCCAACTAGAAGGCGGCTGCTGAGAAGGCCCAGGCCCACGTCTGTGCAAAACAAGTAAACAAAGTGCAGAGGGGAGGAAGAGGGGGGAAGGGGGAGGGTGATGCTCAGAACCAGGGAGCCCCAAAGCCCTCCTGAATAATAAAGGAGAGAAGGGGCTTCACAGGGTAATACTGACTGGGGGGAAGGGGCAGAAAGGCTGTTGCACATCTAGCGACGGCCACAGCTCTGATCAGGGGCCTGGCCCGAGTGAGCTCTAAGAGGAGACGGTGACAGCGGCTGAGTTGAGGGTGCTGTTCCTGGCAAAATTGAACTTGTTCAGGGTCTCCTCTAGCAGAGAAGTCAGTCGGCTCTGGTCAGCCTGGGAGAGAAGAGCTCGGTGAGACAGGGCGAGAGAGGAGAGAAGAATGGAGGCAGCCAGAGCAGCTGAAGGCAGAAACCTCACCTCGCTAATGAAACCCAGCTGCACCAGCTCAGCTGCCAACTCAGGGATGTTCTCATCTGACAGAGAAACGGGAGAGGGTGAGCACAGTGTGGGAGCAAGGGGCCCAGAGCCCTTCCAACAGCCCCAGTTGGGTTACCCCGGCTGGGAAAGAACACCACAAAGCAATGGTGTCAGATCCACCCTCTAGTATTAGGAGCTATTTAAGATATTCGTTCTGTGCGCCCATGTTTTACTGCCCTGTAACCTTCCCCACCCCCATGAAGGTTTCTCACGGATGAGGCTCACAGACTCTCATCGTCTGAGGGAAAGAAGACACTCACTTGGCATCAGGTCACAGCTCAGGTGCCGGTTGAGTTTGTCCTCCAGCTTCAGAAGAAGCGTCAGCTGAAAAACAGGACAGTCAAAAAATGAGGCTCCTCTTCACCTCCTGCCCACCCAGCCCTATGCAGCCCTGGCCCTGAGCCTTACATGGTGTTTGACTCCCTCCTCCACTGACTCGATGTTGCACTGCATCAGCACCACCTAGAGAGAGGGCACAGAGAGGGTCCCTATAGTAGACACCAGTCAATAAAAAGCCCCCAACAGCTGGAAGGCTTTCCAGTCCACAGGACAAGCCTGCTAAGACAGAAACACCCTCTTTTCTCTAAAGGACAAAGCCTTATTTGACATGTCCTCTCTCCTTTCTACCATGACCATGGAGACATCCACACCCACAAAGCCCCACCTTGCGGGTCTCCACCTCAGCTGGTTCAGGTGTTGGAGTCTTGACAGAGGGGGGCACAACAGGTGATGTCACCTCCTCCTGCTGTGGCTGCTGGGGCCTAGGTAGCCCAAAGGCTGTCAGAGGGTAGATCCCATTCCTGGAGGGAGATCAGACAGGTCACATGGGCTCTGTGAATGCCCCAGGACAGCCACCCCCGCTTCCTCAAGCAAGCCTTTCCTCTCACCTGACATCTTCAAGGAATTTATCCAATTCCAGAGCTGGTGACTGAGAGTACCTGCAAGAGAAAAGAGAGAAAGCAGGTGAAAGGAAGGAAATAAGCAAAATAGCAGATTCAACAATTACCAAAGAATGGACAGTTGACAACCCTCAGGGTTGTAGTGACCAATCTGTCCCTTTCAGACCCTCTCAGTTAGTTACTCACAAAGTCTGAACTGGTTCTCTTCCTGGTCCCGCAGGGATTTCAGCCAGTACAGCACTGGTATCCATGTTTTTGGTGATCTCCTCCAGAGCATTCTCTGGGATCATGTCTGGAGGGCATAAAGAAATGGGAAGTTATAGAAGGATAGTCAGATTAATGTCATAGAAAGGCACAGGGGTCCCAGGGGGATAAAGAATTCTTTTGGAAGTGGAAGAGAAAAGAGCATGCTCGTGATAGTTATTAAGGCTCCAGATGGGAAGAAAATTCCTAGCAGGGCCAAGGGGACTCACGCTGGTGTCCCACAATGCAGTGGGCAGCAAGGAGTTTGAGCGAGGGCACTTCAAACAGTGCTGGGTGGAACAGAAGTTCTCTGGCTGTTGGTCTGCGAGCAGGCTCAGAATGCAGGCACTTTTGAATGAACTCCTAGAAAAAGGAACAAGGAAGTAGAACAGACATCTGGCAACCAGTCCACTAGGTTCATCTTTATCTCACTCACTATACTTAGCACAGACTTTGTACATACTAGGTGGTTTGCACGGACTAAGGGGGCAAACTATTAAATGTATATGAAAGGGCTTTGAAAACTCTAAGGTATTAACATGAAAGCTATTGTTCACTGTTTTTTTGGTTTTAATTATTTTTCTGTTCCCCAACCACAAACTTCTTTTACTATTCAAACTTATGAATTCTTTTCCCTTATTTTCTACTTCTCTGCTTTATTAGCCCACACGCTCCTCAACTCTCACCAAAGTTACCTTCTCTGTTGTGATCAACAATATTCACCATCTTTTTATTTCCCAGCCCTACAATTTCCTTATCTCCTATATTTATTAAATTCATTAGTCATTTATTAAATTCCTTTATTTCCCAACCCTACAATTTCCTTTGTCTCCTATAATCATCTATTAAATTCACTGGTTTTCCCCAAGCCTCACCCCTCCTTCCCACCTCCTGTAGGTCCTATGACAATTAACCTGCTTTTCCTACTTAGAAACTTAAAAGCCAGCAAGGTCATATACCTAATCTGTTACTTGAATGCCCCAACCTAACGCTGAACTAGAAATTCAATCCACACTAGCCTCAGGACTTCACACTAGTCTTCCTGTCACACTATCTAATAATTTACAAACTATCCTTTGGACGTTCCTGTCCAACCTCTACTTACTATACTCCATCTACTGATTCATAACTTTATACCCTTTAAACCTTAGCTTGTTTTTTTAGGGCACTTTCCCTATCTAAAACTATATAAATATAAAACCCCAGATAATGGATTTAATTAAAACTGATCAATTTGTTTAAAAATATCAAGATGGTTGTCTGAAGAACATATACCAATTACCTGAGGTAACATTAAGTTAGTTTACTTCTAGGCAGACACACCTAAATTAACACATAACCTTTACCACACAACCTTTACCCCCAATGCTACCCATCTTAAACCCCTAACCTGTGTGTGTGTGTGTATACAAAAAACAAAGTAGGCACCACCTAGGGAAACATTCACTGCTTTTGCCTGTCCTTTCTGCTTTCTGTTCTCTTGTTCTTAGAAAAAAAAATATTACCAGTAAATAAAACGGAATAAAAACGTAAAGACATTTCAAAGTCTGTTAAGGAGGGAGTGATCCAGAAGATTCTTACCCTCTGTAATGGGTCTTCTAGAAGCTGGATGGCACTGCTGATAGCTTCTTGTGGCACATATGAGGACTCTCCATTGCCCTGAATCTCCAGCACTGCCATCTGCAGCGAGGGGGAACAGAGAAGACAAGTAGAAACTTCAGAACTTCAGCGCTCCAGAATCACTCCCTCAAGAACTTACTTGTCATCCCTCCATCTCCCCCTTCTGTCTTCTAATTTGATCCCTTTCCATCACCACTGCTTGTGGTTTCCTCACCTCCAGTGCACACATGCCAAAGGAGTAGATGTCTACTGCCGTTGTCACATTAGTGACTTCTAGGGAAAACAGAGAAGGTTCTGGTGAATCAAAGAATGGGGGTAGGGAGTGGCAGAAATACCTTTTAAAAACTTTTTATATGCCAGCAGAGAAGGACTGGAAGTTTGTTATATTACCTCTGTGCCTCAGGTTATAAGGTGGGAAACCTGGGGAACAGGGAGAGGGCAGAGAAAACTGAGATGCCTTACCTCCGTACTCTGGTGCAAAGAAGTGTAGATTCTTCTGCTCTTCCCGACAAGTCTTCACATGATTGTTGATAGTGTCAGGAGCCACTGGGAGTAGGGGAGATACCCACAATCTGACCACCATCAACAAAGCATAGTCTCACTCCAGAGAGAGGTCCCCAAAAGCCAAATTCTCTCCTGAAGTCTCTAACCCTCAAGGCGCAAAACTGTCCCTTTCCCATCATGAACCACAGACTAAACATGAATACCACCTACTTCGCCTTTCTCAGGTCTATCGCTTCTCATTTAAAGTCCTGAATTCTGAACCAACAAACACTCCAGACTAAACTAACGAGTATATAGGGGAAGCTGGCGAAAGAGCAATAAAGGCTAAAGTAACACTTTTGCTTGTGTCCTGTTCACCTTCCCCAAAGCTCAGGAATGGAATATCTAATCCCTGAACACATGAATATGTTTGGTCTAGTTCTTTCAGCCACCCTGAAAAATAGCATAAAGACCCAGACAGTTCTTCCTAATCTGAAACAATTACAGACCTTGAATACAGAAACTTAGATAAAGAAGAATAAGAAGGATTAACATACAACCAACTAGACAACCTCCTTCTTCCCCACCTTTGCTGACTGAAACTCAAAAACAGCTCATAGTTGAACCAATACCCTTGAATCAGTCTCACTTTTGATCTACCAAAATTTTAGACTCCTGCTCTACTCCCTTATTCTTCAACATTGCTGTCACAGGGCTGAACGAGGAACCAGGGCCGGGCCCAGTTTGGACTCACTCAGGTCATAAACAATGACTACAAATCACAGAGAGTCTGGGAGCACAGTATGATTCAGGGAACCAGCCTGATGATGAAGGGGAATAAGAATCCAGACATAAGTGGCCAGCCAGGCAGAATCCACAGGAAACAAGCAAGTTATGGAAGGGCAAGCAGGTGGAGGGCTGGTAGGGAGAAGCCAAGCAGGCATAAGTAGGCAGGGGAGAGAGGCAACAGGGCTTGCTCCCACGACTGCATGCACTGGGCAGCCGCAAAGGGGAGCAGAGGGAGCACAAACAGAGCCCCAAGTGGGGCAACAGGGAGCTCTCACCATTAGCAAAAATCCTATGAAAGACTGTTGGGAACAGAGCAGCCCGTAAGCGGGAGGGAGGAAAACAGAGAAAAGTTGTGAGCGATGGAGCAGCCAAGCCCCAGACAAATGGACACACAAACCGCACACAGACACGGCACACAGAAATGTTATACACTGCACACAGATACACGGCAAATGAAAGCACTCACAGCAGGCACAGCCTGGAACCTCCTTTGGTAGGGTCTGGCCCCAGGGGCTCAAGTCAGATCTTAGACCCATCTCTTGCCCTTTCCCAACCTATCAAGATCTCTAAATTAACCCACTTCCCTCCAAAAAGGTCTTAGACCCTGCCCCCTAATTGACTGGCCTCTCCCTGTGAATTACCCCTAGCAAAGTCCTAACTCTTACCACCAGCCCACGCCTCAGAATTTTGCCCTATTCTCCCCACTCCTTTCATCTTACCCCCATGGTTCCCAAATTCCCGAGGCTCCCCTGCCCAGAACCTCTCCCTCCCCTCACCAGAGCCAATCTTGATGAGTCCGTTGTGCTGGATGAAGATGGTGTCACAGGTCAGGTTCCCATGGATGATGGGGGGGTCACAGGAGTGCAGGTAGCTGTGGGGGCACTGGGCTGTTAGAGGGGCCACTGGGAAATTAAGGGCAGGGGGAACCCAAGGGTTAAGAGGAGCAAGGGCCTGGTCTCCTGCTGGTCACCACAAAGATAATCCCCACACTCTGAATCTCCATTATGCCTGATGAGTTAAATAGCCAGATAAGCACTGGGAGAAAGAGGTGGGAGATATTTCGTGGTTAGGGCATTAGGATAGACCCTTTAAAAGACCATAGGGGCCTAATCTTGAAAGTATATGACTCAAAAAAAGTGGGCAGAGGCAGAAAAGAACAGCAGAGTAGTGCCCTAAAATCTGTTTGGAGGAACTAAATCAGGAAATAGGGGAAAAACACTAACCAGATCCTACTTACCTAAGGGCAGAGAGGATTTGCGTGCACCAGCGTTTCCAAGCCTGGAACAGTTTGATCAAAAGGTCAGCAGTAATTCCCTCTCTTAACCCTCCAAGCAGTTCCCCTGATTAGCTTCATAATTAATATAATCTTTTTAAAACCCCCAAACCGGCCTAAAGCTTTGTCTGCTCTCCCTCCATACCTTTTCATTCATAGTCTTGTGGTTCTTTTTGGTCTTCTTCAGAAATTGCTTAAGACTCCCAGATGACATGTATTCTGTGATAAAAATGACCTGGAGAGGCAAAGCACTCAAATAAGGCCTTACAGTAGAAATGATCCCCTATGTGGTGACATAGACACCATTGGAAGCTGGGTGGTGGTGGCTATTGTTTTAAGTTTCCCTCCTATGGTTGTTGGTACCACTTCCTTAGATTTAACAAGACAAAGAAAACTATGAACAATTAGAACTATGGGAAGGAAACAAAAGTTCGCTCATTTCTGCCCCTTCTGTAACAAGACAAAAGATACAGTTTGTAGGCAATGTCCTACTCTCATCTCCTTAACAGCTAATTCCAGTTTTGTTTCAAAACTACCTTGTTTTCATCTCTAAATGTAAAAAGAACAATATGTGTAGCTAGACTCTCTGCAGTAAACTCAAGAAAAAGTTCTTACCCTGGCCTTGTTCTCTTTAATGTCAGCCCAATACTTGTGAAACTTAACAATGTTGAGATGTTCCAACTGAATCAGATTATCAAACACAGCGCGGACCTTTTCCTGAAAGCAGGGGAGACAGTCAGATGACAGGGTTCATAAATCACTGTAATCCTGAAAAGGCATTCCTATCCCTCCCCAGAAATGATCTAACCCCAACGTACTCTCCTCCTCAGCAGCTTCCCACCACCAATCCCTCTTTAACACGTGCATTGTCACATCCTACAGGCTACATCCTTTCAGCACTACCTACCTCCTGCAGCTTGTAGTTCTTGCGCTCAGAGAACTGGACCTCATTCCACACAACCTCTACACCCTCCTCTGTATCCATGGCCAGGTATGCACTGTCAATACCTGGTACATTCCGCTGATTCACCTGAGAATTCAAATGAAAAGGAATAATTAAAGTTTCCTTAAAAGTCCTCCATTTTAATACTCCACATATCTGTTAAAGTTTGGGCTGCCCTCTGAGACTTTCCCCTTCCACTTCTCAGAATTCACTCCCACAAGAATGACATTACCACCACCTTACCTCTTCTCGCCTCTTCTGCCAGCGTCCACATGGTGACTCTTCCAAGATCTCAGACTCATCTTCACTTTCTTCTTCTTCCTCTGGGGAAGCAGCTGAGGTTGTGGAGGTCACAGGAGGTGACACTGACGTCAGGCCAGGAGCTGATGATGAGGATTCTACCTTGGGGTCTGAGCCACTGCTGACTACTGTCTGGGACTCCCCTTCCGACATGCTGGAACGAACACTCAGGCCTGCATTGGTTGGGGCAAAGTTGGAGAAGGCAGAGTGGGTCAGGATACATCTATAAAGATTTAACCCTAATAACCTCATTTGGGGTTAAAAAGAAAATAAAACAGGTTTCTTTTAAATCCAAAATCAAATTAATCCTGTCTGAAAAATGAAACATTAACTACTCTCTTAATCTAGAGAAGAGAAAGTATCTTTTTTTTTTTTTAATATTTTGTTTTTTAAAACTTACTTATTTTGAGAGAGAGAGAGAACGTGCGTGTGCAAACACGAGCTGGGGAGTGGCAGAGAGAGAGGGAAAGAGAGTCTCAAGCAGGCTCCATACTGTCAGCTCGGATCCTGACATGAGGCTTGAATTCACAAACTGTGAGATCATGACCTGAGCCAAAATCAAGAGTTGGATGCTTAACCAATAAGAGCCACCCAGGTGCCCCTAGAGAAGGGAAGCTATCTTGAAGATGACCCACCCAAGAATGGCCAACCTAAGATTTAGGACAATGAAACCCCCCTCCTTGGTAAAGTCCAAATGAACAAATGAACGCCCCAAAATCAGGGACACCATTCCTTCTCAGCAATACTCACCCAATAGCCTTCCCTTTGAATCCTTACCTGCCCCTATTTCCACTGTGTTCAAGAACTAACCTACATGGGCCCTGTTCAGAACAGATGACTCCAGACCCCAAAATGTTCTACTGATTTAGCCCTAAATCAGTGCTGGACCTGTAGCACTCTCACCCAATTTATCTAGCCGAAACTCTCAGCTGATTTATATCACTAGAACTAATTCTGGCATTCACTATCCAGCCCTTCTATACACAGATCAAGTCTGCCAGTCCATGCTGAGGCTACCCTTGGGCCAGGTGACTG
The DNA here is from genome assembly GCF_014898765.1 of Herpailurus yagouaroundi. Lineage (NCBI taxonomy): Eukaryota > Metazoa > Chordata > Mammalia > Carnivora > Felidae > Herpailurus > Herpailurus yagouaroundi. The sequence continues at coordinate 22,285,653 of NW_024412419.1, read as the reverse complement.
GCAGTGATTAGTGACTTCATCCCTGACGACTTCACCTTCCCTGTGATGTGAGCGTGCAAATGGGTATTGGTTAGCAACATTTTTTTTTCATTCGCTCATTCAACAAATGTTTATTAAGCACTTACCGTATGTCACATGTACTGAGCTAGGTACTTGAGATATAATAGTGAATAAAATAAATAAGATGCCCACATTCATGGAGCCACAAATTAAAAACAGATCTAGGGGGCACCTGAGTAGCTCAGTTGGTTAAGTGTCCAACTTCGGCTCAGGTCATGATCTCACAGCTCGTGGATTTGAGCCCCACGTTGGACTCTGTGCTGACAGCTCGGAGCCTGGAGCCTGCTTCGGATTCTGTGTCTCCCTCTCTCTCTCTGTTCCTCCCCCACTCATGCTCTCTCTCTCTCAAAAATAAATAAAGCTTTGGGGCGCCTGGGTGGCTCAGTCGGTTGAGCGTCCGACTTCGCTCAGGTCACGATCTCACGGTCCGTGAGTTTGAGCCCCGCATCAGGCTCTGTGCTGACAGCTCAGAGCCTGGAGCCTGCTTCAGATTCTGTGTCTCCCTCTCTCTCTCTGGCCCTCCCCCCGTTCATGCTCTGTCTCTCTCTGTCTCAAAAATAAATAAATGTTAAAAAAATAATAAAGTTAATTATAAAAAATAAATAAATAAATAAATAAATAAAGCTTTAAAAAAATTAAAAAAAAAAAAACAACAGATCTAGGACTTTAAGCTTCCAGCTTTCATTTCATTCACGTGGCTCAAAGGCTCTACCCTCTGAGGTACTAGATCTGACAGAGATTTTCCCTCAAGTACAAATAACTCAAGATAACAGCCGTTACAGGAAAAAGTACTATATAACATTTTTTTCAAGGCACATGACTATTTGGAAGAAAAAAATTCTCAAAAGTTAAACATCACTAACATGTCCAGTCACAGGACAGTCACTGAATGTTATGCCATGTGTCTAAAAACAAAGGGTGGGAAGGAGTTGAAACCCGTGTGTGCTGGGCTCAAGGGGGTGTTCCAGTAAGAAGTGACATCCTGGAAAGTAGATTTGCTCCTCTAAGTCAGTTCAGAATACAGAAGCCTCTGAAAAGCCCTTATTTTACAGCTCTTGGATACCCACTTCTGCCCATCTCTGCTCTCAACCTATACTATGTTTAACCTGAATCAGGAGATTCTTATTAGATGACATTCTAGTCGATACCAGAGGACAACAAAGCACAAGAGAAAATCTGGCAAGATATTCTTTCCTGTTATTTTTTTTTAATGTTTATTTATTTTGAGAGAGAGAGAGAGAAAGAAGAGCATAAGCAGGGGAAGGGGAGGGAGAAAGAGAATCCCAAGCAGGCTCCACACTGTCAGCGCGGAGTCCAACCTGGGGCTCAAACTCAGGAACCGTGAGATCATGTATGACCTGAGCCAAAATCAAGAGTCAGATGCTTAACCAACTGAACCACTCAGGTACTCCTTTCCCTGTTATTTTCTAGGTCCTGCCTATCAATAGATTTTATTCAACCAGCCAAGAAAGCTACTATCTGTATGTCTTAGTAATATACCAGAAAACAAGTTAGAGACTGTTTTCCTTTTTGTTTCCCTGAAAAGTAGCTAAGAAAATGGTAATAAAGTTCATATGGATTACTCTCTAGAGCAGCTACAATTATAGGATGCATCTTGAACCTGAACAGCTAAGTGTAATTTCCAGATAGATTACAATAGGAAATACCAGTGAAGTTCTAATACAGGAAGCCTATATAACCAATGGGCTCTAAGGAAATTTCTGGACCCAGGCACAGAGAGTAGAGCACCACAAGAGAAGCCAAACCTTTACCAGTCATAGGCATGTCCTTGGAATGTGCTTGTCTTCTCCCTTCCCAATCTTTCCCCAGCAGGCAAAATGAAGATAATGCCCAAAATCCCCCAGCACTTCCCCTACTGATGAAGAGATCTTTGCTGGGAGTTTTGCCTCAGGGTCGTTCAGAGGTTTAAGAGATCACAGAAGGAAAAGGCCATGTACGCCCCTAAAAGAGAACCTCCTCGCCACCTCCAGCCACCCGAGAAATATAGTGCGTTCACTTCAGAGCAAGTTGGGTAGATCGTCGCACAAAGTTTCTCTCCGAGACTTTCATTTATTGGGCTGCAGTCCCTCTGCATTTCAACTCCTCAGCAAAAGATCTCAGGCCACAGGCCTCTAGGCTGCCCGCACCCGGTTCAGACCAAAGGGCCTCTGGGACCTACAGGAGTGTCCCTTCAGACATCAAGCAAGCGCAGGGGATGGCTTCACGCTCCAACAGGTCGCCCAGCCCGCTGTCCGCAAGGGAGCGGGGGCAGTCCCGCAGGCCCCGGAGCCAGCGGCGGCCACCTCATCAAAGGCCAGCCCCGCGGCGCCGTCAGGGGCGCAGGCCACGCCCCCGCGCAGTCGGCGCGCCGGCCTCAGCCAGC